>NC_072830.1:22810000-24020000 GCF_027744805.1 Dunckerocampus dactyliophorus
GTTTTCCACACAGCACAGTGAAGGGGGCGCCATCATGATCTGGGGTGCTTTTTCCTTCAATGGAAAAATGGAACAATGGAGCTTCATCTCATGACTGAAGGCCCTCGTCTGTGTCGTAACGACTTGGCTTTTCAACAGGACAACGCTGCAGTTCATAATGCTCATCTGACAAAAGACTTCTTCCAGAGGAATAACGTCACTTTTGGACCATCCTGCGTGTTCCTCTCATCTAAATCCAACTGACAACATTTGGGGATGGATGGCAAGGGAAGTTTACAAAAATGGACATCAGTTCCAGACAGTGGATGCCCTCCGTGAAGCCATCTTCACGACTTGGATTCCCACTAGCCTCCTGGAGACACTGGCATCAAGCATGCCAAAACAATTTTTTGAGGTGATTAACAAAAATGGCACATCAACTCATTACTGGGTCCTTTTTTTCAACATTTTATTTTGACTTTAAGGGAGTTTCAGGGTTTTTTTTGGAGCTACAGTCTTAAACTTTTGATCAGCTGATGAATGGCCTATTTCAGTTTAATGATTGTTCGCAATAAATTGCTTACTCAAAAATGTTTTTGTCTCACTCCCATTTCTTCTTTTTTCATTTTGATGCAAAATGTACATTTTTTTATTTTTTCAACTGGTTTGAACATTTTGTAGTGTTTGAGTGTATTTGGCTTGTATAGTGATCCTGCTCCTCCAATGCAGGGCGTGTGTTTGGGTGCAAGCGAGTACACCTTATATTGATGTGCATTCATGTGCATGAAAGGCACGTATATACCGTATATGCATTATCCATGAGTCCAAGGCACAATGTGGCATGACAACACGTTTGACCTTATGAATTCATCTTTTGCCTCACTGTGACCTCACTTCGAACATGCATAATGTATTTCTCGTGCAAGTAGTCTGTGCTCTGTGTGTTTGCAGCATCAGCGTGTGGTAGTTTTTGACTTGTTTGTACTGATCACTTAGCATCCTCTTGACCTGCACTTTATTTGTGCACTCTTCTTCAGTCATCACCTCTGTTCCCTTTCCATTATTCTTTACCGCTTAATACGCTGTGCAGGGTCAAGGGGAACTGGAGACTACCCCAGCTGACATTCAGCGAGGTAAGCACAGGGCACTCAGTTGCATGGTTGATGTATCAGGACAGGCATATTCCCACACCTGTGGGCCACCTTAGAGTAGGAGGAAGACCAGGGTTTTTCATTACACTTTGATACCTCCTATTATTTTTTGATACGGACAATTCCTTCCTTAACCTGCAACATTTTCTACCGCAAAGTCTGTTCTTATGCAAGCTACAGCAGCAATATTTGACTGAAACGCCAGTCAGCAATATTGTGGTGTCTATTTGCGTCTGTGAAATTGAATGTCGGCACCAATTCACAGTGACCTTATTTGGCAGCCACGCAACAAATGTAAATGGCAACCTTTTAACACAGGACTCAACGCCTTCGATTTAAGAAACACACAAACACAAACACCCACAAGAGGTCGGTCATCAATAAAACTTTAACCAAAACTACTTTGGCCGTATTCCAGGAATAGTAAGCGGTTAAATAATAAATATTAATTGGGAAAAAAAATGCTAAACAATTGGGACTATCAAATGATTAAAATTTTTAATCCTATTAATCACAGTTTTCAAATTAATTAATCGTGATTAAGCGTTTGCATCTATGTCTGAAATATGCACATGCAGTTTATTAACAGAAAGATAAATGACAGAACATGATTATATATATTTGTATGGCAGTATCGGACGATTTCTGTCAAAAAGCACGGTATCGGCATATGCTGACACTTACTTTATAACATCGATCAGCTCCACCGTCTCCCGCCCACTTTCCCTTCACAAAGCCAAAACAGGTCTGGCTGCCATGTGAGGACTTACCTGTCGTTGTGACAGTGAAGTATAACTTTTGCACCCTGCAAAACATGGCACGGAAAATGTCGCCAGGGTTGCGCGTTAAAAACCTTTAGTTTGTTGCAGCATTTTGGGTGTGGGAACTTGGCAAGGTGTGGTGAGTTTTTGTGGCTCGCGATGTGATCATCCGGCGGGTGGCAGCTAATGTAGCGCCCGTATGTGCGTGGCAGACGGAGGCAAATAGCCCAAAAAGTCCTTGGATTCGTTGCACTGCCTGGGGGTCCTGCCGGAGCGCCATCAAGCTGATCTCGCATCCAAATTCTCCTGAAAGAAGGCACCAGTTTCACCAGTGATTTTGAAAAAGTAAGTCAAATATGTTTTTGTCTAAATTTGATGGTTCCCTTTTCATATCATATAGCCCAGGGGTCACCAACGTGGTGCCTGTGGGCACCACATGAGGCACCTGCAAGCCTGCTTTTCATTCAATGAGAACACTAGAAAGAAATGCATTCTGAAATACAAAATATGAGTTGTGGATACCAGCATTTTGTTCATTTTCTGGAAAAACAAACATATTTGCTTTGTTTGGATTGAAATAGGCCGCAAGTAACAAGTAGTTACAATACTTTAGTTATATGTGGATGTCGCCAGTCGTCATTGTTTACTGCTACACCAGCTAGTCAAAGAGGAAACCATTGTGGTGCTCACTCTCAGGAAAACACAGTCCCTAGCGTCTTAGTGGAGAATTGCACGTTAAACGCTCGCCCCCCGAAGGAGAGCTATAAATCAATTACAGTACTAACGATGCTGTAGCGTAATTCAGCCTCAACACTAGTCAGAACATTTGAAACACACTCTAACCATGTTATTATGAGCAATGAGGGGTTGCGGTCACATAATTGAATGCACTTTCACATCCACAATCTCAATGTGCGGAATAGGTGAATACCCATAACCTGCATTGCTAGCCCGAGGCAGCCATCGAGAACGCACAGAAAAGCGAAAGACGTGTTCTTGTGGCTGATGTGGATGATGGACAAAATTCCACAAAAGCCCAGTTTTCCTTGAATATAATATCCACTTCTTGTTTTACTTGGTCTTTCTGTTTATTGAGACCACACTTTTCCATTCCATTCCATTTTCCTCCGCTTATCCGGGTCCGGGTTGCGGGGGCAGCAGTCTCAGGAGGGAAGCCCAGACTTCCCGGTCCCCGACCACCTCCTCCAGCTCCACCAGGAGGACACCAAGGCGTTCCCAGGCCAGCTGTGAGACATAATTCCTCCAGCGTGTCCTAGGTCTTCCCCGGAGCCTTCTCCCGGCTGGGCATGCCCGAAACACCTCACCAGGGAGGCGTCCGGGAGGCATCCGGACTAGATGCCCGAGCCACCTCAGCTGGCTCCTCTCGATGTGAAGGAGCAGCGGCTCTACTCTGAGCTCCTCCCGGATAACCGAGCTCCTCACCCTGTCTCTTAGGGTGAGTCCCGCTACCCTACGAAGAAAACTCATTTCAGCCGCTTGTATCCGCGATCTCGTTCTTTCGGTCATGACCCAGAGCTCATGACCATAGGTGAGGGTGGGAACATAGATCGAACGGTAAATTGAGAGCTTTGCCTTCCGGCTCAGCTCTCTCTTCACCACGACGGTCCGGTACAGCGACCGCATTACTGCAGACGCTGCGCCAATCCGCCTATCGACCTCATGCTCCAACCTTCCCTCAATCGTGAACAAGACCCCGAGATACTTGAACTCCTCCACTTGGGGCAGGACCTCATTCCCAACCCGGAGGGAGCAATCCACCCTTTTCCGACTGAGAACCATGGCCTCGGATTTGGAGGTGCTGAGTCTCATCCCAGAAGCTTCACACTCAGATGCAAACCGTCCCAGTAAACGCTGCACACATATACGCATAATAAAGATGGTGTTGTGATGTTTGGCGTGACCGTGAATGTACCTCATTCAAGTGTGGTGAGAATGAGGACGTGTTCTGAGCAGAGAAAAATGTGTTTGCATACATGGTGAGGGAATTGCACTGTTCAAGATTTTAACGCAGTAAATGAAATAATTCAGTTACCGCCATTGACGTGTGGTTTTTAACAGACATAATAAAAATCGAAAGCGACATTCATAGTCCAGTGTCATTTGTAATAGCTTCATGAAAAAAAAAATGCTAATTAAAAAGATGCTGCAGTTGGAAATTCAAAACAGGCCATTTTTAAGCTTAAAGTAGGCCTCCGACTGAGGACTGAAGACTTATATGGGCTATTCACAACACCAGCCAGGGACATTATGCTCCATATTTAAGTCTATTAAATGACCCCCTCCCCAGTTTCCAAAATGAGGGATAACAGCTCACTTTGCTTCCTTACATAAACAAGCCAAGGCTGAAAGCAAACTGCGTGCTGTACATATTGCACAACTTCCTTACGCCCAAAAAGTTGCAGCATTTTCAGAAAATAGAAGGCTTACGTCCCAGTGGACCCAAATCATTGGGCTAACAAAACCACTTTAGAGCTCAGACAGCATTCTCTCTCTCGCTCAGCTTCAATATACCAGGTCAGTCAGCCTCCTGCACTGCAGCACTGCTGACTGATGTACTAAAGGATGTTTTTTTCTACTTTCTGAGGACTGATTTTTCTCCTTTTGTTTGTGGGTTATTTCCAGTAAAATTCGTGCCCCATTATCGGCAGATTCCAGTCTTAAAATAGTAGTGCAAGGTCGCACACAACCACAATATATACCACCGGGCATCCTCCAGACAAAGTGTGACACAGTCAGCCTCCCCTCGGAGAATATAATACAGTTGGGACACCCCCTTGTCCCTGAAAAAAATATTTTTCTGTGCCATATTTTGTGTTTTCTACTCACCCCGTGAGTCACCTCCGTTTACTCACTTATCATAGGAACTAAAAATGTATTCATGTTGCCTTGAAAATAACTGATGATAATAATAATAATAATAAAGTCACTTTCATCAAAATCAAAAATAGCGGTATTTCTATTAGGGATGCACCAATACATGTTTTGTGTCTGTATTGAACTGCTCGCTGTGGTCTCGGTTTGATACGTACTATGAATCGAATGATACTGTAACACAGATGTAGATGTCAGGTGACATTAAAGTCCCCTCCTGAATCACCGTTGCTCCTCCGCCGCAAAGATGAAATCCCTGCAGGCAGAAGCGGTCAGCGGCTGCTGTTGTGGCTGACGGCAGACGGCATCTCAGGCTGCTTGCAAAGTTGACTTTCATTTTCGCGCATTTTATTCTCCAAATTCCAGATAAAATAACATAAAAGCACAAAAAGAGTCCTGTTTGCGTTTGTAGCGGCTAGGTCCATGACGGAAATGTGTATTTCTACACTTACTTGTTATGGTTGCTATTATTATCTGATTAATAGAAAAAAGTTTTTTTGTGTCCTTAACTTCGGCTGTATTGTCATTTTGCTCATTGTTATTGGATAATAGTAATGTTTCATTGTAAACTGGATGTGTAGATGATGTGTGGAAATAATTAATGCAACATTTGATTGAAATACTCTTGAATCTATGAACATGACAGCTGGTGTGTTTTTTTAAATGATCTTTATTGCCATGTTGAGTTAAGTTGTTCATTATTTATTTTATGAATATTTCTTATTTTAGTATTATTTTGACAAGAAGCTTCTTTTCGTTTTACATGCTTCTAAATAACTACAAAAAAATATCCAACTGTGGCACTAAAGCATCGAACTGAACTGAAAAAATGATCTTGTTGCACCCTTAATATAAACATACCTGACCTGTGTTCTCAGCATTAAAATCTCCGTGGCCGACACAGCAAATTATGAATCCAATGTTTCAACCATCCATCCATACCGCTATACATCTATCTCTATACCGCTTCTCCTCTTTAGGGTCACGGGGGCATGCTGGAGCCTATCCCAGCTGACTTCGGGCGACAGGCGGGGTACACCCTGGACTGGTCGCCAGCCAATCGCAGGGCACATTTAGACAAACAACCATTCACACCTATGGACAATTTAGAGTCGCCAATTAACCCAGGCTGCATGTTCTTGGATGTGGGAGGAAACCGGAGTACCTGGAGAAAACCCACACACACACGGGGAGAACATGCAAACTCCACACAGAAATGCCCAGGGGAGAATCGAACCCAGGTCTTCCCGATCATGCTAACCACTAGACCACCGTGCAGCCATGTTTCAACCACTGGGATGCAATTACCAGTAAGTAAAACTACTGCATGTAGCAAAAATAAGTAGGCCTATATCTAAAGCTAGAAAGTAATACACACAGGTACACACTGCATTACAATAAATAATAATAGGTTATTGTTTTCCAACAGTATTTTGACCCCTAACACGGTGCATTAAGATGACGTAAACATCATAATAAACATAATATACCCCTCTGACAGTGTTGTGTCGTAACAGTTGAGGTTATTTTGTATATTTGATACAGCTAATTAGAATAATACACATACATAGAGGTATGTTTCTGTGCTCACCTACACACACAAAAAGGGGATTTGGCATATTTGTATGCACCACCTGCACTAAACTGCAACTTCAGCATTACGGTCGGACAGATTGGCTTCTTCAGCAAACTGGAGATAATTCTGTTTTCCCTAACGGCATATCACATATCTTGCAAACAAACACACATGCAATGCCAGGCAATTCCAGAAAAGAAAGGGAAAAAAAAGTGGTCACAGCCTTGCTTGCTGCCTTCATGCTATAAACTCGCTGCTTTGGACTCTCGCTTCCCTTAATTGGATGATTACTGCTTTTCTCGTTGACAAAAGAGCAGAAAAGATCTCCACTTTCTATAAGTGGCACATCCGTCGCAATCCTCTCCTGTACAACTCAATGTTCTCTCACCCTTCCCTAAGCTGCTTGTGTGCCCCCCCGGCCCCCCGCCCGTCAATAGTTGTCTCAACCTGAGCCCTTTTCCGCTGTGTTTCCCCTTCCACTCTTCATTTTCTGCAGGCAATCAGAATAATTACCATCAGGGGTCCATCAGACAATGCTGACACAGGAGAACCAGGCATTGTTGTCACTCACACAGAGGGGCATACACGCATGCAAGCACTCACAGCTTCGGTGCCAAACAGCAGCGGCTTTGCAAGTCAGGTCGACTCCCTCAAGATGCAAATACATGAATAAATTAAAAATAAAATGGTAAATTTTAATGAATAAAAAAAACAAATTCAGATTTCGTGACAGCCTGACAACAGTGACTGCAGAACCCCCTACTTGCATTTACACTTAATAAGCTAATGTGAACTGGAACTGTAATGGTTTTAATTGGAATTTAGACGTAAATTAATCTTTTGTGTATATTCTAATATTAAAGAAGCAAAATAATCAGCCAACGGAACAAAAGCAGTGTTATTATTCGCTTATTTTGCAGTTTTTCTTGATTGCTTTGAACAGTTAAAGGGATAGTTTGGGTGTTTTGACATGAAGTTGTGTGACATCCCCATCAGCAGTGTAGTGCATCAACAGGGACTTACCCCCCCCAATTGGTCCAGCAAGCCCAGTTCTGGTCGTGGATCCGTGACAAGGAACGTAGTTCCGCTTAGTTGCTGGGGCCATTTAAGTAAAGAGTTTGGCTTCTCAAAACAATATGCGTTCAAAAAAGTAACACGTTTCAAAAAAATCAGACCTCACAAATGGCTCGCCGTTATATTTGCCTCCCGCCGTGTCCCTGCACACTGTCGCCTGTGCATTCATGTGTATGTGATGAAGACGCTCGCATCTTCTTCTGCAACGGAGCCCCGCGGCCATCTTGTTTACGTGTATGTTGCACAGGGGAATGGAGAGGCTACAGTATGCAGGGACACGGCGGGAGACAAATATAACGCAATTTGTGAGGTCTGATTTTTTTGAGGAGGCATTTTTGTGATGGAAATGTGTTACTCTTTTGAACACATATTGTTTTGAGAAGCCAAACTCCTTACTTGAACGGCCCCAGCAACTAAGCGGAACTACGTTCCCCGTCATGGATCTCCGACCACAACCGGACTCACGGGTAAGTCACTGTTGATGCACTACGCTGCTGATGGGGATGTCGTACTACTTCATGTCCAAAAAAACCCTACTGTCCCTTTAACACACAAGCCTAAACAGTGGCCCTCTTAGGCAAAACGACACATTTAGTTTTCAACCGTGCCAAAACATTTAAAATATGCAACAAAAGCAAATTTGGCCTTCAAATGACACATCTTGCAAGCAAGTGCATGAGCTCTTCCAAACATTGGACAACAAAATACAGCACTGTATTGTAGCCTCTTACGTGGCTTTCAGGCCAGTGCCATTTGTTGTCCTTTTACTTCTTATAAAGAATTGTATCCAGAATCAGAAACACTTTGGTGCAAATGTTATTGATTGCTGACAAATTAAATCCTTGTAAATCCTTGTAAACCAAAATCACAGTTTCATCTGAAACTTGAGCCCTTCCAACTACACCTCCACTCTGCACACGGACTCTTCCTGGGACCGTTCTCTTACTCTCACTCTCATCTGTCTGCCTTAGACCTCTTCCACCCATGCTGGCAAAGAACAGCACGGAGGTGGCATCTCTTAAGGCCTGCAAACTCTAATTAACGCTAATTAAAGATGCGTATGAGGGAGATGATAAAATGGGAGGAATAGATGGTTTCTTTTTGGTTAGCACAGTTAATACAACGCCGTTTGGACTGCTTCGTTGACATCCGTGTTCACAGTTCCGCAAAAGGGTGGGGAAAATGTGTCAGTCCAATGACAAAGGGTTAACATTTGCAAGAGGTGTCTTCTGCTCTGCTGAGATAGTGAGGATGAAAATTGAGTGGATCCCAGTTTCTTTAAGCAGGTCAAAGCAATCAAGAAAAACTGTGAGAGGTGCAGTATATCTCAGATTTTATTACAAAGTAAACGTTTGCAAGTAAAAATTGTGCATTTTATTTTAACCTTCAGTTATTTAATCTGACTTAGATTTAAATGTTTGTATTGTAGCGAGCAAGTGCAGAAACAATGCGTCGCTACCTGCGGTGTGTAAAAACATTTGAAGGAACCTACAGTACCTAATTGCTCATGTACTGTCATACTTCCTTGCGGTAAACTTAACTTTACTGGACGTATTTGCATGGAAAAGCAACTTGAGGTCTTGCGGTGAATGATCACATTCTAAAATGGAAAGATGCCCAGTTTGGATTTTTTTTTTGTTTAAATCCGATTTTTTCATTTGTCGTTCACATGACCAAAAATATGCAACTTGTATTCGCGTGAAATGTGAATGCGAGTGACACGCATGCGCAACGTTGTCTCAATTCATACAAAATTAAAAAGAAAGAGGGCAAAACTTGAGGCGATTGCAAATTTTTGAAATAATTTTCGGATGGCAACAACAACTTTTGCCTACATCTGTCAGCACCTTTACCTAACTCCCACACGGCAGAACACGCCGTGTGGGATATATGGAATCATTGTTCAGACTGCAGTAGCATCAGATGCACATTTACATGTACATATGTACATACGAAAGAGGCCTGGGGCACATTTCAAAATAAGAGAATTGTACCGTTCACCCTGGCATGAAAAAAAATCAGATGCAGGTGAAATATGAGCAAAAAAATCGTAATACAGTATTCCCTCGTTTATCGCGGGGGATAGGTTCCCAAAATAGCCCGCAATAAGTGAAATCTGCGAAGGAGCCAATTATATTTTTGTGCAATTATTATATATGTTTTAAGGCTTTAAACCCCCTCGCCATACACTTTTTACACTTGCTCAGACAGGCATTAAGATTTTATCACATTTCTCTCTTGTTTAAACACTCTTAAAGTTAAAATTTGGTTTGAATTTTAATGATCAACTTACGAGAGTGGACAAGGATCGTGGCTTGTCCTGGCGCGTTTTTGTATCCTTGTTAAAACATATCGCTCCTCGTCGTCCTCTATGAACCGGAGATTTATTTACAGCATTCCAGGCATCCTACAGTACAGCCGTGTAACTTCTGCCTTCATTCAGTATGTATGATGGCTTGCAGCTAGCGATCGTACAGGCAACAGGCAGTCCTGCATGAAGGAGATTGATTGACAATGCTCTACAGCCAATCAGAACGCAGAAGACAATGGGCGGGTTCTCCCTTAGCCAATCAGGACTGTTGTGGCTTGATATTTACTGAGACAACTGGACAGTCTTTAACTCTCACATGAGTATACACCACCTTCTACTGGTAGCAGTAGTAAATACTATAACAGACAACATACAGCAGAGCACCGATCACTCCAATACAACACATGGAACGCACAGAACACAGAACACAGAACAGAATGCACGTTCATACGCTGTTCAAAAAAAAAAGTGCAAAATTACACGTTTAAAAAAAAATCAGCGAAAGAGCGAATCTGCGAAAGGTGAAGTGCGTTTTAGCGAGGGAACACTGTAGACCTGTAGTGTGAACGTAGTCTTTATCTGCAAAATTGTTTTATTTTTAATGCGGATGAGGTATGAAAAAATATAGTCTAAATTAAAACTACACAAATGGTTTCAATCCGGAATGACACTGACAAGATCACAGCAATAATCTACCCAGGGAAGCTGCAGCAACCAAGCCCGGTGCCACAGTAGAGGCGCACAATAAATCACATCACAAACCATACATTGATGCAGACAGGAAGAACCGAGGAGACAACAGAGCAACAGATTTAGGGTAAAGGGAGAAAGTCAGTGTTCGAAAAGGCACGCATGCACACACAAATCCACGCCATTCTCCATTCACCAAGCTGAAGTCCCGTCGACACACAAAACCCCAGGAGAGATGCTGAAAGGCAAGGTTGCCAAATTCAAACATCTCTGACAGCATGGAGGACGATTCAAACAAGCACAATTGATGCATGTTTACATTTCAGAAAAAGGAGAAACTGCCAGCCAGTCTTAAATCCCATCGGTTACCATTATCTAATATTCCTGCAGTGCATGACTTCCCTTGGAGATATTAGTGCAGGATAACAAGAGGATTTATTGGAATAAAACCACTCAGCATGACACAGCGGGCCAAAACTTCAGGGACCGAAACATGGGGTGAAGGATTAAAGGTGGCCGAGATGTATAGGACGGCTCGACCTCACTATCCTCTGCGATCCCCAAACTGTACTTATTTATTCATTTATGAAAGGGTGACTGAAGGTTGGGGTTAACTGATGCATGATGCTTTTAATCAAAGTGAGTGCAGTGTGAAAATGCTGACCATAAAGTCCAAGCCTCTTGGTCATGGAAAGGGGAGGCTGCATGTGTTTGGGTGTGTCTCTGTAACAGATCATAGAAATGTCTAGCATAGATCGTCGTCAAACAGATTGCTGTTTGATAGGAACGGGTTGAAATAAGATGATATTGGGATAGAATGTGAGCAATAGGCAACCACAGGGTTTTCCAGCCTATTGAAAAATTTCACTGCATAATATTTTATTTTGTATAAAGTAACAAATACTGAATAAAATTAATAACAATGAAGTTTGGACTGACATCCCATCAAGCTTTTTAATCTGTTTGTCCCACTTCAAATTTTTTCACCGTGAACTGCATATATATATATGTATATATTTATCAACAACGGTGTTAAGTAAACTTAAACAATTTTAAGTAAACAATATAGAAAACTGTCATAATATGCAATGCAGCTCCTTCAGTTACCTCACATTCTGATGCCGCTCCAACTTGAAAAAGATGCTTGAACATACTGAATAAACAACAAAAATGTATGTATGACAAATGCCACAAACTCTTTGTATATTATAAATAAAAAATAACAGCAGGGGTGGATGATTTTGTGCGTTTTTCTAACACTGAATTCAATGGAGCTCATCATGTTAGTGTTGCCCTCCAGTGGCCTGAAACCACACTGCTATTTCTGGGGCATCAGAGCAATTGACTGAATAGCTTCTGTGTTTCAGTCTTCCTGTCACTCATTCTTTAATAACCTACAACATGAATACCTCTTTGGAAAATGAAGACCGCTTGTCACACTCGTTTTGAAAATATTTTTATATATCATTTTCCTTGTATATATGTATGTGCAGCTTATGCATTCACATCCAGTGGTGAAATAAAAAGCTAATTTAGGTTCATTTATGACCTGTGATGCAAACTATCATTGTTTTCTAGTTGAGGAGCCTTTTCTTTAGAGAATTTCAAAGCATGTCATACAAAAAGTACTGCTATAGGTAGAAAAGGATTTTTGAATGACAAACGATTTGTGCAAGTGGAAGTTCGAAATGAGTGAATCCAATTCAAAAGTGAACTGATGCTTACTTTTTTGAATGATTTTCTACTAAACTCTCCTGAGCCCACAATGAAGGTCCGTACGGTTGTCACAGCCGCTTCAACAATCAAACACACACACGTCAATATTGTTTCACACACCTTTAGGTGGCATCAACCCTCCTGACATTTGATTAAAGAGTTTCTTTTTATTAAGAAGGCTATACCAGACGCATAATCACTATACATTGATTTAACATTACCTTTACAATTAAAGTCTTCACTGAAATTACAGAATAAATATATGCACATTTTTCTTCAAATCTTTGTGAGAGAGAAAAACATTAAAAGTGCCTCCTACAAAGCTGTTAGTGGGTGACGATGGGGGGCGGCGGGGGGGAGGACAATAGGGTGAGGCAAGATCCAGAGGCAAGTGGGGTTGTGTTTAACAAAGTGCATGGAAATTTCCAAAAAACCTTGAGCTCTGATAATATTCACAAATGTTTAACCATCCGTGCGTCGTCGGCGCATCCTTTATAAGAAGCACCCTGATATAGACAGAAGTCCTAATTAAGAGTAACAACCATATTCATAATATAGAAAACTTAAATAGATCACTGTTCATAATTTGATGAAGTGAACAGTTGCAACGCCACGCCCCCCCCCCCCCCCCCCCCAGCTTCCTGCACTGAAACAAGTGCATGCAGCAAACTGCAGTTCATATTAATATTCATTTTTATCTCTTTCAATCATTTCCCATTGCCTTAATGTGCACGGCCTCCGGGTCTTTGTACATCCTAGCGAGGGGTAGAAGAGCCAGAGAATAACCCTCCAAGTCAGGGAGACATCCAGCTCCCGTGTGTCATGGTAACTCCACAAACAAAAGGTTTTCACTGACAGATGTGTTTCACGATGTGTTGTATGTTTTATTTCCCGGTGCACCTCTCGCTCCTCTTACGCGCTCATCTCAGCAAATAGAGATATTTATATTACAAAAATAACGGCTGCTGACATTGCTGGCTACTCTGAAAAAAGGCACTTGATTGAAATATCTGAGAACAGCCTCTCCTCCATAATGATTTGGGCGGCACTGTTAAATCTGTAGTAGATTTTATTTCATATCATGCTGCTTTTTCCAGATAGGCTTTCTTCTACTATTGGTTTTGGGTGGATGTGTTTAAGTGATCATGTTTGTGGTTCATCCTTTTCCATGGGCTAGAGATGTTAAAACCGATACGATTTTTCCAGCACTTCGAGGTAATCAGGCTTGGTTTGAAGTTTGGCCCTTAACTCCAGGTAATCGCTTTGGGACGGGTCAGGATAGCAGCCTTTCCCTGCCGTGAAAAGCAATGTTTCCTTCAGCCGAGCATCCTGTTGCAAATCCGGGTACTGCATGCCGGGTGGGTGTGCATGCGCCACGTGCATGTCCTTTAGTTTGGGAGCCGTCCCATACAGACAGTCAACAAAACCCACCGTTGGTGTGGGTCTCTGACTGTCAATGACAGTTGGGCAGAGCCCGCCGTTCTCATGAAGCCCTGCCAGGTCGGCCGTGGTGTGGTTGACTGCGACGATGGTGTTGAGCTGAGAGTTGGAGACAGCCAGGCTCCACTCTCGCTCTTTCTCTAACAAGGTTCTATAGTTGTTGCTGCTGCTGCTACCGCTGCTGCCATTGTCTTTCTTGGCTGAAAAATGACTTCTGTCTTCTGCTGTCGCTGCTATCTCCCCCTCTCGGGGCTTATAGATGGGGTTGTTACACATTTGAGTCACAGGGTGGGGGATGTAATCATAAACGTGGCCATGGGAATGTGTGTGACTGGGGTGAGTGTGTGTAGGCAAGCTGGGAGTTGGCTTCTCCAGTGTGCTAGTGTTGCCCACGCTACTCTGCCTTGGTGCATCCTCAAAAATTCTGCACTGCATCTGGATCCCTGTCAGATCCACCTCTGATCGCTTCCTGAAGGGCATTTTCTTCCTCCGGCGAAGAACAAAGGCGAACAGCCCAGCTGCCACAAACACGGCAGAGATGAAGAGTATGAGCAGGCTGAGGATGAGGACAGACAGCGGCACTGCATCTCTTCCACCTGCCTTCCCCATACCGGCACTCCCTGTGGTGAGGTCATGCCCTCCAGGTTGAGCTGGCAAGGGGCCTGAGGAATACTTAAGTTCAGGACAGAGGACTTCCACTTCCAGTGAACGCAAATCCTTCCCAACAGCAAACTCTGGCGTCTTACAGATGACATCTCCAACCACAATGACAGAGGAGAGCTTTTCCAGCCATTGTTTGAGGGGGATGATATCGCAGGAGCACTCCCAGGGGTTCTGATGAAGATCAATCTGGACAATGGAAGTCAGATGCTCCAGGACTCCACGCACGGGCAGAGAAAGGAAGTAATTGTTGCGGAGGTTGAGGCGCGCAAGGTTGGTGCCGGCAAACACGTCATCAGGGAGCGAGCGAAGCAGGTTGTCATTGAGAAAAACCAGCTGCAGATTAGGCATGAGGGAGAAGGAGTTGGCCTGTATTTCACGTATGACATTATACTCAAAGTAGAGATAACTCAACATCTGAAGTCCTCTAAACATCCCAGGGGTGAGCCTCTCAATGTCATTCCCATTCAGATATAAGCTTTTTAAGTTTGGCAGGTTGATAAAAGCACCCTCCTGCACATAGGATATCCGATTGTTACCTAAATGCAATAAATCCAAACTTGAGAAGTTCCAGAAATCAGAACGGTAGATTTTCTGTATTAGGTTCCCACTGAGGTATAATTTCTTAGCATTGAGAGGCCGCGGCAACAAGTCTGAGATGTTGTGAAAGCCTTTCTCCTTACAGTTGACCGTTAGGCCCAAGTCATTGATGTGAAGGTTGCAAAGACATCCCACAGGACAAATGATCGGTATCGGAGGTCTTGTCTGATAGCCTGCAACGGGGGGCTGGTTGATGCCTGGGTAAATGCTACGAGGGGTGGGGGGATTTCTTGTGGGCCGAGGTCGTTTTGTGGGCTTCATGGCAGAAGACGCTGTGTTGTGAAAGGAAGAGAGCATGGAGGAAGGTTTGGTTGGCCACGTGTTCTCGTTGCTGAATGGGATGCGAGGAATTCCCAGCTTGGCCTCGATCTCCGAATCGGAGAGCAACGGACAAAGCTCGCTGCGCTTGATTTCCCGTAAGTCTTTCCCATGTAAATGGAAGGGGTACTCACATGTGATCTCGCCCACCAGAGCGGTGTAGGGGATCCTCTCCAGCCATGTCTTAAGCTGGACAATTTCACACACACAGTTCCAAGGGTTCTCCTCCAGCTGAATTTCCATCAAGCTCCGCCCAACATACTCCAACGTCCCCTTATACGGCAACGTCTTTAGTCTGTTCCCCCGCAGGTCCAAATGTGTGAGTGAAACAGACCGGAAGAGATAATTTGGGAGCACAGGGATCAGATTGTCATTCAGTATAAGCACTCTCAATTTGTGCAGGTGCCTGAATGCACCACTTTCAATCCTTTTAATGACATTGTAGTCTGCTTGGAGATACTCTAAACTCTCCAGCCCGAGAAACGTGTCATTCCGGAAAATCTCTAGTTTGTTCTCATGTAGGAAAAGCCGTTTGAGTATTCCTAAACCGTTGAATGCTCCAGCATGGATATCTTGCAAGGCATTATTACCTAGATTAATAGATATGGCATTGTTGAGATGGAGGAAGCTGTTAAAGTAGAGCTTCCTCATGGAGTTTCGCTGAAGGTTGAGTTTGAACGGCCGGCTCCATATTTGAGCAATCTGGCTCACATTTGTAAATCCTTTACTGTCACAGTGCACGTGGAAGATGCCCTCTTTGACCTCACAGTAGCAGGGCTCGAAGCACGGCTCATCAATCTCCTCCGAGTCCTCTAGTAGCGGGATTGGGGTGGTCCATCCTAAGGCTATGGTGCTCAGCAAGGTAACCCACAACATCCTCACTGACACCAAGTAGGTGAAGTCTGGGCTCCAGGAAGAGAGCCACTTCACAGCACTGCAACAGAGGGAAAGAGGGAGAGTGAAAAGGGGAAGGGAGGAATAACACAAACAGGTAAGCACACACTCACGCTCACAAAGTGAAGTTCAAGGTGAGAGACTTATCGCCAGAGCGGGGGGGCACATTAGTGTCGGTGGAATGGAAAAGCGCTTTGAAAGCAACACCGCTGAATAATACAATAACACAGGAGACTACTTTAGATGTTGCTGGTTGTTTCAAACAAAATAGGCCTGCTACTCTTGGACGGTGATGCGATATCCATGCGAGAGAAATCTCTTGTTGAGTTAATGCCACCAAACAGACCAGTGTCATTTATTATACAGCAGATATGCTGCTAAGGTCGCAATAAATCACCTCAGATGCTCATCGCTATGAATAAACAATGGCAACAGCAGGTGGATGAGGTTAGAGCGGCAAGAGGAGACACCGTCCCTCTGGTGTATTTATTACATAACGGGGGCCTCAATCACCTTCTTAAGTAATGAAAGAGCAGTGGAGAAAAAAAAAGCTGCAATGGAGATATTTAGGAATAAATGTGAATCTAAATAATCATGCATGGTGTTGATGAGGTGATATGATAAGACATGCATCGAGCCACCCTAAGTAGTTACCTAATAGGTGACATTAAATCAATTGGATATTGTCAATGAAAGAAAAAGAACTAAAGTAAATAAATTAACGTGGCCATAAAACGGAGTATGTTTTCTTTTAAAATCAAAAATGCAAGTAATGCAACATTTGAGCGTATGTTACAGGATCAACAACAATACGTCTTAACTTAAAAATGTCAATGAAAAAATGTAAATTCCAATTGAAAAAAAATACAATAAATGATGCACTGCATATGATAATCTGATGTGATTGTTGGATCTGATGATGTCTTTCTGATGCTTGACACTAAATGGTTAAAAGTCACCCACGTTCACACGCACACGGATGTGACTTTCCAGTTTCTATTGACATGCACACGCACACACAGACACACACAGGGGCTTGTCGCTGTCCGTCCAAATGTGGGTGCTGAAACATCCAAGGCAGACGCACGGAACAGTGGCTTGCTAGAACCACTGTCCACGGTCCTGAAAAGAAAAACTCCAGAGAAGGGAGGGTAGAAAAAGAAGAAAAAAAGGTGCATTGTAATCCCCCAAAATGAGGCACCAGGAAAAAAGATAACTGAAAAAAAAATCCTCCAAGACCATCTCCTTGCTGCAAAATTCACATTTTGATCCTCTTCACTGTGAGTAATCCTCCAGGATCCCTCGCCTTCCTTATGTGTATACGCAGATGTGTTTGCTTTTATTACAGAACACCATTTATTTAACACGTCTGTCTGATGTAATGGTATACATACTTAGTTTAGAGGGATTCCAACTTCACATATCCTGCGGCGTGTTCTGTTGTGGCCCGCTACGTCCTGCTCACTGTCCGATGCCGGGCTGCGGGGAAAAGCAGCACAAGTAGAGGTGAGGGATCCGTTCAAAAGCAAATAGACGAACCAGAGATAAAAATGTAGCAAACAGGGGAGGTTCTTGCCAACTGCTGCATACTCAGAGGAGCTGTTTCTATTTTGAATTACAACAAAAAGGTGTGTGATTTGCCAAATCCTCTCTTTCTCTACTGTTCAGTTCAGTCGCACTTGTGGAAAGAGATGCCAAGCATAATGCAGCATTCTTTGCTCGTGTGCAGAATGGAACACGACTATAAGGCACGATTATATGTTAGTGGGTAAAGTTGACATCAATGCATGCACGACACACAGATGCACACGCATTCAAAAAGGTAATCACCGACTCTGTGCACAAACCAAACATCTGTCAACTCACCTTAGGTTTGTGCCGCAGCTGGAAAGCATTGAAAGAAATAAGAATGCAAGAAAACAGAAGAGCAATAGTTTCGATGCTGTTAGATTCCTCTTCGTTCCCCATCCCCTGCTCTCCTCACCCTCTCCTCTCCCCGTGGTGAGAGGAGGAAGAGGAGAGATGAAGACGTGAGAGGAATGTGCAATCTGTTTTCACTCTCTGGTGACTCTGACACTCTCCCCCTTCTTCTTCCCACTCTCCTGTTTTGCTTAAAATGCAAGTCCTCGACTCCAGAGCTCGTGCTGCTTCTTCCTCCTTCCTCAGCCTCCTCCCGGCTGAGTGCGCTCGACGACTGCGCAGCCGGGTAAGGATGTTCTCCTCAGGACCGCGTCCTCGTTAAACGCAAGCAGATATGGAGACAGAACAGATCTGTTGCTTTTATTTATCTTTCTCAAGCTGTCTCTTGTCTTTTTCCACTCATTGCAAAAAATGCTTGCTGTCGTGCGTCAGAGGAGAGATGAGGAGGGACTGAGCCAGCCAGTGAGGTGGAGGTGGAGGGAGGGAAATTGTGAGAGGCACGGGAGAGAGAGAAAGAGAGGAGGAGGATGAGGGGGTAAAGAGTGATGAGACCGTTTGGATGCTTTGAAGAGGAGGAGAGAAGTGGAGCACGTTTGCTTTCGTGCACCAAGAAAAAAAAATAGGGAGCGCGTCGTGAGGCATGAGTGAGACCTGTGGATGGCACTCACTCTCTCACTCTCACTCTCATTCTCACTCCATTCTATTTTATTTGCATTCTTCGGTATCATTGAGACTCGTGCTACAGGAGTTGGCATCGCTCACTCCGCTGTGATGACGACAGCGGGTGGCCACGACTATTTAAAGCAAGAGGGGGAGAGGCGTGGAGCACTTCATGCTGCCCCCCCCCTCCTTCTTTCCACTCTGCTTGCCTTCCCGCGCCTCGCCTCCAGCGGGCAACACGCGTCCGTTCTTTGGCAGCAGAAACAAAGTGAGCCAAAGCTCAGACAGAGACAACATCACGATTTGCACCGTTAATTGCTCCGCAAAGAAGGACGATGGCAGCCACGTGCAAGCTTGTCAGAAATGAGAAAATACGAGTCCATTTGTATCCCTCAAGGTACAAATCCACATGAATGTACCACGTATGGCTGATTATGGGACTCCAAGGTATATACTTAATTCCAAATTAGTTGATTACATTTATTTGACTTGATTAACCCCGGGGAAAGTATATTTACACTGCTGGACCGTGTCACATTCAGGGCAAATCCCCCAAAAATGATTTTACAGACATGCAGACCAAAAGGAAATGTTTTGAGATTGCTAAAAGGCACATTCAACCTTTGACAGTACAGCCAAAAAGTTTCAAATGTGTTCCCAAGGTGTGAAAATTAATCAAGTGTACAAAAGAATCAAATGTTGTTGCAAACCGCTGAAAATCAATTTGTAAGCACATTATACTAACAGCGACTTCCGCAAATTACATTTGCATTCTAATTTACTCAACGCCACTGAAAATTCCATTTCTCTAAATACTAGCTCA
Source organism: Dunckerocampus dactyliophorus (assembly GCF_027744805.1). Lineage (NCBI taxonomy): Eukaryota > Metazoa > Chordata > Actinopteri > Syngnathiformes > Syngnathidae > Dunckerocampus > Dunckerocampus dactyliophorus. The sequence goes on from NC_072830.1 coordinate 22,829,466, forward strand.
TATTACATGGCGAAGTAACAAAAAAGTGACGTTTGCAATATTAGATGTGTTGAGCTCTTTAAGGGTGAATTGTGTGTCCACGTGTGTGAATGTGAAGATGAATGGGTGGTTCTCCATGTGCGAGTCGAGTGTGTACCCTACCTCTCGCTCAGTGTCATGCTGATGGCAGGATGGATGGATGGATGGATGGACTATGTCTAAAAGGTGAGGCTATCTCTGAGGGCCTAGCATTAACCGAGGTTCTTAGGAGCGGAGCAGAACGTAATATTAAATGGTCACGGGGGTCAAATATCCTGTGAAAGTTTCGGGGCAACACCCATCTGGTATGACAGTTCATTTTAGCCCACACAGAAGACTTTGCCAGTGGACAGGATATTTGAGGGAGGCATTTGCGAGCAGCTGCTGGACGGCAAAACTGACATTCTTCTTTATGAAAAGCCATCATTCAGTCCTTCAGCCTGTCAGCTAATGTCACACAGAGTGACATGGGGCCACTGGAAAGCCTTCATTCAACACAGAGGATATGCTGTACATAGGTCATCATTTGTCACAATGAAGAAGCTGTGACCTATAAGATTACAGCTAATAATACCGATAGCTGGAATGCACACTTCCCAGCGAGCCACAGTGTAAAATGAACATGGAACACTTTGAGCCGTACGAGTAACATTCCACATGCTTAGCAACAAGTAAAGGGAAAAAGTTAGAAGCACGATGAGCATGTTGTACTGGATCATCAGTGATGGTTGATTAGGATTAAGCGAAACTAACTGGGAGAGCGTTGACCTCTCAGACTGAAGATGACTAATCTGGGATCATACTGAATACAAATGAGTACGATCCTTGTAGAATAACACCTGAACCAATGTTGACGATTGTTTGAAAGCTATGAATAAGAGGTGAGGAAAGTGTGTGAATTTAGTCTATCACAAACATCGTGCCAACTTTGTGATGCGCATTTTAAGTTGATTAGCTAAAAACAGCACCTGAATGGGTGCTGACAAGAAAACCTCACGGGACGCAACACTCTATCCATCTCATAACTCCTCTTTGACCCTCAGGGGCCGTCGTTGAGTGACTGAAGTATGCGTACAAGCGTTACAACTCATTCTACTCGTTTCTGCGGCACAAGAAAAGCAACCCACGGAGGAAAAGTTTTCCAACATTGATCACATTCTTTCACTCACTCCAGCAAATAGTTGATCTCATGAAAGTGTTGGAATGTAAATCGACGAGTACTTTGAGGGTTTTATCCTCTTTTTTTTTTGCCGTTGGTGTAGATACCCTAACTTTCTCAAGTGCACAAAATACTAAGTATTTTCTTTTTGCACAAAGTGGATCCAAACATTTCCTTCCATCTCTGGTGTAGCCACGTAATTGTACATCCCTGGCAAAACCACATTTGCGCTGTTAGGGATATCTGCCATGGGAATCCCCTTTGTAATCCACATTAGTATGACAATTAAGCACATTAAAATGTTCTTTAAAAGTTTCCTTGATTGATGATAGCGACGGTTTGACCCTGGATTGGATTACAGTCATCCCTCAGCCACATTGAGGTTCAAATTTCACAGCTTCACTCTTTCAGTTTTTAAAAAAATATCTTATTGAATAAATTATGCTGTTTCGTGGTTGAATATGGCCTATTGTTAGTCACAAACTATGCGTATTTAAGATAATGTGTATTTCACGCCTAAATTAAGGATTTTCAAGGATAAAAATGGCTAAATGAAATAAAATACAAACATAAGGCATTCAAAATACATATTCAAAGACATGTAGTAAAAGACACTGGTCACTAGGTGTCAGTAGTGTGAGTGTAATGTTTGGTGAGGGTTATTGCAGGTTTAAATGATCTCACAACAGACAGAGTAATCCCTAAACCCCCCCCCCCCCCCCCCCATAAAAACACTGGCTACTTTTGCAGCCGTTATCCACGTAAAACGGAAACTCAACACTGAACCCCCGACATGACTTCCCGTCCGTCTCTCTTTCAGGTCCCCTTAGAAACACATTTGTGGTAACACACACGCACGAGTCTTATTTATGTTTGAAATGGCTTATTTACTTACTTACTTACTTATTTTGTTTACTATAATGGGTATTACAAGAGTAAAGGTGACAATAGGGGTGTTATTTCATTTTTAGAGGGCCCTTGTAATGTTAAAAAACATATTTAGTAGTTCGTAAACAGGTTTTCTATGCTTTAACTACAACTAACTTACCACGGTCGGGTCTGGAACCAATTAACCACGATAAACGAGGGATTACTGTATCTACAACCACAGGCGCTAGATTGTTGTGATGACATAGATGCCACACACAGTACAAAGTCATGTTGTAGTTATTATTGATAACATAGGGTCATATAGTCATAGGATTAACTGCCCAGCTGGGCCTGATGTCGTCAATTTAAATTGTCCCACTGTGAAACAGCAACAGATCTTCTCTTCAATGCACAAGGGATTGGAAGAACAACTTAACAGTAGTAAGAGCATACTACAGTTTTAGTTTAGTTTGGTTTATTCCAAACAAGCAGGCAGTGTTACATAGAATACATCAGTTGTTCACAATTAAACATGAACACAAGCAGTAGTAGAGTTCGAATAGAGAAAAGGACTAAAGACTATCACTTCCTTTAAAACTCTTAATGGTCTCCATTAAATGTTTTTTTTTTTCTACTTCTCATTATAGCATCAAGCCGATAGTCTGCCTGAGTACGTAGGAGTCACAATGTCTGAATACCGTTCTCATTTCCTTGCTCACTTCCCGGACTGGCTGTCGGCCCACAAGATCACCAGCATGCCAGTCTCTCTACTTGATGATGGTGGTTTTTCCCTCAAAATCAAGTCTTTCCTACCTGTGGTTTGCCCATCATCGCTTCTGACACTTCCACAGACAAAGACCGAGTCAATCGTGAGTCCATATTAACAAGAAAAGTGTGATGAGAGCATTAAACTGGATTTGGCATCGGTTTAGAATCTTGCTAGATTGACTTTTATGTTCCCACTCACTCTCAGCAGGAAAGAGTTCTTTTTTAGCATTCAATTTCAGTATGTATGTAAAAATGCAGCAGCAGATCAAAAGAGCTAATTACATTCTATTTGAAGCGTTTTGGAATATTTGCAGGATCCGGCAGCAAAACATGAATGCCAAGAACAGTGGTTCATAATGCAGTATGTCATTATGTGAGCTAAACACTGCCAAGGAAGCAGGTGAACTCTCATTTCTTTGCTCCTTTTCAAATCAGTCAGTCCATTGTTCAAAACAAAAGAACGTATAAGACGTTCTGACTGACAGCCGCAAGAAAGTGCACACAAAGCTTTATAGGACATCGCAACAAAGTAGAGTTTTGGTTGCCGCATATGCTTTTTAAAGCACCATTGTACGACCCTGGCCTTGAAATCCAAGTGTGGGTTCAGAATTGAAAATACAAATTGTCCTGCGCTTTATAAACCACAGGCACAGGAAAACTTTCAAACTGGAAAAACACAAGGTGATCAGTTTTGCGTGCATAAAGGCTCTGCGTCTGCAGTGTGCTTCTTTTTATTATCAACCCCATTTTTACATGTATCTATTGTCAAGGCACATCCCCACAGGTTTATGAACTCGTGTGTCAGTCTATTAACCTGCGAGTGACACATTTCTGTGGTCACGTCTGAGTCTGCGAATGAAGTTTCGGACAAAAGACCAGAGTAACCCCAGATAAAAAAAATAAACATTGCAAAAGCAGTTTATTGTATTTTATCTCTTGACCTCACAAAAATGCACACTGGCACTGGGGCCAGGAAAATCAGTGTGACAGTACAGCGCTACACCATCACAGTGCTTTTTTTTTCCCAAAAGAAGAAAATATGGTATACGAAAACATCTGCTAATATAATGCATCATAAGATACAGTAAAACCTCCGTTTTGGTACACCCCAGTTTCCATGTAATATTCACAAAAATGTTGCCTCTGTACACTCTCTAGGTTTTTGTACAATGTAGCCCTTAACAAAGTAGTCCGTTTGTCCAGTCCTGTATCAGTCCGTAAAATCAATGAACCCTGCGCGTTGCTAGGTGTGAGTGCCAGTGACAGAAATTCGATAAAGAAGGTGAGAAACAATACTGAGTTCAATCTTGCCAACATGTACGGGTAGCCCACACTGCAAAAACAGCCATACTTGAAAGAAGCTCAAATTATATTAAAACGAGACAACTTTTCTCATTTCAAGCAAAAAAAATCTGCCAATGGGGTAAGCAAAATTTGCTTGGCTAGAATACTTGTACACTAAGTCCCCAACTAACGAACACAATTGGTTCCAGACGGCCGTTCTTAAGTCGAATTGTTCTTAAGTAGGGGAAAAGGTAATATTACCAATGATATAGGTACTACATGTACGTGTATACATATACAGTATATGTGTATGTATGTAAATATGAGTTTGGATGTAGTAGTAATGTTAAACGAGGATAATTAATGAAAAAAACAATAATAAAAATGATATAATAATACGTAATGGTAAATGTTATTTACCTTTGAAGAGGAGTGGTCGAGCATACGTCGTTGTGATGGAGGAGGAGGAGGAGTTATTGAAAAAAAGGACAAATGGTCGTCGTTAGACTCTTCTAAAAGAGGTAGTGTTCTGTGGGTGGTGTAGAATTAAGCAGGCCTATTAACTCTTCATAAACTTTAATCACAAGCTCCGTCCGGGTTGTATCATAAATCTCTTAGCCTTCCTCTCTCCACTTCCTCGTCTTCCTGTATCTGTTGGTCCCATTAGCAGTGTCACAGTGCCCTCTGCTGGTCAAGCATGTACCGGTATAAATATGGGTTTGCCGGTCAAGCATGTAGCAGTATAAATGTGGACTTATAAGGCAAAACACATGACAAAATAGACCAGTCGGCTTGTGTTCATATCTCCGAATGTTCCCACGTCGGATGTTCGTTAGTAGGGGACTTAGTGTAACTAGAATTTTTTTTCTTGTGACTTTGAGGAATATAATGAGTCCTAAAATAAGCAAGTTGTTCTTAATCACATAGCTACTTGTAGATTTAAGGAAAATATTCTTATTAGAAGGTAAGAAGTAAGCCAAATGCTATATAAGATTCTTAAATTTGGGATAAAAATTTGCTTTTTATGAGGCTAGATTTCAGCAGCAAGTGTTTACAAACTCTACAATAAAGCATTATTCTATTTTCTTACCACAATAACCATGCGGCCACCATGCAGCTAACAGCTTTTCTTGTCGGCATGTTAGTTATGTTGGTTACTTCTTTTCAACAAGCATGAAAAAACAAATGATAAGTATGGAACTTTTTTATTTAAAAAGAAAAGAGTGTTTTTGGCATAATTTGCATGTAAATTCACTAGTTTTTAGATTTATAAACTAGATAAAAAGAGTAATATTGACATTGAATTGCTCATTGAATTGACTCAAATTGACTTGCTTGATGTTATTGTAGTTTGCATGCATACTTCTGATCTATAGAATTGCTAATTGTTTTATTGTTCCCCTGCGTAATAAAAGCAGTTGTTTCTAATATTAAAAAATAAAATGTTTTCTTTTGTTGCCCGGATCTTTCATGTTCATCCTTCCAACCGCATCGTTCTTTGTTATGGGTTGTGGCGTCCATTTTCCTTGTTGTCATGGTGATGAGACCTTTAATATGTATCCTGTTCCTTGGTATCCTTGACAAGAAGCACGCTGGCATCTTCTGGTCCTCCGTTTAGCTAGATGTAATTTTTGGAGGTGGCGCTCCAAGTACCTTGAAGCTTTCCCTGTTTCCTCAAGTCGGCCGCTTTCTTCGGAAAGTCAGCATTGCTCTTGGCAACGTCAGCATTAGGTGTTATTTCACGTATAGAGGCCTCTAAGAATGTTTAAAACCGTATTTAGCAGGTAAACAGGTTTTCTATTCTCGAATTACTAAAATATTCCATTTATAAATAAAAAATCCTACTTTGAGGATATTCACTTACTTGGAACCGTGATAAACATTCACTGTTTATCACCTTTTATGATGTGATGTTGGGCCACTGTATCACAATGCCTTTGAGAGCGCCATGCCTGGAATGAATGAGTGTTCCAAGGTGTAAGCCTACAAAAAAACAAAATACCACACCAATTAGCAGCGGTAGTGAAAAGGTTGGTCAAATGATCAGATTCTAGAACCTTGCTACCTCGGAATGATGAAAGTCTCCATTTAGGTAGCTAAGCAACGTGATCTATTTGTAGCTAAAGGTTGGTTGTGTTTACCTGGCGCTAATGGTTTGTATTTTTAACTTTCTGTAACGCTTGCTACAGCAACAAAGGTCACATTACTTGATTCGGAAAACATTTACTTATGAGTTCATGTACTGCACAGAAATATTTAAAAGCCTCTGTTGTTTTCTGACACAGCTAAAAAGGCTTTGCCCCCTTCCTGATTTCTGGACTTGCTGGTGTGTTTTGAGTCATTGTCCTGCTGCAGTTTCAGCTTGAGGTCATAAACAAATGGCCCGACATTCTCCTTCAAAATTTTTTGGTAGACCTTGGGAAAATACTCTGTGGTCTGACGAGACAAAAGTTGAACTTTTTGGAAGGATTACATCTGGCGTAAAAGTAACGCCGCATTTCAGAAAAAGAGCATCATAACAACAGTAAAATATGGTGGGGGTAGTGTGATGGCTGTTTTGCTGCTTAAGGACCTGAAAGACTTGCTGTGATAAATGGAACCATGAATTCTTCTGTCTATATATGTAATATATATTTAATACAGGAAGGAGGTACACCCGGGACTGGTTGCCAATCAGTCCCAAAAGCACATTATTATTAATTATTATTAAGAACCCGGATGTACCTTGGAGCATGAATAATTCGGGCAGCACTACGACAGGAGTGACGTCTTCGAGATCACACTGATCTGCGAGAATTCCCTGATGGAATTCTCTCTACGAGAAATAGATTTTCAGCCGAGGGAATACGTTACATTTGCTCACTTTTTGAGCCGAGCATCAGGAATAAAATGCAATCTGGAATATTAATTCAGTCAATGTTGGCAGACGTATAAACACTCTGAGACATCAATCAACTGGAACGTCCATCTATCTATTTTCCACTTATCCTGACTTCAGGCGAGAGGCGGGGTACACTCTGGACTGGTCGCCAGCCAATCGCAGGCGACCAGACAAACAACATATAGACAAACAACCATTCACTCTCACGTTCATACCTACAGACAATTTAGAGTCACCAATTAACCTAACTTGCATGTTTTTGGAATGTGGGAGGAAACCGGAGTACCCGGAGAAGGACATGTGAACTCCAAAGATGCCCAAGCGGAGATTCAAAGTCTTCCCAAGTCTTATTGGCGGCGACAGTGTTGCTTTTGGCAGTGATCATCTTTTTGAACTCCTCATAACGCCCTACGATAATTACTTGCTCCTGTTGCATAAAATACACCAGCCAGGATCGCTCCATTTTTGCGTGGGAGGAGAATAACATCACGTCAAACGCCTGCTTTTATGTGAATGCGCACCGGACTTGACAAAGTAAGTTGATAACCACCGTCGCAGTACCGTTTTAACTCTTTGTTGAGCTGCATCATGAGCACAAACCCTGGGTATGTTGAGCCACTTTCGCGGTACAGGCCTCTGAACTCAAAGATCTAAAACTTGAAATTCCACACCTGTGAAGTGGGTGGTTTATCTTGGCAAAGGGGAAATGCTCAATAACAGATTTTGATTTAGATTTGTGAACAATATTCGAGAGTACTAAGCCTTCTGTGGACATCGAAAAAGTTTTGCATCTTTGAGTTTGGCTCATAAAAGATGGGAGCAAAAACAAAAGTGTTGCAATGAAATTTTTGTTGAGTGCATATAATGTAATGTGTCTGCACCCTGCCAGTGTGCATGCTTTGTTTATATTCTAGCAATCTCACTGCATGTGTATTTGTGTCCTCACCAAAAGCCCATGTGGCACACACACACACACACACACACACACACACACACACATTGTCGTGTGGATGAGTATGACATACTATCTGCTATCTCTCTCTGCTGTCCTAGCCTCAAACTGTCTGTGCAAAAATACCCACAGCATGGCTGTTCAGAGACCTAATTTTCACACACTGTTCTCTTCCCAGGAGAGATATGTGTGCATGTGTGTTTTTGTGTGTTTGGGGAGCAGGCAGAAAAAGCATAAATTGCTGTCTCATCAGGTTCTTCTGTCTCGGTTCCAATGGTAGAAATAGAAAGATGGGAATGATGAAGAAAATGATAGGCGTGATGCCTGGAAAATATGTAAGGTGCTCACATACACAAAGACCACAGGATTTGGTTTAAGTTCAAAGTGATCAAAATAGTAGTAATTCTACACGTGATCAAACTTATTTAAAATTTGTCAGATCAAAACACAATCGCTGCATAAGACTTCAAAACATATTAGCATCCACTTGACTACTTCAATTCACAACTTCCTGAATCTGCACTCTAAGCATCATAGTTCTTTTAGCTATAACTTAGCCGCAAGATTCAAAGAGTGTAAAAAAAAAAAAAAGACTTATAGTCCGGAATTTACGGTAATAATGCAAAACATGAATTATATTAATTTGATATACCCTAATATGAACAGTGCATGAGACTGTTTTTGGAGTGAATTTCAATCTCTGTGTGGTATATTTTCCCTTGCATCCCAGTTCTTGACAAAAGGGAATGAACCTATAAACAGGAAGAAGTGGGTCAACTATCTGACCTCTATGAGGCAAAAGCAGCCCTGGGCTCTGGCCAGCCTTGGACTGTACTGCTAAAAAAAACTGGCTGAAAACATAGCAGCAGGAAAACAGAAAATAGTGTTTGTTTGAGGTTTATAAAGAACAGCAACGCGTGCAAACATACTATAGTTACACTAGATGGACAAAAGCAGAATTTGAGTTACATGGAAGCCAACAGCGGCGGCACTAATTACTAATTACTTGTCAATAAGGTGTGGGGATCGATCCTCAACCTCTATTGAAAACTCCAAAAGCACTAGTACAGTATAGGATATCATATCAAAACAGTATAGAAAATGGATGGCTGGGTGGGCACAAACATCCACAGACTTGAAATGATTATACTATATAGAGCGAACATACTTTCTTTAGTTTTCCTCCCAGTTCTCTCTTTCATATGATTTATTTCTCCCAATAGCTCTTTATTGAGCAAGGAACTATATTTGGTACCTTAAATGGTGGTTTAAAAGCAGTAGAAGACCACAATTTATTCCAAAAAGCAGCAATAGATTAATATCAGGTGGGAGTCATCGCTTATAAAGTGACGTGTTTTATTTGCATTCACATTGAATCTGACATGATCATCAGCAGAATATTGTATAAAAGGCTATATATCAGGGGCTAACCTGGCTCACTGAAGTGTTGTGTAACAAACAGTTCAACACTGTATCATTCACACAAGTGAAAAATGACACTTTGACTGCAACAACAACCAGACATTCATTTTGTCAGTGGAAATAAGAAAGTAAGTGAAAGATTTCTGTTGTCACTGTGAGATGAGTCATACAAGGTCAGGCAAAATGATCTGACACTTTTGTAGGTTAAATAAAAGGAAAATAAAGTAAAGAAACAAAAAAGTGTTTTTATTTTCGAAAGTGACTATAAAGACACACTTTTCAACATTATTATCAATGTTGACTAATCATATTGTATAATACAACTTTATCTCTTTACCACTCTAACAATGTCCCTTGTGCAAAACAGCTATAAAGTATATGAGCATGTTGACACAGTAGTATAAAAAAGGCGGGACAGTGGCTGTGTGAAAGGGAATAGCGGAAAGCCGGAACAGGGGTGTGAAGCAATTGTCACCGTCCCATCAGTGTCACCACTTCAGACACTAATTATCTGAATGCGGGAAGTCTTCACTGGGTTCTGTGTGAAAAGGCATAGGCAAATAAAAAGCAGTATTTCTCATTAGGTTACAAATGTTCTCTTAATATTTTGACTTTATTCTTGTAAAAAGGTACTGCAGAGTTTTCTATTTTTGCAGGGTTTTTTTCTTAGTTTTCTTGTTAAATGGAATTTTTAGAATATGCCGAGGGGCGATTAAAAACAGCCGCATTGGATCTCTTCACCAGCATTATAACAAGAGCGCCTGTATAAAACTGGAACAGTGGATTTCTGTATGTAAAATTTGATGCGCCAACCATACATACACATGCACATGCACGTGCACTACAGTACTCTTACTGTCTGATGCGTGTGTGTCATCTAGTGGGAAAGCTGTAAATCAACAAATCATGCACAATTCTTTCTAAAACTTTACAACAAGAATATTGTTTTAGCTATCAACACAATCAACAATGAAAAAGTTAGTGTTTGTCAATCACACCCGCTAGACCAGGAGTGTCCAAAGTGGGCCATTTTCAGCCTGCAGGTCATTTTTTTTATATTAGATATCACACAAATTTACTTTTGTCATCTGTAACGCAAAGCTAGGATGTTTTTCTCACATTGCTTAGCATTTATTGAGCATCTTTAATGCACAAAATGGCCTCCCGGATACTTAAATTGCTCTGTATGCAGCCCTCAGTGGAAAAGGTTTGGCCACACCTGCACTAGGCTGTCTGAATGGCAAACGAGGCTTGCATGTTCCTGCCATCAGGAACAGGAAGTCAAACAGTAACACACTTCACAAATGACTGCTTATAACTCTATAACACAGGGTTATTTATATAGATTAATGTAACTACTGAATCACTGCTATGTAACAACACCATGAACTGAATTTGGGGGGGGCATGCCCCAACCTGTCCCTACTGCAAAATCAACAACACCCTTGAATGCATCACTGTTGGTTCCTTTAAACGTACCGACAATATGAGAATCAGATGTTTTTTGGTTTTTTTTGCATTCCACACACCCTTCTTGCTCGTACTCCTGAACACAAGGCTAAGAATCCAATCTCCAGGGACGAGAAGCGTAAATGGCAATTTGAGCTGCAGCACTTTGCCAGTAGATTGTGTGGATTATGTGCACTCTTTCTGCTTTGCTGCAGGTCTGTAACAAAGTCAAACAGACAGAGTGATCGACAAAAAATTGAAAAAAACGACAGACAGACTGAGAGGCCGGCAAAGTGGATGTAAGGATACGACGACTTGCTGGGTTGACTTATTGAAGAATGGATCAAACTTTAGTTAAGCTGTACAGCAGAGACACGAATGCACCCTACAAATAAGCAGTTGAGTGAAATGCCGGTTTCATGTAAGTAACTGCTTACTGCCAGTTACGAAGATGCTGACTGAAACGACCAATAAGCACAATAAACGGTATCAAGGAGATAACATTAGAGGTATGAACTCGAACCTCCAGTGTTTTACAACTCCGTAGAAGTCTGAATAGCTTTGCTTTCGTCGTTGCAAGATGACATCTACAGTACATTTCTTTTATACACTCAAATGTCAGAGAGACATATACCTTCCAGTTACTGTCAATTAGCATCAAGACTAATTGTAATATAATTTCCCCAAGCTAGTCTTTGAAAATCATAATAGCTCTTTATATATTATTATTCTCTTATCTTGTTTTACATTACAAACTTACATAAATACTTACATACTTGGTCAACCAGTATGCCAACTCTTTTGTTGATGTTTTAATCTGCCTATCTCTAACACACACATTCTTCCACACACACCACACTGATCTCTCTCCAAAGGCAAAACACTACAAATGACAAATTAAATATTTAAGCAGTGAGCAGTGTTGAGCATGCCCTTGCAGCACTGGTGTGTGCTTGATATGGTGTCATTACCTTAGAGAGAACCAGCGTTAAAACCTTGATCATTTTTGGATTGCACGTATAAACACAGTCGATGTGTTTTGCTTTGTGTGGCTTGTTTGCAACACTTATTTAGAAAGATCAACAAGGTGTTTGGCGAGATGAATATTGTGAAAAGAGAAGAAAAAAGAATATACGCTGGAAAATGTTTGTCATAAATGAATGCACATTCAAAACAGTACGACTTCCTTGTCAGTGACACTGAATTCCACCATTATTTCCTATGTTAAAGGTCCCATATTCTACTATTCATCCGTCCATCCATCTATTTTCTTCTTCTTATCCGGGTCCAGAAGCAGGAGTCTCACTAGAGAAGTCCCGTCCCGTCCCTGGCCACCCCGTCTAGTCCCACCAGCCCTGCACTGTGTCCTAAGTCTACCCCGGGGCCTCCTCCTGGCCCGGCATGCCCAAAACACCGCACCAGGAAGACATCCAGGAGGCATTCAGATAAGATGCCCGAGCTACCTCAACTGGCTCCTCTCAATCTCGATGACAGAGGTCCTCATCCTATCTCTTAGGGTGAGTCCAGCCACCCTATGGAGGAAACTCGTTTTGGCCGCTTGCATCTGTGATCACGTTCTTTCGGTCACGACCCAAAGCTCATGACCAGAGGTGAGGGTGGGAACATACTGTAAATCAACCAGTTAATTGAGAGCTTTGCCTTCCGGCTCAGCTCTCTCTTCCCCATAACAGTCCCGTCCAGCAACTGCATTACTCGAGACGATGTCCGCCTGTTGATCTCACGTGCCAACCTTCCCTCACTCGTGAGCAAGACCCCGAGATACTTAAACTCTTCCACATCTAAACTCTTCCACCGCGGTGCAAAACAAGTCTACCAACTAGCTTTAAATATCATACAAACCAAAATAGAGCGAAATAGAGAATGTGAGCTGGAGTCGAGCCAAGCAAGCAGAGAGTCACTGTCTGTATTGTCACTGTGTTGGTGAAAGAGTGACAGGCGTGGCTCCTCTCTCTGGCTGTAGCGAGTCTGTCTAGGGAGGGGCGGTCGCTGTGTGTGGCTGGCCAATCACAGAGCGTGAAGAGTGAATACATAAGTAGTTACCCAATGAGGATTTTCCTTCATCACGATTACAGATAATGACGAGCTGTACTTGTTTCATGCTTGTACTTGGCAAAAATGCATTACTCATCTAAAACGAGAGTCCGGCTCAACCCTAGGTGGCACGCTACTACGTGACTTTCGGTCCATATAACCGGAGCAGGCGCCCAATTCGCATTGCCAGCAGTAAGTCAAGCCTGTTCCGAAAAGTGGAGCAAACGAGTGAGATTTTTGTCACATTTGGTAGTCATGAACAGGCTCTAGGGACACAGTAATCCCTCGTTTACTGTTGTTAATTGGTTCCACACTCGACCGTGATAAGTGAATTTTCGTGAAGTAGGATTCTTTATTTTAAAATGGAATATTTTCGTATTTAGAGTGTAGAAAGCCTGTTTACAACTTTCAAAATACATTTTTAAACAATAGATAGAGCCGTGTGGACATGACATAACGCCCCTCTAGCCACTTTTATACTCTTATTATATAAAAATATAAAGACAAAATAAGACATAATATAAACACACATATGTTACCATTGGGAGAGCTCATCACAACATCTTTGAATGTGTCTTCTGAATGCCTTATATTTGTATTTTAGTTCTTTTAATCCTTTTCATGAAAATTGTTATTTTAGGCAAAAAAAAAATAGAATATCAAAAATTGGAGGGAATTTTTTCTGAGCTAATCGGGGGTCATCGCATCATGGAATGGATGGTGTTTGACCTTCAAAGTTCCACTATATTAGCAAATAGTTGTAGCTATACTCGCCAGCTACAATGACAAATAAGAACCAATACCACATACAATGTGTTTAAACTTCATCCCGGAGTGATTTTAATGCTTTCAAGCTTCAACTTGATTACAGTAGGGACTTAACGCAAATTGGTGCTTAAAAGCAATGATGTTAATCCTTAGAATTAACATGAGTCTTTCACACCGCTCAGTCAGGCCCTAATAGTAATCTTCATGTGTAAAAAGATATTTGGTGTTATTCAGTGGTCAGGCCTTCAGAAGAGCACAAATGCCTTCCTGTGTGTCTTACACAAACTAGGATATTAGCGGATCATATAGCAATGTCAAAACCTGGATTGGGTGCTCAGGCACAGATCGTCGATATAAATCCTTAGGAATTCCAAATGACTTATGAATGTACAGTGTAAGGCAGCCTGTTTTCTGTTGCACTCATTACCAGAAAATGATAGTTATGTTCATTAGTGACTTCTGTGAAATTGTGTCCATGGAGACTGTGAAAGATCATTTAGCTCACATCAGATGAAACCCACGCTCAGACTCTCTACTATTACAATATGAGTCATATCGTCTGCTATTTTTGTCCGGCCAGTGGGAAATTTGTGTGTGTGTTTTTGTACTGTGATGTTTTTACAGTGGAGACGATCTTGCGAATAAGGTTATGCGAGGGCCTGATGTACTGTAATATTATTATTGGAATTTGTAGAAATGTCTTGACTTAAATCTGAAAGAAAGCTTTAAAGATTCATATCATTGATATCATTGCTGCTCATTTAGACATGAGTGAATCAGGTAAAACTGTGACATTTTGATTTTGTGAATGGAAACATGATACAGCTCATTGCCTACCATACAATTGGACCAACAACAAAGTACATTAAAATAATAACTTTAAAAAGGCTGAGGTAGAAGAAGAACAAAACACTCTGGAAATGTTCTCATAATCCAACAAAGAGCATGTGAAAATGCGTGTGGGTGTGTGCTCTATAAAAATGATGGCGGTGAGCGTAATGAGCAAATAATGAAGCTATATATTATACGGCATAGATTTATTGGAACTGCACACAAAAAATAGCAACTCCTGTCGCTATTACCAACAAGGCAGTACTACAATCGCAATAGTTTGCCATGATGTTTGGTCGTCACGTGTGTTGTTTTCTCTAAAGAATATATTTCAGTTTTAAAAATATTTGTGTGTATGCCGAACGCTGGCATTAAAGTAGACGTTAGGAGAAATAAACATACTTTATAGTAAGAAAGTAACTCTTCTTTGCAGTGCATAGTTTCCTACAACATGCTAAATTATATATACTTATGAATATATATATATATACTTATGAATATATATATATATATATATATATATATATATATATATATATATATTTTTTTTTTTTTTTCTTTAAAAGCCAGCAAATGTTGAAAGGTTTCCACTCAACGTACATTAAAAAGTTTGAACACAAGAAATTGAATATTCAACAGAGTAAACGAGCTCAATGAGAACAGCTTGGGGATGATGTGGGAGAAGGTATGTAAGCGAGACAGATCCTTGTGAAGCCGTAAGGATTAAATTTGAATGATTTCTTTAAGTGACAAAAGTAACAGAGGCCGACTGAGAAAGAACAGCGGCAAGATCTGATATACTGTATACTGTTTGGTACCCAGGCTATGTGTATGTATTGTATATTTCTCTTGGAGATCAACAAAGTATCTATCTACTGTGCACACTGCACAGGTAACAAATGACACGCAAAGGGGATTTGCAAAAGGGATCCAAAATTCACCAGCAAGTCCACCTCTGAATGGCTGAAAAAAATGAAGACTTTGGAGTGGCCTAGTCAAAGTCCTGGCCTGCATCCTATTGAGATGCTGTGGCATGACCTTAAAAAGGGGCTTTATGCTCGAAAACCCTCCAATGTGGCTGAATTACAACAATTCTGCAAAGATGAGTGGGCTAAAATTCCTCCACAGCGCTGTAAGAGACTCATTGCAGATGTTGCTGCGAAGGGTGGCCCAACCAGTGATTACTTTTAGTTGGCAATCACTATTTTTAGGTAGGTTTGGATTTTTTTCTTCCTTGATAATAAAAAGTATGATTTAAAATCGGCATTGTGTGTTCAGTTGTGTTGTCATTGGCTAATTTTAAATTTGTTTGATGATCTGAAACGTAGGGCCGCATGGTGGCCTAGTGGTTAGCATGTTGGCCACACAGTCAGGAGATCGGGAAGATCTGGGTTTGAATCTCCATTGGGCATAGAGTTTGTATGTTCTCCCCGTGCGTGGGTTTTCTCCGGGTACTCCAGTTTCCTCCCACATTCCAAAAACATGCATGTTATAGGTTAACTGGCGACTCTAAATTGTCCATAGGTATGAATGGTTGTTTGTCTGTGATTGGCTGGCGACCAGTCCAGGGTGTACCCCGCCTCTCGCCCGAAGTCAGCTGGGATAGGCGACCCTAGTGAGAATAAGCGGCATAGAAGATGGATGGATGGATCTGAAACGTTTAAAGTGTGACAAGCATGCAACAAAACAAAAGAAATCACTTTTTCTCACCGTTGTAGATGACGTAACGATATATATTTAAGTGATACTTTATTTTAATATGGAAATTGGTGAGAAAATGACTTCCAGTTTTGCTTGCTATGTCATGCTATGTCACGCTTTTGGTACCTCTTTCAGAAGACTTACCCATATACACCATAGGCAATATTTTTTTAACCAATCAGATTTCAGATTCGCCTCACAGGGCCAGCTAGCTGGCCTACAGTGATGTCAGCATTTGTCCATCCTCCAATTCGTTAACCGAAGCAAAACTGTTTGACAAACCAAGTTACCCCGACAATGGCTGGCTGACGAGAAATGGACATCTCCGGTATTTTCTTTAAAACGTTTATGCTTTTGTCATGTTTTTGAAATACATATTGATTCTGAACTGCTCCAGATGATCTTAAAGTGTAGAGATTTGGAGTTGTCTTAATATTTTTAGCATCAAGCCGTTCTATTTACTTTACAAACACTGCCGATCACCAGAAAAGTTACTAGCAGAATGAAAATCAGGCATATCGGTGACGATATATTCTAAGATAAACTGTTAAGTTGATGTCTTGCTTCATGAATATTTATATTATTATTTTTTAAACAATACTGGCCCTCTGCTGAGAAAAATGACTGAAGATCCAGGCAGCGAATGCACCGCCCGCCACTGTTTAGTTCTGTACATTCAGACAGTCTCTTCTGCATCATTTCATTGGATTGAGTGGTTATTTGTTGTTCTCAGTTTGATGATGCTAACATTTTGACATTGGAACAGATTATTCCAGTTACTGGGTAATTGATCTCTAAGAGAAAAAAAAAAGTTTTGCAATACAAAAAACTGGAAGCCAATAAATTCAAGGTGGTTATCGTGCTTGATTTTGGATGTTCCACTGTGTTTTTGTTTCGAGATAAGCACACATACTCATGTATGCATGCATACATGCAACCCCCCACCAACCCCCCCCCCCCCCAAAACAATAACATGTCATGCTCCATTACCTTCACAACAGTTTTTGGACTTCCATGCTCTGTAGTATGATTAGGACTTGTAGAGTCTTGTAATTGAACACTGGGGTTATCAGTATAGGAAACCCATTCCAGTTAAAGGCAAGATATGGCCATGAGCAAACAGAAAAATCTGATTTTAACACCCATCGGGACACAGACATGTTTTTCGCATCGCCAGCCAAACATGGGCAAACGTGATCAAAATTGAGGTCAAATATGGTCACAATCAGATTTTAGGAGTAAATCCAGCCTGAAAATCCCAGATTTGTGGTTTGTATATCCCTTGCAACACCCTGCTGTGGAAGAACAACATGTTGACATTTTGAAAAAAATGCTGGGATTGCTGGGTGTGGAATTGAAATGGATCACTATTGCAGGGTAAAGTAAGCAAAGATAAGAACTTAGTCCGCCTTACATCACTAAGGCATAAACAAACAAACTGAAAGGAGTATTTTGTGTTTGTTTATGCATGAGAGTGTGCAGTCATTAAATATACTTGGAGAATTCCAATCTTCTATATTAATCTTAAATCAGTGATGTTTTTGCAATAGATATATTTTGTACATATGTTAGTGACTGTAAATATGTTTTAATGGACGAGCATATGTAGAGCATGTATTTACACCTCACTACAGTCTCCCTTAATCCTGTTGAAGAGTCCGACATCCCGCTTTTGATGGTCATACAAATTAGGTCATATTTCCACCTTGCAGAGCTCAGTGGGTTGATAGTTATGCTTAGTCAACCATAGTACAGTGGTGCTTTGGTTAATGTCATTAATTCGTTCCGGACGGTCAGACCCAAACCAAAAAGAACTCTAACCAAAGCAAATTTTCCCATAGAAAATAATGTAAATCAAATTAATTCCTTCCAGACACCCAAAATGTTAACACAAAACACATTTTATAGACAATAATTATATTTTTGCATGCAAAAAATGATGCATAAAAATATGCATTAAAATAATTACAAATGACAAATGAATGGACAACTGAACATTTAATATCACTTTTACCTAGTGCGCCGGCAAGGAGTCTTATGTCTGGTGACATGTGCTATGCTTTCCTGAGGATGCCGCAAACATGCTACAGTAACTTGGAATGCTTATGTTTTGTTGTTGGAAGCAGAAATGAGTGTTATGGGTGTAAAATGAGCCAGGCAGAAACACCAAGTTTCAGCCTTGATGCGCTGCCGAGTTAATAGACTGTTACGCGGGACGCCTGAAATGACGACGGTCTTCTCTTTAAGGCATAAAATTCGGAGGTCTTGCACCCTTGTCTTGGTATGGTCTACAACTCTGATATAAACAACATAAAATAGTGCCTTGCATTGCACGATCACGTGCAGGTTTCGCAAAATTTAATCTAAGACGTAAACAAACCGGACGGTATTTTGGACGCTAAACAAGCGGGCAAATGCAAGCCAAGGTTGGTTGTTAACCAAAAAAAAACGTGCTAACCAGGGCGGACGTTAACCAAGGTACCAATGTAGTTTAAAGCAAAAGTCAACTTACGATTACATACAATAAGTGTAAACAGTATGCCAATGCATTGCAAAACTTTTTTATTATGCTACAACTATAAGTATCATACATTCATTCATCAACAACACGTTGATCACGGGTATCGCAATTTTCTACTTTCTTTATTATTTCTATTCCATTACTTCCTATGGAAATATGACTGGTGGTCAACCAGAAGTGCATGTGATATGTTTACATTCACTGTGCTTTCATACAGTTACACAGTCGACATGCTCGCAGAGGAGAAATGGTACATAGAAAGCGGTTGGAATGCAATATAGGTGAGCTTGCTGTGTCACATGGTAATCAGCGTGTCTCATGTTTTTCAAAAGAACAGGCGTATCCCCTTGGGGAAGTGGATGTACAGCAATGCATCTGAGAGTTCAAGGGTACACTGATTTTATTAGGGGAATTCATCTGTTGGGTTATTTCTCTCTTTCATTAAACCTCCCCATTGCCTCGCCTTTAATCTTCTGACGTAAGTAAGCAGTGATGGCAATGCTCAGCGTGACCTTATACACCAGCACTTAATCAATAGTCTGTGTACGTAATAATAATGTGATGCTAAATGAAAGAATTATCGAATAAAAGATTATCTCCAGATTAATAATTTTTCTGTCAGTTGTGTTTGTGTATAATAGCCAATTATTTGGAAAACACAGTACATACATTTACCAGACACACAACTTCATGAGACCAGTAGAAGAGCTGTGAGAATGTTTTATTAATGCTTAGTTTGGATTTAAACTGACAGAAAGGTAGTTGATTTGGGTATTTACATGCACAACCATTTCATGGTTGGGTAATTATGATCATTGTTATTTTTAATGAGCCAGGCAGAGAGCTGAGGTATTTACTGTCCTCCCACTTCTTCCCTTATCTGATTAATCAGACATCTCTTCCTGTAGTAGCCTAAAATATCTCATAATTTGGCTCAATTAAATCAGTAAATCAGATAAATTAGTCACACTTCCTGTCTGGTCACATTATCTGTTTGTATCAGAAGCTCGGAAAGCATTGACAAATGTATTATTTCTAATAATTTCACCCTTTAGCCTTCTTTTTCATCAGGATAATAAAAACAATGAACCATTCTTACCAACTCTCGCAACAATGGCAAGTTTGAGTCCATGTCTGTTGTCTCACATTTTAGCATATGTGCAATTCATTGTAAATGGCCGATAACATGTGGAGGTATTTTCCTAACTAAAATGACACCCAGGAGATGGCAAATCTTGCCAAGACCGAGCAATGCTAATTTATATCAGCACCAAATTGTATACAATACACTTACAGATACTCATCTCCTGTATGAACTGTAATTTAGTCATTAAGATGCATATATTCATTTCTGCGAATTGAAGTACAAATCAAACAATTGCACATTGCATTACAAAAGTGTAAACATTCCACAATTTCCATATTATTCTGTTCTCCTTGGCCAGTCTGGTAAGTAACTGTTGCGTGAATCTGCTAGCAAACAAAACAAAACAAGTCCGTATGTTCTGTTCCAGAGAACTGGGAAGTAAAATGTATTCTACTGAGCAGAGAAAGTTGGGTATTTATGTAAAATAAATACAGGTAAAATATTTGATGTGGTATTTCCTTCAATGTGTGTTTCGTCAGACTTGTGCATTTAAGGGTCTGTTCACACGGGACGAGTTTTCAGTTCGAACAGTAAAATATTTCATCTTTTCAGCCTGTCATCCACACGACAACAGAGTTCTGGGTGCCCTGAAACGGTACTTTTTCAAAATGGCTTCCAGAGTGGGAAAAGTCTGGCAACGCTGGCGTGTCGCTGTAAAGCAAACCACTATTAAATGAAAACGAGGACGTCATCGCCTCACCGCCCGCCATCACGTGACCAGAAGTGAACGGCGCCACCGAGCCAACATATCATCTGAATATTTTGACTGTCATGACTCACCACAATTGACATTCTCCTGATTTGATTTGTTTTGCCTTATACAGTCGTCCCTCGCTACACTGGGGTTCGAATATCACTCCCTCACTCTATCGCAGTGTTTCAAAAATGTATTAATTCATAAATGATCGCAGAGGCCTATGATTAATAACAAAAAATAATAATATTTAAGCCAATTGTACATACATTTTAGCCAAGTTAAGCATTTTCAAGCATGAAACTGGCTAAATGAACTAAAATACAAATACAGTATATAAGCCATTAAGTCCACCAACTTGTGAGTGTACTATTCTACATTGGTCACCAGGCGTCAGCAATTGTTCGGTGAGACCACCACCAAAGCGCCACACTTGAACCAACCGGCTTTTATGGCAACTTTAAATGATCTCACAATAATAATAATAATCATCATCATGATAATAACATGGCTTAGTGTTGCGACCATATCCCGCAACAAGCTAAAATTCAACTCTGAACTCCCGATGTCACTTCCACTTTCTGATTCTGCGCCCCTAAATAAGTACAAAAATATTCCATTTATAAAGGAGGAATCCTACTTCATGGAAATTCACTTTTTGCGTTGGGTCTAGAATCAATTAACCACGATAAACGATGGATTATTGTACTCCAAAATGACTCGCAGAAGTAATTACACTTCGTCATTCTAGACAAGCCCTGGACAACCGGAAGACAGTGGACATTTTCGCATGCGTTCTTTCTTCTTCTATAGTTTTGGTGTATGTATGAAAGTATGGAATTTAAATTGATACATTTCCAGGTCTGGAAAAGTGTGCAAAATGGAAACTCGACTATGGAAAAATATCAATGTTTCTAAGAGTGTTACCACTGCTCTGTTTTCTAAAAGATAACATTATGAATAACTTAAAAACAAGAAATCAGTTTCTTTTACGCATTCATGGAAAAAATTGTGAAGATTGACAAATTGAATGGTCAGCCCTCTGCTCTCATCCTCCTCCAATTCTTTGTATGAGCTACACTACCTAGCTATAATCTCCTGGAAATTATATGGAGTCATAATGGCATACAGGGCTCTACGCTTAGCTTTTTCACTAGAACGGGAAAAAAAATGAAAAATTAGGAGCAATATGAAATTTCTTAACACAATTTTATTAACACAGAAATAACGTACACAGGAACACACATGCATTCATGCATATAAACCCAGTGCCATTATAAGGCCTCTGTAACCCTCAAAGACAAAGAACTGTCACACCACAAACTTGGTTGGACCCAAAAATGCAAACAAGCACGGTGGTGTCAATAAAGAAGATTTTTAATTACTTGCACGACACACCACAGCGGCCAAGAAGTAAAAAAAGGTAACAACAAAAATCTATGGTGCAGGTCTAACAGCAACAAAAATAGCACCACAAAGGAAGGAGACCGAAAATAAAGACCACAGAACTCAAAACGGGAAGGCTAACTGGGGGAAGCTACCGAACTGGCAAGAAGGCAACCATTCAAAACAGCATATGTACCGTAACAATAAAAGACAGCGTCTGGAAGGATGAAGAAGACTTGTGAGTCTATGAAGATCAATGAAATGACGCCTTCCTGCTGCCACAGGTGTGATAATAAAGGGGTAGCTCTGATAAGGAACACCTGTGGCTCGTTCGGTAGCTCCACCCATCAAGGTAGTCCAGGGTCTAGAATGAGAAAAACCATAAGCAAAGGAGGAGAAACCAAACCCAAAACAAACAGAGAAACCAATAAGTAGTGTCACTGCAGAGCGTGACAAGAACATCTTTGTTCCACAGCTTTTTGTAGTCAAGTCGCCTGACATGCTTGTACACTTTGCCAGCACTGTGGGTAACACTAGCGCCAATGCTAGCTGTTGCCATCTCCTCTGGCTCGACATTGTCAGTTATCACAGATTCCACATTTTCTCTCACCATTTTTTAAAATATACAGTATATAATTAAATCAGATATTTTTTTATGACACTCATATTTTGTTTACAGAGTTAGACAGGCTGTGGCAAACAGTGCTTCCAATGTGGACAGGACCTAAAAGTAGCTCGGGTAGATCGATTTACTCCCACTTTGCTAGTAACTTATAACTCCAACTGATATTCCGCTGCATGTTTCCAAGGCTAAGGTCTAACATTTTAGGCTTCCAAGTTGACTGAAATGTATCTTTAAAACAGATTAGGAAATACAAGACAGCAAACAGGTGAAAAGTAGAGATAACTGAGATGAACACAAAGGTAGAAAAAGGGCAACAAGATAAAGAATGCGGTAAATCAAGATGAATAAGTATTCATTGTGACGGTGTTTGATTTAATACCCTTCCATAAACTGTATTGTTGCTCCCTGCTGAGGCATCCATTTAAATCAAATTACTGCAGCTGATCCTCAATCCTGGTGGCAATCAGGCAAACTCCTGGTTTCTCAAATCCTGAAAGTCGTCCATGGATAGGAGAGTTTCTCTGCTTTTAGTGAAGCAAACAATCTAATTTACACTAGTTTGACTCATTTTATAAAGTGGCTTTGTCTCCAATAATGGTGTAAGGACACCGGGCTCAACTCACTGTCCTGTTCCATCAGTTTTTCCTCAGGCTTTTGTTTTGTCCAAACGTTTTACAGCCTAATGCCCAATAAGTCACTGGTCTTCTGAAGGGATGAGACATTTTCTGGCAGGATGTGAAAGAGGCTGATTGTTTGCGCCTTCATTCTGCGGCCAAAGCTTCCTGCGGTGCTGAATTCATTCTCTGACCCAAATAAGCCTGGGGCAGCGCGGTTCACTTTGGAGAAAAAAGTTCATGATCTGCTGTTTATCATCCATGGAGACCACAGGCCTCCTCCATTAGTAGCTTTCTCGCTTGGAACACAATTTGTGTAAGTTGTCCAGTGGGTCATCACTTTATTTAAGGAAGTAATGGTGCACATGCACACTGAGGCCATTTGTACAGAATGATCAATATAGAAGATGGAACATCATAGCACATCAAATCAATACTGTATGTCTTTCCACATACATGAATCTTACATACTCAATTTGGAACACAGACTTAGACTTTGAAATAGTGATTTCCAGTTGCATGGGTGTTACATGTCAAAATGACTGAGTAGGTTTCAAAAAGACTACAAAGATATGTAAATATCTTGATTTCCATTGATTTTATGCTGTCATCTGAAACCGTATCTCCTTATTTAGTAGATGTCTCCTCACCAGAAAGGCTTGTCTTTGGGAAAGAGGGCACTTGAGTACACATCACCTCAGGGCAGAGATTACTGATCTCGCAAAACATGTGAACTTAGTCGGATCATTTCAGAGACAATAAAGCTTTTATCAAGTGTCTGTGATTGACGTGCTTCTATCTACACCTCAGATGACCTAATTAGAGAGGAGGGAGACAAGTGAGGGACATCACAGGTAGACCAAAAAATGACGATATATTCCAAGGATAAAAATAACAACAAACTCTTAAAATTAAGGACATAAAATTGGCCTCAGATATCACCAGATTGCAGGAAATGAGGTCTAATTTAAATTTTTTTTCTGTGGGAGGGCCCCCAGACCCCTGCTCCATTTCCAGCGCCTCGGCCTATGGCCTCAGCCACCTCCCCCCATTTTCAAAAAAGCTAGATCTGCCCCTGGTGACCCTTCCAAAGTGCTGTGTCGGGGTTAAGATTGTGCGGTGCAATTCTCAGCCAAAATCTTAGAGGCAGTATTTCCCAGTCAGTCAACACACAGAGTAACCGTCACATTTACTTGTATCGCAAATGTTTAAGGAGAAGGCAATTGTACACACACAGGAAATTACGTGCTATTGCACTACTATTCGCTGATTTTTTTGTAGGTGCACTTCATGCAACGGTGGAGCGTTTGAAGGCATATATGTCGACGCCTCGACGCAGAAGCATAAACCTGCATAATTAAGTCAAGGTTTTGCGTATGGTGCAACTACACGCTTGTCATTTCCATCTTCCAATTGAGTGCACTGGAATGAAATAAGAAGAAAAGTGGATTAGAGCAGGGGTTTCCACAGTGTGGCACAGCAAGCCTGCCTTCAGGGGATTTAAATATGACCGAGGCATCCCCTACTCCCTGAAAAACTGATTTTCTGGAGCATATTTTGTGGCGTTTGCTCACCCCAGATTCTGTTTACTCGCTCAATGTAGGAACTAAAAAAAACATTTTAAAAAAACATAACAGAAGTTAGTTTAGCATGTTAGATAATATGTTTTTCTTAATTTTTTTGCAAGCTGCTGCACCTCCCTTGAAGTCTTCTGGAGCTTCCTCAGGGAGACATGCCTCATACTTTGATAACCGCTGTGTTAGATAACAGAATGTACGTTTGTGTTTTTTTACAGATAATGTTACGCGTCATGTGTATTTACTTTGTTTCAAGCTGTTCGAGTTACAAGCTGGCTCGCTGCTATGAGGTCACGCTTATACTGCATACTGCAGCTGATGAAGTTATTACCAACAGACCTACACACTCCCGTGGGGGTACAT
The DNA here is from genome assembly GCF_027744805.1 of Dunckerocampus dactyliophorus. NCBI lineage: Eukaryota > Metazoa > Chordata > Actinopteri > Syngnathiformes > Syngnathidae > Dunckerocampus > Dunckerocampus dactyliophorus. The sequence goes on from NC_072830.1 coordinate 22,854,548, forward strand.
GTGTAGACATGTATACGTATGTGTACGTATACGACGGACTAAAAGATTTTAGTATCCAAGGAAAGCCTGACAATGCCACCTGGGGAATATAACACACTATATTATTGTATGCCCTTCCTGCCAGCATCTTACACCCTGCTGTAATGTGCTGCGGTGTCTCTGGGGCTTCAGCCTGCACCTCTCTAATGTGGTAGATCCCTGCCTTTATTGATCTTGTGGGTAGGTCCTGTTCTTGTGCTGCCATGATTAGTGCCTCTGTGCTCTTTTTCAATTCAGCCTTTTCCAGCCATTGGTGTGTTTTCCCAATTTCAGCCACTTCTTCAGTTTGTCGGTGGTACATGCCATACAGGGGCTTGTCTTTCCATGACAGCCCATCTGGCTTCTCGTCCTGACTGGGCTTCTGTTCGTTGAGGCATTCACTTAGCAGGCGTTTAGACTCTTTGGACTGTAGTTGCCATTTGCATTTTTTAATTAGTTGCAGCTTTTAGAGCTTGTGAGAACACCTTTGTGTATCTTTTGGAAGCTATTTTTATCTAGTTGTATTTTGCCACTGCATTCAACTGTATATATCACTGAGAAAATTGTGAAGACTGGCATTCCTTCCTTTGTTGCCTTTGGAGTGCAAATTGCAACAAATAGCATCACAATATGGCATGATAATGATATTTTCCCACAGCTCAGCTCTCAGAGTAACGCAAAGCCCACATCATTAAGCCATAATGCATATCTATGTCTATTTTTTTCCTCGCTATTTTAAAATGACACACTTTACATTCAGTTAATGATTCACAGATACAAAGAAACATGTAACCAGAGTCCCATGCGTTTCGAAAATGTGCAACTAAAGGTCACGTAGTTGCTTTGGTTCTCGGCGCTCTAATATTGCTCACTTCTTTCCCTAGTAGAAACCTTTGCTTCTGGAAACTAAATCTGTAATCTGCTTAGTCGTGTTGATGCATCAGACATTTTTAATCAGCGGTATTGAAAGGAGAGCAGCTCAACGCTAAGGCTTGGCAAAAGCACTGCATTGAGAGGAGTAATGGAGAGTGGGGGGAGCTTGGATGTGGGGATGAAAGCAGGAGCGTGCGTCGTTTGAAAAAGTAACACACTTCTTTTTTTTCCAGCAGGGATGCTGACTCTTAACTTGTGAGTTTGAGAACATCTGGAATACCAAAGGACATCTGGAATACCAAAGAACATGAACTGTTTACTCTATTTTGTGATTACTACGAGAATGAGATGTTTCTGCTGGTCAATGCATTTTAAGTAAATTAGTGGGTTTCAATCATGGGTTGGACCTTTTTGTCCAGTTTGCTGACACACAAAAATATGCATGTCAGGTTACTTGGACACCACATGTGTGAATGTGATGATAAACAGATTGTGTGATTGAAAACTACTGTCATTATGAACGTGTATAACATTTAGCAAGCTTTTACAGACTGACAAGGATGACTAGAGCAATATTTTGCTTACATGGTCATTTATTTTCTCAATTCAAACACATAAACATCTCTTTTGATGGTGAAGAGCGTTGCAGTGGAACCTTGGTTAGCATACGCCCCGTTTAGCGGGTTTTTCAGTTTACATCAAAACTGAAAAATAGTTTTACACCAAAATTTTGCCTCGGTTCACGTACATTTTCTGGTTAGCGTACAATATGGTGCGCGTCTTGTCCTACACTTCTTGAGTCTAGCCGCGTCCTTAATGTATTTTTATCACAAAACGTCCTTGTTAGCAACCTATTAGCTTGCGAACAAAATGGAAAGCACAACTGGAAGTCACCCGACGGGCGGAGGAACAACATTGTGATCTGGCAATCAGGACTTTGTAAGTGTACAGCAATCCCTCATTTATCGTGGTTACTTGGTTACAGACCCAACTGTTATCAGTGAATAGCGGCAAAGTAGGATTCCTTGTTTATAAATGGAATATTTTCAGAGTTATGACATAGAAAACCCGTTTTACGACCTTCTAACAAAATTTTTAAATATTATTAGGACACTCAAACATGAAATAATACCCATATAGTCACCTTTATATTCACATTACCCAATATAGTAGACATAATCAGAGAAAATAAGCCAATTAAATAATCCTCATGCTCATGTGTGCTGCAGTAATTGTGTTCTCTGAGGGACCTGAACGACGGGCAGACAGGAAATGATCTCTGAGATTGAGAGTTGCGTTTCGGCTTTGCGTGAATAACGGCTGCATCAGTAGCCCAAGTAGCCCTAAACACCTCGACTGGGAGGCGTCCGGGAGGCATCCTGACCAGATGCCCGAGCCACTTCATCTGGCTCCTCTCAATGTGGTGGAACAACAGTTCTACACTTAGTTTCTCCCGGATGACAGGGCTTCTCACCTCATCTCTAAGGGAGAGCCCAGCCACCCTACAGAGAAAAGTCATTTCACCCGCTTGTATCCGCGATCGTGTGCTTTCGGTCACACCCCAAAGTTCACGACCATAGGTGAGAGTAGGAACGTGGATCAACCGGTAAATTGAGAGCTTTGACTTTTGGCTCAGCTCCCTCTTCACCACAATGGACAGATGCAGAGTCCACATCACTGCAGGAGCCGCACCAATCCGCCTGTTGATCTCGTGTTCCATTCTTCCCTCACTTGTGAACAAGACTTATCCTCAGGGTCTTCCCCGACCCGGAGATGGCACTCCACCATTTTCCGGGTGAAAAGCATGGACTCAGACTTGGAGGTGCCCATTTTCATCCCAGTGAGAGTTCAAGATCACGGCTCGATGAAGCCAGCAGAACCACATCATTTGCAATTGATCGAATGCCTTCTCCAAGTCCACAAAACACATGTAGACTGGTTGGGCAAACTCCCATGCACCCTCAAGGACCCTGCCGTTCCCTGCAGTTCCAGTACCAGGACAAAACCACACTGCTCCTCCTGGATGCGAGATTCAACTATCCGGTAGAGCCTCTTCTCCAGAACCGCTGAATAGACCTTACCAGGAAGGCTGAGAAGTGTGATCCCACCATAGTTGGAACACACCCTCTGTCACCCCAACCTGCCAATTCAGAGGCACTGCCCCGATGTCCACGCGATGCTGCAGAGTTGTGTCAACCAAGACACACCCACAGCATCCGGGGTCTTAAGGAACTCTGGGCAGATCTCATCCACCCCCGGGGCCCTGCCACCGATGAGCTTTTCGACCACCATGGCAACCTCAGCCCCAGAGATAGGAGAGCCCACCGAGTCCCTGACACTGCTTTCTCATTGGAAGATGTGGTGGTGGGATTGAGGAGGTCTTTGAATTATTCCTTCCGGTCCATCTCAAGTCGAGTTCTGCAGCAAACCATTCCCACCATACACGGTGTTGATTGTGCCTCCTGAGACAGAGGATGGTGGTCCAGAATCTCTTCGAAGCCATCCAGGACTCAAGGATAGCATATCAGAGTAGGCACTTCTTAGTTTCAGGAATCCCTGCTTCTTCTTTGAAGCGCGGAGGTCCAGCACGCTGTACTTTGTGACTTCTTGCCGACAATTTTATCACTAAAAGATTGAAAATACAGAAAAGCATGTACGCCTGATCTACTCGGGATAAACGAACTCGGATGTTTCAAAACATATACATCTTTTAATGCAAAAGAGTAAACAGCAAGTCAACCCTTTTTGCATTGTAAATGCAGAAGGATGTTGGCGTCATTACAGAAAAAAGTGTTTTTCCTTAACTTCAAACAGCATCTGTGGGGTTGAAGTTTGCTCATACTGCTATTTAGTCTACGGTGGAGCGCCATCAAAAACGTGTTATCATGTAAGTCTTTACTCTTGAAAATGCACAGCATAACATCACTTTCACAGTAACCCGATCTTTCTGCTAAACACACATACATGTCCGTTAGAACATATGTTGGGGTTTTACACGAGCTGAACCACCTGTGACGGTGTTGCTCTTAAAATGAAGGCATTAGCTAGTGGCCTTTTAGAAGGTGAAACCACCACCAGTAATTGATACGCTCATAAAAGTGTCTACTTTTTGTCTAAAAAAAAAAACCCGTGTTAGCTTGACGTTGACGTTCTCCTCCGATTTCAGATCATTTACAATATGTGTGATTGTTGTAATTATTAGATTAGATTCATATTCAGAACCCTCCCCTTCTTCACTTGCCATCGTTAAATTGCAAAACAATTCAGGTTCCAGCCCTACATATGCCTCACATACGTATTAAACACATTTAAAGTATACAGTATATAGTTACTCACCACTCGTGGATGATAATGTAAGATGATTGATGAACACATGGAATCGGGGTCACGGTGTAGCCTTTAGCCTGGTCGTCAGGCTAGTGCTGTGCGCACACTGCACTGGATTCCAGTCCGTTTCAGAGTTGATTTTAAACTTTTAACGTTTGTTTTTAAGGCAATTCATGGTGTTGCGCCGCCTTATTTATATTGTACACTCCTAATCAAAATTTGAGGACCAGTTGAAAAATTGCAAGAATTTACATTTTGGACTGTTGGATCTTAAGGAGGGGGCCGCACGGTGGTCTAGTGGTTAGCATGTTGGCCACACAGTCACCGTCAGAAGATTGGGAAAACCTGGGTTCAAATCTCTGTTGGGCATGTTCTCCCCGTGCGTGTGTGGGTTTTTTCCGGGTACTCCGGTTTCCTCCCACATTCCAAAAACATGCATGTTAGGTTAATTGGCGAAATTCTCTATCGGTATGAATGTGAGTGTGAATGGTTGTTTGTCGATATGGGATGGGATGGATGGCAAGGGATGTTTATAAAAATGGCCATCAGTTCCAGACAGTTGATGCCTTTCGTGAAGCCATCTTCCCCACTTGGAGCAATGTTCCCACTAGTCTCCTGGAAACACTCGCATCAAGCATGCCCACACCAATTTTTGAAGTGATTGACAAGAACAGTAAAGCTACTCATTACTGAGTCCTACTGGGAACATTTTTTGTTGTGGTTTGGAGAGTTTTTTGTTATTTTTTGAGCGATGGTCTTAAACTTTTTAATCAGCTGATAAACAGCCTATTTCAGTTTAATTGTTGTTTTCAATAAATTACTTTTTTAAAGTGCTTTTCGTCTCACTCTCCCTTCTTGTTTTTGCATATTGCAGCTCTACTTAAAACCTCATTAAGATCCAAATGTGCAAAATGCAAATTCTAGCAATTTTTCAACTGGTCTTAAGATTTTGATCAGGAGTGTATATTAAAAATGATCGGCATCGGTCTTGGGCTACAGGAAGTTTTATTGTGCATCCTTCTGAAAGCTCACTAAATGTGTAACAACATCAAATACAAATGCATGAAACTAAAACAAATCAAACACCAAAGGGCGGGAAAAAGCTGTTTTGGTTGATGGATATAAATAAAAATGTGTTTATACACTCACATGCAATTTTACTAGCTCCAGTGACCAACAAGGGTCAAAATTAATCTTTTATGACACATCTGGAAGAAAACTATAAGGCATTTAAATTTCCATCAACTTGCATTAAAATAGACCACCCATCCACCACAAAGCCATCCAGCCAACTCCACCCACACAAAAAGACATGTTTATACAAGATCAGTATTTTCCCACAAAGGCAACACATGCTGTATACTGAAATCAGGCTGAATATTGGTTCACATGGCAGCGGAGGAAAGAAAATACCGTGTGGGTAAAAGCTATCATAAAGTCAGTTCTTTCACAATAGATGTCTTCCCTCCGGAAGGCACAACCAAAGGAACGGATGTGAAATGTAAAGAAAAAAATAAAAAGACGACGTTTGACGTGGGCTTTCTTCCAAGGATGTTTCCATTCATACGTACTGATAATTATCCACACTCACCATCAATTTTGACATGGAATGACGCAAATATATTTACCCGCTTTTGACAGATCAATAATCTGATGAAAATCGGATTACAAAATGCTTGAAATATATTTATTTGGCTGGTGTGCAACGTGTAATGGAATCCTCCTCTGCGTTTAACCCATCCTCTTGAGGAGTATGTATGGTTCAATGTCACCCCACTCCGACAGTCTGCCACCATGTTCTTTCTCTGTCATCATTTTCTACAGTCCTGATGAAAAATGAGTTATCACTCACATCATGTTGCCGACCTCAGTCAGTGATACCTGCTGTGGTTATCTAGAGGTAGTCCTCGACCATTTGTCTACACAAATTTGTTTCACTTTGGCTTTGCCCTTTCCTTAATTGTCTGTCTCTTTTGAATGATGTCCGTTTCTGTCTTGAATGACACAGTAATTCTCTCTTGCCATTTGTACTAAATGACGTATTCTGCTTTACTCCAGGGGGACACTCAAATGCCCCCAAACAGATGAGCGTGGCAAGACATGAATATGAATATCATTTTCATTAATAATGCACACAGGAGAAAATATCTACTGTTATGCTATACAACAAGAAAAATGTCAACCGTCTCAAGATTATTTCACTGAAACTACGTAGGAGACTGTTTTTAAAAATAATAAGAAAAAAAGAGTGACTGTATTGAATTACAAACTTTTTTCCACAGAGGGCCACACAATGAAAAATGAAAGGACGGAAGGGCCACTTTGATATTTTGTAAAGCAACACATGTAGATATGATAAGAAGTTATATATACTGTATATTTCAATATACATATATTTCTGTATATTTTTTCCCAAATATTTAAACTTTCTTCTCAAATACTACCAGTTGTCCAACATGAATGATTATTTTTTTCTATGTATGGAAACTTCTGGGCCAGCCTATTCGTGCAAACCAACAAGCGATGTCCAATGACGACTACCGCGAGGAAGTCTGAGCTTTTCTTTCTGTCACTCACACCCCAGTGAGCTGGAGAGATGCAGCGGCGACACAAAGACCTGCTTGAAAAAAAGTGTCTCAAACCTTTGGCAAACAAAAGAGGAGGAGCTATGCTAGTTTTAAGGTATTTCAGACATCACACATCGAACAACTGTCAAGCAGCTAAAAAATGTATCCTTTTTTACTGCAATCAAGTTTGTTTTGAATTAATTACATTTCATTTTTAGTTTTCCCAAGGCCCTACTCAGAATATGCTTTTCTACTAAGCTATTGTTGAAGCAGTTAGGGATCATTGCACAGTAATTTGCTTGTGACCAGAACCATATGAGCAACAGATGGCATGAATGGATGGGCATTTTTAATGCTAAACTGTGCATTCTTCAGTCCTTAAATGTGAGCTCTAAACATGAGACTAAATCATGGCATTACTGAAACGTGTAAAAAAGACAAGGTCTTTACTATTCTTCATAACTCGCTTCTTTGACTTGATATGAGACAATGCTGTGTTTTTTTTTCTATTGTTCACTGACATTTCTTGAACATGTACCGCCTTATGTATGCCCTGGGGGTTGGTAATGAGGATTTCAGGAGACATGCCGTGGGAGGTGTCATCTTTAATTAATGAACTTTTCACTGTCATAAACATTAATCACCACTCACTCCCTGACATCTGTCCCCCAGTGCTGACAAATTGGCCATTTTGTCACGAGAGCTGGTGTCTCTCCAGACCCTCATGGAGGCTTAAAATGATCAAAAACGACTACTGAGAAAAGTAAGTTAAAGAGAAAAACAACTTCAGATGTTTAGATCAGTTTCGTTGGGTCTTTGTCATCAAATGTTATGCTGCTGGTGAATCTTTCCAGTGGCACTGACCGTGAGGTTTATTCTACTGAGTTATGTCTATTATAGTTTTGGCTCTGCAATGTTTTCTTTGGTTATTCAAACACTTGGTCTTTTCTAATTGTAAACCCTCCACTACAACTAATGACACTTCCACAACTTCGAATTTACCTGTTTTCTTATTATCTTCGAATATCGCTCCCTCACTATATCACGTTTTTCAAAAAAAAAAAACGAAAATGTAATGAATTATTGCTGTTTTGTGGTTGACTATGCCTTATTATTGCCTTAAAAAATATTGAAAGACAATTCATATGGAGTGTTTTGGTCACTAGGAATCAGTAACTATATGAGACATTAATGTTATGAGCCAGCAGAGCCGAGCTGACATGCCATGGCTGAGATTGAATGAAAACAAGGTTCTCCTCTCATTCCATGTGGAAGTGGTACATTTGGCTTCTTTGTCCTTCTTCACCACTCCGTTTGAAACACTTCCTTAAGTTTAGAATAAGTAAATTGGAGAGGTTAACTAGTTAGCTCGCTAGCTTATGGTAGCAGTAGCCGTCCATTGTGTCCCTGCAGTGATCCCATAGCCTGAGCAATGTGATGTAAACAAAGAATAACGGTTGTGTAAAAGTGGCCGTTGGGAAGTTATTTCATGTCTACAGGGCTCTAATAACATTAAAACCAGTAGAAAGTCATAAACAGGTTTTCTATGCTGTAGCTACCTTAAATATTCCATTTGTTAATATTGAATCCTACTTTGAGGAAATTCACTTATCACGGTCAGGTCTGGAACCAATAAACCCTGATAAACAAGGGACGACTGTACAAGCAAATGCAATGATTATTAACCATCAAATATAATCGTTTTTTTTTTTTTTTTCCCCTGTCCTGTCCAGCCTTTAAAGCAGATAGAATTGTATACCTAAATGCCGTCAAGTGCTCAACAGATTTACTCTGCCAGAGAGAAGTGTGATATACACTTCCCCTGTCATACAAAATTTATTCGACCTTGATGCTTGTTATAAAGCAAATTTGGAGCGCCCGGACCGGAGCAGGAGGGGACAGAGAAGAAGAGAAAAGGAAACGGGGGGGGGGGCGAGAGGGGACAAAAACAAAAAAAAGAGAGACAAGAGACAAGGACAACAGCAGCAACAACAACAATTGTGACAGAACAACAGAAACATACAGAACGACATCAGCAAATAAATGTCCGTGACAACTATAAAGACGAACAAGGATAAAGGACAAATCAATATCAACAACCACAATGACAAAGCTGTCAATGACAATCAGACATAATAGCAGTCATGAAATGATGACCTATGACAGTGATCACAATGACAATACTGCATTGAAACAGTCGCACACAATAGCAGTCATGAAATGATGAATTATGATAGTGATCACCATGATAATACCGCATTGAAACAGTCACACATAACTGTAGTAATGAAATGATTATCCATGATAGTGAATAGAATCAAAGTTACTGTAATGCACATCATTGTAAAAAAAAAAAAATACATATACACACATATATACATACATACACATACATACATACATACATATATACATATATATATATATATATATATATATATATATATATATATATATATATACACATATATACCGCACATACACACATATATATATATAGTCATACTGCTGAAATCACCGTCGCTGTAATAAAACCAACAACATAATAACACCCTGGATAACTCAGTGAGTAATGTGGGGAAGTACGTATGTACTGTGAGTGTGCATATGTACAGGTATCTCTGTATGTAAGGAAGACTTCATATATATATAAAGGTGCAGGAATGTGTGGGCGTGTGATTGTCACTGAGAGTGCATGAAAGGAAAGGGGCCGCCTTCCACCTCCCAGAGAGCCCCGCCCCAAATAGCAAGGCCGGGCCCCGGCCGCCAGAAGGCCACCAGGCCCATAGGGGCAGGCAGCACAAAGATCAGTGCCCCAAGAGCCAGCCCAGAGAGCCCCCCCCCCCGGGAAGACCAGTAAGGGGCCGAAGAGAGGTAATCCCAGCCAAGGACAGGGCGCCAGCGGGCCGGAGGACTGCCAACCCCCGAGACCAGCGAGAGATCACACCCCACAAAGGCAGACGGGTACCGGGGGCCACAAACCGGCAGGCCCAGAGACGCCTCCACAGCCGGAAAGAAGCCCGCCCGCGCCGGAAGCGCCAATTCCCCCCCACCGCCACCCCCACCCCCAGGGAGCGGAGCCCGGCCCGCCCCGGGCCAACCCCCGCCCGACCCCCGACACAGGGCCGCCCCGCCAAGGGATGCAGGAGGCACACCCTCCACCCACCCGGCGGAGGCACGGGCGGCAGAGATGTATCGCCCAGCACCTGACCCCACGGAGCAAACCCCTGTATGCCCCCCCCCCCCAAATAAATAACTAAAATAAATAAATAAATAAAAATACACACACGCACGCACATACACACTCCTACGCACCCACACACACGCACATAAACACTCCTACGCACAAACACACCCCTATGCGCACGCTCATACACACTCTTACTTACTCAAGCGCGCACACACACACACACACACACACACACACACACACACACACAGTGGTCGACTGCCCGACACCCGGAAGCCCCACCCTATCCCCCGTTGGTAACCCAAGGAGCAGCGGAGCCGGGGACCCCGGGGTCCCAGACATACGATTCAGAACCCAGGGGCGGAGAGCGCAGACCGCCGGGGAGCAGGAAGACACCCGGCCACACCCCCCCAGCGGTAGGACGCCGCCAGCGAGGCAGACAGGGGAGTCAGCGAGGAGGAGAGCGGGAAACCGAGCAGGCAGGCGGGAAAACGGGCGAGCAGCCAGGCGAACCACCACACAGCGCCAACCGAGACCCACGGGCCAGCAAACCCCGAAGAGAGAGCGGGAGCACCACACCCCAAGCCGCAGGGAGGCCAAGCACCAGCGCCGAGAAGGCGAGACCAGCAGCCGACCAGCCGACGGCCCCCACAAACCACCAGAAGCCAGACCAGCCACATGCCACCAGAGCCGACAGCGCACCACCCGCGCACCGGAGCCCCACCCCCGACAAGCCCACAGACAGACCGGGGGAGGCGAGGACACAGACAGCGGCCCGGCAGCGCACAAAGCGCAACGGCGACAGACGCCCAAGCGCCCGGCAGAGCACGACCCCCCCCAGCGAGCCCGGCCCCAGGGCACCCGCCCCCCCACCCCCACCCCGCCACCCAGGCCCACAGTACCCGCAAGCATGACCAAGCCCCAACCCACCAGCTGGCCCGGCGCCCCAGCAGCCGCCACAGCGCAGCAACCACCGGCCGCCGCGACAGCACACGGGCCACCCGAAGCACCAGCACCGCCCCCCGGAGACCGCCGAACCCGCCCCAAGAGCGCAGAGGCGCCCGCGGCACGTGTCAGTCCAGGGGGGGCACCGCAAGCCCCGGCATCAACAGGCCCCAGAGGGCCACCCCAGGGAAGGGCAGGCGAACCAGACAAGGGCACCCCACAGGCCAGGCCGCCCCGGGCGAGCCACCGCGACGGCCAGGCCCCCGGCCACACCGCCGACCCTGGCGGGCAGACGCCGAGGTGCACGAGGCACCCCAATCCAGCCCGCCCCACCCGTGTATGTGATAAGGTGTGATAGTGTCTATGATGCAATTAAAAAAAATAAATAAATAAATAAAATAAAATAAAAGAGGATGGTGTATCTGTGTGCATGTATATGGAGTGTATGTGGATGATAGCTAATGATGCAATTAAAATCGGGGGACAGCTGCCGCTCGGAGGGCCCCTCACCTGGCCAGCCCCCCCAAACCCTAAGTGTCTACTCTGCGATTAAAATTGGGGGGCAACAGGTCAGTGGCACAGCAGGAGCAAAGGAGCCCCGCAAGGCAGCTCCCCTCCCCAATCACGCCCGACCGTAGGCCACCCCCCAATGTCCTATATATATGTGAGGTGGTGCAGTGGCACAGGAAGGACGGGGGCCCCACACCCCAACGCCGCCCAAACCGAGCAGGGGGGGGACCAAGGACACATGACCGACCGGCCGCCCACCACAGCCCAGGCTCGGGCGTGCCGCAGGACACACCACAGGCCCTACCCGGCCCGCCAGGATGCCCAGTCCGGCCCACCCAACCCCCCAGAGGCGATACCCCCAGCGCCCCCCAACACCGGAGCCCCACCGGAGGTAGCGTTCACAGCGCCACCCCCAAACCGCCAAACACCACGGACAAGCCACACGCCCCCAAGGCAGATCCGACCGCCACCAGGACAGCGGGAGCCGCGCCCACGCGCCCCCCGCATACCACCACGGCCGGCAAGGGAGCAACACCACGACGACCACAAGAGCACCGGACCCCACATAGAGCGGAGCACGGCCGCACCCACGAAGCACGCAGGCCAGAGGCGCCAGGGAGGGACAGAGAAGCAAGCACCGCACGACCGGGCCCGCGAGAGGAGCGGCCCCCGCCCGGCGCCCAAGCAGATGCCCCCGCCCGCCCCGCCCACCGCCACGCCACAGACCGGCCACCGCCCCACCCCCCGCCCATCCACCAACACGCCAAGGGGGAAACCCCGGAGGGAGGGAGACAACCGCCGGCCCGGAAGCAAGGACCAGCCTGACACCAGCAGGCAGCAGGGACCGCCCGCCAGCCCCCCGCCAGCCCGACCCCCAAGCCCCCGGCCAAAGCCACCCCCCGACCGCCCCACCCCGGAGCAAGCATCCTCCCGCCGATCCCGGGAAGCACCACGCAGATGGACACCACGCCGCCCGCCCCCACGCGCAACCCGCCCACGGCCCCCACACGCCCCACCCACCGAGCCACAGCGGCCCCGTCCCTGAGGGGAGAAAGCAATGGAACCCCCCCACCCCAGCACCACGCACCCCCCACCCCGAGCCCAAACCGCACATCCGCGACCCCCACCTCCGCGCCCCCCGTCACCCGGGGGACAGCCACAGGCGCCGGAGGATAACAGGCAGCTCCCACCTATCACACATACACCACACACATAAATCAGCGAAATAAAATAAAATAAAATAAAATAATTAAAAAATAAAATAAAATAAAAATAAATAAATAAAAAGGGGCAACCCAAACCACCCTCCCACCCAGGGGAGATGGCTCCGCGGGGGCAGCTGGGCTCAGGCACCCGCGCCCCCACCAGGGGGAGAGGCCGGCCCCCACACCCCACACCGGACGGCCCCACGCGGCAGCCGAGCAGGAGGGCCCAGGGCAGTCCCCGCCCCACCCCCAGAGGCAAAGGAGGCGAGGGAGAGCCAGCGCCACCAGCCGCACACGGGCCCCCCCAGCAGCAGTAGGCGCCCGGCACCAGCAGGATGCAGCACCCCATCCACCCACCACCCCGGAGGCCAACCAACGCCGCCCCCTGGGCGACCCCCCCGACCCCGCCCCCGCCCCATCACCCAACCCGGACCCCTCCCCACCCCCACCCACCAGCCCCCCCAGGCAGGCAGCCCAGCAAAGAAGACCCGGGACACCAAGCCCGCCACCGCCCGCCCCCGAGGTACCAGGCCCACCCAGCGACCAGGACCACACCCCACGCCAGATGAACGAGACCCCCAGGGGCAGAGACAGATGCCCTCACCCCCCTGAGAGTCAGGTCAGGATGAGAAAGTACAGTATGTCCAAACTTTTCACTAGACTGTAAATTCAGTAATATTAATCATAATAATATTAAGTAATATTAACAATAATAGTTAAGAGTTTAACGTCTGGTAAGAACTAGAACCAATGTGGTAATACCGGGAAGGAACAAACTGGTCAGTCAGCATTAAAGCATAAAAAATGCTGTACATTTTCAGTTGGCACAAACCAAATATCTGCTGTTCTTGGCTGTCACTCACGGCTGTGGGTATTCACGTACATGTCTGTGGCAAGTACCCACACACACAAAAGAGAAGCCATCATCAATTTCCATTCCTGTTGTTGTTATGATAGGCTAAACATTCAATGACTGCTGACATTAGTAGCTAAACATTGTCTAGTTGCTATTAGGGGTGTCTGAGAACAGTCAAATATTTGATTGGAGGAGTGTGATTCAAGTATCAATCTTGCCGTCGAATCATATAAAATGTTATGTGATCAAGGTTGTACCATTCTGACAACAAATGTGTGCTGCTGAGCTTTTCTTTAATGAAGAATGTCTTTGTTTGTTATAAATAGATCATTTTGATTAAAAAACAGCCTAATTTGTGTTCATAAATAATTCAAAATGACAATTGTGTTTAACAGAAGACCGACACCACACATTAATACTGTAAAACTCTAAAAGTTCTGGGAAGACTGTCAACATCGATGGACTTATTGGCTCATAATGGCTACTAAAAAATCATCCGAAAGTGTATGTATTTTGTAAAGGTTAAGGACTCCAGAAAGAGACATGCAACTTGTGTCAGCAGTGTCTTACACACGACAGCAACCAACAGCGTATCACCCGACAATGAATTTTAATGCAAGAAATGAGGCTGCTAACTGAGAGTTTTGGCAAATTGTTGTTTTTCAAGCCATGCTGCTCCTATTGACTGTGCACTTTTCTGATATTCACCAACAGCGACTGTGATTTGTTTTAGTTCGTCTTGCTTTCTGTGTCTCACTGTGGCTGCCAACATGAGCTCTTGGATTCGGGAGGAGCAGTGTGGTTTTCCTCATGGTCGTGGAACTGTGGACCAACTCTACACTCTTGGCACGGTCCTTGAGGGTGCATGGGAGTTTGCCCAACCAGTCTACGTGTTTAGTGGACTTGGAGAAGGCATTCAGCCGTGTTCCTTGAGGAATTCTGTGGGGAGTACTCCGGGAATATGGGGGTTCGCATTGCCAGCAATAAGTCGGACACGTTTCGAGTGAGGTTTGGACTCTGCCAGGGCAGTCTTTTGTCACCGATACTTTTCATTACTTTTATGGACATAATTTCTAGGCGCAGCCACGGTTTTGCGTTGAGGGGATCTGGTTTGGTGGCTGCAGGATTGGTTCTCTGCTTTTTGCAGATGATGTTGTCCTGCTGGCTTCATCGAACCGTGACTTTCAATTCTCACTGGATCGGTTTGCAGCTGTGTGTGAAGCGGCTGGGATGAGAATCACCACTTACAAGTCTGAGTCCATGGTTTTTGTTCGGAAAAGGGTGGCGTTCCATTCTTGTTCACGAGTGAGGGAAAGATGGAATGCGAGATAGACAGGAGGATTGGTGCGGCGTCTGTGTTGTGGACTCTGCATCGGTCCATTGTGGTGAAGAGGGAGCTGAGCCGAAAGGCAAAGCTCTCACTTTACCGGTCAATCTACGTTCCTACCCTCACCTATGGTCATGAGTTTTGGGTAGGGAACGAAAGGACAAGATTGTGGGTGCAAGCGGCCAAAATTAGTTTTCACTGTATGGTGGCAGGGCTCTCCCTTAGAGATAAGGTGAGAGTAGAACCGCTGCTCCTCCACATTGAGAGGAGCCAGATGAGGTTGCTCGGGCATCTGGTCTGGCCACCTGGAAGCCTCCCTGGGGAGATGTTCAGGGAAGACCCAGGACACGTTGGAGAGACTATGTCTCTCAACTGGCCTGGGAACGCCTCGGGATCCACCAGGAGGAGCTGGGCAAAGTAGCCGGGGATAGAGAAGTCTGGGCTTCCCTGCTTAGGCTGCTGCCCTCGCTACCCAACCTCAGATAAGCAGAAAAATATGTATGGATGGATAGATGGATGGCTTTCTGTGCCACTTAGATAAATTTAAGATGCTGTTATAGCACACCTGCCATGCTTATTTGTTTATCTGGGTGTTATAGTCTGTTTCTTTGAGGTGGAAGAAGTCGCAAATGAGGTCTGTTTTATTTGTCGAGATCGTCAATAGCTCTGCTCTTAAAAAAAACAATGAAAATCCGTAGTCAAAGAAAGCCCTAATTGCTATTACTGGCTGACAAAAAACAAACTAGTGTGCGTGCTTGTGTTGAGCGTTGAGCCAGTCAAAGCAGGAAGAAGCGGCATACAGTATAATCCTAGCTAGTACGTTCAGATGTTGGCGCCCTCTAGCGAGCTGAAGGAACCCCCTGCATACAGTCCCTTTGCTGCTGATGAGTTTATTGTAAACAACAGTATGGCAAGTATAGCATGCATGGGTTTCACACCAACAGCTGAGTGATATAATTTAATAAAAATTATATCAGGAGCTTGCCTACTGCCACAGCTGATAATGCCAGTGTTTTTTGACCGAGCACTAATTGAAATCCCAGCGGTTATTTGCTTTGTGTAGACCACACACGAGGCAACTCTAAGAAACTCGGTGGTTAAGTGAATGGAGCATTTATGGAAAGCATGTCTTACCTGAAACCTTCTGTATACTTGGTATCAGTTTATTCCATAAGTAACACTCTTTGGCTCTCATCATCCTCCTCGTTTCAGGAAGGTTAGTGTTCAGCGTGACATACTCCTGGTGCTCAGAGGTGAACAAAGGCCATGCAGCCCCATCAATTCCTGGATTGCTGTACAGAGCAGACAAAGATTTGACACCCCCAAAAAAATCCCAAGGGCCAGATGCAGAGTCAGTGCACTACAGTATATGGACAAAGTTGTGAGATACATGAGCTCTTACTGCTAAGTATGCAATTTAGAAAAAAACAAATAAGTTGCCCCCTTGCACTAAAGCTTTATGCCTGAATTGTTGTGATTTGTACTCCACACTGACAATGTACTAGGATTTTCTTCAGTGTGGCACTTGGGTGGCAACCAGCTTTAAAGCGCATTACCGCACCCACCACGAGTGTGGCCCAGAGTTAACCAACGTTATACGGCAACCGGATAGGCCCGATCTCGTGGCGGAAGCCGATATTATCCGATCTTCAAAATACAGCGGATCGGCAGCCGATCCCTTATCACTAATCATGACAGGCTTCGTGAGAGCCACCGCCACCCACTACTTTTTACTCTCTCCAGGGGGAGAATAATGTTGCTGTGTACTAGGCAGATCCAACTATAGGAGACAAGTCATTCTTGTAGCGTTATCATATAGCTCAAAATAAGAACATAAGATAACAGTCACTTCCGCTCACTGGGATGCTGAATGAAGGGATGGTTGTATCTTTCAGCACAAGACTTGTGTTCCCCATTGTGCTGGTAATTTCAGCATAGCTCTCAGGTAAAAAATGCTGAGAGCAATGAGCATCTCGCGGAGTCTTCCTAGAGATGTAGTCAGTCTGACTTTAGAGCCAGTATCCACTGCTTCAGTCTGACCGGATGTTTAGTTGGTAGTGAACACTAACACAGATTTAGACAGATTTGTGCAAAAATATTTGGGAGAAAGGCTTTTTTTTTTTTTTTTTACATCTTTGAGCTCAGCTCATGAAATAAACAAAAGTGTTGTGTTTATATTTTAGTTGAGTGTTGTTGACAATATTATGTACAGTGAAACCTCAGTCAGCGTACACTCCGGTTAGCATATGTTTCGGTTTCGTAGAAAATTTTTACAAAAAGTTTGCTTCGGTTTGCGTACACTCTTTTGTTTGTCATACAAAATTGGGCGTGCAACAAACTGTGAAACTGTATTCCACTCTTTGGCATGTGTAATGTACAGTAGCGGCTTATACACCGGAGTTTACAGCATATAGTTAAAGCGGTGGCCCTTTCTTGTGTCCCTGCAGAGCTCCCGTAGCCTCCTGCGTATGACAGCTGCGCAGTGTTGAAAGATGATGTCAATGTCAACTCACACAAGCCGTGCAGCCGTGTCCTTTGTCTTACACTATGGTAATAGCTACGGCTAATTGCATTGTTCGTTTATTCAGCCAACTTGGATCACACGCCTCCTGTAAGGCACATTCAACCTCAAATGAGAATGTTTCCAAACAAAGGATGCTCGGTGTGGGTGACTCACTGTATATGCGTTTCTTATTGAATGTGACTGCTAAAGCCGCTATGGGGCCAAAGAAAGTTTCAAGTAACCAACATTTTACAAAGAAGGTGAAGAACAATATTGAATTCAAGATAGAAGCCATTTCAAGTACAAAAATGGCGTCCTCGCCATTGTGCATGGGAAGACTGCATCAGCAATAAGTTTGATCCTGAAGAAAGAAAACATCAAGGGAGGTACTGTAATGTTTCGAAATGAGTAAAGTTGTTAAACAGAGTTCGCAAACCATGGAAGATGTTGAGAAGTTGCTCTTGTTGTGGCTGCCCCCCCACCATCGACTATTCACCGTGTTCACCAACAACAGGCTTCAATAAAGGTAAAAGTGATTTTTAATGTTTATTTATCCATTTTACTTGTCATTTGTATGTATTTAAAATATTTTTCTGCACGTAAAACTATAATTATTTATAAAATAGGTTTTGTGTTAATATTTTGGGTGTCTGCAACAGATTGCATTATTTCTTATGGGAAAAATTGATTCTGTTTCGGGTTTCAGCGAACCTTCTGGAACGGATTAATCATGCTATCTGAAGTTCCACTGTACTTTATTTGATAATGCATACCCAGTCCTTGCAAAACTGGCCCAGTGTTTCAGAAATCTCTTGGTCATGTTCACTTCAGTCCTTGTGTATCCCCAGGTTGTATTCAGTGGCGTTCCAAACACGAATTCTATCTCATAGCCATGCATAATGCCCATCCATGCAGGCCAAGGATTTATGGAAGATTGGTGGTCAAAAAAATAGAGGAAGGTGTTACCACCATGTTTTGAGTACCTGTGGGGATAGAGACACAGAATCACAGAGCTTGTAAATTATTAGAGAATTACAAACTCAATTTAACAAATATTGCTGGTTGCCTTCTGGTGTTTGTGACAACTAAGGCCTGTACTACGGAGCAGGATTTCTCCTTATCCAGGATAAGCTTGAGTATCTGGACATGCGGTATTACAAATCTGGTTAACTTCTGAGCAGGATATGTTGCCATAGTAACTTATGACATCGCTGCTTCGTTGCAGGTCGTATTCGGGAATAACCGATCAGAACCAATAAAAACACAACCTACTGACCAATAAGAGATCAGAGCCGGTAAAAGCACGACCCATTGACCAATGAAGAAAAATAACATCATCGTTCATTGACTGTGGAGATCGGTGCAGATAGTATACAGTATGTTAAGTGCGGGCAAACAAAGACAAGACCCTGGATAGCTTAAACTTGGCTCGTAGTACAGCACTCGGGACTGTCTCAAAAAAACAAAGCATTTGTTGTTGATTCATGAGCTAAACAGAGACATATTCATTAGGGGTGCACTGTCATCATCAGACCATAATTATCGGGGCGATATGACGTGATACAGATAAATTCAATAACAGAGACAACCCGAAGGCTCAAGCAATCTGTAATTTCATGATGGAAATGATGCCGCTGGATGACCAGCCCTTTACCATCGTTGCAGATACCGGCTTGTAAATCCCTTTGAGCTTGTACTTCTGAGCTGCTGCTTTTTTCTTTGTTAATGTTTTGTTAATAGTAGTGATATTTGGTAAGGCTAAATCAACAGGTACAGTTTGTCAACTTAGTTTGAGCCACTCTTACCTCCAGGTGCGCAAAAACTACAGTTAAATCTAAATTTCAAAATAGTAGTGTAAAACATTATCAGTATTGGTTTTGAGAAGCAGGAAGTTATAGGTATTGGTATCGGCTTGAAAATATATATATTGTGCATCTTTATTACTGTACTACCTTGTCTACAATAATAGAAACCCGACACAAATTACACTAAATCTATCCACATCAATAAAATTCAGATACTTGCACTTACCAATGAGCAAATTCCAGCACGGGGCAAACAAAAAGTTGGTCTCCAACCAGACTTCCAAAAGAGTCACGGTTTTTCATCCTGTTATTTTGATCTGTCCAATCTGTGTACTGGAAAATTGCTGCTTCTTTTGCGACAGAGCCAACATCTGCCATTGCAATCTGTACTCCTTCCATGAACTCCTTCCTGGTGATGAGACTCTCACCAGTGATGTAAAATCCAGGCATTCCATATACTAAAAAGTAAGTTCCTTCATCCCTGTTTAATCCAATCAACAATTCTTTCTTCGGGAGGTCGTTACTTTGTAGCAACACCTGCCAAGAAATTGAAAAGAAAATGTAGACCTTTTCCAAACATGTCACTTTATTGGGTGCTAATGTGCATATTTGTGTGGTGCACCTCTCTGAAAAACAAAATCCAGGCTCATACTGGTGGATGGTGGGTCTGCATACATTTTTTTGCTTTTAATTTGATGTAGTTCCCGTCATAGTTGTACACAATACATAATAAATAAGATAAATTAGATCTCTACAATGTATGTATGTTTTGCTGATGTGTTAAAAGTCTTTCCTGGTGACTAGCTAGTGCACTGCTAATGCTATTGACATCCATTCTCGTCTTTAGCCATGGTCTCATTGACACAAGCCCCCAAATAGCAGTCCTTGGCCATGCCTGCTGGTAACTAGCAGCTCATAACCCAAATTTTAGCTCACAGTTCAAGGCAAAAAAATCAACCGAGAGACAGCTCAGATCTAAAAAATGCTCATTAGTTGGGACACTCGTATGCCAAGGTACAACTGTATAAATGACAATAAAAAATACTGGCAGTGCTCCACCTTCTCACTTCTCTAGCAGTTGACGTACTAAAAAACACTCATTAGTTGGGATACTCGTATGCTACGGTACCACTGTGTAAATGACAATTTAAAAACTATCTGAAGTGCACCAGTAACTTATCTCTTCTTCCTGGGGACGTACTTCGTGACAACTCGACTCACAGCGACACAGGTAACTTTGGTCTTGTCGAGAGAGGCATCTGCCGGAGCTGTGAAGCTAAACGTACCATTCAAAATACCCTTTTCTTTGCCCATTTCTGCTCAGTATTTGTTCCTTCTTCTGGCTTCACATCAGCTGCCACACCACTGAGTTTCCTCAAACTACGGTGTGGGCCGAGGTTCAAACAGGACGTGCGCACATTAATCGCTATTAAAGTTTTATAATGTAAGATTGTCTACGTCAACAAATGCAACCGTTGAATTATGTCGAATCGCACCATTTGTACAACGATTATTATTATTACATTGATTCGTAAAGTAAATCGTTTTTAATCGTATCTTAACCTTTGTATCTAGATGCGTATCAAATTGTTCACCACAAAGAGATTTACATCCCTACTAATTATAAATAAAAACTTCTGTGATTAATTATGAGTTAACTGTGGACAAAATTACATTAATCAATTTAAATACTTTAATCAAATGACAGCCCTAATACATACATATATTGTGTATATATTTGTAAATATTTTTGGACATTTTTCTCCTTTCCACTGTGCATATTTTGCACTTTATTTCTATGTTTTTTCACTTTAGACAAGAGACCCACCGCAATCCGGTTCCATCCAGACTTCTCCTTATACTCCACCAGTTTTGCCGGGGGACACGGAGGTACATAAACCCCTTCAACCACAATAAGATGCCGATTTTTCTCTCCACTTTTGAATCCAAACAACTAGTGCTATTTGTAAAATGACCGAATAAACACTATTCTATGTAATTAATCATCAAACTACAGTTTTCAAAGACTATTTACTAAAATCAAAAAGTACAAGTCTGTTTCCACTTGAGTTGCTTGAAAGCCTGATGTGACCTGCATACAGTACATGATCATTTGGAATGAATTTCTGCAAGAAGGTCAAAATTGGTCTGCTGATAACGCTGAACGTTTTCCGAGAGCATATTTTTACAACTGAAAAACAAAAGTGGTTGTTTGTGGTTTATGTGTTTTCTGTTCTCTGCCAAAGATCAGTCATGCAGAGCGCTACTCCACTCTGTATGACTATTGTACATTAATGAGTGTTCACTGGATGTACTGTAGCTCCAACAACTTCAGTGTATAAAATCTATTTTCCCTGGTGGTACATACAGTACATAGTCTATATGCCAGTTTAATTGCATCTTGCAATTATTTTATGAGTTTAAAACATGATCACTAATGTCTAAAGCTTGAATATATAAAAAGCAACTATCGTCACATCACTTTACACTGAATCATACCCACACCTACTTCAGGTTCGTCTGGTAGGAAGTCGCCATCAACAAGAGGGACAAAGGGAGTGGCTAGTACAGCTGGCTGTGTGAGAACATCATACTGCTTTGAGGTTATACTCCATGGATCAAACTTCTGCAGACACATGTCCAGTTGGGTTGAGGAAGATGTGGGGCACCCCAGTAATGTTGCTAGCTTCATGGACCTGGATGTTAAAGCAATTATATAATGACAATTTATTGCTAAATATCATCTGGATCGGACACTGTATTGCTGTCATGAGACATAAGAATGTCTCAACTGGGGATTGGCATAATAATCCATTAATTGATTGTTAAAGATTGTGACGGTTCTGCAAAATAATTGGCAATTAATCGCTTCTTGAAGCCATTGAAGCGATTATGCATTACGAGCCTGCAATCTACAGGGGTGCTGTTGATTCAGTCTCAACTAGAATGGGGTCTAAAGAAGAACATTATTTTCTATGCCGCTTATCCTCATTAGGATTGCGGGGGTGTGCTGGAGCCTATCCCAGCTGACTTTGGGCGAGAGACGGGGTACACCCTGAACTGGTCGCCAGCCAATTGCAGGGCACATATAGACAAACAACCATTCACACTCATACTCACACTCACATTCATACTGATGGACAATTTAGAGTCGCCAATTAACCTAACATGCATGTTTTTGGAATGTGGGAGGAAACCGGAGTACCCGGAGAAAACCCACGCATGCACGGGGAGAACATGCAAACTCCACAGAGAAATGACCAACAGAGATTGGAACCCAGGTCTTCCCGATCTCCTGCCTGTGACTGTGTGGCCAACATGCTAACCACTAGACCACCATCAAGAAGAACATGACAAGTTTTTTTTTTAAATAAGTCATTAGAGTAATGCTTTTATACTTTACTTTAAAGGTAAACACAGTAAATGTTACAAATAACTAAAGGAGCCTGTGCTTAAACTAGGATGCATGAACTAACAAACACACTACCTTTCATTGGCGACTGTCTTGCTAACTGTTGCCCAGGGTGCAATTGGGGAGCCACTCTGCATGACAGCCCTTTGAAAAAGGCCATGACTACCGGGGGAGAGTAGGTGGAAGCCTACAGATGCTGACCCAGCACTCTCCCCAAAAATCGTGACCTGGACAGAACAGCAAATCAAGAGCCTTCAGTTTGCATGAATTAGGACAACTTTTCAACTTAAGCACTACTGCATAACAAAGGAGAAAAGCCTAGAAATGGCTTACCTGTGAAGGATCACCTCCAAAAGCCGCAATATTATTAGCAACCCACTGGAGGGCTAAGCGCTGGTCCAACAGACCTGCATTACCCCGGACGTTGTTGTTGTCGGGCAAAGCCAAGAAACCAAGTGCACCAACTCTGTTATGGATGATAACACAAATCAGTGGTAGCGAAAACTCAATTCTCACACACACACATTAAAACTAACATTTTGAGTATGCCCTTTCATTTCTTCTGAAAGAAGGACCATTCTGAACAAGAGGTTTTGAAAGAAGGTGATAAGGGTAGTAGAAGAATATGCACTGGAAGTAAGCAAACTTACCATTAAAGCAAAAAGACTATCAAATCAGAGAGACTCTGTCCTTCTACCTTTTGTCCAGCATTTCTGAGTGCTGTTACTTTAAAAAAAAAAAAAAGGTAGCTTATCTACTTCCAGTTTTTTGTCCCTTTCCTGTGTGCTTCATATGACTCTCAGCCAGTATCAATCAGCATTTGAAGTAAATTCACCAACAAAAGACATAGTCATGGCCATAAATATTGGCATGCCAAACATACCAAGAAGAAACTGACGAAACAAGGGTGGTGTAATGATTTTTCCATAACTGTAAATACATACACAAGAAACAAATATGAAACAAAACAAAAGCGACGTGATATTTGAATGCAAACAACTGTAAGCTGAGTGCAACGATGGATTTATTCTCGTACCAGCAGCTACAATTTTAAGCTAATTGGAAAAGTATCATCTCTTCATCCATCCCAGCATGTCTTGCTAGCAAACATTTTTGTCTGTAGTTTTGTCAGTGCTGAAAAACCCTTACAATTATTCTTACAACCAGGAAAGAGTGGCTTATTATTTCTCCACTTTGCACAATTGATATGACATGAGAAAATGTTTTTATTATGTTATCATTTCTTGAATCTAAATAACATAACGCGGGATGTGACACACGGTTTGAAAATGACTTTCTCCACATTCATCTTCATATCTGTGCAAATGTAACCACGTGATGTCCCTTAATGGAACATATTAAGCATGTCTGAAACAAATAAACCAAACTTCGATATTATTTTTTGTATAAACCTAACAATGAAACACTGCATTTAAGTAACAATATATTCATCTATCCTTAAAAAAATACAAAATTCAGCTTCTCCTGTTTTCGGGCCATGGTCCTTTCAGTAAATTCAGAAACTCATCCCACACGAGCTGCACAAAAGCTACGTGAGGCGTTCAGCATTGTTATTGAATCAGCTTTATACTGCAATAAATTCTCACCTGTAATTCATTGACACCACAACCACACCTTCAGCTTTACTCAGGTAGCGGCCATCGTAAATGTCCAGAGAGGATGTTCCTGAGGTAAACCCACCACCATAGATCCAGACAAGGACGGGAACCAGTGATGAGCTCTTACTGGTTTTGTTGAAGGTGGTCCAGACATTTAAGTACAGACAGTCCTCGCTCATTTCAGTGTTTGGGTTCCACATCTCTGCACCCCTGAAACCTGTAAAGAAAGTCCTTATTAATCATACGAAAAGGGAGTGACTTAGATGCTACAGTGGTTGTCACTCTGCTCTTGAAAATAAAGTGAACTTTAGTTTGTCATAAATTTTCAATTTATGACCCTATTATAAAAAGCTGACATGAGTGGGTTCTACCAACAGAATATCTACTGTATTTCTGTTTGCAAATCTATATTCAGTGCCTGTTTGGGGTATTTTCAGTGTACATATGGCTGGTGCTATCTGGTTTCCAAACAACCACTCCTGACAGGTGGTTATGTTTATAAATAGCAATGTATCCATGACCCACGCCATTTCCATCTACAGTAGGAGGGTTGCCCTGTTGAACTCTGCGCACGTGTACTGTACTGACAGATTGTTTTTCATATGAAAAGCCTTTTTGTTTAGACTTCGATTCTGAGATTCTGCCATCAAAAATCATTCAGTACCTTGCTGCGTGCTTGTGTTGTATAAAACGACAGCGTTGTATTCATGTCAAGCTTGAGCAACCACCAGAATGCTTTCCTGCAGTTGGCTTTTTTAATCTTTTTAGATGTGTCTTGGTCTTTAATACAAAACCATGCTCATATTATCGGTTTAAGGGGTTGCTTTATAATTGTAAAAAGAGGAATAACAGAGAAAGCCACTGAACATGCCTGCCAGTCGATATAGTTCAATAGAGAGGAAGATACAAAGACTTTATTATTGAGGGAAATTATGGTTGGCAGTGAGAACTCGTGTCATGATGTTATACCTGGGAAGACTTCATCTGGAATCTGGTAACAGGAATTTGGATATTTTGTTGCATCTTTCACCCCTTCCCATCGTTCTGCGGGCTCTGGTGCTCGGAATCTCAGTTTGCCCACTGGTGGTTTTCCATAAGGAATTCCAAGATAGACTCCGACATCACCACCGAGCACTGAAAGGCGCTTCCCTTGGACTTTCCCTTTGCTGGTATTGATTATAAGGTCATCTTGTGTGCAGAGTGACAATGGCAGAGTAGTGAACGCCAAGAGAAGAGCGCAGGACGTATATGCAAAGCGTTTCGCCATTGCAAATCCTGGAGAAACATACATGCATAATATCATGTGCATAATTATTATTGTTTTCAATGAATGTTCAAATATGCTGTTTTACGAGTTGTTATCAATGCCAAAGGTGGGCATACAAAATATGAATTAAACAAACATTACATTTTAAGTAATATTATCGTAAATAACAATTTAGTTTGAAACAAAAAATATATATATTTGTTTTCATGTTTTCAAACCGCCAGAAGTGTAAAACTAAGTTAATGAAATTAGATTTACACTCATATGGCTTTTTAAAATATTAAAATGTCACTTAAAATTGCCTGTACAGCTAAGAAAGCTTTTATGGTGGTGACAGTTTGACCCTGGAACGGATTTTTCCCCCCATTATGTGTGGGAGAATGGTTTCAACATTTGGGCTGACCCTCACAGGGACCACTGCACTGCATTTTCAGACACTATAATTGGACACTAAGGCATTGAGACTATTTGTGCAACAAGTACTAATCTCTGGAGACAAATTCAACACAAGTTGCAAGGAATCGTCTATTTATAATTAGGAAAGATAAACAAGAGACACAAAACAGGTACTTTTTGCAAGAGGTAAAATGTGTTCCATGTAACTTGTAACAAACTGTTTTTGTAGAGCTTCAACATGCATAAATGTTCAACTTAAACTGTGTACTTGAAGTGATGGTCAGTCCACGTGACACTTTGTCATACTAACCCAAATATTCGCTAATATAGCGGACATTATAGACGAGTCGTAAATAAACGGCGCATATTCCGCACAGCAATGACGCACGTCACGTTAGGCGAGCCATTAGAGTGGATTAGTGTGAATAGAACCTGTGCGGTGATTTAATTAGCCAGCAATCTGCAAATTCTTCAATGACGTCTTACCTTGTCAGTGGCCGTGTGAGTGTGCGTGGAATGGATGAGTACACACAGTGTTCTTGACATGAAGAAGGCGTGGAATGATTGTGTCCCTGTCCCGCGTCTGTGGGCTGCTCCCCTCCGCCCAGAGTCGTACCCGAGCAGCTCATATCAGTGCTATTACTACTACACGATAATAACAATAAACGTGGCTACAAGGCAACAGGAAGTAAAAAAAGGGGGTGGCAGCTCCACCTGGACCACTCCTCCTGCTGCACTGTCATGCACCTGAGAGCAGGGGAGAACGCAATTCATTCTAGGCAAGTTTCAGTCATCTTTATAGTACATTTCCTCAAGGAGCGTTTTCTTTTAATGAATAACAAGCAGACAGACAAAACTACACTCTAAAAAGAGTTACACTGGCTCAACTTAAAACATATGTAACAATTTGCATGGATCTTTTTTATGTTCTTTCTATTTCTCTCTTATAGCGTTCATGCTATATCTAGATAGGAAAACTATTCTATTCTACTTAAAGGAAAACTGAAATGTTTTAAACATTTTGCCCGTCATCCATAATCCTTATGTGATGAACACATACAGTCTTGCTCTTTTCTGTGCGTCATAAAGATATAAACACATATATAAAAAAAGACCGCTCATTACTGCACTTATGGGAACCACTCTTCCGCCTTTTAAGCCTTCTGAAAAATACTCCACAAAGTGCCAACAACACTCCATTTACATATAATTTGACGTGCATATAACCAAGCTACAGCAAAATTGTTATTATTATTAACATAGTTACGCCGATGGAACAGCGTTACTGACGCATTGTCACTTCGCCAGAACACACCAGCTAGCTACTAGCCGGCTAGCGACTAGCTTCACCACAGACTCGCCCGCAGCGCGTTAGCGTCGCACGCACGACTCCTCAGACTACTACAAGAAAGAAAAGTTTACGCTAGGTGTAGGCGCTCGTTTCTATATTGCTATGTGAAATCAGTGCACTGAGGAAGGAAGTTCCGTTAAAGACTAAAATGGCCAAAATACTGTAAGTGTTACATGTTATTATCAATGTACCTGTTTCTACATGGTCACAGCATGTATATAAAACCTTGACGGAGGTGTTTTAATAGCGGTCTTTATCAGTAAACATTTTTAAAAAGTAGAGTTTTCCTTTTAAGGCAAAAAGTAATGTTTACCTATCTAGATATGTCTTCTGGCATGAACACAATGGCTTTGGCTGGCTTAGATGTTATGGCACTTCTGGTTACCACAATCTTCATCACTTCACTGGTAAAATCACCATCACCATCCTTAGGAAGGGGGTTGTAGCCGATTCTGTAGTCTGTCCAGGGACCACGGTCTCTGGCACGGACCAGTGGTCCCTACCACTAGGGGCGCTAAAGATACTGGTCACGACCAGTGGCACGGTGGTCATGACCAGCTGTTCTCTGGCACAAACTAGTGGTCACTACCACTAGGGGCGCTAAAGACACCGGTCCTTCTGGTGTATGAAGCGACTCTAGTATTTCTTCCCTTTTCTGGACATTTTGGCTGCTGGATAATGTCAGAGATCATAATTCTTAGTCTCGTAATACACCATATCATAATTATTATTGTTTTTATTTTTGATTATGCAGATCCATGTGGTCAGGACTAGCTCTTCACTGGCACAGAGCAGTGGTCACTACATTAGTGGCACTAAAGACACTGGTTCTGATGGTGGTCTGGTCTGTCTTGTGGTCCTTGTCATCTGCTTGTTGTCTTGACCCATTATTGAGTGGTACTGGGTGAGTGTACATTTTATTTAATACACCCTCTCCATTTCATCATGGTTGAAAATTTATGTTGCACTTTTAGGCCACAAGGTGGCATTTGTGTTGCGTGAACTACTAAGTGACAGAGCAACATGACAATGTTTATCTGCTGCTGATTAGCGTTCAACATTAAAAAAAGAAAAAAAAAACAAACAAGAGAGTTAGCATCGCAGCGGACTTCATCCGTGCATGTAAGCATTGTGGAACACATACACAACAATGGACAAGCGGCAGCGCGCACTGATACGAACGGAGAGAAAATAACAGAGCGATTGAGAGGTCTGACTTTTTTGTGGGCAACGGTTTTGTGATGAAAATGTATTACTCTTTCGAGCGCGCATCGTTTTGAGAAGCAAAACGCTTAAGTTAAGATACCCCGGCACCTCGCCGAAACTACTTTCCTCCACAACGAAAACCAACCAGAATTCGGCTCACGGGACAAAGTGGGAGAAAAGTTACTGATGATGCACTACACTGCTGAAGGGGATGTCATACAACTTCATGTCAAAAAATCCGAACTATCCCTTTCACGTTATTGGCTGTCTGGAATGGATTAATTGGATTTACATTATTTCTTATGGAAAAATTTTATTTGGTTAGCATCCAATTAGACCCGGAGCTTCTGGAATGGATTCATGACGCTAACCAAGGTTCCACTGTATTAGTATTTGGATGGAATCGGTACAGAGCTGTGCTGAACGTGTACCACTTGAAACACATTTGAAGTGAGGGACAGGAAGTGTTCATTCAGATGTACCTCCACAAGTACTGTGACTAAAAGTGGACTACATTTTGGACTATGTTTTATTTGACAATCATATTCATTGCAGAATTACCTGCCTGGAGATTGCGATTGCATTTTCATGCTTCATTAAAAAAAACAATTCAAACTATTTTAGTTTTATGTTTTGCATTTGTTCCTTTATTCATCCACCCATGCATTTTCTTCCACTTATCTGGGTTGTGAGGGCAGCAGGCTCAGTAGGGAAGTCCAGACTTCCCGGTCCCCGGCCACCTCTTGCAGTTCCACCGGGAGGATACCAAGGCCAGCTGTGAGACAGAATCCCTCCAGTGTGTCCTACATTTGCCCCTGGGCCTTCTCCCG
Organism: Dunckerocampus dactyliophorus; assembly: GCF_027744805.1. Taxonomy (NCBI): domain Eukaryota; kingdom Metazoa; phylum Chordata; class Actinopteri; order Syngnathiformes; family Syngnathidae; genus Dunckerocampus; species Dunckerocampus dactyliophorus. The sequence continues at coordinate 22,883,755 of NC_072830.1, forward strand.
GCTGGGCATGTCTGGATCACCTCACCAGGGAGGCGTCTGGGAGGCATTGGTTCCTTTAATTGACCAAAAATGAGCCGAACTGCCACCTTAATACCGAACTGTGAGAACCGTTACACCCCTAGTGCCCCCACTATAATAGATGATGATAAGAAAGAAATTATAACAAATAATAATATTTCTTTAATCATAAGAAAACTGCAACTGAAAAACAGAATCATAGGAAAACTGGGACGTTTGACTGGATAGAGTTTGTCCGCTGCGCAGTTATAACAGCCTCCACTCTTCTGGGAAGACGTTCTTTCTTTCAAGATGTTGGAAGTGTGTCTGTGGGAATGTTTGTCCATTCATTCATTGTTAGGTCAGAGGTCACTTATTCAAAATACATACTCCTTTGCATCCCCTCAATGGTTAGCATGTACTCAGTGTTTTTTTTTCTTATCACACACACATGCTTTATGCACTACTCTCTTTTTTTAACACATGTATTGTGTGAGAATTACTGACCTGTGTTTTGTTAGTGTTGCATATCTATCCTATTTCCTCATCCAAGGAATACATGGTCTTCAGAGTTGTGTTTGGAGAAATAGACTTGCCTTCCAAAACAAGCTTTATTTTGTTCAGGAATCCCTGCTTCTTGATGACTTTTCAACTTGGAAATATTTAACTGGAATCCCTAAGCAATGATGTATTTTTCTGTCTCTGTGCCAATCTCCCATCTGTGTTGCCCCGTTTCAACACAGCAGCCCGGGAGACCGGAGGCTGTGGGTGGGCGCGGTGCTCCATTGGGTACATCAAGCTCAGCAGCTGAGCTGGCTTGTTGCACGAGCACATGTTGGAAGAGAAATAAAAATAGAGAAAGGCATACATGGAGCTGTACTCTGTCCTCAATTCAGAGGGTCAATGGAAATTTAATAGGATAGTTTGAGAGAAGGCGCTTCTCTCAGTGTCTTATTCCAGCATCATAATACATAATACATAATCTGTTCTTTTAAACCACTAATGATAATATATGCTACCCCATGGTGTTCCTCTTATATTTTTGGGGTTAAAAAGGTGTAAATGAAAGCCGAAGGGGGACAGCAACTTTATGGTCATACAATTTGCAATTGCAGTAAAACTTTTCAATATCTTCTTAGTCATGGGTGAGCTGGAGCCTATCCGGAGAGGGTTTTTCATCATGAAAGTTAAAATACTGAAGGAAGGGCAAAATACAGTCCACAGTTGACAAGTTTGGCCACCTGGCTGTGAGACAAACATGCCAACCATACTGTGACCTTGCACTATAAACTTGGCATCAAATAGATCTCTAAAGTCGCACATAACGTGTACTGACTGTTATATGAAGTCAACTTAATCACATTCAAAGTAGTAAACTTCTTGGGATATGTTATCACAGTTAAGGTAGAGGGTTTTATTTAATTAGGTTTGACAGTAATTACCTTCTTTTGACTACTTTGTACTATGTGATGTACTTCAGAGTAACTTGTATGTGTAACTTGTATGCTCAAAATGAATTCAACCATGACCATTTGACAAGCGTTGTAACAATGATTCACAATACAGTAATCCTTCTTTAATCGTGGTTAATTGGTTCCATACCTAACCACCTAGCCATTAAGTCATGAGGCATATGAAGATCACTCCCCAAAGCTGCTCATTCCAGCGTCCAACTTTGATGATATATAGACCGAAACAGCCCACTTCTGTGGAGAAGAATGGGGGCTTTATGGTCCTGTTTCTGATTGTGGACCTGGATTTCCAGGCCCAGTATCATTTAGATTTTTGCGTGGCATTGTTGGTCGGCATAGGCTCCAGCATACCCCCGTGACCCTAGTGAGGACAAGTGGCATAGAAAATGGATGGATGGATGGATTGTTGCTAGGCAACCGCTTTGAACTTCAGCAGTTAGCTGGTTAACTTGGCTTGCTAGCAGTTGTTGGCACCGATTTATTGGTAACTCATTTATTTCAGTAATCTCGCCGGTCCGAGTCCAAATTGAGGGTGTCAGATAGCTGTTCTGATCCTGTGATCACGAATCGTGGTCAGGGAAGCACCAGAATACTTCAGAACTCCAGTCGCGACAGCAAAGCTCTTGCCATGAATGTCCTTTCCGATCAACAGGAATTAAAAAAAAATTGTCTACTATATTGGTCGTAAACAGGTTTTCTATGCTCTAACTATGAAAATATTCCATTTATAAAGCCTACTTAGCTGAAATTCACTTATCAAGTTCGGATCTGGAACCAATAAACCGCGATAAATGAGGGATTACTGTATTCAGTATATCATATCTGCCATGTCGTCAGATTATGTTGCAGCAAGCATGACTTTTTTGTCTAATTTCCTACAAAATTACTGTGAGAGTATCCTATTAGTTACTCTTTCAGTCAAGGAGACTACAGAAATAATTTACCTGCTGTGTGTTTTCAACACGCAATGTCAAATTTTGGGAAGAAAAACTCATCGCTGCAGGTGTATGAAGGAGACGGGCAACATCTGCTGTGCCCTTCTCTCCACTGAGTTTTACTGTACGTGAATGTGCGCAGACACACACAAACACACACGCATACAATTCAAACTAACCTATGGGTAGGACATGTCCACAGGTAATGGAGCACTTGTACTGCTGTGACAGGAGCTTCCCTAATTGGTATAACAGAGCTTGAGTGAGAACAAGAAGGGGACCAAGAGGTTGGGGGATGTTACTTGAAAGCTGGTGAACTGAGAAACAGGGGGAATGAATGCGAGACAGCTGGTTAAGTGTTTTTAGAACACTGCTTTAATGAGATAACGCGTCAAAATACGTAGTAGATGGAGATTGACAGGGCCTAATGAAATGGGAGCAAATAAAGGATTCATATCTGCTGTTGGTGAGTGTGTAGCTTTGGTTGTGTTGTGTTGTGTTGTGTTGTGTTGTGTTGCGCATATGACAATACAAATCAATATTTACTACTAAACATTGTACAGTTCAACACCCTAAAGGTTGCACCCTATGGAATCATAAAAAAATATATGCCTAAAACCTTATAGTAAAGTAAATATAAAGTTTCAAGTATAAAGTTTCAAGTATAAAGTACAATGATAACTGGAGACTGTGCTGCTTATATGTGTAATGGTGGCGAAAGGTTACCTTACTGTGAGTGCTGTGAGACTGTAGGTTTGCAAGTGTTTTCTGTGTAGGTTTGTGTGTGGGCATGTGCATGAAAAAGATGGAACAAGGAAGAAACAGGATGATTGATTCTATAACTATTTCAGTAGTGTAAAATTTCATTTACAATCCTACTTTCCATTCAATCTTAATAAAACACTGAATTTCCTTGCGACCCATTTAACGCCCCATTGCACCCTCACCTTCCCCAAACTCAATTGTCTTCCTCACTTGCTCATGTGCGCACACCAAAGCTTCCTGTATAGCTGCTGTGTGTCTGAAATGTTTTTATATTGCGGCCATATTTCATTTTGGCCTACTTTCTTTAAATTGCCTATGGGGTTTTGTATGGGGAGAAGAGCCATCACATTTATATATGAGATTGAAGTAAGCTTGGAGATTTGTTTATGTTCTTATTCATTTTCTGTAGCTTTTTATACCTGTCTGCAAGTGACCCTTCACCTATTAGGTTTCATTTCCTCCACTCTCATCATAACTTATGTAACCCCTCATGAGTCTTCGGTATGCACATTTGCGATGCAGAATCCAGAATGTGCTTTTTTGGTTTAAAAAAAATATATATATATGTATGTGTAAATACTGTATATATATACATATACATATCATTTTTTTCTCCAACAGTAGACCATTTGTTTTGCGGAAAACACATCTCATTCACCCTAAAGCAGTGGCGGAGCCAGAAATTTTTCATTGGGGTGGCCATTACTAACATAGGGGTGGCAATAAGTTGATACCTGAATTGTCTAGATGGCCAGGGGGGGTGGCCAGAGAGTGACCGCGGTGGCCACGGCTACCACTGGCAACCCGGTCACTCTCCGGCCACCCCAGCTCCGCCACTTCTTTTGGACCGCTTACCTACCACTTGCAGTTCATGCAAGCGGCGTTTTTTTGACTGCTCCTCCACAAAATAGGCAGCTCTCTTCTGTTGTGTGCTGCAGTGAAATGCGTCCAAGCGTAATTGCCGTTTACGCTGAACTAATATTCTGCACCACAGATCCGCGTTTGTCACTTGGGTGGCCAGCCCAACTCAAATTCTGTGGCCATGTTTTCCTGAGAGTGCGGAATCACAACTCTTGCTGACTAGTTGTTCAGCTTCTTGTGTAGTACTAGTGAACAATGGGGACATTTAACGCGGAATTCAGGTCATTGTTGGAGCTTTTGAAACAACATGTTTCACTGGAACTGGAGGAGATACGTTCAAAAAGGTGGGCTGTCCCACCTCCGAGCGAGTCTTGGCAGAGGACTCTTTTGTTAAAAATGGTGCTTTCGCAAGAGGAAAAAAACGGAAATGATGCAGGAAAAAAAGTTAACCAGACACAGGTCCGTGTCACCATTGATTCGAGGCTACAATTTTTAGGTGATGCATGTCATGCAAAGCATAAAATGTACATAAAATACATAAAATGTACACACACTCACGTTCTAAAAATGGAGAAGACAATGATTAATTAGTACTTTGATTCCTACAAATTTGTATGAGAATATAATTGGTTTAAAACCAATGTCTTGTGAATATTTGAACATGTTTCAGTCAGTTTAATTAATACGACATTATAGCAGAACTGTGAAGAGAGTAAGAAATGTCTGTCATGTTTTTCAAGAATCATTGCTTTCCTGTGGTTGCATCACAAATTTCTAAATGTGTAACGCATATTTGTGCTGTAACTAATGGCAAGTCACTGGAGACTAATCGCATATTGTTACTTTTTGTCCATGCGAGAAAGGCATTCAGATGGATTAATTTTGACATTTTATCAAATAGCAGGGAGATAAAATATTAATTTATGGAATATATGCTGAATTAGCATAATCATAAGGTATTTTCTGGCAAAAAAAATGTTTTGGACTTTGACACAATAGATCTTCATATGCATACAGACCATATAGCTTTGAATGATAATTGGATGGGGGTGCATCCTGGATTTATGTATAAAAAACACATGCATCTTTATTCAAATGGTGAAAGCAATTTAAAACAACAAGCATCCCTATTTGACTGTAGAGATCAGCAGAAACGGACGGGGTGAATGCAAATCAAAGTATAGCTATATGCCTGCATGACTAAAATGTTGCTGTACCCATTTTAAATCTTATTAACTTCTAATGGAAACCACTGAAGCCACAAATTGCCCCATGCTCCTAACATGCCAAGCATAGTTAGTTTTGTGTATGTGTGACTGTGCAAGGAAGGCAATATCTGCCCACACTACATGTTGGATGTTTTAAAAAAACAACAACCCACAACCCATTACTCAAATAATTTAAGCTTTTTTTCAGTTTTAGAATGGTTTGGAACATCTATTATATATTATATAACCCAGTGACGTCCATCCATTTTCTTTCGCTTTTCCAGGTGCGGGTCGCGGGGGCAACAGTCTCAGGTCTCTAGTCACCTCTTCCTGCTCCACCATGTTGCGGGACACGGAGGCGTTCCCAGGCTAGCTGCAAGACATAATCCTTCCAGTGTTCCCTTGGTCTACTCCCGGGGCCTCCTTCCAGTTGGACATGCCCAGAACACCTCACCAGGTAGGCATTACTGCAGACACTGTACCGAGTCGCCTGTTGATCTCATGCTCTAGCCTTCCCTCACTTTTGAACGTGATTCTGAGATACTTCAACTTTTCCACCTGGGGCAGGACCTCACTCCCAACCCAAAGGGTGCAATCCACCCTTTTCCGGCTGAGAACCATGGCCTCATATTTGGAGGTGCCAAGTTTCATCCCAGAACCATCACACTCAGCTGCAAACCGCCCCAGGAAACGCTAAAGGTTACAGCTTGATGAGGCCATCAAGACCACATCATCTGCAAATAACCGTGATGAGATACTGAGGGCCACAAAATGGGCACACTCAAAGCCTTGGCTGCGCCTACAAATTCTGTCCATATTATGAACAGGATCAGTGACAAAGGGCAGCCTTGGTCAATGTTCAACATGATCAGGCTTGATTTACTACTGGCAATGTGAACCGGGCTCCTGCTACAGTTGTAAAAGGACTGAATGGCACATAGTAGCGCGCCACAAACCCCATACTGCTGGAGTGCCCCCCACAGGACACCACAAAGGACACAGTCCAATGCCTTTTCCAAGCCCACTAAGCACATGGGGATAGGTTGGGCAAACTTTAATGCAACCTTGCAATAGGTGTAGACCTGGTCCTGTGGTCCATGGCCAGAACAAAAATCTCATTGCACTTCCTGAAGCCGGTTTGATGGTTGTACTCTTCTCTCAGGACCTCTAGGACAGACTTTCTCAGGGAGGCAGAGGAGTGTGTGAAAACACAATTTGAAAAGGGTAACCATCACCTTGGTCTGCCAATCTTGAGGTACACTTCCCAACTTCCATGCATTGTTGAAGAGACATGTCAACCCAGACAGTCCCACAACATACAGAGCCTTAATGAATTCAGGGTGAAACTCGTCCACCAGCTTTGCCACTGAGGAGATTTTTGACTACCTCAGCTACCTCAGCCACAGTGATGGACACGTCTGTGTTTGTGTCCTCAGACTCTTCTTCCGCTATGGTGTGTCAGTGAGATTGATTTTCATAATCAACAATGACTTTAGGGGCATTTGACTTTGAAAGTTCCACTTTTGATTTAAATATATTCTGACATAATAAATCAGAACCGGACATTAAGAACATCAGTGTATGTGCAGCCTAAGGGTATATAAGGTGAATAGTCTGTGTGTGTTCTTTGCCTTCCAACAGGACTGACCTGCTGGCACAGTAATGATGGTGTTCAAAGCCAGTCATCCAGCAGCTTTCTTTTAATTAGATTGCAGGAAGGAACTGGACTCACGGGTGTCATCGGAAAGGTTAGCTTGATGCAAGAAAAAGGTACAAAGACAGAGGAGAAATAAGGCTGAAAGAAATTAAATGACCAGGAGGAAATGAAGATGCTGAAGGGACTGCAGCAGCATCTACTGGCAGGTTTCATTCTTAAAACATAAACCCAGTTTCCACCAAATACACTTTTGGTTCAGCTGTGATGGGACATCACACACATCATTGTCTCAGCATAACTAGCACAGAGACTACAGTATGTACTCTTGGAATATAATACTGGATTATAACTAGGGATGGGCACTGAATTTGGTACATTTATAGGCAACGACGGAATTTAGTTGGTACTACAGACACTGATTCACGTAAAATCAGAAGGTACCATGTTTCGGAATCAAATTTTTTTTATCACAAAACATCCTTCCTTGTTAGCATCCTATTAGCTTGCTAAATAAAGCAGCCGGAACCGGAAGTTAAGTCACCCGTCTATGATGTCATCAGTGGTTGACTCTCAAAAATGTTAACACAAAACAGGTTTTATAGTTTTACAATTATAGTTTTACATGTATAAAATAATTCTAAATGCATATAAATGACGAATGAAAACAATAAATTAACATTTAAGGTTAGTTTTCCCTTTGTTGAAGACGTGACTGTTCCCAAAGACACGATGTGGCAGCGTGATCAACCACCACCAACTTCCCGTTTTCAGTCATGTCAAGAATCAAGTCTTCAGTGAAAGTAAAAGTAGCCTTAAATGTTCATTTTTCCCTTTCATTCATCATTTACATTCATTCATCCATTTGTAAACTGTACATATAATTTATATCCCATGTCTTGACGGACAGCCAATTGGGTCCTCCGGCTCAGGGCCGGTGACATTTTTTTGGGTCTACCACTTGAACTTTTTGTTCCATAACCCTCAGGATCTTCTAAGAAGTTTAAAATGACTGTCATACTGTATTCAATCTCAACAACAATCGCACACTGCAAGAGGCCTGCTTATGCAGCTCAACTGCGTTCAAAGAGAAAATGCTTTTTTGCCTTTGCCATCGAGAGGTCATGACAGTGTGAAAACCTGACAGAAAATTACATTGATTCAACATTTTTGCCTAGATTTGGGCTTTTAAAAACTGGAACTTTTGATGAGCTGATTAACAGCCTATTTCACTTTAATGGTTGTTTGCAGTACATTGCTTACTCAAAGACTGCTGGTTTGAAAGAGGTGTGACAGAAGCCATCTACATCAAACGGCCATCTACATCAAAGGCCTTCTCTGAACAGAGGAGGAGGCTTACGCCATCATCATCATCGTCTGTTTACAATCTTGTCCTGACATCTCTACCCCGAAGATTGTCACATTCTAAGGGAACAATGGCCTCTAACAACTTGTTTTGCTATGCAAGAGGGTCGTTCACGGGCCACGCCGACCATCACAACAACCCATGGTGACCATCCCCAAGGGACACACCCACCAGGGACATATAAAGAGGGGAAGTCCACACCTAAAGTTTAGAACTTTAGAAGCCTTTTGGATTAAAGGTGAACGGTCTTGAACCAACAAGAAAAGTCCAGTTTCCTCGATTCAACCTTTTGCTGGTTACTATGACCTGGATGACTGAGAACCTACACAGACGACAGCACAAGTAAAAAGTGTAATAAAGATGAGAAGGACAGGTGGTATAGTCGTTTTAAGTGACTTGAATGCAGCGGGCCCAATCCACCAATGGTTAACCAAAGCTTCAACAAAAACCTGTACTCATCCAAACACGCTCAAGAAAACGTCCACCTTTCGAAATTTGCTTACTTCTCTCCTAAAGCTTTCCTAAACTGACTTTTGCTACTGCTCTTGCCCGCTGCGTTGAATTGACTGACTGCTGATTGATGTTTTAATTTAAGATTGCTGATGTTTATCTAGTATGCTATCATCACTGTCTATGAGCTAACAGACCTATCAAGTGATTCCTCCAGGTCATACATGTCTGTGTAATTGAACCACGGAGACTTTTCCGCTAACCTAGTGCGGCTGTTTCTCTTATACACAAGCATGGTGTTTTGTTTATATATAGAGCTTATCATCTCAATGTTATGGGGAGTTTTTTTGTTTGATTGCTCTGCTAATCAAGTGACAAAATTGCTTATGTGACATGGTTTGAGCTCAACGTAGCATTAACAATAATAGCTGTGTATTTTCCGAAGTAATAGTCACTGTCCAGTGTAACTTATAAACACCTGTTCAACATTTTAAGACCAGTTAAAAAAATTGCAAACACTATTGGGTCTTAAAAAGGCTTTAAGTAGAGCTTCAAAATGCAAAAAAGAAGAAGTAGGAATGAGACCAAAAAAAAAAAAACATAAGCAATTTATTGCAAACAACCATTAAAGTGAAATAGGTTGTTCATCAGCTGATCCAGAGTTTAAGAACACAGCCTTTCAAAGCCAAAATCTTGGCAAAATTGTGGATTCAACATCATTTTTTTGTCAGATATTGATTCACTCTTTCACTTTGTGGTTCAAATTTTGCGCTTGACTATCATGTTTTTTAAAAATACTGCATATTAATTGATAAATAATGCAGTTTTGTGGTTGTATACATTCTACCATTAGTCCAAAAATATGCATATTGAGGGAAATTGTACCTTTCTTTCTGCTTAAATTACACACAAAAATAACTAAATGAACTAAAATACAAATATAAAGGTATTCAGAAGACACATTCAAAGACACTGTGAATGATATGTAGTATTCTACATTGGTCACTAGGTGTTGTCAGTAATGTTACAGTAATGTTTGGTGAGAGACACAAGCATCAGCAATAAAAAAGCAGCAATAAAAGCCAAAACAACAGGCCAGGGATGTCAACGATAAACCGTTGCGACCCGACAACCGGTTTGAGGAGCCAACGATTTCAATCTGCCGGTAAAAGACTCCTGTATCTATAATAATCAGCCATAAATATTTTGATTAATCGATTGTGGCGGTATCGCGAGAGAAGCAATTGGTTGACAGTGTCTTATAAACAACGCAAGAGCCTGAGCTGCCGGCGAAATGCACAGGCTAGGTAGTCAGGGCCAGCATGCCGGCCGCCGGCGCTAGCTACTAGCTGAAATTAGGAACGAAGTTAGGAAGTTTGGACCATCCCTGGATTAACTTCAAGAAGGGTGTACAACTTGACCAGCCAGACCAACAGAGGCGAGTATGATAACTTTTCTGCTTTGTAACTTGATTACTTTAAAATGTTGCGCCTGGAGTGGTGAAAACAGTATGCTCGGTCTGAAATGTTGTACAATTACCATTGCTATGACTGAATATGGGATTGTTTACTTTTCCAAACTAAAACAGCACTTTCATTGCACTCATGTGACAAATACCTCTATGTACTTATCTGTGCTATTTACTGTATTTTGTAAAATTAATTGGACTGAAGACTTCTGTTTTTTCATTGTTATATTTTAGATAGATAGATAGATAGATAGATAGATAGATAAACAAATACAGTATATATTTTTACTAAAATAGTAACGCACAGTCATTTGAATAAGTAACTTTAATCTGATTACTGGTTTGGAAATAGCAACATATTTGATTACTCGTTACTGAAAAAAGTGGTCTTTTTGGTTACCATCACAAGAACCAAGTGTGCAATTATGAACCCTAATTATTTAAATGCATTTCTTATACAAAGTACACAATGTTTTGTGCACCTTGTTAAGTTGTTTGGAGATTATTTGTGTGTGAAGCACACAATTTGCCTGCTATGCCAAAAAACAATGCAGTCATTAACTTCTTACACAGAGTGTAAGCTCTTCTTACACAAAGTGAGGGTGTGGAATATCCACCACTGCAAAAAAAAAAAAGGAGTGGAGCATAATTCATAACATTCCTCTTGACAGTCTGATCACCACATCTATTCACGCATTGTATTGAAAATTTCCTACACCCAGTTCTGCTTTTTGGGATCCCTTTCTGCAGTTTGATCCAGCCAGCCGCTCACTCACCTCTCTGTCTTCCTCTGTGGATACGGATGAGGGCATTGTCATGGTGAAAGTGACCGCTACCTTCCCAGTATAAATGTTTCATCATAGAGTTTATAAATCAGTTTAGCATTTCCACATAGGGGACAGATGAACCAAAACCTTGGCAGAAATATTCTCCCACAGAGGACAACAGAGCCACGGTATCCCTTAGGTTGGGGTCAAGTATTCAGAAGTATAATGTCCACCTGAAGTGTACCACACATGCACTTGTCCGCAATATGATAAAGGATGACTCATCCAACTATATCATAAAAAAATATTTCGACCTTGTGTGTTTTCCCCCCACTTTGTAGTACTAAGGTCCTAACCAAAGATTTAAATGCATGTTAATGAAGTTCAGTTACTTTTACAGATACTTTTCAGGACATGACTGCTTAGTTATTATTTATAAAAACAACAAAGACAGAACACTGGGTAGTAACAATGCTGCACAGATAATTACAGAAGCATCACGTTTTGCTGTAATGGAGTAATTTATGGCATTCCTAGTTCAATTTGAGATTATATCCGGCAATATTATACCCATTATAATACATTTTAACCATGTGGTGACATTACTCTGAGCATATCCAATTGTTGTGACATACTGTATATAATGTGGTCCACAGGAAAGTCGATGATTAACTCAGTCTGCACGTATTACTCCTCTCGCTGGAAGTCTCGCCTTCCTCCACTGCCTGGCTCTTCAGTGGCTATTGATGCGTCATTGGAAGAAGTGTATGTCAGTTATTAATGCGGCACCAGTGATTGGCAGTGATGTTACCCAGTGTGTGTGTTAAGCATGCCCCGTACTTTCCGGACGACAGAATGCACCAGTATATAAGTCGCACCCACTAAATTTCAAGAGGATAAATATATAGGCCACACCAGTCTTTAAGACGCAGGTGTCCATGTCGTAACATGACATATTTAGTACACCAAAAGATGTTCCAAGATTTTTTAAACTTTTAATTAAATATTTTTTTTTTTTCCAAACAGTGCCACACTGTGCATGTAATACGACAAGGTCAACAGTAACTTACCAGAAATGTCATTCATCGTTGTCCTCATCCTTCTGGGAACTAAAACCACTAAAGTCGTCCTCTTCAGTGTTGAAGAGAACCGCCCCACAATTACCTCACCACACACCGAGCCTCTTTCGTTGTCTTTCCTAGCTCTACCCCGACCCCGAGGCAAATCACACCCAAGCCCAAGCCCAGCATACAGCAGTCCAGCCCCCCGAAACACCCCGGCAACAGTGGACCTCCCGACACCGTTCCATGCTGTCAAGATGTCTGCTCAGTTGTCAAAATTAGTCTGTGATATACTGTATTACCGTGGATACCATATATGAGTCTCTTGGAACATTGGATAAATTGATTATTTGACAGACAGGTGACTAGAACCTGCGCTGTGATGTGAATGAGAATCTGTGACCAGACAGACATCAGTGTGAGGATGCTCAGGAGGCTGAGGATGGTGGCCAGGAGAGTAAGGGTGAGGACAACGACCAGGGAAGAAGTGTCACTTGTGAAACTCCAGCTTTATATACAGCACTGCAGATGACATAACTTTCCTAGCTTTTTGTTTATGTGTGTATATTACAGTATTTTATACTGAGTACATTTTCTTATTACTCCAGTATATGGAAGTTATTTTACGTTTGTGGAAAAAAAAAATAGTTACAATTTCCTTAGCAGTATGAGTGCAATGTGTGATGTGAAACCTCAAATGTTATTGTTACCGTAAAATCTTTTTTTTCTTCAGTTTAATACACAATTGCATTATGTTAGCCAGACAAAAAAAAGCAAGCATCCATTGTCAATGAAGGACTGGGCTGACAGGTGCACATGAGGGATGTTTCAATGGTCCTCTGCCATAGTGACAAAACATCCAAACATTCTGACTTGTGATGCTTACACAATACCAAAGGGACGATGCATTTTGGGGGCACTGACAATTTATATGGGAAAGGAATTTAGTTTTGACACATGAGTAAAGTGTTTTGGGAGAAATATGTGCTTCTGCAGGTGAACCATGGTGTTGTGCTGAACCATCCAAGGTGCAAAAAGAACCAAGAGTGTTGAGACTACCTACCAGTCTTACCTACCATAAAAATGAGGCAAAGCAATTGAGAAGGATTTGCATTTTGGTTGCACTGACAATTTATATTGGAAATTAATTAGCTTTGAAGCATGAGTGAACAGTTTTGGGAGAGGTACAAGCTTTTGCAAGTGAGTTATGGTGCTGTGCTGAAGTACTGTATTAGACCGTTTGGCCAAATGATCTTAGAGTTTTCTGTTTCAAGAAATGAGCCTAACCAATGGACAAAAACTGCAACACAACAATCAACATCAAACAATTTAAATAACCACTTTGCACACAATAACTCTATATGTCACAAGGAGCGGCATAGCCGTAAGTTTGGATCCCAAACCAGACTCACACAAAGTGAAGTAAGGCGAGGAAAGGCAAAGAGCAAGATTAAGGTAACAAGTGGTGCAGCATGGAAAACAGGTCGACGTCTGAGTGTGGTAAACAGCATGCTGATAAAAGCCTCATGAGCAATTGACAGCAGGTGTACAGCAGGTGGCTCTGCCCCAGGAACTACCAAAAAAGGGTACAGCACATCCATGCCGAAGGAAGCCTCCTGGCGGCTCACCTGGTTAACTGTGGTGTGACGAGTGGAAGCCGCAAATAATGGATGGATCCAGGATTCAGGAGAGCGGGAGACCCAGGAACATTCCTCAGGCCCATATCCCTCCCAGTTGACCAGATATTGGACCCCCCTGCCCCTCCTTCTGGAGTCTAAAATAGACCTCACTTGAAAACTGGGTCACCATCGACCAGGCGTAGCCAGGAGCCACTGGTGGAGCAGTGGGCTCAATGCAACATTTGCAAGACAATGATATAATGCAAAGGAGAGTTCACAACTAACATGATTAAACACCTCCGGATTCATGATGTAGCAATAACAGAGTACCCCGTCTTTGATGCACTATGTTGAACTTCCTCTAAGCAGTCAAAATCCGGGAAGGCAAACAATAAATTGCGTCTGTGTCATGCCAGTGTAACCAACGGTTTCAGGATGCTCGTTGATGTTGTGGAAGTCGTGTAAGTGTAAATAAAGAATGGGAGCTACGGCTAGGCAAGTTTATCCATGTGCACAGTCCGTCTCCATTAGCGAGTCAGGAGACCTTCTCAACCTACACAACGCACTTCCAGCCTTCACAATAAGAGCACTTTGGGCTACATATCTGCTTGTTGTAACATAATAAATAAGATACAAGATAAAAAATTGATTACACTAACATTGAGGCAGCAAACAAAGTACACTACTTTTCAAAAGTAAACATTTTTTGTGAAAGTGTACTCCTGGAGAGAAGAAACTTCACAGAATTTATATTCAAGTTGAGTGGTTTGATATGTATATACTTGTTGAAAATAACCCTGTGAGAAATTCATAGTGAATTTGATAAAAAGTTAATATCATTAAACTATTCATGGAGAAGTTCAGACATTTCATCCAAAAAAGAACTCCGGTTAGCGCCTTCATTCAAACCATGCAAACTTTTATGGCCCTGCCTCTTAAAAGCATTGGAATCGAAACGAGGAATCTGAAGCATTCAAATTGAAACGATGGCCAACCCCAGTCTTCAGGTACCTCAAGGCCTTTTGTGACTCTAGTGACCCTCTTCTCCACCTCCCATCGGAGTGCTCCCAAAATTTAGGCCGCAGATATGATGGGTGCAGGAAATGAGTCCTCCTCTTCAGGGATGTGAATGCGAGAGAGAGAGTCTGGCTTGCTGTTACGAGAGCCAGGCCTGTAGGTGATGAAGAGGTTGAAACGGCTGACAAAAAGGGACCACCGTGCCTGACGAGCGTTGAGATAATCTGATGTATGCCAAGTTCTTATGATCACTGAAAACCAGGAAAGGAATGGTGGAACCCTCCAACCAGTGTCTCCACTCCTGAAACACCAGGACGATGGCGAGCAGCTCACGATTACCAACATCATAATTTCTTTCAGCAGAACTGAGGCAACACGAGAAGAAGGCGCAGGGGTGGAGCTTCTGGTCGACTAAGGACTTCTGAGATGGGACGGCTCCCACTCCGGTATCCGATGTGTCCACTTTGACAAAAAAATGGAAGATTAGGATTCGGATGACTCAAGATAGGTGCTCAAGTGAATTATTTCTTTAAATGACAAAATGTGACCTCAGCCTCTGGGGTCAGAGGTTCATCCTTGCAAATAAAATTAGGGATGAAACATCTGTAGAAATGAGCAAAACCTAAAAAAAACAATGTCAATGATTTCTTAATATAGGAGAAGGCCATTTGGCCACAGCCTGGATCTTGGCTTGGTCGGGACTCAGCCTTCTTTTGTCCACAATGAACCCCAAGAAAGACACGGTCGAAAAATGAAATTCTCAGCCCTCACAAACAGACGGTTTTCCAAGAGCTGCTACAGCACCAAGTGCGTGTGTTGAAAGGGTTCAGTAATAATTCTAGAAAAAATCAAAATGTCATTAGGGTCGACAAAGCAAAACCGGTTGGTCACACAGCACATCACGCGGTGTTCCACTTGTCACCTTCCCAAATGCGCATTGCGGTAAGCATGATAAGCATTGCGGATGTAATGCAGGGACGCAAGGACTTGTTCGTCTCCACAAAAACAAAAATCCACCTCAAAAAGGAGGGGAGGCCGGCCGAATAATGACGGAAGCGAATGGAATACACTTGTTGAGTGTTTGGAGACATTATATATTTTAGAAGAATGAAAAGAGGAACCAGGGAATAAGTTCATGGCACAATCATAAGGTCAATGAGGAGGGAGGGATATGACTAAACACTAGCCTTCTGGGGTACAGCAGCGACAGCTGAAGGCAAACAGTGTGAATGACAAACAAGACTCCAATTATTTATCTCAGGCTTAGACCAATTAATGGTAGGATTGTGGAGCTGAAGCCAGGTAAGACCTGGCTATGATGCCATGATACTCGTAATGGTTGACAGATAACTGCAAGGTAATCAGCTTGGTGAGTCCCTTCCGCCAGGAGATGACCATCAAAAGCCCTAACCTCCTTAGTACAATCAAATCAAAACCAAATAATGTAATTTAACAAACTCTGAATTAGGCTAGTGGGAAGCCTGTGGTCATACCTTGTTAAGGTGTCTTCTGAAAATCATGATTTACATTGGGTGTTTAGCAAGACTTCCTGGTTTCTCTTTTACTATGTTCAGGATGTATAATGTCTACAAGACTGAGCCAACAGCCCTCGATGATTATATTTCTTCGTCACTCACTTAGGGCATTATTCGGCCATCTTCCTCTCCTTTCGGAGCTGGATATTTTTTTGTGGAAAAAGTCCTTGCATCCTTGTATGGACTACAGGGGTCAATTATATCAACATTAAGAATAAGTACCCTCTTTCATTCATGGATTCAGTTTTTTCATCACTTCATTATGCTTCCGTTTTCACCGAACTGGACCAATGCAATGCCTATCACCTTGAGCGCATTTGG
Source organism: Dunckerocampus dactyliophorus (assembly GCF_027744805.1). Lineage (NCBI taxonomy): Eukaryota > Metazoa > Chordata > Actinopteri > Syngnathiformes > Syngnathidae > Dunckerocampus > Dunckerocampus dactyliophorus. Next base: position 22,900,251 of record NC_072830.1, read on the forward strand.
TAAGTGGAAGACCGTGTTTTAACACCCCTTCTGGTCATTTTGAGTACCTTGTGATGCCATTTAGGTTAACTAACGTTAACTAAGTTCTGCCATCTTTCAGAACTTAATTTGCGATGTTTTAAGTGACACGATCAACCGGTTTTGCTTTGTCAACGTCAATGACATCAAGAAATCCTGCTGAACACATTCAACACATGCGTTTTTTTGCTGCAGAGACGCTTGGAGGCAGAGAAACGTGAATTTCATTCTTCTACTCTGTCTTTTTTGGGATTTATTGTGGAGAAGGGCCAACCCAGACCCGACCCAGTCAAGATCCAGGCTGCGGTCGATTGTCCTTCTCCTATATCAACAAAGCGCTTGCAGAAGTTTTTAGGTTTTGCTAATGTCTACAGATGTAGTTGTAAGGCTGAACCTCTGGCCAGGCTTACATTGACTAAGATCCCTTCTGAATAGACCCCAGAGGCCTAGGTTGCTTTTTGTCATTTAAAGAAATTATTTACTAGTGCACCTATGTCATCCCAATACTAATCTCCATTTTCTTCTTGAGGTGAACACAATGGATACACTTATACACTTATCATTCAGGGGCTGGCCGCACCCAGTTCATCATTGCTCAGCAGTTCTGGTGGCCCTCAATGGAAAATGACATTAAGGAGTTTTTTCGGCCTGCTCTGTCTGTTCCCACAGCAAGTCCTCTGACCGACCCCCTGCCGATCTACTTCAGCCATTGCCCATCCCATCCTGCCCTTGGTCCCATATCGCCCTGGACTTTGTCACCTGACTTCTGGTTATCGTCCACCATCCGGTTAATTTATCCTGCTCATTCGTCATTTATATGCATTTAGTATTGTTTCATGCATATAAAAGTACAATTGTAAAACAATGCAAATGTGTTTTGTGTTAACATTTTTGAGAGTCTACCGCTGATGACATCATCACAATGCTGACTTCCGGTTCCGGTTGCATTTTGTCAGCAAGCTTTGAATGCTAACAGGACGTTTTGTGATACAACTACATTAAGAACACAGTTGGACTCATGTAGTGTATTAATAACACAACAAGATGTGCACGAAATTGTACACTAATCAGAAAATATACACGAAAGGAGGTAGAATTTTGGTGTACATTTTTTTATGTTAACCGAAAAACACTAACCGAGGTGCCACTATAATTATATTGATGATTTTTTTCCCCCAATTTTTTTGGCACCACGGTGTGCTGAACATCTGCCTGCATTGCCTAATGGGCTTGCCGGCAATAAGCAAGGGTCCTCAACCACTGGGCCTAGTTTTGTCCAACCCACGGACCAGTCCTGGGCGGAAAAAAAACAGACGCAATCTACCTTTTTAATTTAATTTAATTTAATTTAATTTAATTTAATTTAATTTAATTTAATTTAATTTAATTTTACTTTATTTTATTTTATTTTATTTTATTTTATTTTATTGTTGGTAGATATTTAGTTGAAATTACATGTAAATGTAAATTTATTTTGAAAAATAATGAGCTTTCTTTTATTTAATATGACGTCTCCTCATAGTCATAGTTGGGTGGTCATGCATTCACTACTGCCACTTTATTATTTTGTTCTGACCATGTCTGACTCTAGGTTTTCAAACCCATCCACTTATTTAGACCATAATGACAACAATAGCTGAGAAAGTCCTCATTTAACCGGACATCCACATTGCAACCGAGATCTGAACCCTGAACCTTCCTGCTGTTAGGCAGCAGTGCTAACGACTCTGCCACGGTGCTGCCTTGACTGAAATATCAATATAAGATATGCTTCATGTCACACAATTCCAATTTTTTTGCTCCTAAGGTGGCAAAGTGCAAATATGTGCAATGGTAGCAAAAGAAAAATACATGGATGAAAGTGAATATCCTCAGATTGGAGTCAGGCCTCTTATATGAATCAGATATTGACAAATGTGCAGCACTAAATTGGAATTGGGGACATAGACCTGCAGTGTAAAACCAGCCTTATGTTGACCAAATTTATTTCAGACTCTCAATACTTCGCCCTTGAACGGCTACTTTGCATATGACCTCCTCATAACCCTGTGACATGACCCCGCCACCAATTGACTCACATCATTTGCTCGATGAATGTCACCCAAAATAAAACTCATTTCAACTATTTTCAGAAATCTCAGCGGAACTACTGTTTGAAAGTGGCACCCAAGCTGGCACATTTAGATAAAGGGCTATTAACTGTGGACGACCCTTTTAACCTTGCGGAGAAAAAAGGGACTAACAAAACATCCAGGAGACCTTGTGAATGTAAATGGTCATTTAGTGTGGGAAGATGAAGTTAAGAGACAATCAAACTATGCATAGATCTTGAAGAAGCCTTAAACTGACAAAAAAGGATAATAATAATAATAATAATAATAAACGCCCAGAAGATATAAAAAATGAAGAAATAGAGAACAGGCTCACACTTACCTACTATAGTCCACAGGGACAAAAAAAAGCCGCAATAACATCAAACTAGCATCCTACAATGCCCACAGGTAAGGTGCCCGCAAACTACTTTCACAAAACAACACACATAGAGCTCCAAAGGCATTCACACAAGCCATGCACGCAAAACAACTTCTTCACAAATAAGAAACAAAATCCTTTGGGGGAGAGGGCGGGTACAAGCTGGACCGGTCACCAGTCAATCACAGGGCAGCAGCACAGACAGAAATAAGGTGATACAAATCATTTCAAACTGAATTTCCCATCTTTGCTAAAACAGCAGATAAAATAGTCTCCTCGAATCCACAAGATACTCAATTTGCAAAATAATACGGGAGTTTTTGAACTTGGCAACATGCTTTGGCCAGACAGCTGGGGTTATGACGCAGTAGCACTCCTCTCCTGTTGCTCCTCGGTTCCACTTCTGCCCCTCCCTTTGGGGGCTGGGGGATGTGTCTTGGGATTGGTGTGAGACTGGGTGCCTCCCTGTGGGGAGGCAGTGTCACTGTGACTGCCCTATTGTACATCAAAGCGGTGTGCCAGTGAGGTGGGTGTCCTCTGCTTCAGAAAAGCCTGGGCCGCTGTGTGGGGGTCGGAGTGCAGTCAGGTGCCCCGATTCCCCCCGCAGTCCTCCGCCCTGCCTGTCCTCCAATTTTAATACATTACACTCATTCCCACTATGAGGTCAGGCAGTGGTAACCTGGGGGGCAGTTTCGGCTACGATGCAGCTTTGTGCCTTGGTCTCCTACTGTCCTCCAACCTGTTTTCCATTTTTTAATGCACTATCGTCACACGTTTAAACTTTGGAGGACAAACTGGATTGAGGCCATTGTGGCTGTCCTAAAACACTTCTCAGTGTGTTACAATAATACCTCCATCCAAACTGAGCATTATCTTTGTAAATACATTTTTCTACATCTCATTACACAGTGCAGGTGGTTATGAGGCTTTGGTCAGAAAGTGTATATCAGGGGTGTGCAGTGTGCTGCCCCGGGGGCGCAGCTTTTTTATTAGCCTGCGGCACATTCTAAAAATTAAACAATTTAAAAAAAAAACAACAGCAGAAAAATGGAAAAAAATTGCAGTGATTTTACAAGAATACAGTCAAAATGTTAAGAGAAAAAAGTTGTAATCTAATGAGAAAATGTTGTCATTATAAGAGAATGTCGTAAAATATAAGAAAAAATACGTCAGTTTATAGCGTAAAGTTGAAATATTAGAAAAGTAGAAAGTCGTTTTTTTTTAAGCCACAGTATTAGGACAAACAAACAAAGCAACAAATAAAGTTGTCATTTTTGGAAAATCAGGGTTACGGAAAACGTTATAATGTTACGAGAACAATGTCAAGATATCATGGGAATAAAGTCCAAATAACAAGAAGAAAATTTACAAGAAAAAAAACTGAAATACTTAAAAAACATGAATAAAGTCAAAATCTTTAATAAAAGTCATATTGTAACAACAAAAAAGTTACAATTTTAAAAGATTGAACTCGTACTTTTATGAGGAAATATTTTTTCTTAAATGACGTCAGAAAGGTGAACAGTAAAAACAAAATTAAAGTCCTAATATGAGGAAACAAACAAAATCAAATAAAGTTGTAATTTTAGAAAACTTAGGTAGGGAAAAATGTTATATTATGGGAATAAAGTATTAATATTATGAGAAGAACATCTATGAAGATTAGTTAAGAAGGACGTTGAAATACAGTATCTGGAAAATAATAAATACAACAAAAATACAACAAAGAAAAAAAGAGCAAAGACCGAAGTTCGTATGAATAATACGCTTTTTCACAAAGCTGAAATGCAGTTTTTTTTTCTTGAAGTATATATAACTTCTTAGCATATCTACATGCGTTGGTATACAAAATATCAAAGTGACTCTTGTATCCTTTCACTTTTTAGTATGTGGCCCTTGGTGGAACAATTTCGGACGCCTTTGGTATATATATGAGAAATATTATTGTACATATACAGTACATGTTTCATACAGTAATATATACACAACATCTAACAACAGGACGATGGCCAGTTGGATACGGAGAGCTGCATGTAGCTGCAGCAGGCTTACAGTATGTGAAAGAGACAGAGTCCAGTTGTATTGCGGTGGCACTTTAGAACCTGAGCCTGGGTCAAAAGGTTGGTGGGCTAACCCCCAATTTGGCACACACGGTGGGGAACATGGAGGTGCTCTTTGCTGTCTTGTTCTGTCACTGAATCCCGCTCTGGAACATCAAGGTCACATACTCTATCCTTGTAATCCGCATCAGCAGCTTTCCAAGGGGTGCGCCGACAAACCTTTAAATAGCACTCACATAAGTACTGTACATAAAATGGCTTTTATGATATTAATAAACAATATTGAGTAACCATGGAACATCCGGTCTAGATGCCACAGTAATATTGTAGGAGTATTGATGTAAAAGATTTGCCTACAGTACTTTAATATTTGTGAACACGCTTTTGCACTATGGCAACACAACAAAAGATCACTTTGCTATTTGCATCTTTTCTGTTGCCTCAGAGTTCTCCATTTGTGGTGTATTGGTGGGTATATTTTAAAACCTGCTGTCTACCTTTACCATTAGATAAAGCTGTGGGAAGACCAGAAGGCTGAATGCATTTACAGTATGCATTTATCAGCTGCGGGCCTGTTGGCACTTGGAGACAAAAATACAAACATGCACAGCAAAAGAGCGATCATACATCATTTTCTCCCAATTCCCCAAAATGTGACAAAGCATGAGGAAAGAATTTAAAATGCTTGCGGCTCTGTGCTTGAACAGAAAATGGTGTTGTCATTTTTGACTGAAACTATTTGTGCGTCAACAGGATTTTTGCTGCCAGCGAGGATATGCCATGGATGCCACACACGCAGTCACACCTGCTGGCAACTCTGAGTCTTCAATGAACCCAACATACTGTACATGTGTTTGGACTGTGGGAGAAAGTCAGAATTCCTTGGAAGAACCCACACAGGCACAAGTAGAACGTGCAATCATTAAACACAAAAACAGAGCCAACAAACAACAATTTGAACCCGTTTGCCGATTGTTCACTGAGAGCAAGCTACGCATTTGTACTTTGGGAGTACAGTAATCGCTTGTTTATCACGGTTAATTGGTCCCACTGTCACGGGGTGGCGAAGTGCCGGTAATAGGATCCCAGAATGCAGAGACACAAAAATTCCGTGTAACAAAATTTCTTACAATAACCACACTAGGTGGAATAAACAAAAATGATACAGAGCAAAAGACCAACAAAAACTATGGGCCGAGCCGCGGGGAAAAAAACATATACAAAAAAAGAACTAAAAGCGCTGCACACACGGAAAGGAGCAGGAACCAGAAAACATAGCGAGGAACAAAAGGTCACTGTAGACAAAAGGTCTACAAGTAACAGGCAAAAAACACACAACAAAAATAGCTGCCGAAAAACTAGCAGTATCTCCAATGTCAAAACTCAACTGCTGCTGAAAAATGCAAGCAGGAAAATCCAAATACTCACAATAATCAAGGACCGGGTGACCAGAAAACTAGGATACTAAACAATGCAAGAGCAACAGGACCAAGGCAGGGAACAGAGACAAAAAAGAGAGAATCTGGCAACAGGTAAGTGGTAAAGCAGGGTATAAGTAGTCCAAGGCTGATTGAAAACAGGTGTGTCGGAGCTCCTCCCACGGGTCGGTAGGTGTGCTGCAATGAAAGACAGTTCGGTGGCAGCAGAGCAGCAAGCTGGCTCATGACACCCAGACCCGATCTGCAAAGTAGGATTTTTTATTTCTAAATTGAATATTTTCATAGTTACAACATAGAACACATTCAAAATATGGTCTTTAACATTATTAGAGCACTCTAGACATAGTCACCTTTGCACTACCCATTACAGTAGACATAATAACAGAAATATTAGACATAAATAAGACAGCATAGACTCACACGGTAGCATTGGGAGAGTTCCTTGTTGCTTTTTTCTTGACAGCGTACTTCCTGCTTTGGCTATTGTCACATCAATGTAATGCAATGGCAGCTGAATGATAACACGTCAGGATGGCTGGAAATTAGTCAGGCTTTTTATTTGAAATAGACAGATAGACTGGATGATTAGTAAATAAGCTGTAATGTGGTCAAGGAAAGACACAGAGAGTAAATCACTGTTTTAAAGGGATTACAGTATATGCAGCGAATACCTCCAGCTGCCTCGAGGGCGCTAACAATCGAACGTACAAATAGGATTATATCCCTCCTCTTTCTGCTTTGAGTATGTAAGACCTGACACACGCACGAGCACTAGTTGTGTTTGTTGCTAGCTAATAATAGCGATGTGGCTAAGGTTAGCTACTATTGTTAGCAATCATTGAATGTATAGCCTATAATAACCACACAATGACTCCAAATTGTTGGTCCCTTCTCTGAGACTTTGTGTAGGGCGGCATTGGAGACATAATTCAGATTTACCTCTGACGAACACAAGTGAAATGGACAACCTCTCGCATTCAGCAGTGAAATGCTCACAGACACGTTATTGAAATCCTGTCACACACTTATACGTGCTTAGGTACGAGTGTGTGTGAGAGACAAGTACGAATATGTGTGAGAGATATGTACTAGTGTGTGTGAAACTGAAGGCATTTCACATGAAACAGAAAGCATTTCACATGAAAAGGAAGTAGTCCGCCTTTTTCTTCCTCTTCCTGCTCCTTCTGTATTTTTTCCCCCAACCAACTTCCTTTTCAACTTCCTCAACTTTCTTTTCAAAAGTGTGTGTGAAAGCATTTCACTAGTGTTTGTGAGAGCACTACAGCAATGTGTGTGAGAGCATTTCATTTTCACAAGTGTGTGTGAGAGCATTTCAGTGTGTAAGAGCATTTCAGTAATGTGTGTGAGAGCATTTCAGTAATGTGTGTGAAAACATTTCACTAGTGTGTAAGAGCATTTCAGTAATGTGTGTGAGAACATTTCACTAGCGTGTAAAAGCATTTCAGTAATGTGTGAGAGCATTTCGGTAATGTGTGTGAGAACATGTCACTAGTGTGTAAGAGCATTTCAGTAATGTGTGTGAGAGTATTTCAGTAATGTGTGTGAGAGCATTTCATTTTCACAAGTGTGTGAGAGCATTTCACATTGTGTGTGAGAGCATTTCACTAGTGTGTGAGAGCATTTCAGTAATGTGTGTGAGAGCATTTCATTTTCACAAGTGTGTGTGAGAGCATTTCACTAGTGTGTGAGAGCATTTCAGTAATGTGTGTGAGAGCATTTCAGTAATGTGTGTGAGAACATTTCACTTGTGTGTAAGAGCATTTCAGTAATGTGTGTGAGAGCATTTCACTAGTGTGTGAGAGCATTTCACCAATGTGTGTGAGAGCATTTCAGTAATGTGTGTGAGAGCATTTCACTAGTGTGTGAGAGCATTTCAGTAATGTGTGTGAGAACATGTCACTAGTGTGTAAGTGCATTTCAGTAATGTGTGTGAGAGTATTTCAGTAATGTGTGTGAGAGCATTTCATTTTCACAAGTGTGTGAGAGCATTTCACTAGTGTGTGAGAGCATTTCAGTAATGTGTGTGAGAGCATTTCATTTTCACAAGTGTGTGTGAGAGCATTTCACTAGTGTGTGAGAGCATTTCAGTAATGTGTGTGAGAGCATTTCACTAGTGTGTGAGAGCATTTCAGTAATGTGTGTGAGAACATGTCACTAGTGTGTAAGAGCATTTCAGTAATGTGTGTGAGAGTATTTCAGTAATGTGTGTGAGAGCATTTCATTTTCACAAGTGTGTGAGAGCATTTCACATTGTGTGTGAGAGCATTTCACTAGTGTGTGAGAGCATTTCAGTAATGTGTGTGAGAGCATTTCATTTTCACAAGTGTGTGTGAGAGCATTTCACTAGTGTGTGAGAGCATTTCAGTAATGTGTGTGAGAACATTTCACTTGTGTGTAAGAGCATTTCAGTAATGTGTGTGAGAGCATTTCATTTTCACAAGTGTGTGTGAGAGCATTTCACTAGTGTGTGAGAGCATTTCACCAATGTGTGTGAGAGCATTTCAGTAATGTGTGTGAGAGCATTTCACTAGTGTGTGAGAGCATTTCAGTAATGTGTGTGAGAGTATTTCAGTAATGTGTGTGAGAGCATTTCATTTTCACAAGTGTGTGTGAGAGCATTTCACTAGTGTGTGAGAGCATTTCAGTAATGTGTGTGAGAGCATTTCACTAGTGTGTGAGAGCATTTCAGTAATGTGTGTGAGAGCATTTCAGTAATGTGTGTGAGAGCATTTCATTTTCACAAGTGTGTGAGAGCATTTCACATTGTGTGTGAGAGCATTTCACTAGTGTGTGAGAGCATTTCACCAATGTGTGTGAGAGCATTTCAGTAATGTGTGTGAGAGCATTTCACTAGTGTGTGAGAGCATTTCAGTAATGTGTGTGAGAGTATTTCAGTAATGTGTGTGAGAGCATTTCATTTTCACAAGTGTGTGTGAGAGCATTTCACTAGTGTGTGAGAGCATTTCAGTAATGTGTGTGAGAGCATTTCACTAGTGTGTGAGAGCATTTCAGTAATGTGTGTGAGAACATGTCACTAGTGTGTAAGAGCATTTCAGTAATGTGTGTGAGAGTATTTCAGTAATGTGTGTGAGAGCATTTCATTTTCACAAGTGTGTGAGAGCATTTCACATTGTGTGTGAGAGCATTTCACTAGTGTGTGAGAGCATTTCAGTAATGTGTGTGAGAGCATTTCATTTTCACAAGTGTGTGTGAGAGCATTTCACTAGTGTGTGAGAGCATTTCAGTAATGTGTGTGAGAACATTTCACTTGTGTGTAAGAGCATTTCAGTAATGTGTGTGAGAGCATTTCATTTTCACAAGTGTGTGTGAGAGCATTTCACTAGTGTGTGAGAGCATTTCACCAATGTGTGTGAGAGCATTTCAGTAATGTGTGTGAGAGCATTTCACTAGTGTGTGAGAGCATTTCAGTAATGTGTGTGAGAGCATTTCACTAGCGTGTGTTACGATGGTGTTTGTCGCTCTGCTGCCGCCTGCTGTGTGTATGCTCTCTGTGCAGCTTCAGCCGGTGTGGGTGGAGTTCCCAGCACACACCTGCAGGCAATCTCATCTGGCACCCTTCATATACTCAGCAGCAACTCAGGACCAGTGCCAGATTGTACTCCTTGCTACCTGTTCCGCTTCGTCCGGCTCCTTACCTGTTCCCCGCTTTCTGGCTCACCCTTGTCCCTCTGCTCAGTACTATTTCCTGTTACACTAGTTATTGTTCCAGCTCAGGTTTGCCTGCAGTATTTCTTAGTTGCATTCTAGTTATTCCTGTCAGCCTTCTGCTGGCAGCGTTTTGTGTTTTTCTACTTTTGGTTTATGACTTTCCCTTGTGTTGTACTTTTCCCGCTCGGGACACTTTATGTTATTAAATACCTTTTGTTTCTATTTTTGGTCTGACTCCTTGCGTTGGGTTCCGCCCCTTTTTACAAGTGGCGACTCCCACTTGTGACAGCGTGTGAGAGCATTTCAGTGTATGTGAGACATTTTCCATTCCACGAGTGTGTCTGAGAGGATAGTACGCAGTACAGACATGTAGGTGAATACCCATGATGATGAGTGACAGCCATGAAGGGCAATTATTTTATCCGGCCTGAATGAATATTTTCAACAGTATTTATGCAGCGAGGAAAAGGCTTCTTGAGACGTCATCTGTACTTCTGTGTAGAAGGTGTCGGACGTTTCGCTCCTCATCCGAAGAGCTTCGTCAGCAAAGTATTTATGCAGTTTAATTTGTAATTGTGAAAACTATAGACCTGTTTTTGGACATACAATTTGTTCTTTTTAACCACTATTGATAACATACGCCTGCTGGTGGTGGTGTTCTTATCATTTTTGGTTTCAAAAAATTGAATTTTTAACACATTGAGCACATTCGTCTTGCTGCAGTCGGCCACAACTCATGCCGAGTCATTCTATACGCCAAAAACAAAACCTGAGCTAACACAGCCAACTCCGCTCTAGCTCATGGACGCCACACGTCACTCACTAGGCACCGCCTTTTAAAGGTGCACACTCAAAGTCACATATATTACAAAGCTTACATCATAACAAGGAGATGGCTTTGAGCACTTTTTTTTTTAAAGATCCTTCTCTCCTTTTATTTTTTACACACACACACACACACACACGCACACGCGCACTCCAAACCGCTGCAGTCCTGCCATCTAAATAAACAGACTGCCTAAGCATATGTGCAATGCTGAGCTGATACTATAATTAGCTGCCTAATCATAATCATTGTTACATTTCTCCCCTTCACTTCCTGTGCAGAGGGAAATCTCAGTCCAATTTACATCATTAAAGTAATTGCCCAACACTTGCTAATGCACCAGTTAATGCCAACTCATGCCAATCTAGCCTCCCTGCTAGCTCTCATTTGCCATGATTAGCCGCCGTTGCTAACTGAGCCCAACAGTGGGAGGTCCATTAGGAGTTGCATGCTGGCACCTCCACAAAAAAAACAAAACACATCCAAAAAAAATGTTATTTTATGAAGTATAACATTTAACTTTAATATGTTAACTTAAAAAAAAAATTTTGTATTACAAAATGAAACAATAGGCATTTTTTTCTGTTTTGCTATATACAATGGATCCCCGCACAATTGGCAGCCCCGCAAATTTGCAGATATTAATTTGCAGATATTACTTTTATACCGTGACTCCGATTACATCTGTTCATTGATCATCACATTATCATTCATTACTGATGAGCAATTAATAATTACAACAGCCTGTCTTATTGTAAATGTTAATCTGAAATCGGAGGAGAAAATCAGCGTCAAGCTAGCAGGAGTGTGGAGAAAGTAGAGATCGACTGTAATCGGGATTCTTTCTGAACCAGTATTGGCTGACATGTATAAGCACTGAGTAACATCATGACCATCACTGGTTGTCATTGAAAATAATTCATTATTAACATGGATTATTTGATAAAATAAAGGTTAAATTTGATAACAGTAGTATTTGATATGTAGGCAGGACAATGTTTTCAGATGATTTTAACAGAAGCAAAAATCACAACATAGTGGAAGACATCTGAAACAAGCATTTTAAAAACAATTTGGTGGTCATGCCTGCGGAAAAGAGAAATATTGGTCACCCTGGTTGATTAATAGAAACATGGTTAAAATATTTAACAGACCACGGAGTTCATAATGCCACTGGGGTAAATACTTTTGAGTTAATTGGGGGGCATTGGAGGTTGTCTGAGAAGGTTGTCCTTGTGTGTCTCTCTGTTTAAAAAAGCCACATGGGGGAGAGAGAGTGACTGAGAGAGCTGATAATGATATCCTACGTAGGTCAGAGTAGAGGGTGCGGAGGGGGGGACCCAAACTCTGACTGTCTGTTTGGAGGAACAAGTGCTCTGCTTGTGGTCAATTAACCCCGAGGGATATTACTGTGTGTGGTTCGTGCGGACACACACGTACACACTCAGCGGGGGGAGTAGGACCCCTAGTACTCGGAAGAGAGCAATTTACTGAAGACAGGCCTCACCCTTTTGCCCTCATGCTGTCATTCACTTTAACAGCAACTGACACTGAAACACAAATGTTTCAGACACATACACACTAACAGAAATCATTACTGTGCCTTCTCTCTGTTCCGTCCTATTGGCGTAAAGTGATTGCCCTCCTGTTAAAGCATACCTTAAGTGAGATTAATTGAGATATATCAGTCTGGAAAAGGTTGTAAAGCCATTTCTGAAGCTTTGGGAGTCCAGCGAACCACAGCGAGAGCCATTATCCACAAATGGTGAAGACATGGAACAGTGGTGAACCTTCCCAGGAGAGCGTAGGGACGACTCATCCAACAGGTCACAAAAGACCCCACAACAAGATCCAAAGAAATGCAGGCCTCACTTGTCTCAGTTAAGGTCAGTGTTCATGACTCCATCATAAGAAAGCCACTGGGCATGACAGACTCCCAAGACAAAAACCACTGCTGAACAAAAAGAACGTTAAGGTTTGTCAGAAAAAATCTTAATGATCCCCAAGACCTTTGGGAAAATACTCTGTGGTCTGACGAGACAAAAGTTGAACATTTTGGAAGGTGTGTGTCCATCTGGTGTAAAAGTAATGCCGCATTTCAGAAAAAGGACATCATACCAACAATAAAATGTGGCGGTAGTGTGATGGTCTGGGGCTGTTTTGCTGCTTCAGGACCTGGAAGACTTGCTGTGATAAATGGAACCATGAATTCTGCTATCTACCAATAAATCCTGAAAGAGAAGGTCCTGCCATCTGTTCGTGACCTCAAGCTGAAACCAACTTGGGTTCTGCAGCAGGACAATGATCCAAAACACACCAGCAGGTCCACCTCCGAATAGCTGAAGAAAAACAAAAAGAAGACTTTGGAGTGGCCTAGTCAAATTCCTGACCTTAATTCTGACACGACCTTAAAAAGGTGTTTCATGCTGGAAAACCCTCCAATGTGGCTGAATGACAACAATTCTGCAAAGATGAGTGAGCCAACATTCCTCCACAGTGCCGTAGGAGACTCATTGCAAGTTATCGCAAATGCTTGACTGCAGTTGTTGCTGCTAAGGGTGGCCCAACCAGTTATTAGGTTTAGGGGGCAATCACTTTTTCACCCAGGGCCATGTGGGTTTGGATTTTTTTTCTCCCTTAATAATACAAAGTTTCATTTCAGTTGTGTTGTCATTGACTAATATTGAAATTTGTTTGATGATCTGAAGCATTTAAGCGTAACAAACATGCAAAAAAATAAGAAATCAGGAAGGGGGCAAACGCTTTTTCACACTACTGTGTATATAATATGTTATATATATCTTAAATAGTGTAAAAATGCATAATGCATAATACTTTACGTTTTGTGGTTTGCTATATTTTTATTCTGCTAATCAAAGCAATAGACAGTTCCACTGAAAACAAAACAGTGACTTCCATACTCATTGTCATGCTTCTCCTGTCATAACTGGGTCTATCCGCTGGGTCGTGCTTGTCATAAAGCCTGCATATATTCAATGAGAAAGGCCTTCAGTGGTTACGTCCAAATGCATGTGACCTTTAATGGGCAGCACATCATTGATAAGCCTGGATGGCCAGCGTACCCATCTGCTGCAATCTACAGCAGCTCCACATGCGGCCAAGCAGAGTGGACTTGGTTGAATATTGAATACATTATTACTGGGCAGGGCTTTCTGTCAATGATGTGATCTCGTGTTGCTATATTTGGTCAATATGCGTTTCCTGGCAATAGATGTCTCCATAAAAAGATATGCATCTTCCTCTAATGAGCAACATTCTCTTAAGTGATTACAATCTGCACTAATGAAACAAATACTCCAACTTCATCTGCACACAGCTCTTTCTGTCCTCCTTGATAGCTTCACAAATAGATACAAGTGAAATAAGGGAAGAGACATATTTATCTGCACAAATAAGCAGCGTGAGGGTTTTACAGGTAGAAGCTCAATGTCATCTGAACTATGAAAGCCAAAGTTTACTACAAAACATTTATTGTATCATCCATACATTTACAGTAATCCCTCATTTATCATGGTTAATTGGTTCCAGGTCTGGCTGTTATAAGTGAATTTCAGCAAAGTAGATTTCCTTATTTATAAATTTTATATTTTCACAATTAGATCATAGAAAACCTATTTATCACCTTTTAAATATGTTTTTTAACATTATCAGAGCCCGCTATACATGAAATAACACCCCTATAGTTACCTTTATACTCATATTGCCTAATATAGTGGACATGATAAGCAATAATAAAACAGAACTCCCACATTAGCATTGGGAAAGTTCATCGTTGTTGTAGTGTCTTGACCATAATGTGGGTCATTCGCATGGCATAAAAAAAAAGATTGACGTCTATCATCCATCTAAGATGCTTGATTGATATACGGGGCAGCCAGTCTGACATGCAACTGGCACAGGCTACGGGATTTCTGTGGCGACAAGTGATGGCTGCTGCTTTAAGCCGCTTTAATTGTTTGTCTATATGTGAATGATTGTCTATACGTGCCCTGCAATTGGCTGGAAACCAGTTCAGGGTGGACCCCGCCCTCGCCCGAAGTCACCTGGGATAGGCTCCCTAATGGAAAAAATGCAATAGAGTGAGGGAGCAATGTTTGAACTGCTGGATATCAACTAGAATGTCGTGTCATTGAATGAAGACTACTATGTTGAACTGTAACAGGCAATGGATTGAATGATCCGCAAAACAGTAAAGAGTAATGACACTGTCATCATTTAACCTGATGAAGCTCTTGACCACCATTTGTGTGTCTGCGTTTGCGAGCTGACACACTTAAACAACTGAATATATGATGAATGTGCGCAATCATAATTGAGAATGCACGACTGAAGCTGTTAAAATGCATAAACGCCGACAGGAAAAAGCCACTTACTGACAGGTTTTGCATTTTTCCTGAGCAAAAAGGAACACAACATTCTGGGATTGCAATATAACGCAATCATGATGTCATCATTTTGAAGAATTGTTGACTTTTTATCACTGCAGTTGTAGATCTCCCCTCATAATTATTATCATGGTTTTTCATTTCTATTCATCTATATTTCTTTATATCCAGTACATAGATCATCAGCAGACTGGGGGGGCTGGGAAGGCGACGGTTATGTTTTTGACATCATGGTAATGAGGATGTTTACATTCATCAGATATGAAACCCCATTTTAGAACAAGGAACATGTAAGTCATTTGTTGATATCATTCAGCAGTGTCATTACTATTGATTCATGAATATGATCCTGCCAACATTTGCATTTAACATTCATCCAATTCAGGCTTAGGGTGGTAAACATGATTTATATCTCCTACCTCCTTGATGGAGTTCGCTTTTTAAAAAAATTAGTGCGGATGCTCTTAGACTCTAATCAACACTTCTTCTTCCTAGCATGGTGTCTGATTCTTGGGTCTATATTTGCCAGGCTTTTTGGGTCTGGTACATCAGAACTCTGAGTTATACAGTTTGCATTCTTTGTTTTTAATATTTCTGTATGATTACGTGGCAAGCATACCGATCTTTTTCTTTCCATCATGCATGTTGTTCATTTGTTGCACTTTTTTTTTTTTTTTTGCTGGTCCCAAAGCCAAGTCATCCCAGACTACCTCCACCCCATCCCTTTGGACAATCCAACCACTGTTTTAACATTGATGTTTTTCCATGTAAGATTAAAAGCAACCACAGAGGATTTGGGGTGACTTGGAATATTTGACTAGTCGATCCGGAGGAGTCTGATTTGGTGATCAACCTCTGGGTCGAGTCGTGATGAAGATAGTACCCTTCTGACTACATGGGGGTGCCCAAGGCTGCTGCTGAGCATACGTTTTGACAGAATGTCTTTGTTTTTGTTCTGAATACCCTATTTCGATACAAAATAATTTGTGTTAATAAAGAATTGAAAATGATGTGTGTTTACATTAAAAGTTCTTTAAAGTCCAGTAATAAAATCTCCAGCTGCAGTTGCGTAATCGGAGCTGAAGTACAGTCAAACTTCGCTCCCTCACTCAGGATCAGGTTTTTTCAAAAATGAATTGATTAATAAATGGTTGCTGTTTCATGGTTGTCCGAAAAATAAGCAAATGTCACATGTTCTTACCCTAAATTAAGCATTTTCAAGCATAAAAATGTTGCTAAGTGAACTACAATACAAGTACAGTTTAAGGCAATACAAGATGTTGAACTGTACGACGCTGGTCACTAGGTGTCACTAGTAACACGCACAGGACGACAGGCTTTTATTATTTTAGAATTATTTTCACAACAGGCACAATTATAACATCCATCCATTTTCTATGCCGCTTCTCCTCATTCGGGGGTATGCTGCAGCCTATCACAGCTGACTTCGGGCGACAGGCGGGGCACACCCTGGACTGGTCGCCAGCCAATCTCAGGGCACATATAGACAAACAACCATTCACATTCATGGAATGTGGGAATGTGGGAGGAAAACGGAGTACCCAGATAAAACGCACGCACGCACGGGGAGAACATGCAAACTCCACACAGAAATGGCCAACGGAGATTCGAACCCAGGTCTTCCCAAACACCCCAGCTAACTTTCAATTCTGAATCACTGACATCACTTCCTGTCCACATGTCCATATTCAACCACACACACACAAGAGTCTTATTTATGCCTTGAATGGCTTATTTTCTTTGATTATATCTACTATTTTGGGTAATATGAGTGTAAAAGCGACTATAGGGGTGTTATTTCATGTCTAGAGGGCTCCAATAATGGTAAAACCCGTATTTAAAAAGTCATAAATGTTTATTTTATGCTTTACCTGCAAAAATATTCTGTGTCAGTGTCAGCAGCTTCTTACATATCGCCCGACAACATCCAACATGGCGTATTATTTAACACGATTAAGGCTGTTACACCTCCATCATTTTATATATTTTAATCCAATAAATTAGGCTGCTAACAAAGTTTTGGCAAGTTGTTGTTTTTCAAGCCATGTTGTTCCTGTTTTATGTGCACCTTTCTGATGTGTGATAAGCTCACTTGCTTTCTGTGTCACTTTATGTATTAAGGTGCTGTTGTTGCACACCTACCATGTTTATTTGGTTATCTGAGTGTTTTAGCATTTTCACTGAGGAGGAAAAAGCCACAAATGAGCTCTCTTTCTTTGTCGGGCTCTCCATTAGCGTTGCTCTAAAAAAACAACTAAATGTTTGACAATTCGTCGACTACGGGCAAAATCTAACAAATCAGATTTGACTCTGAAAATCCTAAGACAACCCTACAGCAGGCATATCAGTCGCTTGTAGTGTGAGGATTGATATAACATTTCTGTAAGTGATGAAGCCTCCACCAAAGTTGGGTACGGTTCACCCGATGTGCTGCAGTTCAGGTGCGATGAAAAAGCAACTTGACCTTGAACTTGCAAATAAACAAATTAATTATGTCCCTTAGCAACATAATGATGATGTTACTACGAGTAGCGTGTGAGCAGATGAGATGGTTGACACACCGAGCACGTCTTTAATTAAGCATGTCCACGGTCTGATAGCAGTATGTCTTCTTTTCATCGTGTGAAGGAGGGTCGTTTGCATAACGTCCACTGAAAGATTGTCCATATAGTCACTCATTGATAATCAATAAAGGCAAATTTTGTTTCATGTTCATTCTTCCTTTTGTGTGCCGTCATTAGTGATGTCTGATACCGCTGATTTCGTTTCTGATCCTATACTGAGTAAAATTCAGGCTGGTATCTGTGATACCAAATCTTTGTGCAAATTCATGCAATGTGTCTGGTGATTTTGAAAAAGTAGTGTATTCATCGCATAAAGAATACTAGGCATTAGCCAAGTTAATATATTAAACCCATTAAATAAATTAGTAAATATGAATAACTACTATAAGAATGGAAACTATTCACAATTCACAAATGGCTCGGTTTACGATGGGCCATCGTTTCAACAGACAAACAGGCAAACGTTTCAGACCAGCATCACCTCACATGACTGAAATATCAAACGTATCGATATTTTGATTTGAGAATCAGTTTTAGAGCATGAAGAGCTGGCATCGGAAGTATCAATATATATCAGTATCGCTCACTAGTTGTCATACATTTTGATTGACTTGTATTTTTTAATATGTGAAAAGGAACCAAGACAGTATATTTGGGATGGGGACACAAAGCAAGTTTAGAAACTCCAACCAGAACTCAAACCATTAGCCTGAAAGCACACGGAGACCCAAACTCTTACGTCATACTGTATTTTTTCACTAATTTGGAGTCTAAGGAGGACAATATTTTTTGCATAAAACTCTTAAGAGTGTGTCATCACGGTGCTGTGGGGAGACAGGAATCATTGTCACAGCAAACTAGCCAATCTAGTCCTCATAAAAACACAGAAATAATAATAACATCACGCGCCGAGGCAAAGGTTGCTTATTACAGTCCTTTTGTAAAGTAATGAAGGAAGCAAGTGGGGTGAATTTAGTGAATTCATGTGCAGAAAGAGACATACTGTATTCACTGAGGTTTCTTGGCTGTCTTGAGACGTGAGCTAATTGGGTATGAAACAGCGGCACATCATTCTCGTAAAAGACGTAGGGTTGTAGTTGCATGACACATGTTCCAAAATATTTCTAACACATTTTGAGGCAAAGAAAGAGAAGCGCACAATTTCGAGCGATTGTGCAAACACACTTCAACACAATATGACAGCAGGAACTCCTTATCGTCGTACAATCCCGCTTGTATGGGTTACAATTTATTGCCAAGGACCATCTTTTAAGCTTGTACCAACCGGACATGTGGTTTTTTACTTAACCTCCACATTTCCAGTTTCATGCCTACATTTGTTGTACGGATGGTCCTGGTTTTACGCTGTTCTGAGCTATGTCGTTTTGTGGTTACAGACGCACTGCCATAAATTGTTAATACTTGGCTTATACTCGGACAACATGGCTTTTGTTCTTTTTAATTAGCGATCAATCTGTAACCTCCCTTTTGTCTCCCTTATGGCAGTGAGGCAGACTCTTCTAGTGGCAGCGCGTAAAAGTGAAAGTGAAAGGCAAATTAGACATCGTAACATTGGCCGCATGCCTCGTCCTGGCTGCTGAGAAATGCCGAACATCATGAAGCATAAAGATGGTATCCTTGGACATGTGAAAGGATCGTCTCCTGTGAAATGGACAGTGACCCAATAAGACTCTCACTCCTTGCGGCACCACCCAGTGTGTGAGACAACTACAGGGATAAAAGTTTGCGTGTTTCATCGAATTCCTGTATTTAATCTTTTTATTGGTGTATTTTATGTCCTTCATGTGACGCACTGTGAGTGACTTAGAAGTGAATTCAGGTAAAAGATCCAACTTCCACCAAAACTCCACGGAACTCGTACTCGTTACCCGAGGCCTACCTGTATATTTTTTAGAGAGGGCATATTCTGGAAAGGACGGAAGGATGTAATCTTTGTACTTTCTATTAATTCTTGTTTTCCTCTCTCTCCAGTCTTATTAGTTTAACGTGGACTCATCAGCCCTTCCGCTTTGCCTGTTTGCCCACCTGTGTCTCATTACTTAGATCAGTGCTGTCTTGTTGGTTCAATTGATCTATTCTTGGCCCTTCGGCCAAAGATCTTGCCATCCTATTCATTAATGCCATTTGCACTTCCTCTTAAACTAAGTATAACAAAAAAATGTCACTTTGTTTTGGATAGATCATCTCTCTTTGTAACAATGCCAATGCCAATGCATTTTATGCATTATTTGCATTTTGGAAATATGTGTGTTGCACCCATGAAAAAATGCCACAAGGTGCCAAATCTTCACTTTCTAAGCCAAATAATGTTTTCGGCTGTTTCATCATGTAAATGTTCATAAAATAACCGAGATTAGGGAGAGCATCTTTGACAAATTAAAAATGGCAAACTACATGGTGACTAGGGATAGTCGTGGAGTATCCGTTACGAATAATGCATTTTTGCCGAGTACGAACATGAAATGAGTACAGCTGGTCATTATCCGTAATCGTCATGAAGGGAAATCCTCATTATGTATTCACTTTCATGCTCTGTGACTGGCCAGTCTCATACGCCAGTCAGCGACAGTATCACTGTCACTGTCTGTATTGTGTCTGTGCGTCAGGGCCGTTCACTCGCATTTTCAACCCTTTCATACGCATTTTGCTCTTGAAATAAGTTCATACAAAGTGAATCAAACTCGAGTAATATTTTCTCGCATCTGTATATAAAGCTACAAGTCTCCTACGAATGTTCTTTTTTCAAATCGGCAACTCTCGCGATGACGTCTCAGCCGTACAAGATGCACTT
The DNA here is from genome assembly GCF_027744805.1 of Dunckerocampus dactyliophorus. Classification (NCBI taxonomy): domain Eukaryota; kingdom Metazoa; phylum Chordata; class Actinopteri; order Syngnathiformes; family Syngnathidae; genus Dunckerocampus; species Dunckerocampus dactyliophorus. Next base: position 22,920,559 of record NC_072830.1, read on the forward strand.
GCAGCTAACTGACGTAGCTAACTAGCTATGTTATCAGATGAATGCTGGAGCGTTGCAGGAAAGATGACTGCTCTCTGTGACGTGGTGACCTCCCTTGAGTAGCACCAGTCCAGAACAAATACAATGGATTTAGATGGATTGCATATTATGTTATCCTTTACCATTGTTTTTTTTTTCACCAAAGAAAATACAACAAATTGAAAATAAATCAGCCAGCAGACAAGTGCAAATAATAAGAGCAACACCATAAATTTAAGGACTAATAAAATAATAATTTGTGACCAAAAGGTCAGACGAAAGCTGATTCGTACAGAAACTGAAGCAAATTTTCCAATAAGAAACAATGTAAATCCAATTACTCCGTTCCAGACACCCAAAAACATGAACAAAAATACATTATATAAAGAATAATAAGTGCAAAACAGTGCAAAATAACTATAAATGTTGAATGAAATGGATAAAAGAATATTTAACTTTTACCTTTATTGAAGATTATTGTTGGCAAAGACGGCAAAGACTGGAGAGGGAGGGGGGGAAGAGAGCCAGACCCAATAATAACTTCTCAACATCCACGACATTTATGATCTCTGTTTCGTTAACGCCTTCATCCATTTTTTCAATTCAATAGTATTTCACACCTTCGTTATCAAACTGCAGGCAGTCGTTTTCTTTGGCCCATGGTAGGTTATTTAGCAGTCACACTTAATAAAAATGACTGAGCCAGCTTTGTTTGGTCACTTGATTCTGCGGCGTACTGCATCGGACAAACTGACTAGTTTGTTAAGCAAAATGTTGTATGACAACCGAGATGACGAAAACCGGAGCAAAAATTTGGCAAAAATTTCAGTGGAAAACCGAATCATGCAAAAAACGTTCAAAAACTAAAGTTTGATTGGACAATTACCTGTAAAACGTGACAATTCACACATTGGTCCAAACATGCAGGCAGCCAGGCAAAAGGCAATATTACTTTCATTAGGTTTCTGAGGGATTAAGTTCAAGGCGGTGGAGGATGCAAAGCATTCTCTTCGTCCTCTGTGCTTGCATCGGTTTAGTTCTCCTTGCTTCTTTTAGTTGCATGCCAAATGAGTAAAGTAAATTAAATTCAGTAAGTGTAGGGATGAGCCGGATACTCGTTTTAGACGAGTATCCGTTACGAATAATGCAGTTTTGCAGAGTACGAGCATGAAAGCTCGTCATGATCCGTAATCATGATGAAGGAAAATCCTCATTGGGTAACTATTTACATATTCATGCTTCACACTCTGTGATTGGCCAGTCACACACAGCGACCGCCCCTCCCTCTGGTGTTTTTTTTTTTTTGTCTGCTTGCTTATACTTTGACTGGTGACATAAAGTCAGCTGGAAAACTTTGCTCGTCGTGCTGAACACGGTGCTTTTCAGAAAACTACAGTGAACAAGGATGACAGATTAGTTCCTTGTTTGCAAACACTGGATGTTTGCATGAATCAGCAACTTAAAATATAAAATAATTACATAATAAAGTCTTCCAGATCACTTACACACATACACAGTACACATACAGCTGAATAATAAACAATAAATATTGCAACGTCTGACCAATCCACGTCAATTTCAGACTTAAAATAATGCACCAATTTAAGCCCCACCCATTTCCGGTTAAACCACACTTCCTGTGTATGCCCCGCCCACTCCAAGTACAGATACAGATCATTTAGATGGGGGAGCAGACACAGATACAGATAGTGGTGGACTCGTTCATCCCTAGTAAAGTGTGCCTGTCACTATTTGTGCATCTACACTATAGGCTGATATGCGCTTGTATTTCGAGAGGTTTTCAAAAGGTCTTGCCAATTGTGAGCACTGTTGATGTTTCAAAATCAAGAATGTGGGTTGTTTCCCTGATGAATTCAGCTCAATCATTAGGCTTTGATATGACAGAGCTCTGTTGGAGATGCATCATTAGCATTGGTTAACTTGCAGTCACATTATCATCTACTCACAATTCCATTCCATCCATAATTCATTTTTTGTTGTAATGTATTGGGTTATTGTGTGGCTTTTATTATTACCATTTGAGGTCAGTTTACCACATGTCATTTCTGATCATATATTGCCAAATGGTACTGCATATGTTGGCAGTGTAAAGGGGAGTGTCGAAGTTGAAGTCGTTTACCCACAATTGTTGGCCATAATTTTGTTTTGCATCATATTGCATTATCTTTTTGTAAGAGGCGTTTTTTTAATGAAAAATGTTACATTTCAAAAGTTTTCATTGGTCATTGATACACACTATCGAGGACAAAAATGTGCTCTACCAAAAACTGCTATGAAAACATAATAGGTTAATATTTCGACTCAAATTTCTTGCTCAAATCAGTCAATTTTAGTCCTAATTTTTAAAAAAATCCAGATATTTAAATTTTAAAAAAATATTTTAAACCTTTAAATTGTCATTTTTAATGATGTTTTTAATGAACTTTATTCGACGGTCCTTGAACTCACCATCTAACTTTCTTCCACGCTGCACAGATAGACTACTGCACTGTATTTGGTCACAAATGCTGATACTATGTGGGAATGTATAAAGGGAAGGTCTGACGATGTGATTGAGTGCTAAAGTAAATTTTTGTCCGGTCCACAGCAAGTTAATTCATGCTAGCACATGCTAGCCTGTTATAACACACATCAAACAGTAATGTTATGATTATCTAATAACTCCAGGCTCGTACTGATAGACGGTGGCTCTGTATTCTTTTTGTGCTTTTAATTTGATGTTTTTCCTGTCTTGGTTTTGAACACCGCATAATAAATAAATAGTATTTGATTGCTATAATGTATGAGCCCCCCACCACCGTCCCCCACTCCACAGGTTTGTGGGAACGAGAGCTGGTCTGGGGGTCCAAAAATGTTGGGGAACACGGCTCTAATATCTTCCAAGGCTAATAAATGAAAGCAAGCCACAAGGTTTAATATTGTTTCAGACTGCATATTTTCATTGAACTTGTTTGCAGTTGACAGAGGTTCTCTTTTTATGACTTTGGAAATAAAACTGCCGATTGACGTGTACACCTTCAGGTTGAGTTTGAGAGGTTTCGCTGTCACATTATGTGGTACGCTTTGGATTATAAATCTAAATTGTAAAACTGAAAATACTTTTCTGTATTTTTTGAGTAGTCCTCCTATGCAATGATTTTGAATCCAGAACATGAAAAGCTTTTTAGATCATTTCTGACAGTCCAATCTGAACGCTACTTGTGGTTTGCACCGTGTTGTTAACCCTCGGGGTTAAGGTTCACAAATGATTGTAGATCAGGATTGTAGATATTGACAATGATACGCCAACCTTCTCTAGAATATTCTTTACTTCTGTTGATCTTCTTCACCAAGTCAGGAATTGTGTCATCATCCAGAGCTGTCTTCTGAGGTCTTTTGATGTGCTTTTCCCGTTTTTTTTTAAGAATGTACAAAACTGACGGACTGACTGACAGATAAAACCAAGGTCAACTTGTATCGGAATAGGACAACCAAACTTGCAAGTCTGTGAACGCAGTAGGCCACACTTTTTATTTACTTGCCATATTTTCCAGCGGACATTTTGCTCTTTTGCAAGGAATGTGCTCATCTCTAACAGTTGGCTTGTGCTGCTTAACACGAACCCTGATGTTTTACATTGTGATTTCAGAGTACACAAACACACACAAAGTTGTTCAAAACAAGGACCCACAGCAGTGTCTAAAAGCAAGGATGCGTACCGACGCTTGGTATCGTAATGGGACCTGTGTTAACATAAATGGTGGTAACCAGGGCCGAAGAACTAAATGGCTATCTATGCCTCATTTCAGTGCGAAATCAATGCAGACTCAGCCACCTGCCATAAGTTCTTGAAGGTGATATCATGCAGGTAACGTCTTGTAAGCAAGGTAGCGTCCCCGCAGAGACTCACAGTCTGATGCTGTTTTCAAACTTTAGTGTCGACCTTAACACACACACACACCAGTGCTCGATTCCAACGCAGTAAACTTGCACACGTTTCTCCGTCGCAGTCCACACCGACACACAACACTTTGTCATTATCCACCAACGGCGAGCAAGGTGCATTCATGAACACCAGAATTCTGAAGAGGAACATTACAGCACAGCGCGTCGCCAAGATGGTGTATCAATTACCAATTTCTGCTGAAATGATGAGAAATATATGCGCTTACACTGCTGAATGTGTGTAAAGTACTGTAAAAACTGGTTATGCTGTGATAATTAGGATCATTTATTGTGGATTTTATGTCACATGGTGAATTTACTCCATAGGTAAAATTTTGTTAGGATAACAGGTAGACGTTTTTTTTAAACCCTAGCAAAAATAATTGAATCAAGTGAATAGGATAGTCAGAAAGCAGACTTTTATATGCAAATAAAGCTATTACAATCACTTTTGTGCATAGATTTGACCCGTGGGTGCTGCAAGATCAGTGTGAACACATCCAAACATATTTGACATAAATGCACAGGCTTTTAATCTTTGCATCCTGAAGCGCTCCCTTCAATTCAGACAACCCTTGCTGCACGCTGGTCATGTTAGTCTCCGCCCCTGCCTGTTCTGTTCTGTCTCACTTCACAAGCACCTATCACTGCAGCTGAGTGACAACAGCAGGCAATTACAACCGGGTGAGAATGTGACACTTCTCACAAATCACTTAGCAGAGAGATTGCTTTTCTACTGCCTGCTTGAGATGGTGTCTGGAGGAGGGGATACAACAGTCCAAACACACAAAAGGTCCAGCATGTCTACAAGGTTGAAATGAGGCATATGCTCTGATACACACGCATCTGGTTTATATATATATATGTTATAACTACATATATGAAGCTGTCATCTGCAAGTAAATTTGTTTGGCAGCCTTGCCTCGTGAGAGGTAATGTGAGAGGTATCAATTTGCAGGTATTTACGTGGAAGTGGCTGAAAACGTCACTTTCATAATCTATGAAGAACATAATTTTAGTGTTGTCAATTACTTTATGTTCTAATATTGATAGTTAAAAAAAACTGGCGCTTGTAATTTAAATTAAATAAGATTTTGTGCTTATATTCTCCAGTAAAATGTACGTTTACTGCATTGCGACTGCAGACAGTGGAGTTATATAGTATTCATTTCCAAAGTCTTCTGGAGGGACAATAGCCTATTGTATAAATGGAACTTGGATAAAACTTGGAGTAGCACAGCTTGTATAGCAGTATAGCTATATAACACACAGCAATTATGGGCTAAATAGCTTCGGTTTACAATCGAGTTTCATTCCCACAACATGTTTTAAATCGATTTTTAGTAGGAGTCGGAACTTATACTTAACTTATCACCTAAGTCACTCATACGGTACAGAACACATTGACATATAAAATACATGAATAAAGATGCATGTCATTACTGTTAATTTTAAAAGAGCAGATGCTTTCATGTTTTCAAGGATACAGAGGACCAGGCACACAACCAGCGTTGGTCGGTTGTTTTTACACTTTCTGATCATTTTTGGTTTTATTTCTGGTTTTGTTTCTATAGTGAGCAAATGTAACGTATTTTTGCCTATATTTAACATTTGCTAAATAAACGAAAATACATATATGAGGCACTCAAAGACGCTGTGAATGATATTTCGTATTGCACTGGTCACTAGGTGTCGGTAATGTTCCTATAATGTTTGGTGAGACACACACACACGCCAGACTTGATCGGCGGCTTTTATTGCAGGTTAGAATTGTCCTATTTTAAGTATCCTACAGTAACAAGGGACTTTTGAGACTTGGTCCTGGGCATGACCTTAAAAGGCATCCGGTGATGAGGTTATGTAAGTGACTTGGGGAGAGTGGAGCTACCCCTTCATCATCATTGCTCTCATGTCCATTCTGGCCCGGAATGGTAGTACCTGCCTAGGGTCCCTGCCAGGGGTAACTGGCGAGGACATGATTTAAGGGAAACCATTTGCTATTATATAAAAAAATATATATATATGTATATATATATATATATGTGTGTGCCTGTTAATTATGACGCCATAAATACCATCGTCAATAATAATAAAGGAGGGACACTCTATAATACGATTGTGCTTATGGCTATGCAATTAAGTATTGTTAGGTCGATCTCGCCTTGTACAAGGAAGATATGTATGTAGTACTATGTACATATACTGTATGTATAAGCAATGCTTATGGAAAGATGGTTATGCTCACAGGAAGAATACATTTTAAGCCTTTTAAGCTAAGCTTGTTTTGCTAGCTATCATAATAGCTACTATTACACTTACTGTACTTATGAAGTAGCTACATTTTGAACACAAGTTAGTTGAACCTTCACCTAGTTTAGAGTTTGGTCTTCTACTTTTTTATCTGGATGCTGTTGTGGCATGTTTATTGTTCATTTTGGGATGAAACTGAGAGGGTGGTAGCGACCCACTCCTCATTTTAAACCACTTTGGACATTTCCAGTTTGGGACATTTTTACAACAATATTTCATATATGTATTCATCATGTATATATGTATCAACATCTTTAAGACAAAGTAATGTATGATGATTTTTTTGTCTTTTTACTGCTTTTTGCCCTTGCCTACTTGACTATTAAATTGACTTCATTCACTTTCACTGTTGTTTTTACGTCTTGTGTGGTAAAAGAGTAGGCTTTCTGCCTGAGATAATTCCATTGAGGTTGTTCCAGTAATTATTTTAACCTTGCAAACAGGTCCTTCTGATCGTTAACAGATTAGTAAAATTTCCCAGGTCTATACCAAGTGCAATAAACCAATACGAAGGAAAGCGGCTATAAAGTGGAGGGTCCTGTGCTGGGTGCAATATAAATATGGTTACTCTATTGTACTTGGTCTGGATGTAGCGGGGCCGCCTCTACACGAGCTGTGAAAACCTGGGTGAGTTTCCTTCAACCTGACTTAGAAGTGTCCTTTTTAACACAGGAGGCTTTAACCCTTTGAGCGGAGAAGTCAGAGAGGTAGGTGCGCCTGCTCAACACACGAAGGGTTAAGGGTCTTGCACCACCTGGTAACAAGGGTTTTAACACCCACAATAGGCACAATAATCCTGAATAAAAACACAGGCTACTGTTGCGGCTTTAACCCAAACCAAGGTAAAACTTCACTTCCTGTCCACCCTCTATTCCACTGCCCTCCGGAACACATTTATAGTAACACACACAAGCACGAGTCTTATTTATGTCTTAATTGGCTTATTTACTGTTATTATCTCTACTATATTGGGTAATACATGTGTAAAGGTGGTTATAGGGGTGTTAGGTCATGTCTAGAGGGCTCTAATAATGTTAAAACCCATATTTAGAAGGTCGAAAACAAGTTTTCGATGCTCTAACTATGAAAATATTCCATATATAAATAGAGAATCCTACTTCATGGAAATTCACTTATCACAGTTTGGCCTTGAATCAATTACCCACGATAAAAAAGGGATTACTGTATAGTGCTTTCCTATTGCACTGATCTTAGTTTTTCCAGGTGGACTGCTCACAAATTAAAGCTGAAAAGTCCAGTTTTAAAGGGTTGTTGTTGTGTAAATGTAAATTGCTACTTCACTGCTGTCTGTTTGCCATCCTTCCTTTTGGCTATCAGTTTCAGACTTTATTTGTTATGCACTTATAATTTTCCCTGCCAGCACTCTGGGCACATTTTACCATGTAGGTCTGAATACAAATGTACAAATTTTAGTAGCAGCTGCTCTAAACTGTGGCAATAATCCCGCCCTTCGAATTACACTACTATAGGCTACTTGGGTACAATCTAAACAGTAAGAGTTTCAACATATAATAACTATAAATATATTAACACCTTTAGGGGCCATGACAATTTTTGCTCGTGAGTTTTATATTTACAATATAGGCAAAATAGTCTTCCACCAGCACAACAACAACGCCTTTTTACCAAGACTATGGCACTAACTATCAGTGCTTTCCTGTAATTTTGATGTGCCACTAAATACTGGCGTGCAGTAGTAGTGTAGTCTAGTTTTTATGTATCAATGTTGTTAAAAACCCTTTACTACTATCCAATCTGCAGCAGCAAGAGAGACAAATGTGACAAACGGGCCAACAATCCCATTCAAGGCATTACTGCACTTACGCCAGACCATATGATTCAAAATTCAAGATTTATTGTCATTATGCTTACAAATAACAGAATTTACTTTGCAACGCTCAGCATGAGCAAGGCACAAGGCACATTTACAAGGCACATTGACAGAATAAATCATAAAATGATACAAATAAATAAAATAAGCAACATAATTTCCAAGGATCATAGAACAGAATTCCGCAGCATATTATTCCCACAACGAATGTATTTTCACATTCGTTCTGTCACATCCAGGGACTGTGTGCTCACACGATTTTATTTACACCATCTGATGCAATTTCCCACACACGCTGGACGGCACTCGATGGTACAACACGTCACTCCATAACTCCCAAGCATACAAGCGTATGCTACACATTCCCTTAGACCCAGCTTAAAATAACCACAGATGATTTGTGTTTGATATGAAGCTGAATGTGTGTGACATATTTGGCTTCATTTTATTGCGTCGCCGTAGGAGTCACTATATCTCTCTCCATAATGTACGACATAGTGTGGATAAAAGTAAGCAGATTCTCTTACAAAGTTGTTTATTATAAGTAAAGGTAAGATTTATTTTCCGTGATGGCCTAATAAGTATTGTACTGTAATCCCTCATTCATCACGGTTAATTGGTTCCATTCACCATGATACGTGAATTTCCGCAAAGTAGGATTCCTTGTTTATAAATTGAATATTTCCAAAGTTAGAGCATAGAAAACCTGTTTACAACCTTCTAAATACATTTTTTAACATCACTAGAGCCCTCTAGACATACAATAACACCCCTATAGTCACCTTTACACTTATATTGCCCAGTATAGTCGATAAAACAAGTTGCCAATTCGTGCTTACGTTACCACCACCAAACATTGATTCACATTCATGCACCAGTGTGGGACGCACTGGAGGCAAGGTGGGTGAAGAGTCTTGCCCAAGGACACGGCGGTGACTGGGTAGAGAGAGCGAGGATCAAACTGTCAACCTTTCAGTTTCTGGACGACCTGCTCTCCTCCTGAGCCACCGCCGCCCATATTAATATTAATAGGCCGTATTCAACCACAAAACAGCATGATTTATTAATTAATAGGTTTCTGAAAAACAGTGACAACGAAGCTGCGAAATTGCAACCGCAAAGTTGCGGGGAACGATTGTACGCAACTTCCGGTCCCTGTTTTGCGTCCAAAATCTTTACAAATGAACCTTCCCTTACCTTAACAGCTTTGGGATGAACTAGAACAGAGATGGCGTACCAGTAGGCCCACATTCAGATCCAATATCACTGACCTCTGACCTGACCTCATAAATTTTCTTTGAATGAATGACGACAAATTTCAAGACACACAAATGTCGTAGAAAGTCTTCCCCGAAGAGTGGAATCTATTTAAGATGCAGAAAATGATATAAATCAACATTTGCTATTATTTTCGGTCCATTAAGGTGTTTTGGTTAGGTGTCCCAATACGTTTGTTCATAAACTACTTTATGAACCACTAAACCTTCCTGGTCTGACTTGTTTTTTTTTTGTCCAGCAATCCATCCCATCAGTCCATCCCACCCACTGCCAGCTTGTCGCTTACCGGTTTTTATTTCCATGGCTTCATGTCCAACATCCCCTGCTGAACCCTGACTAAATTTGTTTTAATAAAGTGTGAAAGTGTGTCTAATTTACAATAATCTACATCTTCTAGAAGGCCATAAAGGCAGCTTGTTTTTCTGATTTATGATCTCATCATCAACTGTGTTTACTGAAACTGAAAGAGAACTACAAAGGCCCAGGTCCCATAACCCAGCAGAACTCCAAGTATAACATTGAAGTTGTGCAGGAGTCGAGTCACTCAAGTCATTTTGTGTTTTGGACATTGGCAACTATGGCTGATATTTATAATTGAAGTAATAAAGTACTTCAGACCCAGTGAAAAATCATTAAATCCGATTTGTATGGTAATGTGAAAAATAATGAACTTCAGTTTCTGTACAGCGTGATTTGTTTATCACATATTTCAGTCATCTTGTGGTAAAGCTGATAAATGCGTCTACCTGAGCGTGTGTGTGTGTGTGTGTGGTTGAGGGCATTTGTGCGTGTGATTCAGCAGGAAGTGGAGGTTATTTCAATGAGCGCTGTTCATTTTTTCCTATAACACCCCTCAGCATCTCCAGCCCATACTGACTTCACAGATTCATCTATTTTCATTATGGAAATGATGTCAGAACTCCATGGCAACCACTCAGCCAGTAGCCCCGGGCTTGCTAACCAGAAGGGCCCAAGAGACAGAGGTAGCACACAAACACACATGCACGTTTAAACCAGAAATTATTGTAGACAACAGTGTGTCTGAATATTGCATTCAGACGACTGCACTGATTGGAGTAATATAAATGTATTAGCTTACACTTGTTTATTACCATTTTTATTTCAGTTTTGTCTCCAAATGGCCAGATTTGTTTTTTTTTTTTAATGGAACTCTAGTCTTTTTCCAGAGGATACATTTCCTTGCGAGCACATTTGCGGTACTTTTGGTGCAGATGGGATTTTTGCCTGGAGAAACACAAATGCATTTTAGCAAAATAATATTGTTATATCCCAGTGGGGGAAGCCCGGGGGCCGACCATGGAGTCATAGTGGACCGCCCGCTGCCTCCACAATCGATGAACACAGCATGCAGTTTTGTTTTGATCAATGCATCTCGGACAGTTTCAATCAAACAAAACTGAGCATTATTATTTTATAAGGCAGAACTTTCATGAGATTGTGCAGGCGGTCAAAGTTCAACATGTCCAGTCAGTGTACAAGCAGATCAATTTTGCTGAACAACTTGGAGAATGCCCCATGGGATGCAATGTGGTCATCTGTGACCACGCATTTGTAGTTACAGTAATCCCTCGTTTATCACAGGTAATTTGTTCCATGCCCATGATAAGTGAATTTCCGCAAAGTAGGATTGGAATATATTCATAGTTAGAGCATAGAAAACCTATTTACGACCTTCTAAATACATTTTTTAACATTATTAGACTCCCCTGGACATGAAATAACACCCCATTAGCCACCTTTACACTTGTTTAACCCAATATAGGAGATAGAATCAGAGAAAATAAGACATTTAAGACATGTGTGTTGCAGTAAATATGTTCCGCATGTGTGGAGGACAGGAAGTGAAGTTGGGATTTCAAAGATGAGTTTTAGCTTGCCATGGGTTACGGCCACAGCAGTAGCCCGTGTCATTGTTATGATTATTATTATTACAATTATTATCTTACTGTTATTGTGAGATCATTCAAACCAGCACTCAAGCCTGTTCTTCCTGCATTCAAGACGCTGTGGAACACATACGTAAACAAGATGGCCGCGGCGCTCCGTTGCGGAAGTAGATGCGAGCGTCTTTGTCACATAAACATGAACGCACAGGTGACAGTGCGCAGGGATACGGCGGGAGACAGATATAACGTAAGTGTTTTGTGAGGTCTGATTTTTTTTGAGAAGGCATTTTTGTGACGCAAATGTATTCATCTGTTGAACGCATGTTGTTTTGAGAAGCCAAACTCTTTACTGAAAGAAATCTGACCAGAACTGGACTTCGGAGCCCAAGTGGGGGGTAAGTCGCTGTTATTAGACTACCACGCTGATGGGGATGTCATACAACTTCATGCAAAAAAATCCGAACTATGCTTTTAATGCTTTGTATCTATATTTTAGTTATATTTAGTATATTTTAGTTTATGCTTGGTAGTGATTAATTTAGGCAAAAACTATCTAAAATGTGCTTAAATATGCCTTTTTTTTTTTTTTACTAATAGATCGTATTCAACCACAGCAGCGTGAGCAGATTTATTACATCATTTCTTTTTGAAAAACCGCGATAGAGGGAAGCCACAAAATTTGAACGGCAATGTGGCGAGGGATGACTGCATAATTAATTTTCACTGCACTGAAAGGCTTATCCTCAAAAGCCTCTTTCACACAGACTAAAATGTGGTGCATCAGTGATGGTGATATTTATGTTGTTGAATGATTACTATTCAGTGTTATTGTTTTACTGGAGCTTGACTCTATATGTATTGGGAAACGTATACATAATATTATGCAGGGGTTTGGGGGCTTCATTTAACTTCTCATGATTGGTCTTGTATCTGTGTCAGGAGTCAGCATGAGCAAAACAATCACAGCTTGAAAAGATCTGAGCATATTTCGGTGTGAAAGCAAGCCATTAATTTTTCTTCCATGTCTTTTGCCTTTGAAGGCTTGCAAATATGACATATTACTTTCCTGTTGTAGTTATGAATCACTGTAATTAACAGCAGAACATGGTTTGATATGGAAACAAGAATACTGTATTTGCATTTTATGTGCAATTATTTCTCATTTTCACTGTGGCTTTGCGCTTCATATTCCAGTTCTGTGTGCCTGTAACCAAGCGGGGATGGGAGGGCGAGTAATAGCAAAAGTCTTATAACGGCTGTTAATTAGCGAAGCAGAGAGAGTTGGGGACAGTTTCCCCAACAAATCATTTGCATAAATCAATTTCTATTATACCACATGGTATGTGTTAAAGGACGAGCAAAATAATAAATTCAGCTGGTTTATCAACATAAAATGATACATAGTTTTCCCCACTCTGTATTTTCGGCTTACAGTACTGTATTCAATCATTGTGACTGACATGCTGAGGTTAAAAGTAAAGTTAAAATGAAGAACTTGTTTGGCATGGAAACAAAATCTGAGAATGAGTAAAGGCCACCTTTTTCCTGGGTGACAGCAAATTTACATTAGTGGCCAGTAGGCACTGAAGTGTGTGAAGCACCTGTTTTGGAAAGGTGTTGTGTGTGCGTGTGTGTGTGTGTGTGTGTGTGTTGCTTGGTCCCCAGAGGCTTTAGTCAAGAGGGGATTTTATGGCAGGAGAAAGATTTGAATTGTATTTGAAAAGATGAACGAGAAACAATCCTCATGCGGGAGTCTCAATAAATACAAACATATTGCTTTTATCTGGGGGGGGTCATACTCTGCAGTATTTGTGTTCTAATTTTGCGATTTCCCTCCGTGCCCGTGAGGGGAGCTGTATCACTATATGGTGACTGTCAAATGTGTGTGATGCAGGTCAGTGGCATGTGGTGAGGTTCATGGCTGGTGAAGCACTGATTTACACATACACCCGCTTCTGGTGTGACAGAGTACTCCCTGCCTCACCTTATGACTTTTCTCTGCAAAGAAAATACTCCAAAGGAGTCAGTGCCTCACCAGCCATGAACCTCACCTCACATGACAGTGCAAGGTGACAGTGCAAGATGGCGGCGCCCTGTGTGTCAATGGAGACTTCACCAGTCACCTTTCTGAGGCGGTGTTTACACTTACAATACAACACGTGTCATTTATTTATGTATGCACGCCTGCAAAGCATGAAGACTAGTTTGCGTTCTGTTTACGCATGAATTATGCACTTGGCATGCAATTCGTGACCGAAAATGCTGCGCATTGGCACGATATAACCACGCCCCCGTACGAGTTATTTGCATTTTGTCAAGTACACGACAATAGTATGCGCAATGTGCACTGTTCCCTCATGGGTATGCATTGTCACCACCGCTTCCCGCATCCGTGAAGCAGTCGTGGCATTATTTGGTCACGCTGTGTCCCACTGCGTCCGACGTGACGCGATGCAACAGCAGGCATCATTAATTCCTCTCCTTGCTAAGGGACCTACAAGATGCCGAAGAAGCTCTCAATCCAGAAAAGTAAGGTAAGTCTTTATCTCACAACTGCAGAAAGAGAATGTGCAAAGAGCAAGAAGAAGGCAAACTAGAAAAAAAAAGGAGACACAGGCAGTGAGTGAGAGGGAATTGCTGACTAGAAGACGTGCCATTGGGCATTATGATCACTTATTAACAGAAATTCACAAAAAAGAGCCAAGAGGCAGAAATGTACAGAAATTACTTGAGAATTCCCCCCCCGACTTCCTCCAAGAGGTGATGGAAAAGTTAACCCATTCATGTGAACGAGACACACTTTGATCGGCACCGCCTGCATAGTTTAGGCATAGGTTGCGGTGCGTCCACGTTGTGTTCACGACTAGTATCAGTCCTCCCTACTTGTGTACCAATCAGTCCGTGTGCGTTCCCTCAATTAGCCCGTGTTAGTTTCTGTTTCTCCCATGGATTGTTTTATACGTCTGCCCACCCGTTGTGATTTGTATATTCAGTATTTTAGGCAGCCCTTTCTGTCTTCTCTTCTGCTAATCTCATTGTCATTTTACTCAAGTCATTACACCGTGTGACGAGTCAAATCTTGCTGATTTCATTCATTCACATTTCTTTTTTTTTGTTTCATTTGTCTGCAGCCAAGGTGAAGAGATGTTCACCCTTCAGCTGTAGTCTAAAAATGGAATGCGATGAAAGATAACAGATGAATCTTACAGGATGCGCTGACCTGCAGAGCTTTGCACTTCCAAGGCCGGCCTGCCTTGTCCCTCTCAAAGATAATTGATCAATCTTACATTGTCTCCAATATCATTATTCACCCGTGTGCCCCTCTTTTTCTCAACATATCCAAGCCGAAATTCAACTGTTTTGCAAACTCATTCATATGCAGAGGCATTTACCAACAGAGTTCACAGTCTCCCGACGGATATTCGGTTAAAATAATAGCTTTGTTATATTGGAAATCTTGCATCCATCAGGTAAAATGCTGATCATTAAGCTAGTCAGATTAATAACAGCGAGCTGCTGGTAAATGGCGGATGAAATGCATTCTTGGCAAGCCCAGAGGCTTCTTTGTATGAAAATAGGCTACATACCAGGCAAAGTCCAGTATTCTCTTACTGTCTGGCCTGCTGTCTGCTTTTGAAGTTTCATTCACACACACACACACACACACACACACACACACACACCAAGAGTTCTGGTTGTGCGCATAGCAGCTGAAATCTGATTGAACAAAAAAAAAATCAATCTTACACCTAACATACACGCTACAAAATGAAGATGCTGGGAATAAATTACTACAATGTCATTGAACAAATGTTAGAATTTAAGTTGTAAATATAGGTCTGTGCTTCTGATAGTGTTTACGCCAGCAGAGAAGGCCTTGCTGGCCCTCATCGCCGCCAGTGACATCTACATATACAGCATATAGTATATTCTTATCTTCTTTAGCCATTCATTTGCATATTATGCATAGATACATACAGTATGTGCTGGTTAACTTATGCCAGACCATTCATAAATCCCCACATATTTTTTATCACAATGCAAAGAGCTTACCTGTTGACAGCTTATTTTAATTTTAGTCAGGTGCTGACAGCAGTTAAATATTGGGAAAAAGTCTAAAAAAAAAAAAAAAAAAATCCAAGATAAAAAGAAAATAAAGGCAATGATAAGTTTCAACTTTCCTTTGTCATCCATATAATTAATTCAGCGCCATGGTCTGACCCCTGCCCACACACCAATAGCGTGTTATCGCAGCAGTGCTGTGTTCTCACAATTTATTGTACTCTCTTTCAAAGGGAATTTAAAATTAACTTGGGAGCTCCATTCAAAGAACATCAAACATTCTGCAAAGGATCGACTTTCAATTCTTTACTCGGCTCCAGCAAGTTTATCTTTTCACGATATTACATTGTCTTTAAACACACCTCTCTGCTGTCATGTCGGATAAGGAGCCTCAAATTTGGGCAGTTAAAGAGGTCCACTCATTTCCCATGGAAATCATTTTGTCCACTCTTGAATTGCTGCATCATCTTGGTCACGCTGTTTGTAATTTAGTGCAGTGCAGGACCGATAATATAAGCCATTTTAAGGCTGTTAAGGATTTCCCATGTCATATTGTTTGACCATATTATATTTTTGTTGCTTTTTTTCATTTGAAGGACTTTTTTCGTTAATTGCATGGCACCTCTCCAGAAGATTGTTGCTAGCAAAGCACCTTGAAATTGAAAAGTGAATTGGAACAGAATGGAAGGGAGGGCATTCTCTCACACACTCTTTTTTCTGCAACTGGTAAAGCAGGATTAGGTTTGGCAGTAAAAGAGACAAAAGGGACCACACATATTTGTGTTGATGTCTGCATGTGTTGGTATGTGTGTGTTGGTGTGCCAGCCTAGTCCTGGAGTCAGCGCGGCAAGGTTTTTAGGGGGCTCAATTAGTTCAGCCCCGACACAAATCCAGAATCTGTCACATTCAAGGTCTATCTTGGATGTGGCAGGAAAAAAAACATTAAAGCTTTGCTTGCAATTCACAAAAGCCCAAAGTCCCTCTGCTGCCCCGCTTATCCCTGAGAATCCCTGCACACAGGGGGACTAGTGGGGAGCCGATCACAGCTGGAATCCCACGATCAGCCCCTGCTCTGGGTTTTTGCATGTTGCTCTGGCTTGTTTCATATTGAAAGGGGCTTTGGCCTCGTGTCTGCTGGTGCCAGGTCTATTTTCAATTATGCTTGCAAAAGTCTGCTGTTTCAACGTGGCACACATAGCGTGCAGACCAAGAGGAGCGTGGCCATCTTTTCACTGTGTGATTCCAGATCTGAAAGCCGGGTAGAACATGAAGAAAAGTAGATTACAGACGGACAATCCTGTTTTGACTTAAAACTTCACAGTTTATTTTTGTATGCCTACTGAATTTGATGTCCAGCCAAACTCGGTGCTCGGAGTCATTCACACTGACGTCTCAAAGCAAGATGGTTTCATTTGAACCTGCACTGTGTAGGTACGCCGCAGTCCCCACAGCGCGTGGTGGTGAAACCCTGTCACTATGTGTGAGAGCGTGCTGGGGATTGCCCCAAAACGAGGCTTTATTGCTGGTTGTACGTATTGTTACTAGGGGTGCTCCGATCGATCGGCCACCGATCAGTGTCAGCTGATTTGCGTGAAAAATCACCGTATCGGCATATGCCGATACTTGCTTTAAAACGCTGATCACATCCGTCGATCAGCCCTGCCCCCATTGCAGCATCCAGCCTGTAACGACTTTTACTTCACAAAGCCAAAACTAGCATGGCTGCCACGTGGGACTTACCTGTTGTTGTGAGAGTGATATAAATTCCTCTAAGTTTCACCAGTGATTTGGAAAAAGTACGTCAGATTGGTTTTTGTCTAAATTTTATGGTTCCCCTTTGATATCATATAGCCCAGGGGTCACCAACGTGGTACCCGCGGGCACCAGGGAGACCCCCACGACCACATGAGGCGCCTGCAAGCCTGCTTTTCATTCAGGTTTTCAGTTAATAAAGTGAGAACACCAGAAAGAAATGCATTCCGAAATACAAACTGTGGGTTGTGGATACCAGCATTTTGTTCGTGTTCTGGTAAAACAAGCATATTCGCTTTGTTTGGGTTCAAATAAGCTGTGAATATAAATGTTGCAAAAATGAGTAGCTCTTGGCCATTTTCATTTTGTTAAAGCATCTCTCACAAGACCCCTGATATAGACAATAATAAATTTAAAAATGTACACTTAATCTATGTGATCGGTATATGTATCGGCCGTTATCACCCATGGATGCACGGTATCGGCAGCATAAAACACTGTTATGCTTTGTAAAATGGTTTATCGTGCTTGTTAAACTTTTACGTTTCAATTTGGTATCAAGTTTATATGCAGACTTAATCAGAGTGCTCCCGAGTGGAGTGAAGCTCATATTCAATCCGTTCAAACTGAAGGATCCCAACATCACACACACTGGGATAAAAAGTGTGTAGGATGATTACGTATCTATTTATCAATTTGAACATGCGAAATACAATTTTTTGACTTGGAATTATTCAGGGTCCTGTCTTTTTGGTCCTGCCAAATTTAAGACCTTTTAAAACTTTTTTGAGTCCAATTTAGGACCCATTTAACATCCATGCTGGCAAAAAAGTACAAAAGACATGAAGGAAAATCGTAGGCCCGGGACTACTTGCAAAGTACATTCATTTATTCACAGCTTTTTAACACCTAACGTGTCGGGTAAATTAAAAAAAAGTAAAACTGTATTTCAAATCATAGCATAGCTCATAAAAAAATATATTAGACAAGAGTAATTTATTAATTTATTTTAAACAACTGCATATCGTTTCGACAAGGTCTCAATAATTTTGTTACTTTTCAATGTGTTCCTGTTAATGATGTACACTATACACAATGTGTTCCTGTTAATGATGTACACTATGTACAATGTGTTCCTGTTAATAATGTACACTATATACAATGTGTTCCTGTTAATGATGTACACTATACACAATGTGTTCCTGTTAATGATGTACACTATATACAATGTGTTCCTGTTAATGATGTACACTATACACAATGTGTTCCTGTTAATAATGTACACTATATACAATGTGTTCCTGTTAATAATGTACACTACATACAATGTGTTCCTGTTAATGATGTACACTACATACAATGTGTTCCTGTTAATGATATACACTATATACAATGTGTTCCTGTTAATGATGTACACTACATACAATGTGTTCCTGTTAATGATATACACTATATACAATGTGTTCCTGTTAATGATGTACACTATGTACAATGTGTTCCTGTTAATGATGTACACTATATACAATGTGTTCCTGTTAATGATGTACACTATATACAATGTGTTCCTGTTAATGATATACACTATATACAGTGTGTTCCTGTTAATGATGTACACTACATACAATGTGTTCCTGTTAATGATGTACACTATATACAGTGTGTTCCTGTTAATGATGTACACTACATACAATGTGTTCCTGTTAATGATGTACACTATATACAATGTGTTCCTGTTAATAATGTACACTATATACAATGTGTTCCTGTTAATGATGTACACTATATACAATGTGTTCCTGTTAATGATGTACACTATGTACAATGTGTTCCTGTTAATGATATACACTATATACAGTGTGTTCCTGTTAATGATGTACACTATATACACTGTGTTCCTGTTAATGACGTACACTATATACAATGTGTTCCTGTTAATGATGTACACTACATACAATGTGTTCCTGTTAATGATGTACACTATATATGTTCTATGTTCATGTTCTAATACTTCCCATATGCTGGAATCTACAGAGGTTGAAAAGGTCATTGAGTTCAGATAAATGAACGATAGTGTTTAGCAATTTTGATCACAGCTTTTGTCTTAAATCGATGGTAACAATCAGGAACGACAGCACTGTCAATCCCTCATACTGAACTTAGGAAAGTGAGTTTTTGATGTTTTGTCTGATGAGCTAGATTACAGGCATGATACAGGCAAAATTTTGTAACATAAGAGGAAACAGAACTACAAAATAAGAGTTTAAAGCACGTTTAACCAATGAGAAGCCAAGCTCACTTTTAGTGAGGATAGTCAACAGTCAGGTCCACGGCTAATAACCCCTCAAAATACCAAAACACGCTTACGATGACAACGATTGGCAGTATGGTGGCAGTGTGGTTAAGCACATGTGCCTCAAAGGGTTCAAATCTTGGCTCTGACCTTGTCTTGCGTTTGCTCGCAGTTATCCATAAGGAAATTTTCATTGGGATCAATCACTAGCTGCCCCATTACACGATAGGGGAGGGAAAGAAAATACAGTGGAACCTTGGTTAGCGTCATTAATTAGTTCCAGAAGGTCCGACTGTAACCAAAAAGGATACATTTTTCCCATAAAAAAACATTCCAGAAATCCAAAAATGTGCAATGCCAAAAAACAAATCTCGTATTTATAGAAATGTAAATAAGTACGTATAAATGATGAATGGATGGATGGAAGCATGGATGTTTACCTTCATTGAGGACGTGGCTGTTCCCAAAGACACGATGTGGCAGTGAGACACCACACCGACACTTCCTGGCCGTTTTGCCAAGAGTTATATCTTGAATTCAATAGCGTTTCTCACCTCATTATCCCAAAATGGAGCCAAAGAAAGTTGTAAGTGCCAGCATTTTGACATGCAAATATGCTATTTTCCACAAAGACACAAAAGTTGTGTGACTCCTCAGTTTCCCGAAGTTTTGCTCAACGGAATGCGGCCGTTGTGGATCAGTTTTTTTTGGGTTTGGGGGCTCAAGAGTTGAGTATAGAGAAATAGAAAGAGCTGGTGCTGGCTTCGGGTCTTACCTTAATCCTTTCCACACAATTTTCAAAGCATTTCTCTGAGACATCCAAAGAAGCAGAGGGGCATCCTTTTGTCAAAGGCAGATTAACCTTATATAAATAGGTTTCAGAAAGGAGAAACGGCTGAAGCAATGGGGGAGGGGGAGGTTTTCAAATAACTTTGAAAACCGACGACAGTGAAATGAAAGAAAAAGCAAAAGGAATGAAATGATATACAGAGTTTCAAAGCTGGCTGGAGAGGGAAGATTGAAAAGATGGGACAATTTTGATTGGTGGCTCGGAGAAGGGAGCTTTGGTTTGGTTCGGATTGCAGCCAGCGGAGCAGCTCAGTGGAGTAAGCTGCTTCCAGATGAGTGAAAGGAGTCACACACACAAACCCTCCCATGTGCAGGCATAGGCGAGGAGGAGCAGTGAAAGGCCACAATAGCAGCCATGTTTCCGTCACACAGCAAATCAAAGGTCCGACAGCTCACTGCCACTGAACTCTGCGGGGCTCAGAGGAACCAGACACACAGACACACACAGACACACACACAAGTTGCTGTTATGTAACATGAATAGCATGTTAATATTCAAAACAAATGCAGCTTTTGAAGCCATACATAAGCTTGATTGCCCTCTTTGAATATACTGTATGTCACGGGCTGAGAACTAAATGCAGGTTTTTTTTACCCAAACTTCGATCTGCATCTGCATCGCTCCAGGTCACTTGTGTGTGTGAGTGATGGGAAGAAAAGCTCTGACTCCTTGTAGGAGAAGTTGTTTGTCGCCAATCTGTTGGCTTGCATGTATACATCTCTTTTCTGGCTGTTTTCTGGAAGAAAAATACCGTATTATATTCAGCTCAGTACGGTATATTGTATTTCTACGCCTTGCATCTACTAGTATGTCTGTCTGTCTGCCTCCACCAGCTCTGGTAAAGCATGCCCAACTGATAGTTCCCAAAGTCAGTGGTTCTGCGCCCAAGATCTCTTAACGCAAAGAAAATGCTGCAGTTGATTGACAGCCTTTTTGGTGTTTACTTTTTCAGAGTTTTATGACTCTAGCTTAACTTTATGACCTCCAAGTAAATCCTCCATATCCGAGACGTCTTTCTCTCCCCCTACCTCTCTACACAGGGATGCATGTTTGTGTCTGAACCCGAGAGGCATTAGTCTTGTTATAACGTTGGAACCAAACTTAATCCGAATGCAGGTAAAGTGAGAGGAGCCTATGAAGTATGCACAGTATGGGGGAAAAGATAGTAAAACTGATTTAATTTCAACAGCAAGGAGAAAAAAGAGAACACAAACTAACCTATGAAGCGTTGCACCATGAGTCTCATAGGAATTCCATCGGGTAAAAAGTCCAAGGCCCTATTTTTAAAATAACATGAAAAATATTATTTTTACAGCGTCCTTGTTTGACAACATGGTCATTCATCTTGCTGGCAAACAAGCAATGACCACAACCCCTTGGACTTCGGAGTGGACATGATTCAAATAGTAAGGTTCTCTTCGCCACTGTGCTCGCAAGGGTCCAGATCTATAGACATTCCAAATGTGAAAGTCACTGAACTGGACAAAAGAAGGTAATGCCATCACCCAGAAGGAACACACTCACACACACCAGTGTACACAAAAATGTGTACACGTGTCAGGAATACCTTAGGATGAAGTGTATGGAGGGAATGGCATCACTGAAGTGAAATGAATGAGATGGATCATTCCAGGGAAAAGGTCATTGGCTCCGCAATTGCAGGAAGATGTAGGGAATATACACACACGCAAACACACCCATCCAGTCGGAGTAAGACAGGAGAGACTAATGTGAGCATTGGCATTGCAATCTGTCACGCCTCTGTGCTGTGGTGTTCTATAATTGATTTAAATAGTCAAAAGCAATTACCTTAATTCCATCCATCATGTGCAATGGGAGCTCCAATTGCACATTAGTGCTGTCATATAGTGTATTTACTCTTTAATGCCATGTTCATAAAAAAAAGTAAGGGCATAAATTCATATTGTGGCAACAAAGCCCCTCACTCTTGTATTATTTTCCTCTTGATAATGAAGCCGCCATTTTAGACACTAATTTCCCTTTTTTTTTTTTTTAAAGTTAGCTCTCTGTCTTGTTTAATAGCTGTCATTAAAAGCTGTTTTCAATCACGCTCGTCTTTTGTCAGTCCATCTGAATAATAATCAATGACCATAAATAAATTCATACATATTCAATGTATGCTGTGAAGTGTACTAGCGAGAAAACAACGCAGTTAGAATGTATCTTCTGGAAAAATGGCACTTGCGCCTTCACTGGAGTTGAAAGAATTAACATCAAAGCACAATAAAGATGTTCAGGCAGCTTGTGGTTGGTATTTTTTGTTATGATTTATACTTGGAAAATTCTCTTAAATGTGACAATGAACAAACTGTTCTCTGTAGCTGGACTGACTTTAATCCATTCTGTCTTGCACTGTAATTATGCACAAAGAGTAAGCAAGACGAGAGTTTGGCAGACTGACAGAGGATATCTGTGTAAAAAGGAAGGAGATGCAGGGTAAATCAAAAAAGAAGCTCCCGAAGCAAAGGTGTGACCCTCAGTTGTAAAAAAGGCTCATCTAAAAGCCCTACAAATCGGTATTGTTTGTCTGCAGTACTTTCTGTGCAAATCAAATTGTCAGGAAAACAATTACATGACAAATTTGGATCGCCAGTCATTGTAAGAGTTGAAAAGCGCCAGCGTAAATTAGGCACACTCATGCTCTTCAGATTATGTGCAACCAAAGAAGGTTTGATGAATTAGTGAATACCAACAGAAAGGTAATTTACACATCTAAATAGAAGTTCTCAAAACAAATTCTGTATTAACTTGAATTTAAAATCATTTGCCTGCATGGATTGGATTCTGGCATAAGCGAGAGAGAAGTGCTTAAGAGCCTAAATACATTGAGAGATCAATTAGCATTCAAATCATTTTGGCACGCTCCAACATTTTGGAAAAGTCCTCTATCTCTTAAGGGAATTCCTTGCTGGAGTCCCACTGAAATTTTAGGGTTGACACACATACAAAAACAAGGTATTTGTTTCCAGGTGTTAGTGTCGCCCTACTGCAATGTTTCCCAGCCAGCCCCGACTCACGCCTTGGCTCGAACCTAGGTCTACAGATGAGGGCAGAGAGCGCTAGCCGTCAAGCTAAAACCCTGGCCTGTCAAGTGGACGGCCTGTGTGACTTAAGGTGGGGAGAGGGCGTGAGGTTTACCAACGTACATTCCCACAGCCACACCGGCTGGCACCCGTTACACTCACCTCTTGAATCCTCACTCTCATCCGGATGACGACACCACTGCAACCTGTCTGGTCCACCCTTGCGCACGCCCAGGGCTTGAACATGGGTCCACCGAATGAGAGTCAAGCTAAAAACCCAAGCAGCCAACGAGACGTCCTGCTCGACTCTTACGGTGTCAGGGTGTGAGGTTTACCATGAACATCTGCACATCTGTTCCCTAGAATCTGGATAATTCATGTTTTTTTTAATCAACTGATGTCTGTTGGGTATTTTTAATCATTCCTATATGTCAATATTGAAATCCATTGATCTTTTGTCTTTACCGTTTATTCCCATTAGGGTTACAGGTGGGCTAGAACTTATCCCAGCGGACTTTGGGCAAGAGGCGGTGTACACCTTGGACTGGTCATTGTTCAGTCTCAGGACATATACCTGTAGAGACAAACAACCATTCACACTCACATTCACCCCCATTAATCATTTCTTAATATTCTTAATTTCCAATTAAGTGTGTGTTTGGACTGTAAAAGGAAGCTGTAGTACCGAGCACGGGGAGATCATGCGAACGCCACACAGAGATGCTCCAATACAGTAGAGATATGAACCCGGATCTGTACCCCGCCTCTCAACCAAGGTCTGAGATAGGCGCACCCGTGACCTTAAAGAGGGCAAGTGATGGATGGATGGATGGATGGTTCTCACAGTGACCTGTGGGTCCAGTGTTTCTGCTGTTGTTGCTGTACACTGCATTTTTTGTGAGTACCAAAAAAACAGAAAATCTACCCCTGTGATGGATGAATACAGAACTGATTAAGTGACTGGATCAACAGCTCCTTAAGCCAGCCATACATCCTTTGCTGCCCTTTTTTAAGAATGGTATTGATGTTCTTGAATGTCAGCTTCGGGTTATAAAGGCTGCAGCCTCCCACCCACAAGCTAGCTTGGATGTATGATCCTGGTATTTTAGGAGCTTAACTGGTGCTAAGATGCAGTTGGGTGATGTTAGTGTAGATGTACAGTACTTCCCTAGTTGCCAAAACAACTTTCATTCATAATTCTAACCTCGCCATTTCTGTCCAGTCATTTCAAGCCGTCTCAAATCTCAGCTGTTGTCCCTTTGTAAACGTCTCCCCTCTGTTATTCCTCTCTGACTTCCAGTTGCGCAACCCACCTCTTCCCTTCTGCCATCTATTCCCCATTTAGTTCTTTGCGTCCTTAGAGATCTGCTCCATGCAAACCACCTCCTCTTCATGGCCATCTGTTAGCCTGGTTGTTTCGTGTGACCCATTGAGGGGGTTCCATCTGTACCTACTGGCTCTGCTCCACTAATGGTGCTGTCTCATTTGCATTACATAACATAATTTGAGGCTACTGACAGCAAAAAAAAAAAAACTTAACATAAATACAACGTAATCTAATAACCAAGACTGTGTTAAGTACCTGATGTATGACAGACAGAAGTGAACCTCCAAAAAAGTCCTCAAACTGCGACGACGTTGACTGTTAAGGCTGTTATTGTTATTATTAGTGCATCATTTCCTGCATGTCTACGACTTGTTCAGACGGCAGACAGCCCACCTCTGTGAACGCCTTCTCCTCCGATTTTGGATATACTGACTGCTGTCACGCATCAATTAGCTCCAGCTGCAATAACACATGCATGCGCGTATTCCAAAATGACAAAATGTCCCAACACTCGTAAGCCAATGACTTCATGATCTAGGTATAAAAACATAAGACAATGTCGCACATTTCTTTTGACACAAACCAAAAAGCTCAGTTGCTATCAAAGCGGGGGTGTCCAAATTGCGACACAGAAGTCATTTGCGGCCTGTGGCTCGTTTTTTCTTGGCCCTCTGCACAAAATATAACGAGGCATAATGCAACAAGAAAAATATGTGTGACTTTTTTTCTCTTTTCACAATCCATCCGTCCATTTTCTATGCCGCCAATGCTTATTAGGGTTGCGGGTGTATGCTGGAGCCTATCCCAGCTGACTTTGGGCGAGAGGCGGGGTACAACCAGGACTGGCCGCCAGCCAATCGCAGGGCACATATAGACAAACAATCATTCACACTCACATTCATACCTATGGACAATTTAGAGTCGCCAATTAACTTAACAAGTTTGGAATGTGGGCAGAAACCGGAGTACTCGGAGAAAACCCACGCACGCACAGGAGGAACATGCAAACTCCACACAGAGATGCCCAACAGAGATTCGAACCCAGATCTTCCCGATCTCCTGAATGTGTGGCCAACATGCGAACCACTCATCCACCGTGCGGTATCTCTTTTGACAAAATAATAAAAAAAAACATGTAAACGTGCCCCAGCCCTGTCAATCCTTACATATTTCAAGTTGGCAGGAGGAGTACTCATTAAAGTTCTTCAAAGTTGGCAGGTCTGCGCAAGCATGAGTTGTGCTTTGATTCAACATTCATTTCCAGTCACTTCCAATTATCATTTCATATTAAATACTTGTGTTTCTTTATTTCTGCCTTCAAGTGTGACATAAACTATCATGACACATGCATGCGGCAACGTGGAAAATTAAGTGTGATGTGACTGCTGGATGGCAGACTCCTTGGGATGCTACACATATGACTGACACTTAATAATAGACATACAAGTATGTGTATATACAGTATGTATATATGTGTCAAGAACACGTCTCAGGAGAGAGGACTCAAAGGCCAAGTTGGCAGTCCAGTCACAGGTACGTTCAATCCACAAACTAAGGTCAATCCACCATAAGTAAGTGCAACAAAGTAGGGTATCCAATACGACAGGCAGTTGATGAGGTCGAAGTGAAGGCAGGGTTTGGTAACAAAGAAGCAAGAATAAGAACGCCAGAACTACAGTAGATATGAAGTACAACAAACTGGCACTTGACTGAGAGGCTAGAGGTCATGGTGATAAGAAAACATGAGCAGATCCAATCAGGCAAAGGGAGGTCCTGGAAGAGAGTGGGACATCCAGGCATGACAGATGACAGACACGACAAAGGATGGCATGTAAAATAGTAACAAAATTCATATAGGAAAGTGTGTATAGAGGATGAGCCACCCAAGTTTTGACAATCTGCACGGTTAGCGCTACAGGGATCAACAGTGGAGTGCTCCTGCTACTTTTAAAATGAATATTGGATTAAAGTAATACGCTGTACTTTGGTAATATGCAAAAGCTAAGATAGCTACAGGTTTGCTTCATAAAAGAAGTCCGATGAATTCCACCTAACAGGCGATTTTGGCAATAGTCTGTGTCGCCTAAAGTTTCAAATGAAATAATTTTTTTACTTGGGATTAGACAAGAGAAGTTGTTCGCTTTGGCAGTTTCATGAAACGAGTGGCAGGAGGCAATTGTGATAAGAAGCTGTAATATGAGACATGGCCAGTAAAATGTTCTACCCCAACCAACAGCAGCTGATAGAGAACAGAGTTTGGCTAAAAGCCACTGCCTGTCATTTCACAGGCAGCTTGACGATGAAAAATAACTGTGTAGAGAATGTAAGTCAAAGGTAGTCAAAGAAGTCAAACAAATGATTTTATTTTCCCGTGATGAAACTTACAACATGATTTTTCCTCCACATAATGTCAAAACCATCACTGAAAACATTTATTAGTTACCAGGGATTTCCATTGGTTATCAAAAATATGCACACTTAATTAGTATACACTTAATATGCACACTTACGTAGTTAATAATTCCACTACTGACCGCACATCCCTTTGTTTGCAGAAAAATGAAAACTCACAACATAATCAAGTCAAGTGCTATTCATCATTGTTACGTAATTTTAAAAAATGCTATCCAACAATAAGGCTTTGAGTCTATTACCCTTTAAAGTAGAAATTTAATTAAGTATTTATTTAGTTAATTCAAGAATTACTAAAACAATTATATCTACAGAAACCCCCTGTTTATGGTGGTTAATTGGTTGCTGACCCGGCGGCGAAAAGTGAATTTCCGTGAAATAGGATTCCTTCTTTATAAATGGAATATTTTCGTAGTTATTTTAAGAATGGTATTGATGTTTATGATCTTTTAAATCAGTTTTTTTTTAACATTATTAGTGCCATCTAGACATTAAATAACACCCATAAAGTCACCTTTACATTCGTATTGCCCAATATAGTAGATATAATATATAGTAGATAATAAGCAGTTCACCTTGTAGGGGAGCAGAATTGATGGCGGACAGGAAGTGACGTTGGGGGTTTAGAGTTGAGTTTTGGCTTGTCGTGGGCTATGCCCAAAACAGTAATTTGTTATACAACAGTTATTTTATAACAGTTATTATTATGATGACGTAATTATTATTGTGAGATAATTTAAACATAAGCTGGTTGTTCAAGTCTGGTGCTTTGGTGGTGGTAGAATACTACATTCACAAGTCGGTGGTCTTTATGGCTTATACTGTATTTGTATTTTAGTTAATTTGGCCATTTTTATGTTTGAACATGCTTAATTTTCGGAAGAAAATGTCCATAAATATGCATATTTTCTGAGTAATAATAGCCCCTAGTCAACCATGAAAAAGCAATCATTCATTAATAGTTAATTAATGTGAATAGAGGTGGATTAATGCGCTAGAGCGAGGGAGCGATGTTTGAACCATGATGTAGCGAGGGACAACTGTAATCTGAGTAGTTTACATTAATCTATGTAAATAAATAAATAAATAAACGTCTCTAGTCCATTCGTCACTCCTAGTGACACTCCTCGTTGTCACTAGACAGACCGCGAGATGCATTCACGGACACTCCGAACGTCACATGAGCGTCTTTATTATGGTGTATGTTTGGTCTAAGTCGGGTCACCAACACGGTGCCTGTGGGCACCAGGGGGCCCCTAAGGACCACATAAGTCGCCCGCCAGCCTGTTCTGAAGATAGCGCAAGTAGTGACACTTACCTGCGAGCTGCATTTATTTGTTTTGGTTGCTATTGTCATGGTTCACTTCCTGCCCTTGCCATCTGCTCTTCCCTGCCTTCTCATGGGTGTATGCTTTTCTGTTTCAGGAGCCCTTTCAACGGCTGGAGGCGGGACTACTGGGCATACCTGCCTCTGATGAGCTCCCACCTCTTCTTAAACTGATGGACTGCAACTGGGAGACACTGGGTTATTGCTCATGGTTTGTGCCCCATGTTTGGACAGCAATTTTCTGGCTTTTTGGATTTTACACCTTTTGTTGCAGTTTTGGTGAACCTATATTTCCCCCTTCTGAGGACTAAGCATATTCCTGCGTCTCCCAGAGTGTGCGCCCCGTGCTCCCGGCTCTCCAGTCTGGCACTCCCTCAGCCATCCACCAAGTCTGGTATCCATGGTGCTTTTCTGTTCAGCCACCTTACTCACGCACCATCGCCTTTTGTTCTGTTAAGACTCTATTAAAAGACTTGCTTACCTGCCTCCTGCCTCCGCATCTAAGGTCCGACCCACACTTAACAGCTATTCTTGTTTAAATCACACATACATGTAAACTGGAAATGACAATATATATACAAAAAAAACCACACAAAAAACACACAAAAGACTGTTTTAGTGGTGCCCATTCTCTTTTCTTCCTTTAAGTTAACATGTGATTAAACGTAGCTGTTAATTACAACGCGAGACGGGCACATGAATGCACCAGGGCAGCCACGGGGCTTTCAGAGTTGTTGTCGTGTTGTCGTAACACTGACCTTGTTTTTGATGTTCAACTAACAGTGTGCGTCTGTAAATGTGAGTAACCTAGTGATTTGTCATTCATTCAATGCTAGTCACTGTTTCCACCGTGATATCGTATGTGTTGTGTTGTGAGCGAAGTTAGCCTCGCCAGCAGTGCCACCAATTCATCATATCGTTAGCATTCTATTTCAATGTGTTTAGTGTTCTGCTGATAGCTGAGCTGTTATGTTGCTGTCCATTTGTGTTTAGGTCTGTGTGTGATTGGCCAATCACAGAGTGCACAGAGCGAATACGTAATGAGGATTTTCCGTCATGACTATTACGGATCATGACGAGCTGTACTCGTTTCAGACTCGTACTTGTAAAAAATGCATTATCAGTAAAGGATACTCATCTACAACGAGTATCAGCTCATTCCTAGTAGTAACCAAGGCAAGGCGCAGCAATAAATATATCAATAATCAACGGCTGTCAATTGGCCGATTACTGATCGGCCCACAGGGAAAATTGACGCTACTCCCGATGGATAGTCTGCCCCTGAGTAACGGTGCTGTAACGTGTTAACATAGAAATTAATTAGATTACCCATTACTGGAAAACTTGACAACACTGAAATAGTCATCTCTGGGCACCTCATTGGAATGATTTACATTTCATTGCAGTTGTCAACTTTTTACAAATTGCAGATAGAAAAATGAGAAATACAGTGAATGTGAATTTACTGAAATATGAATTGTGAACATCATAATTAATTTACTGATGAAGCCATTTCAGTTTGAATAATGATGTATAACTGTGAATAGCATATCATGCAGTGTATGTTTTTTTTTGCAAGACTTTTAAAGACTAACAAAAGTCACTCAGGGCCAGCATTGGAATTATTCTGATGCAAAGAGAATTGCTTGTCTTTGCTGACTCATTAAAGCAAATGCACTGACTGATTAAAGCGCTAATGCTTCTTGTCCTTATATGATTTGCATATGAGGGTATGGGCTTGAATGATTTTTCATCTCCGATCTTCACTTAGCCCACTAGCCCTTAATGACCTATTTTTGAATTCCAATTAAAATTCAGACCATGTACTTCCCCGCATGCTGTCATCTTACAGCTGTACACACTGTACAGTATCCGTATTGTACAGTATTCCGCCAGATAATTCCACCAAATACTCATGTTTGGGGCACAGAATGCCAAGTTCGTGTGGCAAGTGTGAATTCTCTGATCCGTACTCAAATGCGTCACACTTCGTCTACACATCTCGTAGGAAACAACTAGTGTATCATTTCATTGTCCACATTTGCTGTGTACTAAATAAAAAAAATATTTAAAAATCTCAACTGAAAAAACAACCACCTTCTGCTTCCTTCGGCATCACTCGGGCAAACTCGCCGTACCACTTCTTGTATCCGGTAAGTCCGGCCATCAAAATAAAACATGCCCGGTTATGCCACACATTCAGTCCACACTTTTCACTCAGGAAACCTGCTTGCATGTTATTCAGAGCTTTCTCATTCGAAAAAGAAAGATCTCACCCAGATTCAACTCTTGTTTCTTCTGTTCCCACATACTCAGACAGCCAGTCCACCTTAAAAGACCTTTTTTTTTACTCAAGCTTGGTGAGTGCATGTTGCACTGCCTGTTCCTTTTGCCATAATACGGGGTTATCAAGCAGCATTTATCTCTGTTAATTCCGCTGCACCAGTAGCTTTACGCTGACCTGCAGAATTAATGACTTAATTGGCTGAATAAGTAAAGATGTACCAACAGGATCTCATCATTGGTTGGACAGTGTTCGTCATTGTTTTGCTACCGTTTGTTGTTGCCTGTCACTCATGAAGTTGCATTGCAAAATGGTACAGAATACATTTTTGGTTGGTTGGGTTTTATTGTGGTGTGCTGCACTGAGAACACAAGGTCAGTGCACACGCGCAGCTTAGTGGGAACATTTATTGGGGTGGTCCGGGGAGGTCTGAAAACCAGTCAGTATCTGGTGCGACCACCATTTGCCTCAAATATCATATACGCCGATCCAGAGTTTGCGCCTGTGTTTGTTGTCCATAAAATACGCGCCTGCCACAATGGGCTACTCCATTCCACAACACAGGTGCATTTTACTGTATTTATGGCATTTTGAATGCATAGAGATACTGTGACGAGACCCTGATTGCCCATGTCATTCGTCCACAAGCCATCACCTCATGTTGTAGCATGATAATGCACGACCCCATGTTTCAAAGACCTGTACACAATTCCTGGAAGCTGAAAACATCCCAATACTTGTATTGCTAGCATACTCACCTGACATGTCGCCCATTGAGCATGTCTGGGATGCTCTGGATTGGTGTATACGGTATTTGGGCCAAATGGTGGGCACAGCAGATACTGACTGATTTTCGGATCTCTCCAGGCCAACCCCAATAGAGTTAAACTGCACATTTTGGAGTGGCCTTTTATTGTGGCCAACCTAAGGCAAATGGGCATCTTGAGGTGAGGTGAATAGATTATGAATTATGAATTATGATAGAATTATGAATATAATTATGATACAGATTTAGACAGATTTGTGAACAATATTTGAGAGCGAGATCGGCCTTTTGTCAACATGGAAAAAGCTTTAGATCTTGAGGTCAGCTCATGGGAGCAAAAACAAAAGCGTTGTATTAATATTTTTGTTGAGTGTAACTAGTAATTATGTAACTATAAAACCGAAATGAGGCACAGATATCTATTCAGTTTTTTGTTCTGGTTACTACAGTTGAACGTACATCATTTCCATGAGCATACATGGTTTGAATATGCATCCTTAGCCGCATGAAGGACACACAAGCGAGGATGAATTTATAAGGCAGATGAGGCCGAAGCGGATCCCTTTGTTCATGATCTAACATTCTCTAAATGAATCTGACCGTGACCCTGTAATGTCAGCAGCCGCTATACTGCATGAGCGTGATTATATTCTTTGACACACAAAAAAAACATTTCATAGCGAAAGAGATGTAGAGACTGCGTGAGCTACAGTATAGCAGCACGTGGATGGACTTAAAGATGAATACTAGCTATACACTGTAAAATGATAACTACTGATAATTGATCCTTTCTACTACCTCCTTAGCCCATTCCTTTGTCTTTGTACACAATCAAATCATTATGTCATTTTTTCCCAGTTTATTTCAGTATTCTTGTTTGAACGGCAAATTGTTAATTGCAAGTGTGGCTATTTCTATGAAAGTGGACTTTGCATTACACATCAATTTTTATTTTTCTCATGACAGCGAGTCAATCGGATGAATGGTTTTAGCTTATTTTTATGCCAGGTGATGTTGATGATACAAACCTCGTCAGGTACACCAGTACCTGTCCATAAAATGTATTCTAAGCACATGCACTATGGTTTTGTCACAATGACTTTCTCTCCCTCTCTCCTTTATAATAATTGCCTACGTCAAGTCATTGCCTTGGCACACAGCGGAGAAAGCCCTAAGCACAGCATGAGTCATACCAGCTGATCCGAGGTCTGCAATTAATCCCATGCTCCATTGCACTGGAAAAGGAACAGTGTCTCGGTGATCTGGGCCGATATCTGCACCGTCACAACACTGACGGCCACAAGAGCCACATAGCTCAAACAGACCCCTTACACTGCAAATTGGGCAAAGGAAATATCTGACACTAAAAATGATGGCGAACCACATTGATTAAGATATGATAAATGACATGGGATGTGTGACATTGTGGGTCTTTTACCGTCTTAAGTCAAGCAGATACAAAAAGCAAGGAGTGCAGTCCAGCTGGTGGCGGTAATGCGCCTGAAGTTGGTTCACCAACCGCCATACAGTAGTATAAAAAGACAAAGAACTTCTGTTTTCTGGTGATGGAAATTTCGACTTTGGAGCTGCTTCATTTGGCTCGGCTCCCTAAAAAGAAACGTCGCTTTCAGCTCATAACCGAATACTCAGATTTTTTTGTTGCTTAAATTGCTTTCTTCCCAAAATATGTGTAAAATAGATTTCTAATATACAAATCTAATTGAATCAAGTCTTTATTGTTTATACAAAAACAAAGACCCAACTCAATTAGACAAAAAGGTCTAATCTGATAGTGTGTATTATTTGTACATTTCCAACCATTTACAGGGAAACCACACAACATCAACCAAACATTACACAACCAAATATATTGTGAGTGTCGCGGCGAGCACCTCCTGCTTCCCAGCATTCTTTGCTGGGCCGCTTTGTAAATATTATGTGTTTAAAGTTATATAAGTTGTTGTTTGTCATTCCCAGTAGTATTAGTAGTTGTATTGTGTGTGTCTGTTTATTTGTTTGTGTTAAGTTTGCTGTCTAGTGTTTATCTAAATGTTTATATCCGCCACCATGACCACGGTTAGTGTTCTGATTCCCATTGTGTGTAAACTCATTTCCAAGTTCCTGATTGTTGCTTGCCCAAATAAAGAGCAACTTCCTCTCAAACAGCTGAAGTGCCTACGACCTTCTCTTCACCGACTTGTGAGCACCACATTATGCTGAAATGTGCAGCTAAAAGAAAGAGCGGCATCCAGGTACTAGTCGCAAAGTGCCTCAACGTTTGTTTCCTGCTGCTCATTTTTCCTTGACCATTTTGACCAAACATGCAATGTTTTAACTGAAAAAAAGACGAGCGAAAAACAACAGCTCATTCACCTCAAATAACCGTCTCCCGTTGTTCACTATAAAGACCCGGCGGTAAGAGCCAGTTCGCTCGTGAACGATCCACCACTACCAGCTGAACCAGGGAACTCCAGACTAGTACGTATCTTCATCTGTGGCACTGGAAAACTATAACTGGTAAGTTGTCCAAAATACACGTTTAAGGGGCTATCCACACAGAAAAGTTTTCAGGTCAAAAAGGCAAAGTATTTTATCGTTTCAGCCTTTTTCATCCACATGGAAACGGCGTTCTGGGTGACCTGAAGCGGTATTTTTCTGAAAACGGCTTGCAGAGTAGGGAAATCTGAAAACACCGGCTTGTTTCCATCAAGACGGACGAACCACAATGACGTTACAGACCCTTCGCCCCCTCGGCGCCGTCAGGTGACCAGAAATTAGCTTTGACGACAAGTCAACATAATATCTGAATACTTCGACGGACATGACTCACCCCAGTCGACATTCTCCTGATATTGTCTTGTTCTCCAAAATGAATCGTAGAAGTAATTCCACTTCTCGTAAGTCTGGACGAGCCTTGGACACTGTGAGACGACAGACTTATGCGCATGCGTTCTTTCTTCTTCTATTGTTTGGTGTGGTTCCGTCTGCGTGTCTGTTTACAGCGCCACACGTAGGTGTTCCTTGTGTACTACAGGACATTGTTTTCACCCCGTGATTCGTTCCCGTCTGGATGCAACTTTTACTAATCCGGCACAGTGTGGATGCGACTTTTTTCAACCCCCCAAACATTTTTTCCCCCAAGAACGGTCAGTGTGGACAGGCCCTAAATAAGCCCTTTTTGGGTTTTTGTGTCTCTGTCTTCTTTGCTTGAAAAAAAAAATAGAGGAAGTAGTAAAAATGGTTAATCTTAGTTTAGCTTTTTGTCTGTGATTCTCTTTTTCTGCTCTTTGTGTGTTATGATATACACAACTGTGTCTGACTACTGGATTGTGTGCATAACGATATCTGTATATGGTTTGACACAGAGCAGACCCACAAAAGCCAGTATTTCTTAAATACATTTCTACCTTGTTGCTATAGTAACTGCCTCCAGATTTACAGTATTCTGTTCTCTTGCTCCCCTACTTTTAACCTTCATAGTGTCTTTTTCTCTCCCTTTTCAAGCGTTTGTCTGCGTCGTGGCACTATGAACTCTTGTCTGGAGAGTGTCAGCAGTGTATATTCAGGTTTAGCTATGGTGCCATTCCATTCCTCCACTCAATTTACACAGTTAAGTGTCAGTAAAATTGAAATGTAGCATAAGCATTTTGACATAGACCTGCACCCACACATGCTCACAACTACTACACACACACACACACACACACACACACACACTGGGAAACTTCTATTTGAGGCAGTGTAGAGTTTTGTTGTTTCCATGGTAACATCTCAGGATGGAATCAAGGAGGTGGGCCAAGTAGCAAATGAGAACACTGCCCCCCCTTGACAAGAAAGAGGAGAATAATAATCTCAGGACCGCATGCTAGAGACAAAAACAAATGAGAAGGTTTTACTTGAGACCATCAGGATGCTCTGGAGAGGAAAAAGTTTGTGAGTACATAATTCTCTATATGCTCAACCAGGACTCTGGAAAATATATCAGCTCGGCCTAACCTTGAGGTTATCACAATAAATATTTATCCGGCATTGTGAGCATATTCTATGGTAGGAAATGTGTTGGAACTTCTGTCCTCGACTAGAAATCACTTAGTTTACAGTCTATTTTTTATCTTCTCTAGTCAAATCTCTCCAATTAAAAGTATTGCAGTGGTTATAGGTCTTGCTTTTAAAGATAAATAAAACCAGCAACACTTCAGAGTAACACCTTTTCGAAGGAGCATCTTGCTAGCAAGGAAAGCATATTTCTCTTGGTGTGAAAACCTGATGGTGTTCTTGAGCTGTCACTGACCTGGGAGGTGGT
Organism: Dunckerocampus dactyliophorus; assembly: GCF_027744805.1. NCBI lineage: Eukaryota > Metazoa > Chordata > Actinopteri > Syngnathiformes > Syngnathidae > Dunckerocampus > Dunckerocampus dactyliophorus. The sequence continues at coordinate 22,956,286 of NC_072830.1, forward strand.
GTTAACCGTCTCTTTCTCTGTTTTCCTTTCCTTCTCTACAAACATTATGTAGCACGAACACAGCGTGTTCTATCCACAGCGATCACAGCTATCAAATATATTGGTCTTCACAAAACTATCCCGAGATAAATTTGGGATTTCAATGCAGAGGGCAAACTATGCCAATTATCCTGTGCTTGGGCCCACTTCACACCAAAAGCACATCGAGGTTGGAAGAGGTGAGCCAGGGCATGGCAGGATTCCATGCACACACACACACACACACACACACACACGCAACATAGCCAAGTCATAGAATGACCGTAATGCAACAACACGTTTTTAACAACCAACACGTTTCATAATAGAAATAAAATACACTCCAAATAATCCAAAAGTCAGTCCCACAGTATGCTCGCTGACTTCTGTGTGTAATAAAGATGTGTCCTTTAATTAATGCAATCACTCCTCTGCAAGTAATTAATGACAGCCGCCACGTTGTACAATAGAAAGAAGCAAAACAACTGGAAATACAGTAAGACAACAAAGCAGCAGCGTAGAAGCGATGGGACAAGCAAATTCATAGTGTGAGAGTAGGCAAGTGGCGGCCAGGAGACGGAGTGGGAGTCGTGCCGAAGTCCTGCATGGAACGAATGGCCTAGTGCGAATACACCCTAAATCCACCTTGACACTTGCAGTGGTATGCAATTTTGCCTGCCAAAGAGTACCGTGAATTCCGGTGTATATTTCTTAAACTTTCAACCCTGCGGCTTATACAGCGGTACAGCTAATTTATGGCTAAATTCTAATCTCGTAACATCTCCTTTACTTCAGAACTACTCTTGATTGTTTAAATACTGTGCCGCTCACGAGTCAGTGAGGAAACGCTAGCTCTTTCTTTGGCAGCAGCCAATCGCGAGCTATCATTGCACTCAATAAGCACTAAACAAGCAATAAACAATAAGCTTGTCAACCCGTTGGAAGTCAGTGGAGGTCAGCATATATACCAGTTTAACAACATAATACCGACTCATGGTGTCATCTTTCAAAGAACACTTTACTAACAGCACTAAATTCAGCACACTGTAACTTAATATTAAAAATGTGTATATACAAATATACAAACATGTCCCAATATGACTGTAAAATAAAAATAAAAACATTTGAAAGTTTTCCCATAAGGCATTGCGTTTGAGCAATGCATTCATTGGGGCGCTGCAAAGACTTCACCTTCCCTCTTTTTGCTTTGGGCTGCGGGTCCTCTGGCATCACACGGGACAAACCAAATAATGCCACACCTGCTGCCACCTACTGATATGGAAGTGTATTACATGGTTACTCTGTCGATCACTACTAGACAGCACAGACACTCGGCAACGGCACATTATTTGCGGATAATAATTAGCTGAAATTGGATACTTTCCCACAGCACACCAGACAATCCCTCACGGCACACTAGTGTGCCACGGCACAGTGGTTGAAAAACACTGCCATAGCGCACCATGTTCGGTCATGAATTGTGTGTCTTTTGTGTAACTTACGCGTAAACAGAACGAAACAGTGCAGAAACTAGTTTTCACGCTTCCAGGCATGTCTTCTAAATCAGTGGTTCCCAAACTTTTTACGGTCGCATACCCCTTCGGACATTTCACCTGAAGCCATGTACCCCCTACTCCTGCACACTTCAAACACATAAACCTTTTTATCTTAATTAACTTGAAATATTGGACATAATTCATTGGTTAATTCATTTTATATTAGTTACGGGTCAAATGTGTGTATTTTGCACATTTCATCACATTTTGATCAAGTTCCACCAATGAGCCCTGATAAATACTGTAGATAAGTAAGCATCCTACATATCTTTTATTCCAGCCTGATGTTGGCATCCTTCCGTATGAATGGCTTGAATTTGAGCTTCACATTTTTTGTCCACTCATGACGGCTACGGTTTAAGTCTGCATATTCATTTAATACCAAATTGTAGAGGAAAGTTTAACAATCATGATGAAGCAGTATCCAAAGTGTAAAAACACATACAATCAACGATAAAGCCTCATTTTCGTGGGGGAATCCCCACTCACAGTAACAGATGGAATGGAATCTTCAAGGCGAAACACTCTTAATGCACAAAATGATCATCGAACTTGCGTATTTGTTCTTATAATGCACAAAGAGCAACAAACAACTTAATGCTGTGTTTCCTTTCTGCGTTATCCTTGCGCCTTGAGACGTTCAGGCACACTTACCCCCAATGACAAGTGGTACGTGTACCCCACTTTGGGAACCCAGGATCTCAATCTCAGGCAAAATGCGTGCAAGGGTAAAGGTGGAATAAGATTGTGTGGTGAAAGGGGGAGGTGGTCAATAATACATGGTTGTTCTTTCCCACTGTCTGCCCCACATTCATATGCAAACCTGTGGAAGGATGTGAAACTAGCTAATTGAAAAAGACGTAAGAAAAAGAGAAACTGTTGTCGCTAATTGAGACAAATCTTCGCGATAAAGGAATACGCGGTTCAATTCAATGATTGAGTCAATGGTGCTCCAAAGAAAAGAGACTACATTTTGACATCGTGGCAGTCAAGGAACACATGTTACACCGCCCACACACTGTGGTTCTACGTTAGGGAGCTGACAGCTACTGTTAGACTGATACTGCCAAAATCTGTGCAGACTGTGTACATACTGCAGTTCTACAAGGATAAAACAAAAAGGCTCAAGTTATTCTGACATAGAATAACACTGGTATTCTTTCAAAGTTTAAAGAATGGGAGTAAGTTCACCTTTTGATCTTGGGTACCTTAAACATCTCCAGACTTACGTACAGTATATGATTCAAAATAAAAAATAACTGTTATTCTTTTGACACAGAGAAATCTTTGAATCTAATCCTGAATCTAATCGTTTTTAAACACCAACAAAAAAGCCTTCTTAAGTCAGACCTCAGAATTCTTTTTGAATGTTCTGAAAGTTTGACAACGAATCTCTACAAATGTGAAGGACCAGGTCAAATATGTGTGTATTTTTTATCATTTTATCCCATCATTTTGACCCGAACACAACCACATTGGTTCTAAATGAACTTTGGCGTGGTTTGTTTATGTGGTCTGACTGTGTTTTCTATGCTATTGAATGGGAATGGGAGATATGGCCTGAAATCCATACCGCAATATGTATTATAGATACCATATTGTGATAATGAGATACTGTATATCACAATATATTCTTGGTCATATAAATTATACTTGATGAATTTCAAAACTCCAGCATCCCCCCGTGACCCTAGTGAGGATAAGCGGCATGGAAAATGCCTGGATGGATGGTATTTCAAAACAGATTACAGATTACAAAAGCTCCTCCTTTGGCTGCTGATGTAGGCAATGACGTATTGCGTCAGTTGTGGTGTTCACTCAGTGTAGTTGCTCTGTGTATATTCTCTTTCTAGACTCTTATTAATCTACTTTCTAATTTCCTGTCCATAGCTGGTTACGCTCCACTGTAACGCTGTTCCAGCTAGATATTTGTTAAAGCAGTGTTTCCCAACTTTTTTTGTCTTGTGTACCCCCAGAGCCTTTTTTTTGTCATACCAGGAGTACCCCCTCACTCATACACGTTGGTAATTCCTTAAAAGTAGAATGAAACACAACTGTTACAATTTTGGCGCAGGTTTGCCACAGGTTATTGTCTCCCTGGGGAAACTAGTTGTAGCGCACACATTCCATTTCATTTACTTATGGCCTAACATGAAATGACTGAGAATATTTACTTTTCTTCTTGGAAATTAACTGTTTCCAAGTACCCCCTGCAATTCACGCATACTCCCTGGTTGGGAGTCACTGTGTTTAAAAGTGTAATAAAAAAGTAAACAGTGAATTCAAATTGTATTATTTTCTAATTAAACATTTTCTGTTCAGGGTTACTTGGAAACTTGCGTCTATCCCAGCTGACTTGGGGTTAAAGGTGAGGTACACCCAGGACTTATGACGAAGCAATCAAAGGATTTCCACATATTGAGCTCATGCAGACACTTTCTCTACACAGAAAGGCCAGGACAAAAATTCTAACTAGAACGTTCTTGCTTTAAGGCAGTATTGCTTGTCAATGCAACAATGTGTTTTTCGATTCAATCCACCTTTGTTAATTTATATCACACCAAATCACAGCAAACGTTATCTCAATGCACTCTGGTCAAACATTTAGAAAAGATGGGAGGCGCAGGTCCATAAGATAAACTGGGAAACACCAAATGAATGACGAGAGACATGGTAAACATGGCCTTGGAGGCAGGGCGGGACAGCAGAGTAATTAGCTCTAGTGATCGCTCCTTGGCCTTAATCTCCTTAATTGCTCTGTGCTTAAAGGGGTAGGATATTAATGAGATGTCCTGCAACACAATAACTAATGCATTTTGCTCGGCTGGTCAATAACCATATGTTAGACTGAAGTCAGTGCAAGACTCTAATTAGGCTGCTGCAGTATCCCAACAGGCACAGTTATAGATATTATCACAAAGTAGAGAGCAGCATTAAGAGGGGGAATGGCTTAATTTGATGCAAGAATCGTAGGAATGCATTTTTAAACTTTAACCTCAATAACTGAGAAATGGTGTGATGGCACAGTTTTATCTTCACGGGTAAACTTATACAATTATAATAAATAACCGCATAAGGCAGATTTAACAATGGGAGATTATCATATGGCGGTTTTATGTATAGAGAGAAGTGGGGTAACCCAACAAGGGGAGAGAACAATCATTTGGAACGAGCTGAGTGAGTGACAGGTATGGCGCTTCAAAGGAAGGCGATGTTATCATACATTGCTGACTTCTTAGGAACCCCTTTTTTTCTTTTATACACTTTTCATGTGCCAGAAAACATCTTACATCAGTGTAGACCTGCAATAGGTTGTACATGCCGGTGTCAGATGGGTACACTTTACTTTTCCATTCAAACAGTAAAGAACCTAAAAAGTCGTTTTACTAAAATAACGTGTTAGTCATTTTTTGATGATGCATAATAAACAAAAGCGCGCTTATCTGCTGTTGGATGGCTGACATTAAATGAAAAATATTAGTTTTTATGGTTTGTTTGTGTGTGTGCGTGTGCTCATTTAATAGTTTGCACAAGTCACCCACTCCATGATATAAATAGCAGCCTCGTGGCTGTGGCTGTCAGTAACGACAAGGAAATAAAGCCTTTCTTTCGGAAACAACAGAGAATTACATAGAACTGTGTTAATTCTTCTTTTGCAACCTTGACTGTACATTTTACATACCAGTCTTACACAGCGTGGGAGAAACGTAACCACCTAATTTATATTTTTACATATGTATAATTATGTAATTATGTTTAATTACAGAAAATGTAGGACGTTCTATTTAAAATTCAAGATGAGCTCCAGCTTTCTCCGCACGCTTCTAGAGATGGAGGATATAACTTCCTGTATTTGCCCTTCAAGTTCTTCCAAAATATGAGGTTGGGAAGATACTTCTTCTTTTAACCAACTACAAAAAAAGAAGTCGCATTGTGTCAATTTGGATTCTTCTTTTCAATATAAACTAATTGAGACTGAATTGAGAGCACCCATACTGGTTGCAGCCAATACCGACAATTTTAGGGCTGAGCCGAGTACTCGGTTTAGACCAGTATCCATTACAGATAATGCATTTTTGCATAATGCATTATCTGGACTCATGCTGAAGGAAAATCCTCATTGGGTAACTACTAACGTCTTCACTATTCACGCTCTGTGATTGGCCAGTCACATACAGCAACTGCCCCTCCCTAGACAGACTTGCTGCAGGCTGCAGCCAGAGAGGAGTCGTACCTCAGTCACGTACGCGGTGCAATTGGCAAGACAGAGTTGAAAACGACTCGTGTTGCGTGGGTCACTGCCTGATGATATAAAGTCAGTTGGAAAACTTTGCTCGTAGTACTGAGTGCAGTGCTTTTGAGAAAACAAGAGTGAACAAGGCTGACAGATGATTTGCCTGTTTGCCATCACTGGATGTTTGCATGAATCACCAACTTCACACCCATCATTAAAAAATAATAAAATAATAAAGTCTGAGAGATAACTTCCACACATACACAGTACACATGTAGCTGAATAATAACAATACATACAGCAACTTCTGATCAATCCATGTCAATTTCAGGCTTAAAATAATGTATCGATATAATCCCCACCCGTGTCCGGTTTATGCCCCACCCACTTCAAGTACAGATAGGGATACAGATAATTTAGATGGATGAACAGATACAGATACAGATAGTGGACTCGCTCATCCCGACTCTGTTTTGCCTCAATTTAATACAATTGACCAAATTCTTAGATTCACCGATGATTATGCCTATCCCTGTGACGTGTATCAGTCATAACTACTTATATCTGTATTCTTAGGATGAGGTAATGGAGTTCCAGGAAAAACTGGGCACAAATAAACTCAGCCATATATGTGATAAAACAAACAAAAGATGAGAGAATGAGAAGATGCTGGAGTGAAAACTGAAAGCTGGTGCTGATGAACGTGTAAGTATAAAGTACAACACACTTCTGTCTTTCTCAGCAGCAACTTTCCAGCTTCACATTTGATGTTTTTAGAGAGGATTTCCTCTTCCAGAATTCCCTGGTCGACAAACTACATATAGACTTCCTTTTTGAAGAATGCCCTCTTTTTTAACTCTCAACATACACTCAAATCAGAGTTGTATTAATGTTGCCTCGTGTGCTTCTCAGTAAAACTCATCCAGAGGTCACACACACAAAAGGAGCCCAGTTTAATATAATAGCTTTGCTGTTTGCAAAACAAGGAGCTGGTGTATGTTTTTCATCTCTCTATCTATCTCTCCATCAAAAGCCAAAAAGGTATTAAGCAGATCATTTGATCTGTTGACAGAAATATGAAAGTAATTCAATAAAGTAGTCAATTCTCAGGACCGATAACTGATAACTGAACTCTTGTCTTAAACGCATCCACTTCCCGTCAGCTTGGACAAGGTGTGCATTCGGGCTTGCAAGTCCAATGAAAAAGCAACTCTGAACATGAAAGTAAGTACAAGTTCACGTAATGGAATGCGACTTACGGAATGGCCTTGTATTTCGTCAAATTAACTTCAACATCACAATAGGTTTCTATCATTTTTAGTAAAAGTGCAACATGGAAGAATGTCTCTGCTTCTTTAATTAATGCATTAGTGTATGTATGGGGCCGCACGGTGGTCTAGTGGTTAGCACTTTGGCCAACACAGGAACAGCTTGGAGATCGGGAAGACCTGGGTTCGATTCTCCCCTGGGCATTTCTGTGTGAAGTTTGCATGTTCTCCCCGTGTGTGCGTGGGTTTTCTCCGGGTACTCCGGCTTCGTCCCACATTCCAAAAACATGCATGTTAGGTTAATTGGCGACTCTAAATTGTCCATAGGTATGAATGTGAGTGTGAACGGTTGTTTGTCTATATGTGCCCTGCGACTGGCTGGCGACCAGTCCAGGGTGTACCCCGCCTGTCGCCCGAAGTCAGCTGGGATAGGCTCCAGCATGCCCCCGCGACCCTAATGAGGAAGAAGCGGTATAGAAAATGGATGGATGGATGGATGGGTGTATGTATGACAGCAGCTTTCCTTTTTTTCGCCGTCTGAGTGCTTCATCTGGGCATCTCCGATTGTGATTTTGATATGTGACAGTAAATCGCTAAGCTTAATTCTCTTCATTTCTGCCCCTCTTACGTATCCGTTCTCTCTGGTGGGTGTCCCCACCCCGACCTCGCCATCTCCATCCTCTGACTCCCTTCATGCTTTTTCTTTCTTTTCAGTACTCCCCCGCTCCATCCTTATCTAGTCGCCCTACTCTTCTCCCTTCCCTCACTCCATCAGCCGAGCCTCCTATTCAGAGCACAAGCAGCAGCAGTCAAATTGATTTAGCCTCCGTGCTTAGGAGCCCCATCAAGTCACAGATTGGGTTTCCCGGTTACACACTCCCTCTGGCCCTCTGCATTGCTCTATATTTCTCTAACTGTTACTTCCACTTTATTTCTCTCATCCCAGGTTTTTGTCTCCTGTTAGTCACACTACACACACACACACACACACACATTCATTCTCTCAGGTACCAATTGCTCATTTAAGTAAGACAACAAGTGATTTCCAAAAGTGTCAAGTTGTATATCACGATCCTGATTACACAATGACTTTTAGGGGCACTTTCAATTCAAACAGTTTTCGAGCACTATCCTGTTCTCTAAAACCTGGTTAACAAAGGTCTATGTACACACACACACACACACACAGTAGACCCTTGAAAGGGAGTTTACTTTTATTTTTTACACATTTTTATTTCTGTTACATGAAAACACTGTTTCAAAATGTAGTACGTTAAAACGTTTTTTTAATTGACTATTTAACTTTAACCTCCATTGTGTCTGCCAAGGCAGTGAGGCAGACTTGCCTGGTGGCAGCACGTAAAAGTGAAAGTGAAATTAGACTTCGTAAGATGCTCGGCGGAGAAATCAACACTGGCTGCAAGCTGCTGATACGTGGCAACCATCGTGAAGGACGAAGATGGTATTCTATCTTGGATGTTCTGCTATGAAACGGACATAACATAACTAAGCAGCGTCTCATTGTTGAGACTTCGTCCTCCCAATAAGCCCGTCCCTCTCTCCTTGCAACACCCCTCAGTGTGCAAGACAACCACAGCGATAAAAGTTAGGCATTGGTCTTTTTTTGATTAGTTTCATTGACTTCTTGGATTGAATCTTTCTATTACTTTATTTGATGTCTTTCATGTGTTCTGTGTGCAGACTGAGTGACTTAAATTATACCTAAATTAGGTATAGATAGATGGACAGACAGATAGATAGATAGATAGTATATCCGACTTAAACCAAAACTCGACTTACATCACAGTCTAGGAACGGGACTCGTATGTTGCCCAAGGACTACCTGTACAAAGAGAAAGACATACTGTACGGCTTTGGACATGTGCATTCAGAAGTTTAGAGAAGGTTAAATTAAGTTCACCTGTAAAAGGTAAGAGTGCATTTTAGGTTCATCCTGAAATTTCACCCCAAGCCGGATATCCCTAACTTTTTGTGAGTAGTGTAAATGCTATACGCTACAAAGTTTTGCACCTGCGTGAGTAGACCGTGCTGGTTGCAATTTCAAACATGTTTGGCGTTTGATTGAACATCCAAGTCTTGAACAACATGTGTTTCAAGAGCTTGACAATTTGATCGATCAGGAGCTGTTCTAGAAAGTAGCCTGATAACTCCATTAGCTGATGAGTAGCAGAGCAGCACCCACCTTTACAAAATATTGCAAGTTTTATCACTGGAGGTGAACCACTTTACCGGAGGTTTGGCGGACCTCACTGTGTTTGTACTGTATGTGTCAGTGTGGATGTTATCTCAATCCTGGCTTTTGGTAAACAGATGTGCTTGATAAATAGATCATCACTGATTATCTTGGTTGATAAATGACTCTCAAGGAAAATACTTCCGCGGTGTACTAACTGGACAGTTATCATCTCATTGCCACTCCAATATCCTCTGTATGAGGCTTCAACTGGGGATATAATCAGGCACTGGAGGGCATACATCGAGGATCTCCTCAATCTCATTTCCACACCCTCTGAGCTGAGCTTGATTTCACGTTCGGGGTATCTGAGGCAATCGGAAAACTTTCCATAGACCAGGCTACAATTCCCCCTGAACACCTTAAAGCTTTGAATATTGTCTTTCACTGCTGACACGTCTTAGCATGGCATGAAAGTCAGGCGCGGTACCACTTGAAGAGGACGAGATGGTGTGCTCCAACTACACTGCATTCCACAACCTCCCTGAAAAAGTAAGTAAGTTTATTCTTCAAACCTCAGATATTAGGAGATGTAACGTGGTTTCAGTCCTGTTCATGGAACACTTGGCGAGCGCTACACACTCATGCGGCTATCAAAGGGTTCATGGGAGTTTGCCCAAACATTCCACATGTGCTTTGTGGACAAGGCATTCGACCGTGTCCTTTGCTGTGGTTTGTGTGGGGTGCTCCAGGAGTACAGGGTCTGCGGCTTACTACTACGTACAATTGGTCTCTGTAGAGCTGGAGGAGGAGCTTGGCTACCATTGCCAGCAGTTGAACTTGTTCAACTTGGACTTTAGATGCTTGGACAGCTTGGGTCATGGATGATAAAGCATCACTTGTGGTAATGACTTATTAACATTAAAGCCACAGCTCTTGTTTTTGTGTCTGAAATAGATTTTTTGTGAAAGCATGGTTGCTTGAAGGTATTATTACAACATTGAGCGTTACTGTAGCAGAACAGCCACTACAAGAATTAGAATTTGTCTTTTGTAGTAAATGCACATATACTTGGGACCTAAATGACATGGAAACACAACCAGTTGTGACATGTGTTTTCAAGTGTGTTGCTGTGTCTGCGTGTGAACGTAATAGAGGCATACAATATGTGGGTGTTTCTCTTTATTGAATTACATCTAGCTCCATGCCCTTAACCGAATTTCCACTCTACTTATTAGCGACTGGAGAAATAACTGAAGAGAAGAGTGCAGTAGTATTACATGCAGTAAGATACATGAGGTGTGTCTCCGCAGCACAATAAAAGGACGTGATAACGATCTTTGCAGATTTGAATGATATTAATAATAATAAAATAATAATAATAATAATAATTTACATAATATCTTCAGACAATGGACCAGTCATCAAGAAATTGTAAGTTGAAATAGTATAGTAACATAATATTTATAATATAATAATATAATATAATAATATTTTTTCTAATTTATTGTCCCAGAGGGAAATTTGCCGTTTGGTTAAAGTTCAATGCTGCTGCAAAACATTACAATAATAAATACCAAAAAAAAGTTGAATAAAGAAAGACATCATGGCTAAAATAATTAATGCAGGGGTCCTCAACCACTCCAGCAGAATGATAAAACTTTTTTTTTTTATTTCACTGAAAAAAATACATTTGTAAACAACTATATCAAATTTTGGGTAAATGCATATGAATTTTAGAAATCTGGGCCATTTTATATATATATTTATATATACTTAAAAAATTCTAATTAATTCAGTTTGTCTAGAGAATGGATATACAAGCATCAATAACATCCTCATACAGCATTAAAACAAGCATAAAAATTGCCATCCAACTAATTAATAAGGGAATTAATTGTCCCTATAAAGTACAAGCTATTAGCAAAAGTCGATTACCCACAATAGACAATGATAAATGTTTAGAATGATAAATTTAATGAATGATTTCACCAAATGTGGGTGGAAAAATATATTGAAATTGTCTTTTGCTATCCTTTGCTAACGTTCTTTGCTTGTTTCACCTCTTAGACAAGGGGTGTCAGTCATGTTTTGTGTTTGCCCTCAGAGGACCGCAGCTTTGCCTGAAATGTGTGCATAACTGGACTGTTAGAAGACGTTTCACTTCTCATCCGAGCAGCCTTCATTAGTTCATGCTCAAAGACTAGATAGGACAGTTCTACACTGAGGGGATGGTGCAAGATCCAAGCATTTTCTGGTTTCAGTGTTTTGTGGTGTCAAACCACAGTCGTTAAGATGCACTGGGGAGAAGCCTCTGCCTGGCAGTGACAGTCATTAGGGTGGAATGAGGACATTTTTTGAGGAATGAGGATTTTTTTTTTTAAAAACTCCAATTGCATGTTGGAGTTTAAAAACAAAACGCACACATTTTGAGAAAAATTGACAGAACAAATTTTTGACGTGCATTATTGCCAGGCTTTCATGGGCCACAAAAAAAGAGGTGTCTGACCGAACCTGACCGCGGGCCTTGAGTTTGACACCTGTGCCTGAGCCTAACCGCTCCTGCTGTCATCTGTTCAATAATTTCAACTGTGAGGGCTCCATTGCCATATGTGAAAGTAAACTATTGAACACACAAGGAAAGATGTGGGTATAACAAATACTAAATACCACTTATGTGGCATCAAAGCACAGTGACCTTTTATTGGCAGACTTTTTGCAGATCTGTGTCTTGTAAAGGACTGAGACAGGCATTGATCTTTTAAAGACTCAGACATGGCAAGCGGCAGTGTAATCCGCAGACAGCGGAAGCACAGGCAGGGGCCATTGATCAGGAGCAAGGAATGAAGGGGGAAGAAAACACATGCACACATGAAAAAGCACATGTATAATATGCCAGTCAATATGCTCACTCTCAAAAAGAAGCATTTAACCACAGACCTCCTTTAGGGAGCATAAACACCGATAGTATGCCATGAATTCTTCAGGGTATAAAGAAATGCTATTTCAGTGGTGTACAATATTTCCAATTAGATCCTTCACCTTTCATACCTGTTAGCTATTCTTTAAATTTACTCTTCATGCGTCATGCTTCATGCCCGAATGATTTCAAATTGTACCGAGTGCTAAAAACAATACACAATTATGCAGAAGCCACCAAACGTATCACTTTATAATAGTATACAAAGACTATATGTCTTGTTGCATGATGGAAACTTACATCCCGCCAGGTCCGTCTGGGTAAATTGGTGTGAGCCTTTGAGTTTCAAATAGATGACGACCATGGTTGACCTCAGTTGTCATATTTTATGAACGATCAAGCTACAAAACGTTTGGGATCAGTTATCTCCAGTATTTGGCTTTGAGCCTTGTTATGTCTCCATTAATAGTGTTCTGCTGATTATTTCACAGGTGTTTCTGTGGAAAAACTGACAGGTTTCCAATTTCATTCACTGACTGGAATGCCAGTTTATTTCCTGTGGCAGTATATATAATTTTAGATGTGCATATTCAAACTTCTAAAGGGTCTTTCTGACAGGCATTGTAATGCATTGGATTTCATGATCAGTGTTACCAACCTGACGACTTTATTGCTAAATCTGGCGACACTCCAAACCCTCTTGGCGACATATTCTCAAAAGCGACTAGCGACAAATCTAGCAACTTTTTCTGCTGTTCTTGGAGAGTTTTCTGGTATTTGGGGACTTAAATGTGAAAGCACGTATTGATCTGCAGCAGCGGGTGCTTCGGAAACGTCCGCCCCACAAAGCAGCCACAAGCCGTCAGTGCACTGTCAGCTCCGGCTGCACACTTGAGAGCATAGTGGAGCTCCACGCATCCATGAATCATGAATGTGCGAAGCGCGATTCCGCCGGGGTGGATCTCGCACTGTTTTAACAAACATAAGATACTCGTACACTTCCAACCTTCCAATGGACAGAGGTTGGTGCACCCCAAAGACAGGACACCCCATACCCAGAAGAACAACCTGGTGTATGCTGTCCAGTGCAGTAAGGAATGCACCGATTTTTACATTGGGAAACCAAGGAGGCGCATGGCACAACACAGATGGGCTAATTCTTCAGGTCAATACTCTCCCGTCTACCTGCACCTCAAAGAGAAAGAGAACTATTCCGAGGACAAAAATGTACACATTCTGGACAAAGAAGGATGGTTTCAAAGAGGAGTGAGGGAAGCCATCTACGCTATGGTTGAGAAGCCATCTCTGAACAGAGGTGGGAGGGCCTACGACTAACGATCATCATTTGACACCACTAAAGAGCCAACCATTCCTTTCTGGACCTGCCTCCTCCTAAACAGGATAAATAGATTGGATCTTGCACCAAGCTCTCAGACTCGAGCTGTCCTATCAAGTCTGACTGGTGTGTGTCCCACCTAGTCTTTGAATGACTCTGATGAAGCCTGTTTGGGCGAGAGGCGAAATGTCTTCGAAAGGTCATTTGAATACCCCGAGAATTCCACTGCAGCAGTTTTATCAGATTTTTTTTAAAAGTACGCACAAATGGTCTTGTTCATCTGATTATATGTGGAATTCATCTAGTCAACTCCAAAGTTTATTTTTTGAAAAGTCACTGCCTTTTCCAAACTGCTTCTATCAGCTCTCTCAAATATGTTGGGGAAACAATCCATTGATTGGCTTCACAAAGCAATATAGCTTCACATATTGTAGATTAGCTGTTTATTTACCTGTTCATTGTGTATTTCAGGGACATGTTCTACCTCACCAACAAGACTACATAATAACTGTTAAATTGGGTTTTTGCTCAAACATTTGATGAGTTACACGCATCCAGAATGGCAAACCTCCCGTAGGCATCATACAACTAACTAGCTTTCAACACAAACCATAGTGACCCTTGAATACTATTTTGTTATGATTCATCATCATTACTTTCTTTTCTTTATATCCCAGAGCACCCAATTTGTCTTGTTTTGTCTTGAGAGTTTCCTTTGTGTAGGTCAAAGCATTGCTGCGTTTATGACTTCTTATCTAAATACGTCCCAGCGCATCAGCTTATGAAAACCTGAAGGTCAGCAGCAAACTCTTCAAGTTGGTGAACTTCACAAACATCGACTAAGGGTAGCTTTGACTGCATTGAGTGAGAAGAGAAAAAACATTAGTACAGGTAGTCCTTGGGTTACGAGTGGACGAAAGGCCAAAAAATCTAAAAATACGTGTTTTATACTTAATGATGGTCCTGGCAGTAGAATGTTGAGACCAAAAGTGCAGTCATGTCATGGCATTACTGAAAGGTAAAATGAAAGAAAATGTAATTGTCTTCCTGTAAGTGCTTTGTGTAGTGTACCGACTTGTTTTTATTCCTCTTCTAAGTTTCTTCTAAAGTTTAGTGTTGGAAGAAAAGTCGCAGTCCTTGAGATCGGAAAGTACACCAAGGGATGTAGTAGGCACACGGACGATTAAATATGGTAGTATTTTATACAGAACGAAGGCTACTTCAAAGACAGGCTCCTGCACAAATGGAATGTCAGTTAAAGGAAGCCCAAGGCTGGAAAAATATAGTTGAATTCATGAGTCCTTGTTAGATTGCACCCTGCCGAACAGAAATCGCTTAAGATAGGGAGTCAAAGAATTTGGAAAACAGGAGAACAAGTAGGGCAGTAGTGACACGTAGTTAATACAAAATGAGGTACGGCAAAGTAGGGTTTAACTGGAGTGAGCATGTCAGAAAAAGTGGCAATTCTTCCAGGTGAAATTGCCATTCCGACGAAGAAACATACCATCCGTAATTACGTAGTTTGAATATGCACAACGAAATCAGCTTGAGGTCCGTCCAAACTGGATTTGCACTTTTCAAAAAGGGTCACTGTCAATTTCTTTTGGACTTAAGCCAGCCTGCACTTGAAAAGGCCGAGAAGATCATCGAGGATGCTTGATCAACTCAGCTCCAGTAGATGTTCATGTGTTTACAGGAGGTTGTCAGGTTAGGTTGATAACTTTGAATCAAAGAGGAATAGCGTGAAATTAGTACTCAAGACTAAACATAGTAGTTACATACATGTAACAATAGTTGTTACATACCAGTGGTCTCTACGGTCTTCTCTCATTACAATCATTTGAATAGTCGCGACAATGACAATGAATAGTAGGGCTGCAATGATTCCTCGAATAATTCGAGTACCTTGATTACAAAAAAATAATCAAGGATTTTTTTCTGCCTCAAGGAATTGCTTACGTCACCAACGCGTTTACAACACCCACACAGACGACGAAGAAGGAAGCGGATGTTTGAAGACACGGAAAGGTTGAAGAGGCCAGAGAAAGCGACAAGGCAACGAAAGAGAAGCAAAACAAAATGTAAAAAAACAAGACAAAAAATGTCGCAAGTCGAACATGTTGAGAATGCAAGTTGAGCACCGTGACGTGTATCCGTTGTAACGCGGCACTTGCATACCGTTCACAATTTCACGATCGCCACCCAGTGTATTTTAAGCCGGTATGTTGTGTACAGTAGGTTGTGTGGTAAACTTACTTGATTGCGGAAATGTGTTTTTTCTCATTTACTTGTTAATGAATTATTGTGCGACTAAGTGACTAGTGATGTCATTGGCTTACAGTAAGTTTTTGTTGTGTTACCTTGATTTCGGCTGTTTTTTAAATAATTATCTCTGTTTATTGTATATTTAATGGTTGCTAAACTCAGTGCTAACCAGTGGTAGAACATGCACTGTGTATCATGGATGCTACATAAGCTGAATGAAATGCTATTGAGTCTATGAACAGAAATATGAATGAATTGTGTAATGATCTTTATTGCCATATTGAACTGAAATGTGAATTATTTAAAACTTGTTTACCGGTAAACTTTTTAACAATATGAAATATTGATGCATGTTTTCTGGCCTTTACAGGTCAGGTTTTGTTTTTTTGCACCCAAACTGAACTGGATTTCATTCCTTCATAAGGAAGGGGCGAGCTGGTTGGACTGTTTTTTTTTCTTCACTATCAATAGGTTAAGGCTGTCGTCCCAAGAGGGAATCCCCTGAACTCAACTGATTAATGAACTTTTACCAACGAGACTCAAGGAACTCTCAAACCCCATCAAAGTATTATTTTGTTTCCTTTTTTTTTTTTTTCAAAGCAGTGATTTTCTGTTTAGTAAATCGTTTTTTTCTTCCGTTTGTTATATTGTTACATTTTGTTCCACTTACCCCTTTTCCAAAACACGTATAATATACCATTTCATTTACACTTACTGTTTGCCGGCTTCATTCACACCATTTAAGACTCCCTCAAGAACGGTTTCTTCTGCGTGCAGTCAAATTGCATCTTTTGTATATCTGTATAGCCCTAAAAATAACCACGAGTTACACAATGCACAATGTGAATTTAAGAATTGAAATGCTTGATTGTCTAAAAAAATAAACCAATTGGTCATTCTTTATGTTGTGAAATGTTTTATTTTTTCCTGTGAATTTATAATTACTCTTTAACCAAGTAAAAACATGTTTTTTTTCGATTACTGTATGAATCGAAAATAGTTTCAGTAGACTAGTCAATTACTAAAATATTCGATAGCTGCATCCCTCATGAATAGTCTTTACAATGATATTCGAGTAGTACCTTTCATTGTCTGCTAAATTGGCCAATTATTTACTTTGTACAACCACCTAGCATCATATAATGCATGTCAGAGCGATGTCACATAGGTATCAAATAAGTCCATTTGCCATCATAATCTGTATCAGGGATTTGAATGACATGCCCTTTTAGCTTCATAATCATCATAAGAATTGTCATACTCTTCGATGAACACACGTTCAGTCATGTCCAGTCACGTGATGCTTATTTTTAGCAGTATATCCTCAAATGAGCCAAATTCTACAGAACAGTCACGGCTTGACATTGCGAGTTCAGTTCATTCAGGTATTGTTTTTCAATCATTTATTTTGTATTTTGTACACAAGCACATCGCTATTGTGTTAAATCGGTGTCTTTCTGAAATACAAGTTATATAGAGAGTTTTGTTTAGCATTCACAATTAGAATGGTATTCGACGATTTTGAAAATAATGATATACATCAATTAAGCATGATCACTTCTGGAGCAAGAGAAAGCTCTGTAACCTTGTATATGAATGAGAAGTGCATAAAGGCACAGTATGAATTATAGACAAATCATGAATATGTATTTTATGTCTGTCTGGGCTCCTTTGTGTCTGTGTCTATGTGTGCGTATGTGTGTGTGTGTGTGTGTGTGTGTGTGTGCGGCATGCGTTGGCATAAACATGCTCATCCATGTAATAAGTTTCAATATTGCCTCATTATCTTTGTTATTTTGTTCTCTAGATTTAATAAACTTGTGTGATGCTTATGAGAGGCACAAACGTCCATTCCCTCCCTCACAATTGGTCGGTGGCCCAAGAGGCACCCATGCAATTATTGATGAGGTTCATTTATCAATAATTCAGCAATACATCTGATTAGCCAATAGGATTGATGATGGGGCCCAGCACTGAATCCTCACACATACGCACGCATCAATCCTTGACTAAGCCCCAGGCTTGCTAGTTCCCTCCTGTGTTTATTATTTTGTCGTCTATCTCATTCCGTCTGTGTTTCTGCCTTTTTCTATCACCTTTCTCCTTTTTACTTCTGTACCTGACTTGCTCTCATGCCTGCGGACCTCCTTCCTTTATTCATGCAATGCCTTTGCATTCCTGGCATTCCTTTGTCCTTCGAAAGACACACTTACACCAACAGGTGGCAAATGTCACACTCTCTGCTAGAAAAAAAGTTTACGTTTGTGTGTGTGTGTGTGTGTGTGTGTGTGTGTCACAGAGAAAACTGGGGGAATGGGAGTGTCTCTGTCAGTGCTCAGATGGAATATAGCAGCGCCTTTTCCAGGAAATTAGGGATTGATATCCAGCTGACCGTGCTCACAACCCCCATGAGTAAAGCTGAGAGCGCAGAAGTAATGCGTACGCGTGTGGATCGGTGCCCGGCCAATTCTTGTCTCACGCCCTTCTGTCAGTCTTGGTGTGTTTTTGAGTTGTTGTGCAAAACAGTTCTGTTGGCTTCCATTGCTGTTTACAACAACTTGTAGCAGCAGAGAAAGGAGGAAAGAAATCTTGCCAGGGTAGAGTCAAAGTGTTAATTACTTATCGATTCAATTTGGCAGATATAGAAGGCAGAGGGCAGATCAGTGCATTTTAAAAAAAAAGGATAGAAAATCAACTGTTCAAAAGTCCCTCAGTCTTTCATCTGTGGTTGACTAAATGTTTACTAGCAATTCCGGGCCTCCGAGCCATGCCTGGCTGCACTACCTAAAACTCCTTATCCCTTTCCAGCTTTGCCGACTCCTCTCTTTTCTCTGACTTTACCTCCGTTGCACATTGTCTACTTCCATTCTAACATTCACATCTCAACTAGGCCCTCTATTCTTCTCATTGCTTGCTTGCTTGTTTTTAACGTTAAAAGGACTGCTTTAAACGAGACTTTATGAGGTGCAGCATGCAAAACACAATGTCAAAATTAGGGATGAGCGGGTACATCACTAACTGTATCTGCATCCGTTTACCCATCTAAATTATCTGTATCCGTATCGTACTCGGAGTGGGCGGTACATTATTTTAAGCCTGAAACCGACCTGGATTGATCAGAAGTTGTTATATTTCAAAGGGGCTCCCCTGGACAGCCCTGACGTTGATAGACAAAGACAGGTTGACAAAAGCAGTGTTCAACTACAAGTTGGAACGACTAATGCTGCACTTCAGCCAATAAGGAAGTATATATACACACTCCCTGGCAGTTATGTATAATGTAAGAGTTTGTTTTTTAAGCATCCGATGGGCGTAGTGTGCAAAAATCCCAGTCAGGGTAAATGGCAATGCATATTATTATTGTCATTGTTTAACACATATGCATGCATGTGAGTGGACAGACAGATGCATGGTGGGACAAACACAAGTTATGTGACAATATGGTCCACAAAATTCTAAAAAAAACAAACAAAAAACAATCAGCCAGTACAATTGATCACAGGCCTAATCCATTACATGTCACAAATCAGCCCTTTGCTCCTCAAATAAGAAGTAGAACATTAGAAATGTTGAGCAATACATTACACTGTCTTATGAAAGTTGGAGTGATGGTGAGCTACTGATACTGTTACCAATACGATCCATGTTTCTGCTATCACACGAACGTGGTCATCAGTGTCATATAATGTACAAAGTAGTCATTTCCAGGTAGTCGGACTATTACTAAAAACATCTGAATTTGATTTAACAAAAACATTGCTGAAAAGACGTCTGCCTGACGATTATTTGAAGCACACCACGCAGCACGGTGCCAATAAATATCTGTGGCGTGTCTCTTGACACTGCCAGGGGAGCTAAATTTGGGAAAGTTCAGCGGTATGACAGGGTAGGAACAATCGTTAGACTATCTCTGCCAAGCTTTGGCCTGTCTGTTTGTCCATCTGTCAGCTGGATCATTTGAAGACTCAGGCAGGCTGAAGTTTGTGGGGGGTGTAACATAGCATAAAACGGAACTTGGCTGACTGAGGTTCATACTGTGCAGTTTTCAGTCTGCTTTGTGAAACCGAGCCCTTCCAAGCTCACCCTCCATCCAACAGTCTGGCAAACCTGATGATACTATTTCAAACTTTCAGCTCTTGAAAACTTTAACTATATTTTCCTAATGTGTATGTTAATATTGCATTTGGAATGTTTTCTTAATGTATGTATTGCTGTGCAGGTGGCTGTGTATTTTTTGACTGTTGGCACGCCCCTATGCATGTGCGCTCTAGGTTTGTGTGTGTGTGTGTGTGTGTGTGTGTTCATAGCCAAGTGCATCTTACTGTACCGCAAGAGCAGCGAGAGCGACACCACTTTTAATTTAAGGTGAGATAAATGGTTTAGCACAGCTGTTTTATATATCTCACCTCCTCCTCATCTCCCATATTTGTCAGTTTCCTTTTAATCCCAGGTGGTCTGAGAATTGGTTTCTGACGTACCCGTGGAATCTTCATTTCAAACGGCCTGGACGGTTGAGTGAGTCTTCTGAATACGTATTTTAGTTCATTTCGCCATTTTTATGCTTAAAATGTTGTTGTTCCATTATCAACATCTCAGGCGGGATCTCCTTGTCATGCCAGTAACGTTGGAAGCCACCCTCATCAGATAAAACAACCATTCACACTCACATTCGCACCTATGGACTATTTAGTCTCCAGTCAACCTAGCATGCATATTTTTGGAATGTGAGGCGGAAGGTGGAGTGCACTGGGAGAACATGCAAAGTCCACATAAAGATGTTCCAACGGAGATGCGAACCCACAATCTCCTGACTGTGAAGCCAACATGCTACGTTCAACCATTGCACACATATACTGTAAATAAATTTTGATGCACAATATGTGACGAACTGTAAATGTGCTTGCTATGAACCTCCACTTCCCTGCTTTTCACTCCATCAGCAGTATAAATATTCATCTTGCAGTGAACCTATTAGATGTAAGCGATGCGCTGGCTTCAACCAGCCATCTTCATTAGTGTTATCAGACCTTGCTTCCACAAGTCATCTCCACCCCCTGCTTTCTGTATGCCATCCGCTGTCCGTCTCTCACTTCTGCCACCTCAGTGAAAGATGAAGGGCCCAGAAAGAAAATGCTGTAATAAAACACATTATTGAAGAAGACCCTATGTGTTAGAATATTGCAGTGTGCTATTTTCAAAGAAATAATCTATTATTCTCCCCTTCTTTCTTTTTTGGGGGCTTATACTCTTCTCTTTCTGTCCCTCTGTTTGCCAGTTTGAATTTTGATAATGTTCAAGACTCTGGCAGAAGACTAAAAGCAAGGACGGAAGACAGGCTAGAGAGGAAGTGTTTGAGATTGAGGGAGGGGTGGCGGGTGGGCGAATGGATTTGAGATTTGCAAACAAATTTAATAACTGCCCCTGCAAAATTGAATCACTTTGCAGGATTTAAAATTGCTCACCTCCACGAAAAAGAGTGAGAGGAGCTGAGAGAAGGGGATATTGAATACAGAGAGGGAGGTGGGGTAGGTGGAGGGAGGTGTTTTTTGTGTCAATTTGAAACATTACATCCATTTTAGACACTGCAGCTATGAGAGTGTTTGGTTACCATCTCAAAATCAGGATGCCTTTATTGTCATTGCTTCGTAACATACAACAAAGTTTACTGTGCCTCTTACGCACATGCATATACACACATTACAATGTCTGGAATCGCTTGAAAAGCAACATACATGAATAAATGACAATAGTAAAAAGTCCTATCACTCAGTTGCATGATTGTGGCAAGTGAGTGAATGAGTGGTGGGTTGGAGTTCAGTTCTCTTCCAGCTGTTCTTCAGTCCGCAGCTACCGGTACCTTTGTAGGGTTTGGGCACGAAATCTCTGTTCCATAATGGTACTGCCACTGACGTAAACTGTACTAACCAGACCGAAAAACTAAGTAGCTATCAGTGCCTCATTTCAGTGCTAAATGAATGCAGACTCAGCCACCTGTACCTGAGTACTTGAATGTGATGTTGTGCAAGTAGCATCTTGTCTTCTGCTCTTTTTAAAGTTTATTGCCGACCTTAGTACGCCAAATGCAGTGCTCATCGCCGCACACTCCATAGCGCTCTTCACAACAATCACAAAATGCCTTCACGAACAGTGGAATTCTGAACATCAACATTTTTATGTTCACAAGGCCGTGATGACTGAGGGGCTTTTTATGATGGTTCTTTAATGGAGTGCCGTGCAATATTTTGATCATGTGATCAAAATTCTGACTACATGAGGGGTGCCCATGGCTGCTGCTGAGCATGCATGTTTACAAAGAAGTCTTGGTTTTTGTTATAGACTGTTTTTGAAAAGAATTAAAAGTGATGTGTGTGGTTAACAGAAGACCGACACCTACGATGTATTTAGAAAAATCACCTGCTTCAGTGGCGTAATACAGAGGAGCTGAGGTGAGCGCTAGCTTTGTGTGTGGACGTATTTTGAAAAGGTTAAAGTTGACTCCAGAAAGTGAAAAGCAACTTGTGTCAGCAGCTTCTTACATATTGTCACGGCAATTTCATTTTATATCCCGACAGTGAATTTGAATGCAACACAAGAGGCCGCTAACTGGGAGTTTTGGAAAGTTGTTGTTTTTCAAGCCATGTTGTTCCTATTCTGTGTGCACTCACTTCGCTGACGTGTGCTGACAGCGACTGCGTGTCGGTTCGTTTGTCTTGCTTTCGGTGTCAGTCAATCAATTAAGGTATTGCTGTTGCAGACCCACCTGAGTGTTTCAGCCTGTTTTTGTGAGATGTAAAAAGTCGCAAATGAGATCTGTTTGTCGGAATTGCCATTAGCTCTGCTTTTTAAAAAAACAAACATTCGACTATTAGTCGACTTTGGACGAAATCTAACAAATCCGATTCGACTATGAAAATCCTCAGTCGAAGACTAAACCTAGCGTCATATTCCGTATTGCAGGTCTTTGCTACGGGTGCCTGCGAGGCTTGCAAGCCTATTGCAAGCAAACATTACAACATTCCCATGTTGTGGTGAATTTTATTTCATATTGGTAAATTTCTTACTTAGTTTCCATTGTATTTATATTATTTAAGTATTTAAATTACTATTGAATGTCAAAATATTGCATAAAAAAAGCAGTGTTTTTGGACAAGGTGTTTTTAAATGTACTGTACCAGTTTGGGCCCTGTTAAGGGATAAAATGGAAACAACACCTATCCCCAGGTCTTTGTGACGTGATCATCTTCCAGATAGTAGGAGTGAGACAGGGGAGTGTGGTCCTTGATAATGTGGCCAGCTCTGATAAGGTAGCATGATCTGTAGATTTTTTTTCTAGGGCAAAAAAGAAGAGACAGATTATTTTGTGAGCTATGTTTATGACCCTCTTGAGAGCTTCTCTATTAACTTCGCTATTAAGTTTCCATACCATCATGTTTATGTCTATTTAGCAGCAGTAGAAGGACTCAAGCGGCTTTGCAGGCAATTTTAGAGAGTCTCTTTAGTGCTTTTTTTTTTTTTTTTTTGCCCAACGAAGCAGTTGTTCACTGTCCACTGGAGGTTGTCATTGATGAATGTTCGTAGTTCATTCATGTCCTCTCTGTTCATTTTCAAGGGAAGGAGCGCCTCCTGATGTCTTTTTCTTTGTTTTTGTGAATCTGCTGTCAGCCACGTGGCAGATGAAAGAACCACTAATAAAGACTTAACTGGTGTCATTGTCTGTTTTGTCAACACCTTTCTATTATTTTCGTACATTATTAACAACTCAGTGGCAAGTACCGGAAATAGCAATAGGTAGAGCAGGTTCAGGTTTAGAGATACTTGATATTGACTTTCTTACTGACATCCGATATCCGATATTGTCCAGCACTTCATTACCGATACCAACTGATATGAATATAGGCACCAGCTCTTCCATCTAAGTGGTGTACTGAACACATTATGCTTCTTCTGCTGTGATTTCACTGAATGCATTTCACAAAAAGACACAAAATAAGACAAATAATGCAATATTCAATACAGGTTATAGAAAAAGTGACACAACGCTGCGTGTGACTCAGAGTGATTCTTCCGGAGGTGTGATATTAGATTTGAAGTGTTGAAGGATGACGCCTTACAACGAAATAATTCCAGACCGCTGATATACTGAACTGGCAAGAATGCTACTCTGTGAAGCATGTTATCACTTCGCGCCGATATCATTATCGGCAGAAAAAACGATACTGATATAATCCAATATCTCATTTTTATGCCAGTATTGGCTGATAATATCAGCCGACTGATATTATCGGCCCTGACCAGGATAGTATCCATAACCAGGTCATATAAACCCAAGTGTAAACACACAGTATGTGAACACAACCCCTTAAATGACAGTTAAACCAACGGACCGGACCCTGGGAAGTATATTATGTGACTAAAGGATCAATTTGCTGACTTAGATAAAGAGCTCACACCAGCAAGGCTCCACCACCCAAATCTAAGTGAGCGTTTGCCAGTCAGCACCTGCCGTTTTCCCATCACTGCTTTCCATAAATGAAATACTTTGAAGAAATAAAATGACATCTCTTGTGAGTAAGAGAATTTGTTTTTTTAAAATGCTACATCACTTGTTTATATGGGCTAAAAACAAGTTGTATTGTATATACAAAATATGTACAATATTTTAGATTCCTCAAAGTAGCCACCCTTTGCTTTGGTTGATAGCGCTGCAAACCCTTGGTGTTCTCTCAATGAGCTCCATGAGGTAGTCACCTGAAATGGTTTTCACTTCACAGGTGTGCCTTGTCAGGGTTACTTGGTTTATGAATGGGGTGGGGACCATCAGTTGTGTTCTGTGTGTGTCCAAACTTTTGGCCTGCACTGTATTGGTTTTTGAAATGCTGCATTGTTTGTTTAAACGGGCTAAAAACCAATTTTATTGTATATATGGTTAACTTGTACTACAGTAAGTACGCTATAGGAATTACACCATACCTGTCAGACTGCTTACATCCTGTTTGTTGCAGCAGTCTATGAGATTTATTGTCATGTTTCAACGGGCGGTGACTGTGTTCGGAATGTAATGAAACATTATTTTCCTCTAATCTCTGTCAGACATACCTTTAATCTCGACTGCAAAGTGGGCTCTTTAATTATATGTGCGTTTACCTTAAATGTAAATGGTTGAAAACAACACTGATTGGGTCTTTAATGATTCTGGAGGCTGTGACCAAATCCTGGCCATAATTACCTAGAACCCTCAATAATTATTTCCTGGCTTACTTAATAACTCCCTCTTGTGTAGCCATGAAGAAAGATTATTTTACTGGCGTAGAATAGTGGCCATTTGATTAGTTGGGGATGGTTTTAGTGTCACCAGTCTGGTTAATTGCTGTTCTGGAATCATTTTAATAAGAACAAATGCCCTTGGTATTCTCTCTCCATCTCTCTGTTTGCTGATACAATATATGAGCAAGAAGAGATTGGAATCCCTCCGATTAATGAGCAATACAGTGACCCCTCTTTCTTGTTATTGTCACTGATTACATGTTACAGTTGTGCAATTGCAGTGCTAACCAAAAGTCTATTTATACATCAACATACCGTGAAAGAAAGCGAACAAGGCTGAGAACGGAAAAGCTCTTCCTCTGGGGTTCTTGCCAAACCCTCAATCACATTAATGAACAGATAATCCATGCTTGATAAATACATTAAAGATTAGACCGGCATCCTCACTTACACATTAGTTTTTGTAACTAATGACCAATCGATAGCTAGTTTGCAACAGAGACTTTTTTATAGCCCTTCTGGGATGGACATCATGAATGGGTGCATATGCATCCAGAGAAAGTCCAATGCATCAGGCAGTATAACAAGCCTATTTCAATTTAAAAATTACTTTTTGTAGTTTTCTTTGGATAATCTCACCCAGTATGCAGTATACTGACAGGTATTGTGAGCAGGAATGAGTGGCCCTTCGTTGGTGAGTCTGCTGCAATGTTTCCCAACAGCTTGTATATTGACTTTAGGAGGAAGTTTCCACTTAGGTCAGGATCTATTCCCAACTGCAGAGGACGGCGCTTATGGTTCATTTCCTGTTTACCAGCAGACCATCTTACTTTGGCCTGCTTGGTGGCTAACAGCCCAGAATCAGAACTGAATGGGCAGACTCTCAGAGACAATTTGATGCAGCATAAATTCCTGAATCTGTAAATTTGACATAAAACATGAAATGTAAAGAGGTTTTTTTAGTACCGGAGTTGAGTTTCAACTTGCTGAACCCTCACATTTATAACATTATAATCATTATTAATATAAATATAGTTGTACCTCAGTTAACATCCCCCTCGGTTAGCGCATTTTTCGGTTAACAACCGAAATTTTTGCTTAAATTTTGCCTTGGCTTGCGGTCGCCCGCTTGTTCCAAATATTAACGTGGGTCCCCTGTATCTAAAGTAGTACTGTCCAGTTTGGTTACGCCGCCATCTTGGATCACGTGCACAAGATTAAATCTTGCGATACTTGCTCATTATTGCGCAATGTATTGTGGGCCGCCGGCGCCACTTTAGGTTGTTTATATCAGAGCAGATACACAACGTAACACACATGGACCGCACAATAGAGAAAGGCAGTGGACTATACCTAGACAAGGGTGCAAGACCTCCGAATTTTACAGCTTAAAGAGAAGACCGTCGTCATTTCAGAGGTATGTAAAGATGATGGCGAGGCTCAATCATCGGCGACGTGCACACACATACATGCATACATAGGATGCCGTGTCACAGTCTTATCAACCAGGCAGCACATCAAGTTTTTCTGCCCGTCTCATTTTACATCCATAATACTAATTTCTGCTTCCAACAACAAAACATAAGCATTCCAACTTACTGTAGCATGTTTGCGGCATCCGCAGTCAAACATAGCACACGTCACCAGACAAAAAGGCATCCTCGCCTGCGCACTTCCGCAATGTCACTGCCGGCAGCAGTTACTTTTTTTTTATTTGCTATAATAAATGGAAGATAAATGTTTACTGGTTCTAGAACGTTGATATTTAGTTTGATATATTTTTTTTTTATTTTTGCAAATTGTGGTTGCAGCAGAATCATGTGTTTATTTTGTGTTATTTTGGTAATTGATGCTGTAAGTAAAAGTGATGTTAAATGTTCAGTTGTCCATTCATTTGTCATTTGTAGTTATTTTTGCATCATTTTCTGCTGTAAAACTATAATTATTGTCTATAAAATGTGTTTTGCGTTAACATTTGTGGGGGTCTGGTACGGTACCATCACACACAATTTGTTGTTGGCCATTCTCAGCTGCAATGTAAGCAAGGGATGACTGTAATTGAATATGATTTTAATGTATGCTTACTGTCATGAACCAAGGAGTGAACGTTACCGTCGACGGCAGCGAGAGAGCACTGAAGATGAAGAGTTCAATGGATTCAGTGACTGGAATGAGATTGAGAGCTTGGTGAATGTGCTTACCGATAAGTTTCTTGTTGGACTCGCTGGCTCGTTATGTTAACTTAGCCTATTCAGCCTCTCAGGTATGTTCTTTATGCTATTGTGTAGCTGAATAACTGCTAATGTACTACATTAACACACTGGACACCTATTCAGCCTGCTGATCTGTGTGCTATTATGTAGAGAAATAACTTGCCTTTCTAGATGAAATGTCTGTTCTTGGCCTTTTTTCATTTAGATTTTGTGAGATTAATTTAGAAAAAAATGCATTTTATATGTTTTCCCCTTCATGACACATTTTTGACTGATGCGACTTATATTGCGCAGCAATTTATACCCTAGAAATATGGTAATTGGTCTGTGCTCATTTGGACCGGACTGAAAGGGTATAAGGTCAAAGAAGAGACGTCATCAGTTATATTATTTTTTGCTGTTGACAATATTAATCATAATGCCAAACTGTTATGAAGAGGTTTTGGTTGTCTTCAAGTTTTTTTTACATTTTCCAGTATGAAATTATGCTCTTGATTGGGAAATTTATGAGAATTTGACTTTACTCAAGTTTGTTGTTGTCAACTTAATACCTTCTGCATCACATATATTAAAGTGTTTTAGCATCCTTGTGTCCCTAGACCAAGATTCTGTGGATAAACATTTTAGGGGACCCTCAGCAGGAACCAGCGTCTTTTCACTCCCGCTTGCCAGCTTTCTGGAGATTGATTGGTATCAGCCACCTGCCTGACAGCTCCAGGATTAAATCTCATCCAGTAAACCTGGCAATTTGGGACTGAGTCGAAAAACAAGGGAGACAGACAAAGTAGGGAGAGCGGCAGGCGTATTGTAAAGAGGGGGTGCCGGGGAGAGCTAATGAGAGAAGCAAGAATTCCTAATAAAATATCAATGAATTACATCAATCCTCGGGCTGCAGGGACAAACTATTCAAAGTAGTCTGGTTTTATGTGACCACATATTTAGCCATTTGTGTGGTAACTTCGAAAAAAAACGTACGTTTGCTTAGTTGAGGGTATTTTATAAACAACTTAAACGTTTAAGAAGCTGTACATTGTTACAGTGTATGAACTGGTGTTTATCCAAATTGATTGACCTTTGTGAGGAATCCTGTCTACCGTTTTAATGCTTGCTTTACATCATGCTCAGTAACTTGAGCAGTGGACAGTTTTAAGAGTACTTGAACTCTTCATTGTGTGCGTTTCTGTTAGTTGCTGACTTTGTACGAGCACAAAAACATCCTTCTACTGTAAAGCACAGGCGCATCAGGCAGAGCGAAGGTATCCACTTGGAAGAGTGTACGTTTCCCATCATCGGCTATGGTCTCAATTGACCTTCATTGCAGATGTTTTGCGTGCTGTGTGTTCAAAGTGCTTGGCATCATCAGTGAGGCCTTCAAAATCACAGTAGTTAGAGTAAACCCCCTTTCCTGAAGTGAGCAGCATTATCAGATTGTTTACATTAGTCTTACATTTTTGTCTTTAACCGTAACAATTGCAGTTGTCTGAGAGTAAACACTATTTTTTAAAAACAGACTACATTCTGGAGTGGAAGAGACCCATTCTACAGGTTTATTAGTTAGGGGGCATAAAAATAATGCAAGTCGTTCAATGAGCATAAGTCTTTTTCACTTTGGGCAATATGTTTTTAATGTGATTCCATAATGGATTTAAATGCTTGATTCAGTCCTAGAGGGAAAAACTAAAATATTTTTTGCACTGAACATGCAACACATTGGATGAGATTTATATTCTATGGACATGCAGAAAAAGGAAAGAAGTCAAGAGGAAGGTGGCAACAGAATGAGGTGCGCCATGGGCGACCGAGTACGCTTTGTGCCTTGCTCTAGGACACGTGAGAAGAACTGGCATTTTACCAGCAAACCATTTCCATACCTTTTTGTACGCAGCCAGCCAGTCCTCCTCAAGTCCTATACTTACTGAGCGACTAGCAATTCCCCCATAAATTGAATGAATAGTCAAGTACGCTCTTTTTAGTCAATTAGAAACTAATCTCAGGGGGTAGTTAACATCACTCATTTAAATAACTGCAGTAAATAAAATACAAATACCTATAAAGTAACAGACAGTTCAATACATACTGTATATTAGACATGTAGACTTTAATAATGCCCTTGGGGAACTAACACTTCTGAAACTATATACTGTATACCGATTCCCACATAAATGTCAAATTGATCCACTGCACAACTTGACTCTTCAGCAGCCTTCCGCCATTTCTCTATTTAGATTTACAGCTGTCTTTAACATTACAGTTCATCTCGCTGCAACACATGGTCATGGATGCCAACAATTTGCAGTCCGGCCATCATATGAAGCAAACATCATCATTTAAGTGTTTGTCATTCCATTATTTTTGTTTCGCTCAGGGTACTTAACCCTCAGCACTCAATTTCTCTCTGCCCCGTCTCCTCTTCTTCACCTAACCCCCACCTATCAGACAAGCAACTCATCACACCTCAAGGTATGGGGACTATACCTAATGGCAGATAGCGGTAATCAATGCACTGCACGACTCTTGTTAAGCCCCTCTGTTCTATTCTCATGCATTGCTTTTCTCCTTCATTCCCTATTCAACCTCCCTGGATCGCCGCATGGCTAATCCTTTCTTTGGCCCTCCATCCATCCGTCCCTCAAGTCGCAGCTCACTTTATCTCGCGATCAAAACCAACTTTACACCACCGCTATTTAACAGTAATATCACACTTTACTTACCAACCCTTAAAGCTGTAAACGAAAAGTTCCTCAAGGTTGGCGGGTCTGTTAGTGTCTTTAGTCACGCTTGAACGACGCTGGTGCCAGCAACGCATACAGTGGTTTGTACAAAAAAATAATTAATATTAAGTTGTCAATAGTATTTCAAATTGTGGGGGCGTGAATGAAAGTTCTAGATTTATTGCCCTTATTTTGTGGTGCAGAGATATTTCTGCAGAGAGACGTAAGGTACATCGTTCCTCACATGTGTCTGGAGTTAATATTTGATCTCCTCAGTAGCCAAATTAATTTACCTGCATGCAAGGTCGAAGACAAGGAATGACAACAGTGGCTTGTAAGTTAATATCACTGATATTTCTAAGGTGAGATGTGTGTGCAGAATACATGGTTGATGTTTTTTTTCTGCGTGAAACAGCAGCCATGTGTAATTATTGATTTGAACATTACCAGACATTTACATACCCAAACAACAAAATGCAGCGTTTAATCGACACAAGTCAGTACAAGCATGGCATGAGAGGGGATAATGCAAGCTCAGCAACAACCTTGCAGAAGGAGACCGTTAGTCAATTTTCATTTGCATGCTTGTCAAGGTTTACTTTTGATTTCCATTTAAAATTTGATTCTGATTCATAAGAATGACGTAAGGACAAGACAAGCGTAACTCTACAGTACCATTAGTATTCTGGGGTCAGAAGGGGAAACCGCATATGTTTATTCTGCACTTGCACAAAACTTGATTGGTTTCCTCCTCAGTATAGCAATCGCTAATGTAGTTTCAGCGTGATCTTGGGGACTAACTAACAAAGCCAACCAATGACAGTCTGATCAATAAATCACTCCATTGTACTTGATATACGTAATATCATGATTGCATTGATATGGCACAATGAAGACTATATCTGTGGAAGTCTTGAGGGTCCTGCAACCATCAAGTCCAGATTCCAGCGACAGTATAACTAGATGCTGAAGTGGGGACCTAATTCAAATATTGAGCCAATCATTGAAGAGCAAAAGCAGCTTTATATCTAAAATGGACTGAAGTAATTGCTAACTCTGACAGGTGGCTTGGTTGGCAGGAGAACATGGCTGGAGATCTGTACAGATCTCGACAATCTGGCAGAGGCTGGCACCAGAACAGGCTTCTTGCAGCAGCCGTGATTACTCATCTCAGGCAGGTGTGATGATTTCAGATAAGTCGGTAGCCTTACCACCTTTACCACCTTACACCACTCAAATAGCAAACAAACTGGCACGCAGGTGTCAGGGAGGAGAGTTCGTGAACCATTCAGTTATATTCCTTTATTCATTTATTTTTTACTTGCCACTTTTTAAGTACCGGTACACCAAAAATGCTATTTGTGTGGCAACGTATTGGTTTTTCAACACAGCACATGCATGGCAATGGTGTGTAGTGTGTTGCCTCTGTTGTTTTTCACATTTGCATGGTGCTTATGGGTCACAGCAGCTCCATGTTTTTGGAAAGTACACTTTCTGACTAAAATGTTGTAAGCTTAAAAGGTTGAACAAGCATTACCACACTAGGCAACCCTTGAGTGTCAAATGTGCTTGTAGTGATGGAAATGATATTTCAGTGGGATGTGCTGTGCTAATATTGTGACGTTATTGTTATGGTAACAAGTCAGACTCACTGGTAAAATAATAAAAAATCTCAGCTGTTATCCCAGCTTGTTATTTGTTCGTGAAGTTATATCAGAAAACATCATTTAATGGAGAAATGTTATTGCCAACACTCGCACACTAGCACGTCTGCCTCATGACTTGTGTTTAATAATAATTGTGCACACACTCGTATACAGTATCTCACAAAAAGTAGTACGTCCCTCACTTTTCAGCAACCATTTTATTATAACACTATAGAAATTAAACTCGGATTTAACTCAGAGAGGTCGAAGTACCGTTTGTATCGAGCTGTTTACGGACCAAAATTTAATTTTTAATTAATTTGGAACCACGAAATGCTGTAACACAAGACCACATGTTTGTTTGTATGCTGCTATACTTGTTTTGTTTATAGGTAAACACATACACAAGTTACCGAGTGAGTTGGTGCGGAGACTGAGCCTACATTAATGACAGGGTTCCCTTCTGTTCTGCCACCGCCATCTGGTACTTTTTGAGATGGAACTCCAACATGTACACACTCTCACACACACACACACACACACACACACAGGCACAGACAACTGCTGCAGTAAATATCACACACCTTACAAGATCGGTCTCTGCAGGTTCAATGCACATATGCTGTTCATCAGTGTTTACAATCTGTGCCTGATTCAGGCATCTCCCCCAACTGTTCTGTTGACAAGCAGCACAAACGTGAGTATGGACCACAAACCTGAACATGCATGCAAATGGAAAATGTTTGCTCTTACCTCAAAAGTCAAACATCCGACATCCATTTTGGGGTGCCGGGTGATCTCAAATTTTTTCGAATTCTGAAGTAAATGTTCTTAAAAAGAAATATCAATCAATGAATTCCACCTTAGAGCGCTTACAAAAGCCCCCATACAGACTAACCAATGGCATCAATGAATCAATAGGTAAATATCATTTTCCAGTGTACATTGTATATTCAAGATTCAAGATTCAAGAGAGTTTTATTGTCATGTGCATGGTAAAACAGCAGTATATGCTGCAAGTACCGCAAATGCCAGTGACGAGAACGTTGTATTTGTCTTGTTTGCGGCGCATAGGCAACACATAGGTTCCCACTATGAAGACTCATTAAGACAAATTAGCCACTCCTCAGTCTCTATACATTAATGCGAATGCCTGTGTGGGGGGTTTGTTTGTTTCTTGGGGCCTTCATTAAGCTGTCATCACATAAAGGATGGCTGTTTTAGATATATATTAAGGCCGAAGACTGTTTATGTGTGTCTGTTTCTATTTGGATAAATATGTGTGCCATACTGCACAGAAGCTTTGCCTTCAAACTGGAGGGTGGCTCTTAAAATATACAAAAAATAGCTGTGATAAGGAAACATGATTTTAGTACAGTCGTCCCTCGTTTATCTTGGTTAATTGTTTCCAGAAGGCGATGACTGAATTTCCACAAAATAGGATTCAATATTAATAACAATATTTTTGTTGTTAGAGCATAGAAAACCTGTTTATGACCTTCTAAATACATTTTTATTAGAGACCTGTAGACATTAAATAACACCCTTGTAGTCACCTTTACACTTGTATTACCCAACATAGGAGACATCATAATAGAAAATAGGCCATCTTAGACAGAAATAAGATAGTCACACATTAGCATTGACAGCTTACTCCTGGTGGCTATTGTCTCATCAATGTAATGTTACTGACACCTAGAGACCAGCGTAGAATACTACACTACTGCCGCTGTTTGGAGAGACTCATGATGCACTTCAGTCGCTTTATTAACAAGCAGGAAACACACACGCAGTGAAAATTCACACAAGAGATGCTGTCGGCCACTCTCTACACTGCTAGCCTGCTACTAACACTCAGCTAACAGTCAGCTCTAGCTAGCTGATGTCAGACACGTTACTTCCCAACTTGCTTGCTGGTAACTAGCTTTTTGGACTCACTGCCTTGATTTCTTAATTTAGCCTATTCACAGTGGTGGAGCCAGAAAGTTTTCAATGAGGTGGCCAAGGTGAGACCATTACTCACATAGGGGTGGCAATAAGTTGATACCTAAATTGTCTAGCTAGCCAGTGAGGTGACCACAGCCAACACTGCCCACCCCTGTAGCACTGCCACTGCGTTTGAACCGTCTATTAGAGCAATTAATGGCTGAGCAGTATGCGGAGGACATGTTTTAAATGCATAGTTTCTGGATTCTGCTCACCATCATGGCAGCCAAACCCGCGCAGTCATAATGTGGAAGTGAATGCCGATCAGCTCTCCTGTTTTAACTCTAGACTCCTTGGTTTACATGCCCACTCATGCTGCTACAGACAGCTTCCAATATGAACAGACTTATGTGCTGCATCATGCTTCAGAATTTAAGTCAAGGTCAACATAGTGAGAAAACCTGAATGGAACCGACCAAAGTAAACATGGAAAACGTACCTACCACTTGCAGTTCATGCAAGACGCAACTTTTATTGAGAGCTCCTCCACACGGTAAGTTGCGTGCTGCAGTGAAATGTGTCCAAGTGGAAACGGCGGTTAGGCTGAACTAATGTTCTGCACCACAGAGCCACGTTTGTCAAAATTGATATTATAGGATATTATTATATATTATATATATATATATATGTTGTTTTAGTTTTCACATTGGAGTAAAACTAAAACTTATATCTACAAAGCCAATATGGTCCTTTTAGGATTTGTAATTTCATTAATGAGAAAAGATGTTGCCAGTATGGACGAATGATAGCCATTGTTCTATAAAAGTGACAGTGATGATGGCTGTCACATAATTGGCAGTCAGTATAGTAAAAAATGATACATACCTCTGTGACTCTATTATATCACAAAGCCAATGGTAATATAACAGAAAAACATCCAGAGCAGAAACTGGCATTAATGCAAGTAATTTCCGACATCTGCCGTAAAACACAGTTTGATTGGAGTTACCTGTTCCATTAAGGATATACTGTATGTGTGTGTGTGTGTGTGTGCGTGTTTTTAAAGAACATACATCACAGTTTTTGTTTAACAGGCCTTGGATGAGCACTGCTTCCTTTTATTCCCTAAGTGTGCAAAACAAGAAACGCAAAAATATATATATAGTACAGTACATAGGGTTTTATATATGTCTCTGGATACCAGAAAGGCATTATTACTTTCATTTTCTGTCATCATCCATTTTATCCTCTAGATCTCCTTGTTTCCCTGTCTCATAAATTACACGGGTGTGTGGTTTTATGTTTGTCCCCATGGCCACAAGCACAGACTTCTCCTTTGTTTCAAACATCTGTGTAGTATTACACAATCACCCTGCTCCTTTTTCCTCCAACTTAGGAGGCACAGCCCAAGTACAGTACATGGTCTCGTGTAAATCCCTACGGGGTTGCAATAACACTGTATATACCTCCACTCCATCAGCTTAATGTCACATTATTATTGACCACCTGAGAGACTGAGAGCTGCTAGATAATTATCTGCATGTATCATAAGCATGACTACTGCACAAGCCAAGGGAGGGCTCGTTCTACTCAGACAATGATCGAACAAATGGTCTGCCAGCAAAAGGCCTCTAATGATACCAGAAAAGTAAAGCCAAGTCTGAGGCACAAAGGAGAACATTAAGCTTGGCCACCATGGATGGAATACGAGGGGAGATGGTGGTGGTTGTTCAAAAGAGCAGATGGATAGATCATGGGAATGAGTCACATTGCCCGGTGAACTGGAGCGTCGGATCCATGATTAGGGTGGGTATTGATGGCAAAGGCAAGCAAATTGCATCGTACTTCTTCAGCCAGTGACAGGCGCAAAGATGCATACAATAACAAAGGGACGAGGCAAAAGACAAACAGAGCCGCAATAAGGCAGATGGATGGGTGGCCAGATACAACGATTCAGAAGCAGACGACACGTCAGCCAGACGGGCCGGGAGAGAAGTATCATCGAGGCAGAGCGGCGTGGATGAGCAGAGCACATCATGAGCAGTAAACCAGTGCTTGTTGTCATGTCCATAACTCACACTCCCCTGAGTTTTTCCTCTAAAATGAAAATCGGACGGAGTAGTTACTTCTCTGAGGTGTCAGTGGAGGGAAAAAATCCATTCTTCTTCCCGCCTCTCCTCAGATCCGTCTCTAAATCTCATCTGGTTTCATCACAAAAAAAACCACTGGCTGTCTTGGTAAAGCATAGGGTTTGTTTCAGCGTGGGGGCGGGGTTGGGAGAGGAGACTAAGACAAGACAAATAAGCATGCTTGCTCGTTTTATTTCTGCAAAGGTTCGTTTTTCTTAAGGCTACAAGATGTCAGTTTCATAAACTGACGTTAATTGACAGTGGCTGTGCACATTCCTACTATTGACCCGTCACTATTTACTACTGACCATGTTTGATTGGGTTTGTCACATTGCCCAGGCAGAGAATCTGTTGTGGTCCTACTCAGATGAGACAGTTGTTTACTTAATGTTGTTTGTGCCCCATCTCTGAATACTGGAATTGCCATGGTGTCATATTCTTATTCATCATGCCTGAAAGGAGCTTCCCGTGCCTGTCTGTCTTCTCGTTGCAATTCCTCAGCTTAGAATGCCACAACAGGTGCCCCATTTGTCAGGAACTGTTGCTGTTGCTGCTAAGAAGGGCAGTCAGTGCCTATAAGATGCATGTAGCCTTCAGACCGTAGAATTAGTCTGGAATGAAGAGTGGCCACAATCTATCCACGATGCTGGTCAGCTTCTGATTTGTCTTACAGCGGAAGGTCGGTTTTCGTAATGAAACCAGTCTCAAAAGTCCGGCAAAAATTGAAACGTTCGAAAACCGAATCCTTTTTTCATATAAGAAATCACGTAAATCCAATTAATCCATTACAGAAACCCAAAAACATTAACAAAAAACACATTTTATAGAGAAAAATTATAATGTTACGTGCAGAAAACAAAGCCAAATACATATAAATGACAAATTAAATGGATGAATGAACATTTAACCTGACTTTTACCGTTCTAGACTAGCAAACAGAGATGAGGGGAGGGACGCCTAATCCCCCTAATTTTTCAAGTCTCTAAGCATGCACACAAATGACCTGAGCCTTACTTGGACCTCTGTGAGCGCCATCAGACGTGCGCACTGTAGTATCGCAGCTGTCCTAAACCTGAGAACTTGAGGTAGTCCAACTTCCATTGTGTCATATTTTGTATACGTGTGGGTTCAAATGGATGGCGAGGCGTATTTTACTTTCGTTCTTGTCAACCTCAGACAAAATAAGCCATTGAATTATCTCATCCAATTAATGAGCTAAATCTTGTAGGAAAACACTAGTTTATCATTTCATTTTCCATTTCTTTTCTTGTTTACCATTTATTTTGTTAATTATGTTCACTTTAATTTCCTTATTCCCTTTCTGTTTTGCAACAGCCTGTTCTGACGCTATTTAATCCTGAAAATGTATGTGAAATTGATGCCCTATTTGTTGTATATGTTTACTTGTCTAAATTAAAAAATAAATAAAAATCTCAACCGAAACAATAATTGCAACACTCGGGCAAACTCGGAGTTTGCACTTCCTTTATCCGGTAAATCCAGCCATCAAAATAAAAGCACGCCAGTACTACAGGCACGGTTATGCCACACATGCAATCCACACTTTTCACTCAGAAAACTGGCTTGCTACTTTGGCGTTGCAACATGTTTTTCAGAGCAGCTCTTTCTCGTTCAAAAAAAGAAAAATCTCTCACCCAGATTGACCTCTTGTTCTTTTGTTTGCACATACTCTGGCAGCCAATCCACCTTAAAAGAACCACCGAGGGAAAGGCTTCTTGAGACGTCATCTGTACTTCTGTGAAGAAGGTGTCGGACGTTTCGCTCCTCATCCAAAGAGCTTAAAAGAACCACGTTTAAATTTTTTTTTTTTTTTTTACTGTGGCTTGGTGAGTGGATATGGCACATAATACGGGGTTTGCAAGCAGCCCTTAGCCCTCTTAACTCTGCTACACCAGTGGCTATACGCTACTATGGTGCCAACAGCATGTACTACATGCTGTTGAGAGTGCTCTCAACCTGTGGGTACCCGCGGTGGGCTTTTAACAAATGTCAAAAGAAGAGAGTAGGGAAAGAAACCCAAAAGCCCACAGAAGCAAAAAGGAGCGGAGTGGTAGTCCCTTATGTAGCGGGGGTCTCCGAAAAACTCCAGAGGATCTTATGGCAACACAAAATTCCAACCTATTTTAAACCAGTAAATACCCTGAGACAAAAATTAGTGCATCCTAAAGACAAGGCTCCAAACCAAAAACAGAGCAATGTGGTCTATTCCATCCACTGTAAAGATGAGGAATGCAAAGAGCACTACATTGGTGAAACCAAGCAAATGCTCCAAAAAAGGCTTTATCAACATCACAGGGACAATTCGAGTGGTCCTCAATCAGCAGTACATCTACACCTTAAAGCAACCAATCACTCTTTTGAGGACAGCTAGGTAAAGATTTTGGCCAAAGAAAACAGATGGTTTGAAAGAGGAGTAAAGGAAGCTATTTTTGTCAAACAACAGAACCCATCATTGAATCGGAATGGTGGTTTGAGGTTTAATTTGGACCCTGTGTTCAGCAGGTTACTGAGACCAAAACCCACAGCTCTTAGTCTTGCAAATGAGGTGGAGCCAGGGCTGAGCCAGAACAATAGATGCCAACGAGCCAGTATGACAGTCGTTCATACCCAACTACAGGGAGCTACACTTCCCCTTTGATCGGAGGTGCTAATGGCAGGAGAGGATTAGACCACAACTCCTCCCAGTCTTAGTGTAAGGAACCAATAGGAGGAGGGCGTTGGCACACCAATTTCGCCCACTCTTACTGTATTTAAGGCCTAGGCTACCAGCACTTATTAGTTCGCTGACAAAGCTCTTCGGATGAGGAGCGAAACGTCCGACACCTTCTTCACAGAAGTACAGATGACGTCTCAAGAAGCCTTTCCCTCGTTGGACAACTCCTGTACGACTGGTCAGCACAAATACGCAGGGTACTCTGATCATCCATGAGTGAGATTGGCTGATCACATAGATTGACTGTACATTTTTAAAATGTATTTATAATGAGGGCCATTAGTCAGGGGGGCCGAAGAGGGAAGAAAAGTTAGTGGCCCAACGTGATTTTTTTCTTTTTCATGGGGCTCAGAATTCCTGGCTGCACACCTGCTATTGGCTATATGACCTGAAAAAAGGAACCGTAAAATCACCTTAATTTCGGCAAAAACCTATTTTAATTGCTTTGTCGAGAGAACATATATCACTCGTACAACTTGCAGAGAATGAGACGCCTTCTTTAAGGAGACTTTCGACAAGAGTACATTTACTGGTGGAACTCTAGCAGGACTTCCAGACGGCAAGGTGGTGGGCTCCAAGTTAGAGAGCAGTCGGCGGAACCCAGTGTCCTCCACCGCTGACAAAGGCTGGTCATCTAGTCCGATACATTCAATTATTTTTGGGCTATGTGCTTGCATAAGGTCCACACGGCAGACATGTTGGGTTTGCCGCCGCTTGCCTGCGCAATGTGAAGGAAAGTTGAAGGGGGACGCTACCCAAAACATTAGAGCGGGACACTACACTGCGCACAGGGAACTCTACAGGATGCAATACAGTAGTATGAGCCAATGGTGACTGTTTTTTGTGATCGGTATTGAAAGGCATTGATCGGCATATGCCGATTACTTACTCTTCCAGTGAAATCGACTGATACGGATTGGCTGATCGCTTGGAGCATCCCGAGTCAAAACCTGTCATGTTCTTCTCTTACCACCCGGGGACCAGGCACCAGTAGACTAAAGGCCGCATGGATTCAGTGACTTCCCAAAACAGTTCAAACAGTGCCTTTGGTTGTACACGTTCTGTAGTTGCCTCAACATCTTCAGTAAAAGTTGATACTTCATCAGTAATCATCACAGTGGCCTTCTCCTGTTTTGAACAAACAGGAAATGTATTTTATGGAAATTTATGTCCCTTTATAGATGTAGCCTTGTCAGTTTTCTTGATGGAGGTGATTATACAGAGGTGTAATGGCTGTCATGAAGTGTTTGGAATAATATGAGTGGAAGCTATCCTTGAGCCGAGCACTCTTTTTTTCTTTAACACTGTAGTTAACTTGAAATGATTCAGCTTCAGGTCTACTTTTCGTCTGCCCACATTGCTCTGATTCAAACACTCTCTCGTCAGACATTTGAAATATAGCCTGTTGTGTTATGACGCATCTTAATACATTATACTGTATTTGTGCTTCCCGAGCTACCCATTGCACCACTGAATGGTCATTCAAAGTCCTGGCAGCCATTGCTATTGTCACAGTTATCACAATGCTGCCATTTTCTGCTTTTCATAGTGCTATCTTGCTTTCCATTCCCTGTGTCTGCATTGCCATATCTCCCTGCAACCCGATAGACATCTGACTTGACGAACTGTGTTTTTTTTACCACTTGTGACAGCACACTCAGATGTACATCTTCAGCTACGGCTTTTAATCTCTCGCTGTTTTGCATTAGACACTGAAGTAAGTGATACTTTAGTGTGTGTGTGTGTGTGTGTGTGTGTGTGTGTGCGCGCGCACAGACAGTGAGACAGAATGACACAAAGCTAGTATTGACCTCTAAGACCAGACACAGAGTACTTGCTAATCCTCTTGACTCAAGGGACATTACAAACACAATCTGACTAAATAACAGATTCTTTGAGTGCTCATTTATACACAATGGTTACACGCACGTGTACACAACAACCAACACAAACGTCTTTGCATTCTTTGACACAAGTCAGTGAACCGATTCCTATAATGAATCTGCAGTCATCATATTCAAGGTCACTTAACCAATACCTGGAATCTCACCATTGATATTTGCCTTTTGTTTGCCTTTCTGATATTACATTGTAACATGATGTTACATAATGTTGCAGCACTTATTCACAGCATCGTGCATCCTGTTCTCAATATCCATCCATTTTCGATGTCGCCTATCCTTATTAGGGTCACGGGGGTATGCTGCATGGGTATGCTATCCCAGCTGACTTCGGGCGAGAGGCGGGTACACCCTGGACTGGTCGCCAGCCAATCGCAGGGCACATATAGACAAACAACCATTCACTCTCACATTCATACCTATAGAGTCGCCAATTAACCTAACATGCATGTTTTTTGGAATGTGGGAGGAAACCGGAGTACCCGGAGAACATGCAAACTCCACACAGAGATGCCTACACAGAGATTCGAACCCAGGTCTTCCCGATCTCCTGACTGTGTGGCCAACATACTAAGCAGTAGGCCACCGTGCGGCCCTGTTCTCAACAAATAATGAACTTTTTCTGCATATGTGGAGGCACGACCTTGTGTATGTAGCATGTTTCATAACAGAGTGACTACACAAAGTTTCCGCTCCTGCACATTCATAAAGGGATTGTGTCTGTTTCGTCTACAACCCTGAGGTTGTGCTTGCCGTAAAATGTCCTGTGTAAGTCACTGACTCTTTGCACATTTTGGGGAAACATGTCTGACAGCTTGGGGATAGCACACTTGAAGGCATAAGGGAGGTTCACCAGATAGCTGTCCCTGCTATTAACCTGCTGTTACTCAGGTATTCCTTAGGAGAGTTGAGCAGGCAGGAAGTGCCATGTGCCTCTGGTTTTCACTCGTCAGTGGAACGGATGTGTAAAATGTTTGACAATATGGTTTGAGGTTTCATTCCAAAGTTTAACACTCATGATGTTTACCATCATTTATGTTCCCAATATGTACAAAAAAATACAACAAAAAAATGGTGGAAATGCCACTACTCTTACACAGTACCTTCATGCATCCACTGCATTAGAATGACACAATGTATTATGCCATATTAATCCACATTATGTCATTTTCTATTCCGATTGTTGTCATTAGAGTTCAGGGTGAGCTGGAGGCTATCTCAGCTGACTTTGGCTGAGAGGTGGGGATCCTGGACTGGTCAACAGTCAATCACATATAGACAAACAACCATTCACACTCACATTCATACATATGAAAATTTTAGAAAACATGAAAACGCCATGTAGATATCCCAGCGGAAATTTAAATCAGGATTACCTAAAATGCTAAGCCCGACAGCACCACGCCTGCTTTACAATGGATTAACGAATTGATTCTCTAGTGGGTGTCCCAAAGACAAAGAAATGAATATTGTTTGTTTTATACTTTATGCTTTAAATTAACATTATCTCCTTAAAATTAATATTTGACTCATACAAGTGGAATGGAAAAACTAGCATACAATTTAAAATATACTCACAATTAAACAAATTCAAGATGACAGAAAGCAAGGTAGAAAACTTTATTCAATAGAAATATGGGAACATTTCTGTTTTTGGACCAGAGAACTGGGTGTCTGACGCAAACCAGTATTGCACAGACCTCCGTGCATGTTTTTCTTTGCTGTCCTATTCATATTACGTTTCTGTGCAACCTCTTCTCAACTCTTCTGACAAAAGTTAACAGTTTCAGTACATGAGAGGCTATTGCTGTTCTGTTCTGCACATAAAAACCAACTATAAACTACTGCATGCAAGACAGGGGTCTCAAACTTGCGACCCACAGACAATTTGCAGTATGCCGGGTCATATGTTGCGTCATGGAAGAGTAGTGTAAATGCAGGCTGCGAGGTCTGAGATGAGGCAATGTTACTCATTTGAAGCGAGTATAAGTCTCCACTGAGCTAACAGTAAGCTTGTCACGCGAGAGAAATGAACAGGGGGGGTCACTAGATAGAACACTACCTACAATCGCAGTGCTAACAGAATAAAAAAAAAGGACAGCACAACACAACTACTGCTATGAGGAATAATGAACAACTCTAAACACATAACTTCAGCCACAATACCACAATGCATGCTGGGAGCGGGCATCACTCCAAATTAGGGTTGTGACAAAATATCTACATATCCAACTCTGGCGATATTAAACCCTTTTACGGATTAGTGATACCTTTCGCCGTGTATCGTTTTGTTATTATTATTATGATTCAAATGTAGCTGCTTTAAACTTCCATCACCGTTCCTTCTCAGTGATTCGAGCATTTTTCATGTCATCTGGGAGGAGCTCTTCCCGACAGCAGTGGGAAATTGGGTGGAAACCACAGAAGAAGAAATGAAAGTAGAAGAGAACATAAACTAAAATCCTGTTTGCACTTATGTTAAAACAGTATCATTCTTTTTGCACCATTTTTGCTTGTATTCTGGTTAAAATATGCTGCAAAAATTCCATCCATTTTCTATAGCGCTTGTCTACATTAGGGTCAGAGGTAAGCTGGAGCCTATCGCAGCTGAATGCAGCAAAATTCAAACTATGACTTTTTTTTTTTGGTTCACCATATGGAGATATTATCATTATTGTGAGCCATGCATCGCGTATCGTACCGTATTGTGAGTTAGCGTGAGATTACCAGTGCTACTCCCAATAAGTCATGCGGCCCAGCCTCACCCAGACCCTACCTTCAGCGGCCCCCAGGTAAATTGAGTTTGAGACCCCAAATGTAAGAGAACATCATAGTAATTCCAAGATACAATGCAAGTATGTTTCCCAGGGGCTAGGAATAGTACAGGGAAGATATCAGATCAATCTGATTGGACACTAAGTAAACATTTGTCGGTGAGGACATGGCATCATTGCTTGGTATCCTGATTTTTGCTATGTCTCCTTGCAGAAAAGTTCCATTATTTCAGAAGCTATTGTTGAGAAAAAGATGCACAATGCTTTGAATAAGTGCTGCAATTTCTAATTTACTTATTGGTGAATGTCTTTGTTATAACTTCTGTTTGTGTTTATTTGCACAGATGACATACTGTATCCGCTCATTATGTCAGACTGGTTGATCCTCCGTCATCTTGCCTTATACACTCACTAAATAGTATCCAGGCCACAGCAGCTGTTCAATATTCTCCTCACAGCGAGATCATGCACACACTTATCAGGTGGTCTAGCAACAACAGCCTTTCACTTCTCCTCCCCGTGCTTGTGACTGTTGTTTACATCAATCCTGCCCCCCTTCTGCCTTTGTCACTCATCGGGCTTGATCCACTTCCACTGGCCCAAAAAATAGCCTTGGGTTTTCACTTCTCCTGCCTGTTAAATCTGTCCTGTCTCCCCGGCCAAGCCCAAAGACTTCCCAGCGTCTGTTGCTGATTATGTGCTTGCTTTTACTGCCCTGTGTTACATCACTAAATAGTTTATATGCTGTGAAGTCTGCAGGTCTTTAGATGATCTGGTAGTTAGCAGCAAGTGAATAAGTGAAAGTGTTGTGACGGCAGTAAGTCATTCTGTGAGGACTTGGGGAGCTTGAGGGCTGCTGGTTTTTATTTACCAAATTGACAGAATAAACTGTGAACTAAAGTGTAAAGACGCGTGTGTGACTATGAATATAAATAT
Source organism: Dunckerocampus dactyliophorus (assembly GCF_027744805.1). NCBI lineage: Eukaryota > Metazoa > Chordata > Actinopteri > Syngnathiformes > Syngnathidae > Dunckerocampus > Dunckerocampus dactyliophorus. The sequence continues at coordinate 23,000,311 of NC_072830.1, forward strand.
TAATTCAGAGATTAATGCATTAATTTTCTATGCTGCTCAATCCTCATTAGGGTTGAGGGGGTATGCCCATCCTCAGCCTATCCCAGCTGAGTTGGTCGCCAGCCAATCACAGGGCACAAAGAGACAACCATTCACACTCACATTTCAGAGGATAATGAAAAAAAAAATCATATATTTTTTAACATACAGTCGTCCCTCGCCACTTTGTTTGAATTTTGCTGCTTCACGGTTTTTCAAATATAAATGAATTAATAAATCTTGATGTTTTATGGTTAAATACGGCCCCATAATTTCAAATTTTACGTATTTTTTGCCTAAAGTAAGCGTTAAATTAAGTTAACTAAAATACACATAAGGCTTTCAGATGACAAATTCAAAGACACTGTGAATGATGTGTAGTATTCCACACTGGTCACTTGGGGTCAGTAATGTTACTGTAATGTTCGGTGACACACACACAAACACTAATAATAACAGCATGGGCTACTGTTGCGGCCGTAACTCATGCCAAGTGAAAACTGAACTCTGAACCTACAATATGTTGAACTTCTTCCAGAGAAGAAGCTCTCATTGAATAAAAGAAAAGGTGCCTGTATTATCTTGCTGCTGCAGTACCAGAGGACAAGGAGAGAACGCAGAAAGAAGAAGGCATAACCCTAACTAGAAAAAGAGAGTGAATGAGTGACTGGAAGACATCACTTTGGCCATGATGATCTGTTATTTACGGAACTTCACAACTCTAATGTTAAAAACCGTATTTAAAAAGGTCTCAGCCATGATAAACGAGGGATTACTGTATTTGAATGTCCACTTGTAGGCCAAGTTCAAGAAGAAAGGGTTATTTAAATTACATGTTTAGAACTAAATGTGAGTGTGAATGGTTGTTTGTCTATATGTGCCCTGCGATTGGCTGGCAACCAGTCCAGGGTGTGCCCTGCCTCTCGCCCAAAGTCAGCTGGGATAGGCTCCAGCATACTGCCGCGACCTTAGTGAGGGCAAGCGGGATAGAAACTGTAAAGAGTAGGAAGAGTAATTAGGAACAAGCATAACATAACATTGTATATAATGGACTAACTCAAGGCAGAAGTTACCCACCACATATGTTTTTAACTTTTTGAAACAGACCATCCTACTGCTTGATCATTTGGTAAACCCTAAGAAATCAATGGACGTTTCATGGCATTCATCTGGTACTCAGGTTGCGGCGTTCTGAGTTTCAGCGTTTTGTGTTTACCAAGGAGCTCCCATTAATTATTTAAAACCTTACATTTGGCCTATAAATACTGGACTCGCTCGAGAACTAGTTTCAGCACGTGTGGACTACCGATGTGCAGATCAATACTGAAATATCTATGCACTCCTGATCAAAATTTTAAGACCAGATGAAAAATTGCTAGTATTTACATTTTGCGTTCTACGTAGAGCTTCGAAATGCAAAAAGAAGTGCGTGTGAGACAAAACATTTTTTGAGTAAGCAATTTATTGCAAGCAACCATTCAACTGAAGTAGGCTGTTCATCAGGTGATCAAAAGTTTAAGGCTATAGCAAAAAAAGAAACTAACCAAAATCCCCCTAAAATAGAAATACAATTTTCAAAAAAAGGGCTCAGTAACAAGTAGCTGCGCCATTCTTGTTAATCACTTCAAAAATTGGTTTGGGCATACTTTGTGTGTCCAGGAGGCTAGTGGGAATGTTGCTCCAGATGGTGAAGATGGCTTCACGGACAGCATCCACTGTCTGGAACCGATGGCCATTTTTGCCAACTTTACTTGCCATCGATCCCCACATGTTCTAAATTGGATTCAGATCAGGGGAACATGCAGGATCGTCCAAAAGAGTGGAGGAGGTCCTTTGTCAGGCGGGAATTGTGAACTGCAGAGTTCAGGGATGCCCCCTGCAACATCTCCACATAGCCAGTTGACATTTGACGCCCCTGCACAACCTGAAGCTCCATTGTTCCAGTGAGGGAAAAAGCAGCCCAGCTCATGATGGCATCCCCTCCACTGTGCCGTGTGGAAAACATCTCAGGTGGGATCGCCGACAAGTTACATAGAAACCGTTAAAAGCAGAATTGTACAATAAATGATGAAAAGCCGTTTCAACCGAATTGTAGTCCACTCGTGTGTGATCCTCCCCATTGACACACACAAACTGAAGGAGATGCCTTCTTTAACCGGAGCGTGATTGGCCGCACTGCGCCACATGACCAAGTGATGTCACACAAAGCTCTTGTGAAATTTAAAATACAGCAACAAATGGGGAGTAAGAAGGAGAAATAACAGGATTTGTTACCTGCATTACATGTTAATCTTGCAAGAACTTATGACATCCCTAGTAATAACCTTCATTTGTGCCCAGGATGGTCCCGTGTCTGGACACGCACAGATCCTCCGGCTCAGCGCCGGTGACATTTTTTTTATCTACCCCGTGACTTTTTTGTTCCATAACCCTCAGGGTCTTTGAAGAAGAATCCAAATTTTTGCCAGAATTTGGCCTTTTAAGTCTCCTTAGGCAGAGGGTTCAGTTACTTATTCCTCCCCCTTCTGTCATTGTTTGCATGCTATCCTCATTAAAATATGAAAACCTATAAATGTTTGGGTGTTTTTAGTTAAAGCAGACACTGTGTTTTCATCTGTGTGATTTTGACAAAGACCAGATCACATTTGATGGTGATTTTATGCAGAAATGTGAGAAATTCCAAAAGGTTCACATACTTTTTCATACCACTGTACATACGTACAACAACTCCATGCTGCCACCAGTGGTGAAACGAAATAAAGCACACCAAAATAAAACCCCAAAACAAAACAAACTAGACAAAAAAACAAAAACAGAGCATAAATGGCGACTACATCGTGGTCATGGCTTAATTTTACACTGCCTGTGCTGAGTATCTTTAAATTCAGGGATCATCATTCCATGCTAAAGCCCAGATGCTCCTGGTTTAAAGGCTGTGGTCTTAAACTTTGATCAACTGATGAACAGCCTATTTCACTTTAATGGTTGTTTGCAATAAACTGGTTACTCACAAAATGTTTTGTGAACACTCCCATTTCTTCTTTTGGCATTTTGAAGCTCCACTTCGAACCTCTTTAAGATCCAACAGTACAAAATGAAAATAGTTTTCTTATTTTACTTAACTTTTTTTTTATTGTTTAAAATACAATTTTCACATATTTCATGAGTTTATCCTCTGTTGTGTATTATCTTGGCTAAACTGTAAATTGCGCCGCTACTCATATACTTCAGAATTTCAAATAAATAAATAGCTCATATATTGTATTCTTTATGCTACGAGCCATCACCAGTCTTTTTGGGCCCCAGATCACTAGTTTCCAGGCACATGCACAGACAGTTCGAGGGGGCAGATGCTCAAGCACCTGCATATCAGTTGGGTGGTACACTTAATATACAATACATTCAAATGCAAGATAACTAGTTCTATCAGTCACCTCATAGTTGTAAGTCCAGGGCCACTTAATGTGAAACCATATCAGACAAGTTGAATTCCCAAGAGCATATCTGTACTATTAAAACATAATGATAGAAATTTGAAAACACTCATATGCGCTCCTGTTCCTGGCAGCCTCATCTATCTTCCCAATGTTTCTGATTATTTGGTCTGAGGGTCGCTCACCCTGTAGATTTCACGGGTCTCTGCTCTTTATCAAGATCAATCCCATTCAACTTGATAGGAGCTGAGCCTTTTTATTACCTCATTGAATTTGGATGGCTAATGAGTATGAAGCAAAGCGCGAGCACCTGTGATCCACAGAGACCTGATGCAGCTGCAAACTTGACAAAATGGAGCCGAGAAGTGCTCTTCTGGGAGTTTCTGAGGACCAAAGTTAGGAAAACTCTTTCTTAGCAGAGCGGAGAGGAAACAAAATCATGGATTTCCGATTTAAATTCTTATGTTTTTGTTTAGTGCTGAGTCCAGATTTATTAATGGAATTAAAGCACACTCCAGGTCTGTTTTGAGGCTGTTGCTTGAATTGAGTACTGTAGTTAAAACAAATACACACTTGGTGTAGTAGAGCACAGTATGCATAAGCATCATGTATGTAATTGGTATGGTATGATTTATTTGTTTCAGACAAGCTTAAGAAGTGACTTTAAGGAACATCTCATGGCTACATTTACATAATTCAACATGTATGAGAACAGTGGTGTGCAGTCAGGGCCAGCAAGGCCTTCTCTGCTGGCCTAACCGTTACCAGAAGCACTGACCTACATTTCAAACTTAAACGGGAGTATTTGTTCCATAAAATCATATTCATTTATTCCCAACAGTCTATTATCTTCATTTCGTAGTGTGTTTCTTGGTTGCAGTGCTTCCAGTAGTGTATGTGTATGTTAGATTTTTTTTGTCCAATCAGATTTCAGCTTTAATGTGTTGCCATATCAATGTAATCTGCCCCTGTCACATACAGTGCTCCCTTGTTTATTGCTGCATAGACTTGACCGCAATAAGTGAATTGCTGCAAAATACGATTCGATATTAATAAATGGAAAACCTGTTTACAATCTTCGAAATACGTTTTTTTTAGACGCACGCTGGCCGTACAGACGACGTATGAAGTGCGCAAGTTTGTCTTGCAACCTGAAAAAAACGTAAGCAGAGTTTGTTCGACATGACAATGAACCTCTGCAGCCAGTCTACAGCTAAACAATCAGCACGTCGCACACGCGCTTTCCGTGTGTTTTTTGCGTTTTTTTGCACGTAGACCAGCCATAGCAGAGCGTATGACCGGTTGTGATGTTCAAATCTTTACAAGTTATAAGCACTGCTTAGTGTCTCCCAAATAAAATGGCATTTTAACAATGTAACAATCTATTACATTTGTGAAATACAATGAATGCATTTTGAATTGTTTCATTTTTCAAATAAAATAAGACCAGTGTGACAAGAGTCACAGAAAAAGTGTGCTGACATAGCGTTTAGAATTTAGTCAGTGCGCAGAAATGAAATCCACACATTCGTTGTTTGTCCTTAAACCTGATTGGACATTAATGGATGCATTCAATGACTCAGATTAAAAGAGAAAATATGTTTTCTTGTTGGAAATTACATAATACATGAAGTTGAGTACTTTGAATGAGGACACATTTTACTCACTGAAACTCTCATTTTCAAGTCATCAGACTAAAGTCAGAGTCAATTCCTGAGTCATTGATGCCCAAGTCTGAGTTGAGACAGGGGTAGGCTCCAGCAAACCCCCGTGACGCTAGTCAGGGCAAGCGGCATAGAAAATGGATGGATGGATATTTTCATGTCATTGCTTTTAGCTACGAGGTGGCTGAAGTTAAAACTAAAACATTATTATCTTTGTAAAGGCAGAGCTACAAGTGTCCAGTGAGTCTGAATGTCAAATCTGGTCTGGTTTGAATAAGAAGGACCATGAAGACACAGTGTTGTCCTCTTGATTTTTCCACTTTCACTTCCTTTGGACTGGTCAACATGTTTTATATGTGTGTACATTTTGTGCCACTGGCCTGCCTCCATCCGACCCCAAGTAGGTCAGTCTGTTGCTTTGGGCTTGTCTGCTTTTGCGAGAAGCAAAACACATCCAAGGTGAGAAAAAGTTCAACCTGTCACTGATTCATGGGGAGCAAGGAAAACGTGTTCCTCACATGTGCATTTCTTTCTTTTTCATTCAATTTGTATAACCCTCTCACTTTCTTCTCTCTCACACACACACACACACACACAAACACACACACGCAGCAAAACTGCAACTACTGCCTCGTAACTTTTTAAAAATTCAACATTTGAGTATTGAATTTGACATTTGCCACATAGGCCTGTATACTGCACGTGCACATTATGAGGGAACGGGAGTTTGCATATTTAAAAAGCAAATGCATTCATGCTGTCATTCATGTTGAGCAAGACACAATGTTAGCGCTTTCCACGGTGTTCTTCGGGGAAAAAATTTGAACTGGAACAGAAGGAAGGGAAGAAAATTGTCTTTAAAATTTTACAAGAGCTATATCAAAATATGCTTTTATAAGTATAATAATTGGGATTTGGACACGATGTTTACCCCTCTTGTATACTTCAATGAGTAACAAAGAGATTATAAATAACTGGTTTTAAACCACCAGACATTACAACCACAATAGATGTGTTGTTGCTGCGTGCCTTTCTCCATTCTGTAAAGACTATTGCTTTTCCTTCACAGTTCTTGGGACCGGAGAAGTAGTCAACGATACACACTTCAAAAGGTTTTCAAATTATAGCTCAGTCTATTTGGTTACAGGGCTGGACTGTATCGTCAACAAGGAAGATGGATGAAGAGTCCAGAATGAAAGTGCACAGAGTATATATAGAAATCGGCACGTCCCTGTACGAAGTGAAAGTTAAGCTTGTGTTCACGTTAGAGTTAAGCTTGGGTGTGTGACAACAATGCATCTATTCTGTGTTTGCCTCTTGTCCCAGTGTTTTTCCATGTGTCATATCTAAGTGTTGCACAACTCTGATTGTGCTGTGTGAGTGTTTGTGTCAAGAAGGCCTTTTATGAGAAGCTATTACACCGAAAATGTAGTATTAGACTGAATCGATAGGTGCAGTGGTACTCGTTTACCCTGGAGCTTTGCCACTGGGGAGCGTTGTGACTACCCCAGATATCTCCGCCACGGCGATGGAACTGTCCGCGTTCGTGGGAGACCCTACCAGGGGCATATAGCCCCAGACAACATAGACCCTAGGATCACTCGGGCACTCAAACCCCTCCACCACGATAAGGTGGTGATTCACAGAGGAGCTATGTTATTGTTATCTACCTATTACATTGCTGTGTGATGGGTTTTTTTAGATCTTTCGCTAAAGACACCGTTAGTGAGAACGGTATGTGGAATAGTAAACCCCCCCGATTTCTATGGAGCTCTCTCTTCTGGGTTGGTAAGTTCATTGTGAGGTCTGTTGTTACTCTGCTTGCTAAATAAAGAGCTTCTTCTTCCTCACAGGCTTGTGGCACAGTATACAAGTATATATATATATATATATATATATATATATAGCCAGTATATAATATTGGCTTTCATTGTAGGGAAAAAAAAAAGATAATGATGTTGGCCGGTATCACATTTTTATGCCAATATCTCGCCGATAATTATTGATGGCCGATATTATCAGACATCCCATTGATTCCATTCATTTTCTATGACGCTTATCCTCATTAGGGTGGCGGGGGTATGCTGGAGCCTATCCCAGCTGCCTTCTGGCGAGAGGCGGGGTACGCCCTGGTCTGGTTGGAGGGCACCATTCAGACTCACATTCATAACTATGGACAAATAAGAGTCTCCAATTAGCCTAACATGCGTGTTTTTTTGGAATGTGGGAGGAAACCGGAGTACCCTGAGAAAACCCATGCACACACGGGGAGAACATGCAAAACTCCACACAGAGATGCAATTCAAACCCAGGTCTTCCCGATCTCCTGACTGTGTGGCCAACATGCTAACCATGCGGCCTGTCGGACATCCCTAGTTGTGATATCCAACAATACACATTGCGGAATAAAACTGCTTTAACTCACTGAGCAGCACCCTTTAATAAAAATTAAAGACTCTATTAACTAGAACTGCAAAATTGTCACACTTGTCCCAACACAGGAGGTCAGAGCGGAGTGAAGAGAAGTGCGGCGCTCATAAAGAAGGCAGGGAATTAGTGTCTTTGTCAAGGACTCTTCAGAGACATGGTTGTTGTTCAGCTTTGATAAGGTCCTCTAGTTGGAATTGTGCTGTGTAAGAACACTTGTGAGATGTTCATTGTCTGGAGCTACTCGTTAGGCTGCCTTCATTTCACTCTGAACCTGTTCACCTGTTCAAGAAACTCAACGTCTCAATTCAACTGAAGGTAGATCCTGAAAACATGTTGGGAGCAAAGCTGCAGACTCGTTACAGAAGACTTCAGGGTACCTCACAAAAGGATCAACATTTTACTCTTTATTGCAACACTTCCACAAGAAGTCAGAGCAGTATAAGCCCACCATCACTTGTCATTACGTTTTTAAAAGATTATAAATGTTTTTGTATAAATGTTTATATTTTACGATTAACAGACTTCCTCTTGTGTGACAATTCAAAATGAGACGGCATGTTGTATTGTTTTTATGTCTTAATTCCAGTTATGCTCACATTACTTTTACACTTGTTTAACAGTTAATGATGTTAAAATGTTACTTGGTACAGTTTATAAAGGTTTTATCATGGCGCCAATTTGAGCCCACAATAAATTTCCTGATGCATTTAAGGGCGTATGCTATAATGGCAATAACACTGCGGACACAAGTGTTACGTAAGACATGTGGTCAGGTGGTTACGACGTTTTATGGATGCAAACTTACTACCATAAAAGACTCTTCTGGTGGCAGCGCGTTAACGAAAAATAAAGTGAAATCAGACATTGCAAAGAAATCAACATTGGCTGCAAGCCCAGCTCTTCAAACGCTGCAACCATCATCAAGGATAACGATGGTATTCTTGAACGTGTGAAATGATCTGCTCCTATGAAATGGACAGTGATAACTAAGCAGTGTAGTCGTCTCCTCATTGAGACGTCCTCCTCCCAAAATTCCTGCGTCCTTCCAGTGTGCAAGACAACCACAGGGTTAAAAGTAAGGAGTTCTGTCATTTTCATGATCGTTTCATTTAATTCTTGCATTTAATGTTCTTATTTCTGTATTTTATATGTTCCTCGTGTGTTCTGTGTACAGTGTGAGTGACTTTGTGTTAATTTAGGTATAAGTTCCAACTTACATCGCAGTCATCGGAACGGAACTCGTTCGTAACCCAAGGACCACCTGGACTAAATTATAAAAATTCAACCATCTGACTGAAGCTCACTACAAAGAATGAAAAGGAATGAAAAGGAAAATATCCACAGACTATGTTCATTTTTAAACAAATGCGGCCTTGTGAATAAGCCAGACAGGTTGCTTAGTATGCAACAAGCAAGTATACATAATGCAGCCTCAGTAGGTTTTCGAGTATGATACAAGGTTGCGTAGTTGTCCGCATGTGCGTGCGTGAGTGTCTTGAGCAGTGGCTTTTCACATCTTGACGTATATGAAGCAGTGCGAATCACAGCTTAAGTATGTATGGCCCCTCCTGTGGGGGTCCATGTTTAATTTTGCATGCCTGCAGAGAGTGTCATAGCACATTCACATCACACAGCTCAACAAGCTCACAGGGTCAGGATATAAAGAAGAGCGCCACTGTGCATTTGCCTGCTGAGCTTGTGAATCTGTGCACACTTTGTCTTATAGATGTGTGGTCATAGTGATGGAGTGTAAGGGGACAAAAATAAAAAAAACAAGCTTTTGTTCTCTTCCTCATATTGATGCCCCCCCAAAAAACAACCAAATCGCGCTGGACGTTGAGATGACAGCTCAGGCTTTTAGCTCGATGGCAAGCACTCTCGACTCTCGATGGGCAGTGGTGTGCGCGGAGGTGGACCAGACGGGTTACAAATGCAACAGGTCACCTGTTTTGACTTTTGACCACAACTGCCTCCTCAGGCATATCGGGTATCATCCGAAGTCTAAAGCCCTCTTGCTCAGATATACAGTAGATACTGTATAGCGGCTGTCTTGTCTCATTGTTTGGTCAAAGAAAAATAGTCTGTATTAAGGTTGGACCCCATGTAGTATTATTTCTGATTTTAAATAACTGTCTATTGTGTTTACATTATATATTCACAACAATAGGCTGACCATATTTTGATTACCGACAACCACGACACTTGGCTCGGCAATGATACTCAATGATACTCAAAGTTTACTCAGAAATGGCTTATCATTTCAGTACATTTAAAGCAGGCCTCCTCTAAATGGATAAAAAAAAAATCATATTTCAAAATGCTACCGAACCAAAGACACAAAGTCCACATCACTTTTGGAATGTAACCAATATTTTTGTGAAAGTCATGTCCTCTAAAGTCACACAAACATGGGAACAAAGTCAACCTCCATTGTGCATGACGGTCCCAATTTTACGAGACTTCAACTCACCAAGCGTCAGAGGATTAACTTCTTGCATACGATTTGCTTTTTCTTTGACTTTTTGCAGCTCCCCCCCCCCCAAATGGGGAATTACGTCACATGTAGCAATTTAATAGCCCAATGAAAAACAATGAAAACCAGGACATTTTTATGCTGTTTATGATGTGCAAATAAATAAAATATAACACATATGTAGTTATTTCACACTTTTTTGTTAGGTACATAATTCCACGTGTTCATTCATAGTTCTGAGACGCTACAATGTAAATGGTCATGAAAGTAAACGAAACGCATCAAATGAGGTGTGTCCAAACGTTTGGCCTGTACTGTAAAAGTCTACAGCCTGCAAAATAAGTGTTTTTAGTCTTAACTTTGGCCAGCAAAATGCCGATGAATAGCAAGGTATTGAGACCATTGCGAGTCACGGTGCATAAAAGACAAAGATATGTCTTGCATAAAGCACATTTGAAGCATTTAACGCATCACAGAGAGACTCCCACGTAGGTTTTGTATAATTCATTAGCTGGCGCGCGCTCTGACAGAATGTATGTGCAGTGGCACGCGGTAGCACACACTGTACTTCATACAGCGCATTTATACACATACATAAGACAGATTGAGGTCAGTCTATTGTTAAGGACTGCTGGAAGATGATTAACATGTTTTGTTCAGCGCACCATGCATATGCGTTTTCCTTTTGCTATACTTAGACAGCAGTATGCTTTTAGGTTCATTAAGAAACACTCAGAGTGAACTATTGACTCACCCGCCTGGATGTTACTGTGTGTGTTAGACGCATTGGTTATTTGCACCCCAGCACCAGCGTCTTGTCATACAGCAAAACTGTTTGTCGCAAAAAGTCCACAGAGGCTTCCAGGCTTCTAGTTCTGTGGAACAATGACCTGGTCTAAGGCCATGTACACACGAACAAGGACATTCTCCATCTACACGGTGGCATTTTAAAACTAGTTCTTTCCACACGAATACACATGCACAGGTTGTCATGTGCAAAGTAATGGCGCCATGGACTGCTAAGGCTATTTCCATCAATCAGAAGCGTCGATGTCATTTCTGTAGACAGCACCATAACAAACATGGCGATTCGCAGGAGAAGACGCATGTTGACTGCGAGCGAAGTAGCGTTACTTTTCAGGAGGGTTTTTTTTTTTTCCACATTTGTCAACAAATTTTTTTGAATATAACACTGAAAATGGATGAAACATGTTCTTTATTAAAATGTAGCAGATGTTGACGAGCACTACAATGCTGTGAAGTGTAGTTCATTTTATCGGTCAAGACAGAACTTCATCGGCTGTGACACTATCATTGCTGAAATTATTGTGTGTCTGGAAAATTGTCGTTGTTTAATTGCCTCCACGGCAGTCGTTATGCAGCACAATACAAGCATACATAACAGGGAAGCTTTCAATGATCCGGGCAAAGCAGCTCAGTCACACGCAATCACAACGTCCTTACCACGCGACCATTCTCACGCCATTCTTCCACAATAACGACAAGCTTGTCAAAGCTGTCCCACCGGCTAGAGGTCCCATGGGGTCTTGACCCAAATCGCTGGCTGTAGCGTCGTGGCCGTTTTAGAGAGCAAAACAGCAGCAGTAGCGTCCTCCGAAGCCCTTAATGGCATCTTTGTTGGTCAATGTAAAGAGAAAGTAGGCACACAAAAAGTCATGTCAGTATGCTTAAAAGCAGCAGGTATTGTTTGCCGCTGTACACATCAGATTATACTGATTTTCCCAGAATCTTCACCCTGGCCTGCTTTTTCCAAAAGCTCTGTTTTAAGGACAGAAACCTATGTTTGCGTGTGGATGACAGGCCAAACGCATAGAAAATTATGCATTAAAAAAAAAATCCATATTGGTGTGGATAGCCTAAAATACATTCATTACTGGTTGTAAAAAAAATACACAGCCGAGGCCTCCGAGTATGATGGACTGCACTCGCCACAGGTAACAACCTTCATTTGGGCCGAGGATCGTCCCGTGTCTTGACGGACAGCCAATTGGTTCCACCAGCTCAGGGCCGTTGACATTTTTTTGGGTCCGCCACATGAATTTCTTGTTTCATAACTCTCAGGATCTTTGAATAAGTTTCAAATGACGGTCTTACTGCGTCCAACCTCAGCAGCAATGGCGCACTGCGAGACGCCTTGCTTATGCAGCGCAGCAATCCGACTGCGTTCAAAGAGAGAACTCTTTTTTGCCTTTGCTTTAAAAAGATCATGACACTGTGAATACCTGACAGAAAATGACACGGAATCCACATTTTTGCCAAGATTTTGGCTTTTAGAGACTGTGGTCTTAAACTTGTGATCAGCTTGATGAACAGCCTATTTCACTATTTCGCTTGCTCATTTTTTCCTCACTCCCTACTTAAAACCTCCTTAAAATCCATGCATCCATCCATCCATGCATCCATCCATCCATCCATCCATCCATCCATCCATCCATCCATCCATTTCCATCCAGTGCAAAATGTAAATTCTTGCAATTTTTCAACTAGTCTTAAAATTTTGATCAGGAGTGTATCTTTGGGCCTTGCTGTGTGGACTGGGGCAAAGTCATGCTGGAACATAAAATGTTTTATTTCTCACACAGTTCCTATAAAAAAGTAGAAGCATGCAGCTGTTCGAAAGCTTTTGTTAACCTGAAAAATTAAGATTTAATTCGAAATCGGCCGATTCCTGATTGATGAATGGATAAAGAACTGTGTTCATACTTTGGTGTTTATAGCATTAAATCTAGATGTATCAGCGAGATCAAAATGTTTCAAAAGTGTCAAGCTGCAGTTCAAAACACACTCCAACACACACAACCACGAGTGGAAAAAATCTAAAAAGACAAGAGGTCTCAAAGGCACTTTATTAAATTAGACCGGAAACACGCGCCCGCTGTCTCAAAGACAAAAGGCTTTCTCTTTTCACCTAATCCCAACGAAGGGATGCTTACTCCTTTGTTCTACTCTCCCTCTCATTTCCATTTGACCACGCTACAAGGGATCCAGGGAAGGAAGGATTGTTTTTCAAGACCAGACAAAAAAAAAAAAAATCTTTCATTTTATTTTGGAGCTTTTCCATGGAGTTAATCTAAACCCTGCTGATTAGCAAGTGGCACTGTGCACTATTGTCTTCTTCAAGAAACAGGAAGCGCAGACAAAAGGGATAAAGAATAAAGAAAAAAAATAAAAACTTTCCATCTCCACCAATCTCGAGAGAAATAGGCCTTTGCCGCGTACATGAGCGCTTTTGTTCAAACAAACAAACACGCTCACACATCCAGTTAGCCGGAGAGAATAGATTTAAAAAAAGAAAATTAACAGCAAAAAAAATGAAGAAACATTCAGCACCTTGAGGGGTTTCTTCTAATTATTATAGATGTTCAATCATCTTATCAAAGGTTTGTCAGTGAACACAAGGATTCATATATCAGGTTGTATCAGGTTGTCTGACTGAGACAAATCCAAATAGTCCGTACTGATATGCTGCAAGAAAAGTGCTGTCTTCAGTTCAACTGAGACCAAGTTATCAATAATCAAAATACAAAAGACAACTGGGGATGTCTAAGACTTCCCGGTGGTTAGAGTAAAGATGGCTATGGTTCAAATGCTGCTACACGCAGCCAAATAGGGCCCTCCGTTTTGCCCCAATAGCATAAAAGATGCAGTTAATCACACTATTGCCAGAATTCATGAACCAATCGATTATAATGAACATCACTAGTTCCAATCGGTAAACCATCAGGCTTGCATTTCCACCATGGGACGTGTAGTCCAGATGATGATCCATGTGTCAAGTATAAATCGTGTGACACCTTAGTAGTAATTCACCAATGCATCAAACAAAGAAAAACGTTCCATTTTTCCATGACTTCATTCTCTATATACAGTCGTCCCTCGCTATATCACGGTTCCAACATCACGCCCTCACTCTATCACCTTTTTTTTTCCAAAAATGAACTAATAAATGTTCAGTTCCAAGCATAAAAATGGCTAAATTAACTCACTAAATGAACAAAAATACAAATACAAGGCAGAAAAAGCATTCTAATTGTAAATAGTAGCCTTCTGTATTGGCCACTAGGTGTTGGTGTTTGGTGAGACAGGCACCAGACGTGATTGCCAGAACATGTATTTATTTCATGTTTAAATTATCTCACAACGGGCACAATAAATATAACATAATAATCATAACAAGGACTATTTTGAGGTCATAAGCTAAAACTCAACCCTGAACCTCCAATGTCACTTCCTGGCCTCCACAAATCTGTCCACCTGCCAATAAGGTCCCCTGTGGAATACATTTACTGTGACACACATGAGTAAGAGTTTCAAAAGATAGATGATTTAGACAACCTTTACAACGGAAACACTAAAAATATGCATTCAGTGCTCAGCAAATGTACGAGTCCACCTGTGGTAAAAATGACAAGGCATGGGTACACACCTTATAAAACGTGTTGAAAAGAAAAAAAAATGAAATTTTATGTATTTCGCAAAAAAACAACAACTGACAAACTCAATTTTCACACATAAGCAAAATATGTTTTGTTTGGTCTTCTTTAGCCTGTACAACAGATTTCATTCTTGTATTGATGTACTTTTGTACATGAACACAAAACACTTTTGTTGCTGAGTTCCTAATAGTTTTTATCTGTTCTTACAATTTTTTTTTCCATCACTGCACCGACTTATGCAATTGCAATTGTTCCTTATTGGGCAGCATCACAAATAAAACCATGACCATCGGCATTCGATCAATGGGCCTCAATAAGTGCCCCTCGGGCCACCTTCTGCTTACACTTTGCTCTATGATGCTCTGTTTTTTTTTTTCACTTTAAATTTACTCAAAATACCGCTGAGGCACCTTATTCTTGTTAGATGCACTTTTGCAACACCTTAGTTTAAAACACAGTTCAATGCTTGTGTAGTGACATGTTTGAAAGTCATATCAAATAAAAGCATTGTAAATGTCATTACTCATGTAAAGTGAGCATAATGGCACACTGCATGTCCCGGCCCTTGGGCCCTCACATTTTTTAAACCGTGGCCCACTTCATTATGTAGCTGAGCAGGCCTGATTTATGTTGTTTCAATTTGCTCTACCTCTGTGTTCTCGACAGTAAGAGAGTGTCAAGAGATTTATGTCCCCACAACCTGAGGCCTACCTGCTCCACACACACAAGCCTCAAGTCACTCCCACTTCAAAAGGCCCACTGCTTGATTGGGTCACTAGAGGTTTTGGGGTAAAGACGGGACAAAGCTGATCCTCAGAGGAGAGGTACGCTTGTGTGTGTCATTCCAACCACCCTGCACAGTGGAGTTTGAGGCCTTCCCAACAAATAAATCACAATTTTATGAAACCATACATTTAGTAGTAATAGTTGTTCGTGTAAATATTACTGTTATTTAAAAACACACTGGAAGTATTTTTTTTATATTGGCAGCAGTTTATAACTGTTTCAACATGAAAAAACGTTTGTTCATTTAATTATTTACGATAATTATGAACCTATCCGGGTAACTTGACCTTGTATAGATTGGAAGTACAGTTTTAATTGATGTTTTAGGAGGGAAAACTGCTTGTCGAAGAATTGCAATTTATCTTTAGTAATTTGATGTTGGACCTCATTAAAACAAGAATGACTTTGGCACAGTCATTCTCGCCGTTATAGAGACTGCTACAAATAGCCACATTTGATGTAAATGAACATCAGCTAGAGTGGGTGCACATTAGAGTTGCAAGCATATACAGCAATCCCTTGTTTATCACAGTTGATTGGTTCCAGACCCAACCATGATAAGTGAAGTAGGATTCCTTACTTATAAAATCTAATATTTTTGCAATTAGAGCTGTTAGACCTTCTGAATATGGTTTTCAACATTAGAGCCCTCAAGACATGACATAACACCCCTATAGTCACTTTTAAACTCCTATTACCCAATACAGTAGACCTAATAAGACATGTAAGACATAAATACGGCTTGTGTGTGTTGCTATAAATGTGTTCCCTAGGGGAGCTGTGACATTGGGGGTTCAGAGTTGAGTTTTCTCTTGGCGTGGTTTACAGCTGCAACAGTAGCCATGTTTTTATTCGGGAATATTGTGCCTGTTGTGAGATCATTCAACCTGAAATAAAAGCCTGTTGTTTCGGCGATCAAGTCTGGCATATTTGTGTCATCAAATCTTCTAGTAACATTACTGACACCTCCTGACCAGTAGGTCATATTCTACGTATTCACAGCATCTTTGAATGCACCTTCTGAATGCCTTATATTTGTGTTTCAGTTTAAAACCATTTTTATGTTTGAAAAAGCTTAAAAAAAATGTGAAATTTGCTTCAGTCTGCATCTTTTTTACATTTAGTACATCTCATGTTTGCAGTTACACAATAATAATAATAATAAATAAGTATAATCATGGGGAATTGTGCCAGCCAACGTCATGAAAAACAGCAAGAAGACAGAAAACAGCAAGAAAAGCGACAACTTCTATACTGCACACAGCAACATAACAGGTGGCTGACAATGTTGACTTAGGGCCAGCTATTGTGGAAGTAGGTCTTTGATCATTTATGCCAAGGTATGCGTGTCACCTGAGAGGTATTACTTAAACCGGTCATGTGTGATCTACTGTATATGTAGCCACTGTTAGAGATACAGAGAAATTCATGACATCAGTGAGCTTCATAAACAGTGAGTGATAGTACGGCAACATGGACCCGGGACACAATGACTGAACAGACGATATTGGGTGAATTGTACCAGTCAGCATTTTGTCCAGCTCAAATCGCAACAGCAGACAGCAAGAAATGACAGAGACAACTTATATAGCGTCCGCATAAACGTGTCACGATAACCGCTAAATCCGCTAAATGACGCCCTCGATAAATTGACATGTGCATGTATGCGTGTGTTTCATCTGCTCGTCTCTCTGTGCCTCACCGGCTGGATGACAAGAGGGTTCACTCTGCATCTGTCTGTGCACATTGGTTTTATAGTGAAACAGAAAGAGTGGGCCCTCATCTCATTCAGCCTCTTTCGGGAGGGGGGGCTACTAGTGATTGGACACAGAGGGTTTAGCAATGATCTTCGTGGGGAGACATACGCTAACATGGAGAAGGCTCAGAAGCGATGGGTTTTGAGGCGAATGCCACAGCGGAGAGTTTCAAACAGAATGAACATGACTGCCAACGACCGTCACGGACAGTTTTCTCAACTGGGAAAAAAAAACTACCACCGATGTAGGTGCCCTGGGCAGCGGAGCCTTCGTCCCGACAGTCAACACTTACTGAGGCGTTTGGTCGGCAAATATAACCAAAACCAAAACATTGTAAAAACATACATAACTTCTGTTTCAAGCGACTGTCTCACACAGGTACACCGTACTCTATACTTGAGTACCATCTAGTGGACGTACACCTCTCATGACAATTAATGAAAAAATGGTCTAAAAAAACGTTATCGATAATCGATTATTGACCATAATTTATAGCACAATTATCGACCAGCAAAATGTGTTATCATGACAGGCCTACGTAAGTCAATGATGACTTATGGCCACCTATTAGTGGAAGTTGTGTCAGGGGTAAGCAGATCTTATGTGGGTTTTTGATCATTTATTTTAAGTTATGTATTCCACCTTAGAGGTGTTCCTGAACCCTGCCGTGCATGTTTGATACAAACAAATTCCTAATATCAGTGAGTTAACTCCCTGACAGAGAGCAGCTCATTCTACCAGATTATTTTTGACAGGCTGTTAATTTGTTCATGACCCAAATTTGGCCATGCCTTTATCTGCTCAAGACTGGACTATTGTAACAGCCTCTTCATTGGAATCCAGTGCCGCCGGAATACTAATGAAAATCAGGAAATATCAACACATCACTCCCACTCAAAAATCACTGCAAGTCTTTCGCCCTTTTCTTCTTGGGAACTGATATTTTCCTGAACCTTACCTACTGTATGTTCTACTGCTGATTACTAAAAAACGGAAAAGGGTAGAATGATGAGAGTCTCATCTTTCTTTTGGCAGGTTCCATGTTTATATAGCCATAGAACAAAATACTCTGTGTGCCTTTAAAAAACAGTCAAAATCGTCTAAAATGGCTGGGATTGGATGAGTTAATTGTATTGCAGGCATGTGCAAATACTCACAGTTGTTGAGTTCAACAGTGGCAAAAAGGCGACGGTGCGAGGAGGGGCCACAAAAGCACTGTGAGCAGAAAAAAGGGGAGGTCATGAGAAATAGAAAATGCAGCGTGATGCATCAAAAATCTGAGAAGCTGTAGCAATAGCAGACATTAAGTGATGCTTGAACAAACACATCATATAAATGCAAAATGATCCAGCGCTAGTTGAAGAAACCAGTTGAACTAATTAGTGCTTAATAATAATAATAATAATAATAATAATAATAATAATGCATTTTATGGTAAGGTACAAAAAATGACAGTAGTTAATGAGGAACAAACCTACCTAACCCTAACCACTACTCAGTTATTCATTAGTTCTTCAGTAACTACTATAAAATGTATGTCTCTTAGTTCCTCAGCAACTTCTTTACTCATTAGTTCCTCACTTGCTCTTCATTAGTTCCTCAGTTACTAGTCTACATTTATGGACCGTAGTCATTAGTTCCTCATTAGGTTTTCATTAGTTCCTGAGTAAGTACTGTATTTTTGTGTACCTTATTGTAAAGTGTGACCCATTTTATTTATAGAGTGCTTTTCAAAAACTCAAAGACGCTTTACATGGCAAACGCAGGTGTACAAAATGAAAACCAAAAAGAAGAGTTCAGAACAAACAGTTTAAAGGACATACAAAAGACCAGACTTAGAGATTACAATGTGATGCAATTACTAAATATGTAAGTTTTCAAGAGTTATCTGTTAAAAGCAGTGCGGAAAGAGTGTGTTTTTTAGTCTTGAAAGTGGTAAGGCTTGATGCTAATCAGCACCAGATGCTCTCACAGCGCTTGCAAAAATAATGGCGCTGGCAAGAATGCACAACAGGGAAAGGAAATATCAAAATAAGAGTCTCAAACAGGAAATCACAGAGAAAAGAAAGGGAACTAGACTTAATGTCCAACAAGCGTGACATTTATATGCATGTCGGTCCTTATTTGGGCACACATGCAGTATCACATGCTTTTGTTGGCTGTATTCGAACAAAACACGTGAAAAGATTCTGTATTTTTTTATTTGTATTTAAAAAAATATATAAATATTTCAAAAAATAATAAAAATTTTAAAAAATGATTCTGTATTGATTTGTTCACTTCGCGGATCTAATTGAAACCAAGAAATATGTGCACTACACAACGAAAGCTGTTGTAATGTGCTTTTATTGTATAGCTGTATTGATTGCATGGTCATAGGTCACTGTCAGGGTCACAGGGTGATCACAGCATCCATAAAGGGGATTAAATGTAAGTTATTAAAGCACTCCGTCTTTTAAATGGAACATTTTCATTGACCTGCCACGTCTGTTGGCTCCTCCAGCTTAATCTTCCTCCTGCCAGACAGAGCACAATTTGTTCACATTTTATAAAACCAAATGAAATAACTATGGTCTATGCAGAGACTGTCATTATGTAAATTCAAAACAGATGCTTGCATTAGACAGGAGCTCAATATCAAACTGGAAATTAGAGGAAAAGCCTGCTACCTGGCAACCTTAAAGAAATGTCGGAATACTAGCCACTTTATATCTATATATATATGAAGACAAAGTTATTTTATTATTAGGTGTTTATTATAATTTCATCTTTTTCGCATTACATTATGCCTTTTGCCCTATTTTCCCAGTCTTTTTTGGTGTAATTTTATTTCTGCAATGTGCCGCGGACCAATTAAAAAAAACAAAAAAACTCACGAGTCGAAAATGCCCCCTGGGCCGCACTGCTTGTAGGGTGCATGATGAGATATCAGCAACCACAACTCTTGTTGACTATTTAGCTTGATTGCTTCCTTCATCACTAGTGATCGATGTTAAAAGGGAGAAGAGGGGTGTTATTGCATTTTTATGGCCTGCGAGGTCACATTTTTTTTGGAGGTGCACGTCACACAATATAAGAGGGTTTGCAGGGTACTTTGGCATAGGAGCATCATCCAGGTTTCAGAGACGGAATTTACAAGCGTATTAAAAGGGTCAAAATGTGTCCCGAGTAGGAAAAATGCTTGCTTGATGGCAAGTCTGAGGCTGTACAACAAGTGACAAAATGGTCCAAACTTCAGAAAAAAAAACACACGAGCTCAACAACAGTTAGTATTCAATGTGAAGCCACTGAAAAAAAACATTATGGCTCAAAACTGTAATGGCTGCAGTACTGTTTTTCCTTACACATAAAAAAGCAACCCGCTTTTACTGCAGAGTCTGAAAAAGGGATCACAAAGAGAAAGGCCTACTTATTGATTAGTCGCCGCCGTGGTTTGTTTCCACGTAGAAAGGACTGAGTTATGTTGGAGATGCGCTGTACAATACTTATGTTATGTGTTTTTCTCGCTTGGATACCTGTGGTGCAATCTCCAAGGACGCTTTTTATGATTAAATATCCACTTTACTGCCTCGCACTGCTGCTGATCCACTTAAACTTTATATTACTTACACACTTAGACACTTGTACCCCAGAGATTGAACCCATGTGACCTATGGAATCATTACAAACATCAGTCAGTCGATACATGTTCTTTTATGATGTCCCCCCCCCTCCTGCTTATTAAAGTAGTGGGGGAGTATTTGTTTTTTCTTTTTTATGAGTTGCTCCATTACTCCCCCTACCTTTGTAATGTAATTTACATCAAAGTCACTGTGGTAAACGCAGTGGCAACTGTGCATTTGCCAAGTGATAAAGACACGAACAAACTGTTTACTTTACACCAGTGGTTCTCAATTATTTTCTGTCAAGACCCCCCACCCCCTGGGGACAGAAATGTTTTCAGCCCGCCCCCGAAATACTATTGATAAACTGATATCCGTTTATTTATGTGTACTGTACAGACTGAACTCGAAACTGAAACAGGAAAATACAAGAAAATGGAGCGCCGCAAAGCATACAGGCGTATTCAAGAGTCAAACTGCATGTTGAGTACGATAAATTTGTACATGTTGGCAGGTCTGCAGTAATGCTGAAAGTACTCCCTGCCTCTCAAGCCCCTCCCTGACAGTTCATCGCCCCCCTATTTGAGAAGCACTGCTTTACCCCAACATATCGTCTGAACGTTTCATCGGCATGCATTAAAATTCACCCTAAATGCTTTCAATGTAGGCAAGGCATTTATTTACCTAAACTGGACGAGGCATTAATAATAATTAACCGGTGGTGTCAGCCAGCATTAATACCAGTTATAAGTGCAAAACATGTTTAACACCGTTTAAACACAAACAGCTGACTGGAATACTTCAGACGTTCGTCTACAGCCAGAACTGTTGATGCCAATGTTTTCTAACCCGAAGCCAATTAGGGCGTATTCACACTAGACCAGGGTTCCGTAACCCGCTACTCCAGAGCCGCATGTGGCTCTTCAGCCTCTTTTCACCGAGCGTGGTTTTTTTTTTTTTTTAACCACCGAAATGGAAGAAGTGTGGATTTTTGAAGTATCCCAGTCACCGCAACAGGCCCGTAACCAGATGTTTTTCGGGGTGGGTGCAAAAATCTGAGTGAACGGACCTTTTGCGAGGGAGGGGAAAATTTTGCATTTGCAGCGACGAAAAAACAGTTTTCTGATGCATATTTTGGACAGACATAACAACAATGTTATTTCCTCCAAATGACAAGCTTAAGGGCAAAATGCCAACATCAAGCTTGCCCTATTTAGATAAGTTCATCAGTTTACTGGACGACTGAGCATGCCATGGCTTCAGTGGTGGATGCTATTTACACAGGCCTACACAATATGAATCACTACAATGTGTTTCAGCCTTACCTATCGCTCATTCAGCATCAACATCCTGCAGCAATTTGCACATGCCACTATTCACCAGCAACAGGCGCTGTTGCAACACTTCTGCCATCATTTATCACAGCACATCTACACTCCGTTACAATTGCACACCTTGATAGCAGCTTTTTTTTGTTTGTTTTTTAACAAAGCGGACCTTTGGTCGACCGCGGGGGGTTCGTTCAAACCCCCCGAACCCACCCTGGTTACGTGCCTGCCGCAAGTCCGTGAATGCATCTAGACTGCGTTCTGACTGCTGAGTGGATGAGCAAGGGAAGGCGGAGATGGGGTCAGTGTGTGCAGTGAGACACAAAAAAGTCTTGACTGTGTTACCCCTAAACATGAATACGACTTTTTTACGATACTGACACCTAGTGACCATTGTTGAATACTACACAGCATCATGTTTTTGAATGCATCTGCTGAATGCCTGATGTGCCTGTATGTATTTTAGTTAATTTAGCCATTTTTGAAAATGAAAATGCTTCATATAGACAAAAAATATGAAAATGTTGCTTAAATATGCATATTTTTTTTACTAATAGGCCATGTTCAACCACAAACCAGCAATGATTTATTGATGAATACATTTTTGAACAACCGTGATTGAGTGAAGCCGTGAAATTTGGAGCGCTGACGTGGCGAGGGATTACTGTATTTACAATTTTCATGTTGGCCAAAATTTGAACCCAGTTACTCCGCAAAACTCTTCAAGTACTAGCCTATTTTAACTAACCCCACCAATTGATACAGCTGGTCACAGTGTACGCTTTAAAGCCACAAACAGTATGCTAATCAATGGATGGATATATGAGTGTTTGTTTTGTCCACCTTCCTGTGCACTTGGAGTGACTTTTTAATGAATAAAATATCTCCCTGCATGTTTATTGGCTGATTATAAAAATACAGTGACTGTAATTCTCCTAAAGCCACCTTAACAATGAGACAGTTTGGCCAAAGTCATACGCTTGCATACAAAACACCACTTTTTACTCTAAAAGTTCAATCATAAGGTTACTTTCAGCAAACTGTTTAAATTCCATTTTAACACGGCCCCAACTTACTTTTATTGTATTTCCTTGCACCTACTCCCCCCCCACTAATTTATTTTTTGGTTTACAGTCGCTGCTGCCTTCTTTTTTTTTTATTTCTCGCTCTTACAATCAGTCAATTCAATTTACTCTGGGACAGACTGCAGGGTTGAAGCAGCTGAGCTGTCACAATGAATTTGTGTGCTCTAAACAAGATTAACTACTGCTATTTGTATTCCCATATCTCTGAAAGGGTAATCAACGCCGGCGGTTTGGCTTGTTAATTCTCACCATGGTAACCACTTGAAAAAAAAGCCCATCACAACAAATAGATTGGCTTCAAATAACATTGCTATTATATATGCGTGTTCTAAAGAGGTCTACAGAGGTGTGTGTTTTGCCAAGGTGAGATTACAAATTGCTCGGTAGTATCTGGTAAATTGAGGAGGTATGCTTACAGTGTCTGGGGCAATGGAAAAAGAGGATACGTTTAATTTTAATTACTTCATAAATTAACATGTCAAACGCTGCAGTCATAACAACTGTAACTGTAATAAACATTTCTATGAGCACAGCAATTTAATAGAATTATTAACTATTGTTTAGGAGGTTGGGTTAAAACAATATTATACTCCTTATAAGGCAGTTAAATATTACATATTTACTTAAAAAAAATAACAGTACATTTAATAAAGTCTTTAAAATAGCAACCAATGATGTGTGGTCAGTTATGATGTAAAATAACACAAATATAAAATAAATATTTTTTGTAAATTTAACTTGATTCTAAATACGTAGTCTGCATGATTCCAATTGTTTTTTTAATACAAAAAAAAAGAAAAATCACTATTTCCTGATCAAATACAGGGAAAAACCCAAGGAAAGAGTGAGCGTGTCTTCGCTGCTTCGTGTGCAAGCCCCGCCTACCGTCTGAATGCACCTGGAGTGGGATCGAGGCCTTTCGTGGTTACGTACGCACTACCATAAATGAATTAAAAGCGTAATTTTGGTCCGCAAACACGAGAGTTGCTGAAGGACTAGTTACAGCGGAAGAATACACTAAATGTGGCTTACTCTCAAAACCTAACTATACAGTAGAGACGGTCATTAAGAATAAAGATCGGATTTAAAGTCTACCTGAACATTGTAAAGATGAGGGGGAGGTCGTTGATCAACAACCTCTTTTTTGCAAAAACAAAACAAACTACTGTCAGCCGCAGCCGTGCCAAAACATCAGATTCGCTGTTTCGCTGATTTTTTATTTTTTTTTATAGCATATAAACGCTGTTACAGGCCGAGCCTGGCCCTTTAAGAAAATTTGCATTGTGAGAAGTTGAGTGTTTCTCTCTTCCCTCTCTAGTCTGTCGGCACGGCCCATTGTTTTCTGCGTCCTGATTGGTTGTAGACCATTATCAAATCAATCTCCTTCGTGCCGTCCTGCCGCGTCTCCTGTGTCATCGCTAGCTTGCTTGTAAATAAATCTTCGGTTCGTCGCCGGAAATATGTTTTAGCAAGGATACAAAAACGCTACAGTACAGCGGAGCGGTGTCAGGACGAAAAGGCACGGTGACAGGAGTGAAATATGCGTGAGTGACTTCATGGATTTTCATTGATCATTAAAATTCAAACTTTGAACTTTGAGTGTTTAAACAAGAGAGAAATGTGAGAAAATGTTATTGCTCGTATGAGAAGTCTTTAAAGTGTATGCTGAGGGGGTTTACAGCCTTAAAACATAATTGTAAAAACATTAAGTTGGCTGCTTCGTGGATTTCACTTATTGCAGGCTATTTTGGGAACCTATCCCCCATGATAAAAGGGGGAACACTCTGCATTTTGCTACTCAAACGCAACATAAAAAGTGTACACTGTTATCTATTCTGTGCTAACCACTGGCGCGTGTGTAAACACATTTCACATCCCATTACCTTCTTGCAGGTCTTCAGGTAAAGTCCATGAATATGTTTTACATTAATCAACTTGACATGATGGGTGGTAAAAAAAAAAAAAAACACAACCTGAGATGATTACTTCAAGGTATTTGTCAACCATCAGCTGCAATTTACGCTTCATCATCATCTGCATACGTAGCAACGTTCATTTTGAGGTGGGCGAATCAAATAGCGCTGACACCGGTCTAATAACATGCTGTGTTTCGGTAACACTGTCAAATCATCTGAAAGATGGAGGGAAGACTTTCATTTGCTTTATACAGCTGCCAAATTTGTGCTCAAGAAAGGCGACTTTGTATTTGTCCTCAGTGAATATTGAATTCTCACAAGTCGTCATGCACGACAGAGTAAAAGTGAAAGGTTTGTTCATGAGGCTGAAAGGAAAACGGGATACAGTGAATTCCATCAACTGTCATGAAAGAGATTCGGTGGATTTAGTCATTTAAGTATCACTCGTTCCATTTTTATTAAAAAAAGCCAACATGCCAACGCTAAAAGCCCTCACGTGTTTGTCTTGTTCGCGTCATTTATTTTTAGCAGCGGCCTGGATTGGTGACAAAAACTAAATTAAAAGCAGGAAAGAAAGCTCTCCCTGCGCTAAAGAAAGATACAGTCAGCCATTTTTCTAACCTTCTCTTTAGGCTTGAAGATCACTCTCACTTTCTTTGATAAGCGTGCAAGACGGAGTCGAAGAAGGAAGAGGTGTGAGAAAGTGATACCGCCGCAAGCGCAACATTTTTGGAGGCCTGATCCAGAAATCCATCCATTGACATGGAGCAGTTTTTGTCGAGGACTTTAGATTGATTACCTGATGAGAGCTGGACAAGGAGGAAAGTGAGATCCAATTAAGAAGAGTGAAGTGCTTCTAAAAACCCAACTCACTTCCGCAGTCAGTCGACTGGCAGGAGCGGAGAGACTTTCATGCTGGTGCCTTGCTGCTTATCTGCTGCTCAGAATGAAACAGCGCTGCAGATTTTCCCAGTGTTAAAAATAACCTCTGGAAAAGGTGTGAGTTGAGCTCATTATAAAGCAGCTAAAACACCAGTCTACTGCTAAAAAGAAAGTCATGCCCCGTGTTGCTTTGCTGCTGAAATAGAATTTATTCAGTCATTTGACTTTGCGCCATTTCACGACGACAAACAGCGCAATTTAAAATGATAAAAGGACCAGATATGCAAGTTGTGATCTGCAAAGGGATTGAAGATTGAGCCATGGGTGGTGCGGTGGTTCACATGACAGCTGGCCTTTTCACGCCCTGTGATTGCCTGGTGACCAGTCAAGGGTGCCGCCCGAAGTCAGCTGGGATAGACTCAGTCAGCTGGAGTAACTCAGAAAACGATGGATGGTTTGGAAATTTCAACCTGTGAGGGTTGACTAAAAAAAAAACACAACCCTCATTCAAATTCAGGAGCTTCAATTTTTTAAATCACAGCTGGATGTATTTCCTATGGTATGTAAGACTAAGTCCTATTTTAAATGATCAAAAATTCCATTAAATACAGCTGCAAGTGAATAAGTAAAAAAGAGATATGAAATATATACATTGACTGTAAAATAAATATATTGGTTATGAAGTAATAACTAGGTCCGATATGATTATCCAGCCATCCATTTTCTATGCCGCTTATCCTGACTAGGGTCGCGGTTATGCTGGCGCCTATCCCAGCTGGTCGCCAGCTAATGGCACGGCACATATAGACAAACAACTATTCACACTCACATTCATACCTATGGACTATTTGGAGTCGCCAGCTAACCTAACATGCATGTTTTTGGGATGTGGTAGGAAACCGGAGTACTCGGAGAAAACATGCAAACCACACAGATTAATCAATCATTTCCTTTTGACATTACCTGTTTATTTGCATTTACAGTAATGAATCATTTATCACGGTCAATTGGTTCCAGACCCAACCGTGATAAGTGAATTCCCGCTAAGTCCGATTCCTTATTTATAAATGTAATATTTTAGGAGTTAGAGCATAGGAAACCCTGTTTATGACCTTCTAAATATGATTTTTAACATTATTAGAGCCCTTTAGACATGAAATGACACCCCTAGTCACTTTTACACTCGTATTACCCAATATAGAGATAACAACAGAAAATAAGACATAAATAAGACATGACAGTCTCACATGTTTGCATTGGGAGGGTTCCTTATTCTTTCTTTTCTGGACAGCGGTGGCTATTGTCTCACCAATGTAAGATTACTGACAGCTACTGACCAGACATGTCCAGATATTACATATCACATCTTTGAATGCGTCTCCTGCCTTATATTTTCATTCATTTAGCCATTTGTTCTGCTGAAAATGCTTAATTTGGGCCAATAATACGTACAATTTGATGATAAGCCATATTCAACCACAAATCAGTGATAGTTTATTCATATATTTTGAAAAAAGCCAGATAAGAGTGAAGCCGCGAAATTTGAACTGCGAAGCGGTGCGGGACGACTGTCAGTGATGTGCGGAGAGGTTCATGGTTGGTGAGGCACCGCCTCCTTTGGGTTTTTTTAACGTTAATACAGGTTGCTCATTAGGAGAATAACCATTTAAAAAGGAAGAGACGAAATTCACTTTGGTTGAAACAAATGTCAATTTGTTTTCAGATACTTCTGAGTCCAAATTTGAACTGATACAAAATGTTGTTCTTACCTTTTATCTGTGTATGAAGTACAGGAACAGTATTCTTTCCCAGGAGTTCTGATATTTTGTTTTAGAAGTCTGATCACCTCCTGGTGCGTTTGGGTGTATAATGAAAGGTTCTATGTAGCACTTGATTGGATCCCATGATGCAGAGGCAAAAAAAGGTGAGTGCAAACAGTCTTAAAGAAAGTCCGCATACGCACAGGAACAATAAACAACGTGCCAAGCAAACAAAAAGGGCACGACGGAAAAAGGAGCAAGAAAGTTAAATAATACAGTAGCTTGGCGGAGCTACTATGCGTGTAGCAAAGGA
The DNA here is from genome assembly GCF_027744805.1 of Dunckerocampus dactyliophorus. Classification (NCBI taxonomy): domain Eukaryota; kingdom Metazoa; phylum Chordata; class Actinopteri; order Syngnathiformes; family Syngnathidae; genus Dunckerocampus; species Dunckerocampus dactyliophorus. The sequence goes on from NC_072830.1 coordinate 23,028,216, forward strand.
CAATGGCAGCACTGGACGGTACAGGAAATGACCAACAGCAGACGAGCAAGGAGAATTGAAGACATGGCCGCACTTGGCATGGGAGCCCCCGAGTGCTATCGAGTCACAACAGGTGTGCTTAACAGGACGAAGCTGATGGGGAACAGCTGCAGCACTTCTCGTGGCTCCGCCCAACTCCAGAGTGGCCCGAATCTAAACAAGAAACACAAAGGCCGTTATGAAACAGAAAATGCGAAGAGGACAGAAAATACTAAAATAACAAAGAAACCAAACCAGTGTCACAGCAGAGCGTATATGACAAATAATCCTCCGTCTTGACAATCAAATTCATGCATTCATTCAGCAGAGCCTAAAAACATCTTGCATTTGCTTTTGTTACACAGTAATTGTTCATCTTCACCCTCAATACATACACACAGTCTCTTCTCTTGCTCTCTGAAACACGCACACGTGCACACGCACACACATCTGTGGTGATGACGTCTGGGTTGTTTTAGTTCAAAAATAAATATCCGGCATTTTGACAGACACTGCTTTTCTTTCTTAAACTTTATTCTCTCATTCTGTTCACGGCGTATTCATTTAGTGCAAGGCTGTACAGCATATTGGTAGGGGCCTTTGAGGCTGCCTTTCTTGCATTTTTGTGTTAAAAGAACATACGAAGAGGGCCCCTGGCTATGTTGGCCCCAGGCCCCAAAACTGCTCAGTCCGCCACTGGGTAGATTCCTTTTCCGGTTAATGATGGTGGCCGAGAAGTGCAAAACACTTTATCAAAAAGCAAAACAAATTACAATGAAACCTCCTGGAAATGGATTGTACCCGTTATACCCTCATTATGTAGTACTCCTGTAGTACATCTGTTCCTTCCATCGGGTAAGTACCATTGAACGACTCCAACGACCGGCCACATGTGCAAAAAAAATCGCATCAAGCAGCTCAAGTGTTGAACCACAACTCCAAATGTTACCGCACCCCATCTGATTTGTGTGGTACAATCCCCTTCTGGGTGGTCTAATTGTAATTTGTTTTACTTTTTGTTCAAGTGTTTTGCACTTCTCAGCCACCAACGTTAAGCAGAAAAGGAATGTACCAACTCCTCAGAGCTGATTGGTCCAAATGTTACCACTTCCTATAACTCTGGGATTTGGTACATTCATCTTCCGGGTGGCGTAATTGTAATTTGTTGTGCTTTTTCTTAACGTGTTTTGCACTTCTCGGCCACCGTAAAAAGGCTTTAGGGATGGTTGAGAGGCGCCGACTGAAAGAGCAGAAGAGGGCAGAAGGGATGTAAAAGGCAAACAGACGAAAAGAGACAGCTATCCTTGGCCTTGAGGGAAAAGAAATGATGGAGCCAGGCTAAGAGGAGGTGAGAAAAGAAGAAAAAATAACTGGTATGAGGCTGGTGATATGAACAGTGAGAGATCATAAGAGCCCCCAGGGTACAGACAATTGAGGCATGAGAGATTTCGGGGGGTTGTGAGGTTTGATGAAGACCTCACATTCACTTTGTCTGTTTGTGAATATTGATTAGAGCTTGCTAACTGTTTGCTATGGTTCTAATTTTGGCTTCACTCTTTTCCCCTTGTCTATGTGCCTCTCGTGGGCACGGTACTGCAAAGCAATAGCTGACGTTTGTCTTGAGGAAATGTTTACATACAGTATAGTGGCGCCCGTGAAGTCGAAGGTCCCTTAGATTGCACATTTGCACAAATGAGCCTCTCAAGTTGCAGCAACCTCTTTGTTCGAGCCTCAGTTATGTGCTTTTTCTTTAGCTTTTTGCAACAGAGCAGAGTCCCAGCATCACTATCTGGATTGTCTCTTGTTCCTATGATTTCTATGATTCTGTTTTTACATTTTATCAACAACGTTAAAGTGTTACTTAAACCAATGCCTGTCCAGCCAATAAAGGTTTTATGATGGCCACAGTTTGACCCTGGAACAGAATTTTGATGTCCATTACGTCCCGTGGGAAAAAGTGTTCCAGAATCTGATCGAATACCATAAAATGGACTGTCTGCAAAATGTAAGGAAACACTAACAAGCGCTGATTAACTAAAAATCAAACATTAGGTTCATTGAAGACTCTAAATTGTGAATGTGAGTGTGTATCATCGTGTTTATCATCGTGGCTGTAATTTGTGGTAGAGGCATCATACCGAAAGCTGTTGAAATTAATTGGTGGATCTTATTTTTGCTTTTGCTTTGTTTTATTTCTAGTTCTGTTTGTTGTATTTTAATGTGCCTTTCTGTTGCGTTTGTTATTTAGCTTTATACTGCTTTTATCTTCCATTGCAAAGTGTCGTTGAGTGCCTTGAAAAGCGCTATACAAAATAAATGTATTATTATTATTATGATTATTATTTAGCTAGGGGCAAAATGTTACACTTCTCAGACATACAGTCGTCCCTCACCACATCGTGATTCGAATTTCGCGGCTTTACACTATCATCGTTTTTCAAAAATATATTATGTTATATATCATGCTGTTTTGTGGTTGAATACGGATTATTATTAGTCAAAACATTTGCATATTTAAGCACATTTTACATATTTTTTGCCTAAAGTAAGCATTTTCAAGCACAAACATGGCAAAATGAACGTGATGCTTTGTAGTGTTCTACATTGGTCACTAGGTGTCAGTAATGTTACTGTAATGTCCGGTGAGACACACAAGCACCAGACTTGATCACTGGAACAACAGCCTTTTGGTGCAGGTTTGAATGATCTCACAAAAGGTATAATAATAATAACATAACAATCAATCATCAGAATAACAACACAAGCTACTGTTGCGGCCATAATCCACTCCAAGCTAAAAACTCAACCCTGACCCGGACATCACTTCCTGCTTATTTATGTCTTATTTACTCTGATTATGTCAAGAGTATAAAGGTGACTATAGGGGTGTTATTTCATGTCTAGAGGGCTCTAAAAAATGTTAAAAAACATATTTAGAAGGTTGTGAAGAAGTTTTTTATGCTCTAACAATGAAAATATTTGATTTATAAATAAGGAATCCTGGGCCTGGAACCAATTAACCCAGGTGGACGAGAGATTAGTGTAATGCAGTTCTACACCACTTCGAACTACAACCACAACAACAAACATATTGTTGAAACAGCTTTTGCATCCCATGTCTCTAATGCATGTGTACCTAATGTTATAAAAACGACTGTCTTGTAACTTGAGAGGACTAATTGTGTGTAGATTCCTAAAGAGCAGTTTCATATCCACCACTGCACTCTGGCAAAGACAAAAGCAATGGCTGAATTAGTTGGAGACATGGAAGCATCACTTAAAAGGCTGTAATGATGATCACCAACACTTGTTTACTTCACTCATCAAAGTCAATCAATAAACATTATCTTATGAACTTCTCTCACTCTCTCAAGATCCCTCTGCTGTTTTGCATGAATGCCTGCCACTAAGCACTTAATTAAGTGAAAAACAGTGGTGGTGCGCATGTTCAAACCTGATCAAAATGAATCCCTACACAGTGACACACAGTGGTACCTTGGTTTTCTTTATCCATCCCTTCCAAAGGGTCAGTTGAAACAGAATTGTATGAAAGCCAAATCATTTTTTTCCCTTAATAAATCATGAGAATCCACTGAATCCTTTTTAGACACCAAAAAATATTAACACAACACACATTTTATAGAGAATAATTAGTTTTACATGCAGAAAACAATGTGAAATACATATACTATACATAACGAATGAAAGGGATACATGCACATTGAACATCACTTTTACCTCGTTGGCAAAGACGCCGATGAGTACTCCATCAAAAAAGCAGAGATTTGTGGTGTAACTGTGTTAGCGAAGAATGCCAGTCAACCGGTGATGACACGTTACAAACACAGTTGGACTCTCGCAATGTTTTAATAACACGACCAGACTGAGTCACCAACGCGTTTGGGCACTAGATTCCGCTGAATGATACAGCGTAGGTTCAATGTTTGGCTGTACAAGACATATTGGCAATGACTTTTGTCGAAGTTACCACTTAATTCAACAGTACACGGTGAATTGTGCAACATTGTCAGTGTAATTTGTTAAGCGGGATCGAAACAAATAAAACCATTACCATGACCACGACCATGATTACACAAACATTTTCAAGCGTTGTCAGTGTCCACTAGAAAACGTAAACATTGGTCCCAAACACTCAACTTTCTGTCCTCCTCGCTGAATTCTGATGATCCAAGGCCGTCCTGGAGCTGAGAAGCGAGCGGTAAATAAAGCCGAGGTATACGTCATTAGTCTGCCTTGCCAGAAAGAGTTTAACGTTAGGCAAAAGCGTCTCTTTCTCCTTTTCTTTTCTGACTCGTTCAATCCTGCCCTCCATCTCTTTCTCGCCATCTTTCCCAAACAACTCAGCTGTCCTCTGGCTGAACCACCGCTGTTTAATACGGGTGCACATGTGTGTGAGTTAGTGCATCTCCGTGTGAGAGCACACTGTGTGCAGCTACAGTGTGTGTTTGTGTGTGTGTGCTCATGCTAAGCCATCAATCAATTCTCAGAGTGTGGCTTAGGCTTCTTCTTTAACTCTGCAGCCTCAAAAAGGTTGATTTACTTCAAACCTCAGACTGAATGTGACTGGATAATAGCAGGCTGGACAGAAAATGTCTTTTTTCAAGAAGTACTTTAAACAAAGTTAAGGTTTATCTGCATTAGATGAAAGGTTATGGTAGAGTTATTCCGATTGTGTGAAATAATTTATGTTAAACATGCAACATGAGGTGATGGTTACTGTTAAAATCTCATAATAAATGGAAGCAATGCCACTTGAAAGTCAATCAGGCACTGATAGAAGACATTCCATTTCCACATACCCGAAGTTTAATTTGATACAAGGTACTCGTTGATACACTTCATTTTTTTGTTTACAATTATTGGTCTTGATGACAAGATATTCTTTTATCTGTGGGAATTTTACATTTATAATTGTATTGAATAATACTTAAAGATCATTACGTGTCATTGTACTTAAAGGGGTAGTTTTTCAGATTTCGGTGATGAGAAACGTAGTTCCAAAGAGTTTGGCTTCTCAAAACAATGTGCGTTCGAACGAGTAATACGCTTGCATAACAAAAAAGCCTCCTCGAAAAAATCAGAAATCGCTCGGCTTTACTTTCTCTGACGTCGTATTAATGCGCGCTCTCGGCTCTCCGTTGTTGTGCATGTGACGAAGATGCATCTGCCGCAGTGTTAATTTTGTCTGCCATTGGCAGCATCACAATCTAAAAATAACCTAGAAAAGAAATATATAATTGATCTATTTGCAGTCAAAGCAGCTGTGTCCATTACTACCAAGGATTTAATAAGAACCTTTCTTCTCCTGTGGGTTGTGTAATTCATGTTTATTCATGCCGGTTTCAATCACTGTAAAACAAAACTACATTTTGGAAGAGAAAAAACCTGAAGAAATTAAACCATAATGGCCAAAATAATATTTATTGGTAAGGGTGGTTGATGATTCATTTATTTTCAACACTCTTTGTTGCACGGCCCTGTGCTCTTTTTGCATGAGTCCAAAACTGTATCGTATGCTTGCTTTAATCAATATCAAAAATACAGTATCGAGTCATGGAAGCACATCTACCACACAGCAAAGTGGTTCAGGGTTGAATTTTGTCCTTTTTGTGTTGAGTTTGTTCTCCCTGTCCTTTCATCGGTAGTCCAGTTCCACATATGGACACTCAAAATTGCCCATCAGTGTGAGTGTGTGTCTATTGTCTATACGTGCCCTGTGATCGACTGGGACCAGTCCAGGGTGGACCCTGCTTCTCACCCAAAGTCAGCTGTGATAGGTTCCATCTGTAACTCTGAACAGGATAAGCGGTTTGCTATCTTTTGAAAACCGTTTTTAGACTTCATACAAAACTAGTAACGCTATTGTTGTTGCACTCCTGATTTGGAAGTGCCCTGGTCAGATGATATTAACATGGCAACACACAGAAGCTGAAACCTGATTGGACAAAAATATCTAACATACACATATACTACTGGGAGTACTGTAGACATGGTACTGAATTAAAATAATTGACTGTTAGAATAAATTAATACAATTTCACGGAACAAATACTAGAATTTAAGTTGTAAAAGTATGCTAGTGCTTCTGGTGGTGTTCAGGCCAGCAGAGAAGACCTTACTGGCCCTGACTGCACACCACTGGTAAACATGATGACTTGGCACGTCAGGGACTTGAAACAACACCAAATATGTTTAAATAGTAATCATGACTTATATGTTACTTCATGTTTCACCATTTTAACTCCATACTGTTTGTGTATTGCAAGAAAATGAATCTAAAAGGTACTGTAAAATCCTTCTACGTGATAAATTCTAGTTGGTTACAGCGAACCATCTCCCTGACTCAATCCGAGGAGCAAACACCCTCTTGCTACTTAAAAGTCAACTCAAAACTCACCTTTTTGCTAAAGCATATAGTTAGACTGACTCCTTTTTCCTGATATGCCTCCCTGTTCCTAGGACTAAGAGAAACAATCGTTTTTTTCACTTGATCAACCGTCTATCGCTCTAGTCTATTTTTTCTATCCTCTAACCCAACCAGTCGAGACAGACGGCCACCCCACCTGGGTCCTTTTCAAGGTTTCTTCCCCAGAGACAGTTTTTCCTTGCCTCCGTTGCCAAGTACTTTCTCATGTGGGGTCCAGTTGGTTTCTCTTTTCATTTATGAGGAGCATGATCATCGACCTACCTCATGTGTAAAGTGCTGTTAGAGATGGGAAAACTGTCCACTCTGTTGTGGGAGTAGAGCTGCAAGTAGGCCTTATCTGCAGCAGAGAGATAACACACGCCAAGACTTCTCTTGGAACAATTGCACTCTGTTCTTTAATTAACTTCACACACATAGATTTATTATGAGTCATCCTTCCTGTCTCCTAGCTGGGACGCTAAGACCTCTATCCAAGAATGGGCTGACCGTTCTCTCCAGCGTTAGCATTGAGATTGCTTGTATCTATTCCTTTTTAACATTAAACTGTTAAACTTGACTTCAGACTCATATAGACTTATTCCGACAACCGCTAGGACAAAACAATCTGGGTGGGTGGGCAGCCCTAACAGTGCCTTGAGATAACTTTTGTTGTAATTTGGCGCTATATAAATAAAATTGAATTGAATCGATGTGTCAGGCGCAAAAAAAAAATGGCTCTTTGAAGTTAACGATAGGAACCGGCTCTTTGATGTGAAGGAGCTGTCATTTTTTTTCTTTTCTTTATTCTGCTAAAGCCGCAAGTGATTGGTCAAACTGTGTGGTACCCTATGTGTTGATGCTAAGCAGAAGGTGAAGGGAGGGGTTGCACACACAAGCAAGCTGGAAAGGTGGGTGGCGGGAAACAAAAGCTGATGGCACTCTGTGTTTCTCAATGTCAATTTTGGTCAATCAAAAATGGTTGCCTGGTACTTTTCACACAATCAGATTGGACCCTTTTGTGTAATTGAGACGGGGTCTTTGTTTTTGTGTTTTATACTTTTTTGGTTGCAATCTGTTCCATGTAGAGCATACAAGTGAAACAAAAAACATTTGATGATTATATTTAATTGTATTAATCATAATAATAATAATTAATAATAATTATAATTATTATTATATTTTTATACCAAAAATAGTTGAAAATTCCCATCCCTAATTGGTTAGAGGCTGTAATTAACTTCAGACATTGCTTGCAGAGCCGATTGTGCCTCAGCCTTATCTCCAAAGTTTCTGTTTTGTGTAAGTTCCTTGTGATATTTACTTTCTAAATGCTTCCCTCTTGAGCCTTTCCCTGTTGTGGTACACCAGGAATATATTGCTGAACTGATGTGGATGTGGGGATAAATAAAACAAAGCCCCGAAGGAGTGGATTAAATGGTCTTTGACATGTTTCCAAACGGCAGTTCCTTGGAGCCCTATTTTAGTCACACAAGTGTCAGTGTACCTGTAGCGGTTCATGTTGTTTAGGGACCACCTTCTTTCTCTGGTACTAATCAGAGGATGACAAGATAGACCCCCAGCTTCTCCAGAGAGCTGTACCACTTTATTCATTCAAATTCACACTATATACTGTATACTGTGTATACTAAAATGGTGATCCCCATTTTAATAAACAACATTTCTCAGTTAGCTGAGACGCACACCATTTTTAAAACTTGCTTTTGTTTTCGTCCCTTCTGTGGTGCATCCAAGTAGCACACAAAGCCAACATGCGGTTCTTGTGTTACGACATTTCGTTGTTATGTACGCACGCCCATAAATTATTAATACTGTACGAAAAGAAACCGAGAACTATATTTGGGTGTGCGTGGCGGAAGAATTTGTGGGTGGAAGAAGAGGTCGCGCATGCTACACTGAGGAAGGACGTCACTTTCGTTCCTTTTAGTCAACCTATAAATTTACCCTCCATTACGTCTCCCAAGCACGAGGCAGATTATTTTCAACGCAGAGTGTCAAAGAAAAGGAAAGTGAAAAGTGAAGTGAAATTAAACATCAAAAAGTAGGAAAATGTACATCAACACGGGTTGCATGCTCGGTCCCAGCCACCCAAACACCTCATCAAGGATAGGATGGGGCGTGGAACACGTGAAGGGATCTGCTCCAATGAAACTGATCATTATAACTAAGCAGCGTAATGGTCTCTCTCCCCCCAATAGCCTGTCTCTCCCTCTCTTGCAACAGATGCACTTTCCAGCGGATAAAAGTAAGGAGCTGTCCTCTCTCTTTTTTTCAATCACTGTTTAATGTCACTCCTGTATTTAAACTGTTTATTATTATATTTCATACGTCCTTTGTGTGTTCTGTGTACACAGTGAGTGACCTACAGTATGTGTTTTTAGACACTTTTAAGCCATTCAAGTGCCTGAAGCAAAGCAAGGGGAATGACATCATCTCAACCTGTTCCTACGGTCTGCTAAAGCCGTCGTGGAAACCTGTTGACTGACTTTTAGAGTGAATTCCACTGATAACTTTAAAAGAAAGATGATTACTTTGAATTATTATTAGGATTGTTACTCATATACACAATTTCACGCTGCTCTGTTTTGCTTGTTCTGTTACATCGGGGATGTAGATTTGATCTCATATTGCGTTGCCCTTATAGTTTCATTTTTCTATTTGATATTATTACTAATCTGTTTTATGTTGACAACGGTAATAAAGTCTATTGTGATTCTGACTGTGTATAATTGTCAGTCTGTGGCCGTCATGCCTCATGTTGTTATGAGGACAATTTCCAGCGAGCTGTAAAAGACACACTTTTTTCAGTGATCATTGTAATTGGTTTTGAAAAATGCCAATTAGAGAAAATGAAGTATAGTCTAGCTCAAATAGATTTAGAAAGTGTGAAATATTAATAGTGCCAATTAAATGAGATCAAGAAATAAATGGAAAAAAACATTGTCTCAAAGACATTAAAAGGCGATCAAGGAAACTCAGCTCAGTTCTTTCAGCTGCGCTGTTTCTTGTATCCCTCTTATGATTTTAAAGGCCAACATAAAGTACGTTTATTATCATCCTTCAGTACTATTACGTTCATGCTGAGTTGCAGAGCTGTCAGCCGGAACTGAGACAGGCTGATTTGGAGGTGACCTGATCTGAGCTGCCCTTGGGAAGAGCCTGCACTTCATGACCTCAAGTCACAGAAAATACACGGAAACACATCACATGGCCGGTTATTGATTCCGTCACGTCAGTTGAGAATTGACTGCTTGAAAATTATATAGCTGTGACAAACTGCATGCATCAAAATAGAAGAAAAAAAAATCGGCTTTGAAAAGAGGATTCTGTTCATTGGAGGAAATTGTGAGTCTAGCAAAGAATAGAGCAGAGTGAAATGTGTCTTTTCAGTACACAACAATCGATATATTTTCAAGGCGAAGACTGTGTACAAACACTTGCTCAGAAAGAGATCCAAGGAAGCACACAATATAAATCATGTGCTGAAATAGAAACGTGAACAACACCTACGTTCCCTTGCACATCTACCTCAAACACAAAGACCTCCACCATGGACGTCCCCTGAGTTTAATTTTGGTGGTAGGTTGTGAAGACTTATCGTAGAGGGTTATGTAGGTGGAACCAAATCTGGAGATGAGACGCAGAGAGAAAAGGAGAATGGTGAAAAATTCAACAGTTTTCACTTTGTTTCCTATACACAGCAAAGCACATGGCATTGCAAATAGATCAAATATAATAAAACAATGAGCCAAAATAAAAAGGAGGAAATGGTCCCACATTTTAGGCTGTGTCCCCTTTGGTCACCCACCTGTTCCAACAAGGTGGCGTCGGTGACCGTCTACTGCTGTCACTCTGGCTCCAATTTTTGTTGATTTTACCCCCACTTTACTCACCAGTTCAAGTCAGTGCTGGTGTACACTTTTAGATATATTTGACCCTCTGTCAAAAATAGTGTCTCATTTGATCTTGGTGCACAGGAGACCTTGCCCCTGTATCTGTCCCAAATCCTGGCTCACCTTCTCCGGGCTCCAGCCCCACCTCCTCGAGCGACACGTTGCAGATGCTGAAGCTGAAAGCCTTCGTGGTGCGCGCCTCCAGCGCTACCTGGACCGGAAACGGATGATAATAATAATTTCAATTTATCTTAAGTATTTCACAAATAAAAAATAAGTTTATTTTATATTACAAATAATAAATGAGAAAATAATGAAATGCAAAAGTCAGTTGCAGCAAGAACATTTCACTTTCAGTGCTCCGTCATGCCATACTTCCAGTAGATGCCCCTTTTTAAATCCATCTAGACCAGGGGTGTCAAACTCGTGCCATGGAGGGCCGAGACACTGCAGCTTTTCTTTCCAGCCGATCACTAAAGCAGGTGATTTTAATGATCAACACCTTCAGTTTGAGGGAAGGAGCTCATCAATTAAATCACCTGCTGAAGAAACTGGTTGGAGAGAAAACCTGCAGCGTCTCGGCCCTCCAGGGCACGAGTTTGACACATGTGAACTAGACTCTGTGGCGAAATGTGTGAAAGTGATGTCTCATGGTTGCTGAACCACTGTTCTATAATAGAAGCCTCATGAAACCTGGCATTGTCTTGGAATATAACCATTACCTGATTTGGCTGCCGAAGACCAGGTCGTCCAGGGGCCCGCCCTCAACAGCCACTCACTACATCACCTACGGTCAGCTTTAGGTCGTGACCCAATGAACAAGATCGCGGACACAAGATGGCAAAATTGGTTTTCTCTGTAGGATGGCTGGCTGGATAGTGATTCCCAAGTGGTGGTCGCAACCAAAAGTGGGTGTTCAGTGGGTCAAAAAGAATAATGTAACACCACCACCATGTTTATGGGTGACTTGGTCAAGCTTGAGCGGGAGGCGCCAGCCATCCAACACAGCTAGATGGCTAGTTATCTACTGGAGAAGTGCACAGCTTAAAGCGAAAGCTCACATTGTGTTGCATGGGGACATTCTGCCTAAAATGAAGGCTACCAGGTACGGTATGACGGTCCTGTTTAATGCCCAATTTGATCTATCGGTCCAGGCAGAGGGGTGCACTACAGAAGAAATGGTCCTCCTGTTAATATTAAACCTACCGAGTGTTTAATAAGAGCAACTGTACTCTTTTGATTTTTAACTTCCTGTTTCACTTCTAATCCAGATCCATGTACAAATACTCGGATTCAACTCCCCTGATATAACGTGTACTAAAAATCTTTACTCATTTCTTTTTTTGTGGATGAAAACGTATTGTTGCTAAACTGTTCATGAAACGTGTTTTGTGCTGGCACACCGTGTTATTTTGCGCTACCTCGAATTCAATCTGCACTTCAACGTCTTTTCATGGAAGGGACTGTTTGAAACTGGCTCAAAATCACACCACCAGTGCTCACCCAAGGCTACCTCGCATGTGTGTGTCACCTGAAGAGGGCGCGGTAAAAGGCTTGTAACACATTCGAAAGTCGGTGCCCCCGAGGAATAGATGCATTTTATGAAATAAATGAGATATTTGAGAAGTTTACTTTCAAAATTACCGGAATTTGGGTGGCCGCTTGTCATTGAAGGGCGATGGCGGGTGCTGCTGCCAAACCAGTTGAGAACCACTGCCCTAAGAGATAGTGGTAGTAGAAGTTTGGCCATTCTGAGGGATGTCAGAGTAGAACCCGTTGAGGGGGCTCGGGCACGCCTCTTTGGTGAGGTGTTCCGGGCATGCCCAGCCGGGAGTAGACCAGGGGTAGAGCCGGGACACGCTGGAGGGATTATGTCTCACAGATGGCCTGGGAAAACCTCAGTGTCCCCCCTTTGAAACTGGAAGAGGCGGCTGAAGACCGGGAAGTCTGCCTCCGAGACTCGGATGAACGGAAGGAAAGGGATGGATTTTAATATAATCATCACGCATACCATCAATGGGTAAAAATGCAATTGATGGTAAATTCTGCTCGTTCTGTACATTCAGGAGACCGCCTGATGTCATTTTTTAACCTAACCATACGTGTAACATAAGCAAGTCCAGATCATAACGCATCACCCAAATGCAAATTCAGGTATCCGTGAAAAAAATGTAGAAAATTTGGTGCATCCCATGATGAAACACGACTCATTTTCACCACACATGGTTGTGCATACTGTAAAGAGGAGCAGGAAAAGCAGCACAGCAAAGCATTTGGAACAACACAAAGAGTGCTGTTGTAAACATGAGTATCAAAATATGGGGCTTGTCATTTTTGGAGTTTTAACAAGACATTTTAAACTGAAACTGAACACAAAATATAGGCATGACGGCTTTGACCGCCCTCTAAAATGAGCATTATTACAGCGGTTAAAGCAAGCACCTGTTCTCCCACTAGCTTCACTTCCCCTCTCTATTAGCATAGCACCACTGCCACCTTCTGTTTGGTCATCCTGTCTCATAGAATAGGGCTCTGTACTTCATGGATGCACAGGTTTGTATTTTCATTCCCAGCTGTTTGTTAAAAACTAATTCCCACTCCGTCCATATCACTCCGTCATCCTCCACCACCCAATCAACACAAACTGTCTGAAGATGAAAGCGTAATGAGTCAGAAGATGTGATCAGTAGAAAATATGCTCCTTGTTTAATTATCTTTATTTATATCGACTGTGAATCACCATTTCGGTGTTAAATTATGGAATCTCAATAACACAATCTGCTGCAGATTTTCATCATTTATTGGCAATAGAATTTCAACGGAAAGAAAGAAGGGATAGTCTCATGGGCAAAAATGGATTTCGTATAACTTGAACAAATGATCATGATCCTAAAAGAGACATGCAGTTGATAAAGTTTGAAATTAAGATATAAGGTAGGCTGTATGGACTATACATAAATTATATATTTTTTTCTTCTGTTATATGACTCCAGCATACCAAATTCAGTGTGTTGCCAACTACAACCTGTGATAGTGATGTTAAATCTATCAGGGCACTGTCACAAGATGCACCCGGCTCGCCCTTATCAAAATTTTATAAGTTCTTTGCGGTCATAAGTCACCACCAGCTTGTGCGCCTCCAAGGCTGAACAACTGCACACGCGTGTTCTCACAAAAGCCAGTGGAGATTCATTTATACGGAGCCAAATGTGGATGGTTACTTCGAAAGGTTTTATTTTTTTTGGATGACATCTCACAAAAGTGAGTACCCTCCCACCAATATTGTAGGAAAAATTCAGAGTAGTCACAGTACAGCTTACATTTGGTATACATACAGTATAGATAGTATTTATGGAAAATGACACACGCCATTATTGTCTAAATAGTTGGCAATATAAATGAGTACCAACATAACAATGTCATGGTCTTGGACTGCATGAGTGCTGCCTGGACTGGGGATTGAGCCAAATTCCAACCAATCAATTGTTAGTGATTTCCATGCAATTTTGGATTTTCTTGAATGAAATGAAAGCAATCCCTTGTTTATAGCAGTTAATTGGTTCCAGACCATCCGTGACAAGTGAATTTCTGGAGAGTAGGATTCCTTATTCACAGATGGAATATTTTCATAGTTTCATAGAACATAGAAAACCTGTTTACGACCTTCTAAATACAAGTTTTAACATTAGAACTGGGCATGATCGAACACCCCTCTAGTCGACTTTACACTAGTATTACCCAATGTAGTGGACATAATAATAGTAAATAAGACCTAATATACGTAGACTCACACGCGTTAGCACTGGGAGAGTTCCTTCTTGTTTTTCTTCCGGTTGACAGTTCAGGCCAGAATACTACATATCATTTCAGTATAGCTTCTGAATGTCTTATATTTGTATATTAGTGAATTTAGCCATTTTTGTGCTTGAAAATGCTTAATTTAAGCAAAATATATGTAAAATATGCATAAATATTCATATTTTTTGCTAATAATAGGCCGTAGTCAACCACAAAACAATGAGGATTTATCATATACATATGTTTTCAAAAATTGTGATCGAGTGAAGCCGCGAAATTGTGCGATGCGGCAGGGGGCGATTGTAGATGCATGGTTGTATTTTATTTTCATGTAAGAATAATAAGAAGAACAATTTTAATAACAAAGAAATCCTGCTGCTTACATTTCGACCATCTACTGTTTTGTTGCATTGTGCTCGTGTGTGTGTCTCCACATTCCATACTGCAGCATTTAGAAAACAGCTAGTCTGATAGCAGAATGGGAAAAATTTGTAGAAGCATGGAATCCTAATTAATGGAATTGCTAAAGTCTGCATCCATTCTATTATTTACTACTATTACACTCTTTTATTATGTATAAAAGGTCGCTGCGAAAAGGTCCATGAAGTGACAGTGGTGTGTTTGTGGTACTGGGGGCCCGAGTACAGTCAATTTTATGTTTAACCCCCCCCAGTCCCTCCTTTTTAGAGATATATTGTGCCTCAAGAAAGTAGGCTGTGACCATGTTCTATAATAGACATGTCCACATGTGGCCAAAGACACACAAGCACAAACACGCAGGGACCTGCAGTTTGAAAATTGACTTTCAAAAGACTTTTGAAAGTTTCAACGTCAGATCCCTCATAAAATCCTCTGGAGACAATAATGTACTTCTATTTAAAACAAGAAAGAAATGGGGTTAAAAGTGGTTTTATTAGATGTAGGAGTGAAGATGTAGTTAAATGCGAGGCGAAGGGAGAGAGAGGGTGAAGGGAAAAGAAGGAATTGGATTTTTAGAGAGATGTCAGCTAAATGAAGCCGTGGAGTGTGGTACAGATGGAGAATGGCTTCAGACACAAGGTAATTATTTCCTGGCTGGTGGAATTGAAGGACCAAGGGCTCCTTCATTAACTGGCTGTTCATTACTGATGGATAGAGGGATGGACACACACTCATACCAGCACACACACACTTATGCACACACATGCTCGCCAATAAACACACAGTCTTAAGTAGATATATTTAGAAGTAGTAAATCCAGTAGAATGCGAAGGCCAGTATGCAAAAAGCATAGTAAATCGTAAAATGCTACTTAAATGTTATAAAATGTTTTCAAAAATGTTACAAAATGTTGCCCATATAGGTTAGGTAGCTAGCTTCGCTTCCATGTTGCACCTCGATAAAACACTAGAGGAACAATGAGCCCAAATGCCGTCGGAATGGAAATTCCTGGTTTATTCCTGGATATTCAAAATTCAAAGTGGATATTCGAAATATTCTAATTGCATTCCAATTATTCCAGCCCATTTTTGTGGCTGGCCCGAATGTTTTGCTCATGCTAAAACCTTTTGAGGTGCATTCAAAGAGGAAACATAGGTCTTCCAACTGCACTCTGACCGCATTCTAAATATTCTTACGGTATTCCAACAACATTCCTATCGCACTCAAGGGAGAAACAAAATGGCAAGCCACTTCAAATCCTGCCAGAATGTGTCCAAATGTGCCCCAAACCATTCTCTAAAAAAAAAAAAAATCCTATTTATATGTGCAGTTCATGTCCTCAAGTCAGGATATGTGTGGCTGATGGGCCCCCTCTACAGGTGGGATACTCGCCCCCACCTGTTGGTCAGACGTGCTCAAATGTCCACCACGTGACATGCATCAAACCAGACCCGGTAGTGAGAGGACTTCACTGCTGGGCCTCAGTCCTCAGGTTCATTACAAGGTAAAAAAAAAAGGAAATTATAACAGTAGTTGCTCAAAAATCAAACATACAGTATTTCATCCTTCATATTACATTATATTTATTATATCGCAGGCCAAGAGTCTCAAACAATTGTTATTTGACTACTAAAATGTTAAATAAAAAGGAGGGAATTGTGAGTCAATATGAGCTGGTTTAGCCTTCACTGCTTGTTGAGTGACGGTGGGAGGTGACGACATCGGAGATGATTAAGTATCATTCATTTTTGTCAACAAAACATGAAAACGAGAAAGCCAAAGCCATCAGGAATGCAATTTAGAAAGAAGGGGAAAGAAGAAGGGGAGAAATGGGCCAAAGATAAAACATATGGAGCTGTAGCGTCACTTTATGTACGCCGCATTACAGAATGTGATCAAATAAGCGTTACTGGATGGCTATAGGCTAACTGTGGTTCATGTGATTTTATTGTAAATAGGGCTGTTTATCATCATGTAGGTCCTTTGCAAATTAATGTGATGCCTGCTGTTGCGTGACGTCATGCGTGACACAGCCGGACACAGCGGGACCAAATAATGCCCCAACTGCTTCATGGATGCGGGAGGTGGTGGTGGCAATGCATACCCATGCAAGAACAATGTGTGTGTGTGTAAACACCGCAAAAGCAAGCTTTTTTAACTGCATTGCCATCTGCTGGATCTGGTGAGTCACTGCCCCACTTTGTCCCAATGCATGTGGACTGTAACTGGGAAAAGGAAAAATATATACTGTATTTCTCAAGCTGCACAAGAAGTCGGTACTTTACTAGGCTGAATTGGTGATTCGATGCGAATGGGTTTTAAAACCTGGCAGACTACTGCAACCAAAGTAAATACTCAAATAACTCTTTAGGAATTTAGGGTAAGGGAAACAAATCAGGTGATTGGAAGTACAGAGTCTCGGAGCACTCTGCGGAAGAGATTAATATTATGTTCGTTAGTTTTAAAAGGGGATTTTTAGCTTTATGTTGAAAGAAAAGAGAATGAGTCGGGAAGGGTGTGACTCTCATAAATAGCTTGTCAGCTCTGTCAGCCCAAAGCAGACAAACCAATTTGCAAGCTGACACCATGTGACACTTGTGTGTGTATGTGTGTGTGCTTATATATATATATATATATATATATATCCACACAGTAATATTTACACAGCCACTGCATATGAGCCTACGGATATATAATGCTGGATTTCCATATGCGGATATGGTATATTTGACTTTTAGCACTTGCATGAGTGACCAAAAACACTAATGTCATCAAGCACGCAAGTAGACAAACAAGTTATGAGCTTGAATGCAAATGAGCATCAGGATGAAGGATGCTGCAGGCTGTCCATTTAGGAGAGTCATCACCTCTTTTCCATCTGTGATACCTGGAGACGGCGTAGTCACTTCTCATCTATCTCAGAGAGCGACAAAGGTACACACAGACGTAAAAAAACAAAAAACAAAGACGATGTTGATAGAAGATGCACTCACTTTCATTCTATCTGAAACCCTAAAGAATTGTTAGTATAAACACTTACAAGAGCTTGACAACACGCTTTTCGTAGAAAGTCTATTCCAGAGTGCTGGAGAGAAGGGTACAACCACTACAGGAGGTGCAGTGTAGATTTCGCCCTGGTCGTGGCACACTGGACCAGCGCTACACCCTTGCAAGGATAGTGGAGGGTGCATGGGAGTTTGCACAACAGGTTCACATGTGCTTTGTGAACTTGGAAAAGGCCTTTTGGGGGGGGGGTCTTGCTCATGAATAAGGAAAGGCTGAAATGTGAGATAGATCGGTGGATCGGATCAGCGTCTGTAGTAATGTGGTTGCTCTACTGGACTGTCGTGGTGAAGAGAGGGCTGAGCCGGAAGGCAAAGCTCTCGATTTACCGGTCAATCTGTGTTCCTACCCTCACTTATGGTCATGAGCTTTGGGTCGTGACCGAAACTGCAAGATCGCGAATACAAGCGGCTAGGGTTCTGAACGATAAACCGATGCGACCAGATATCCGGTTTGACCAGCGAACGATTTAGCTGCGCCGGGAGCAGCAGCAAAATCAGTCGTAAAACTTTAGATTAATCGATTGTGGAGACATGTATCAGGTATTGCAAGAAGCAAGTAGTTGACAGGATGAGAGGGCTCACAAAACTTTTGCAAGAGAACGCAATAACTGTTGTGTTCTCTCGCAAAACTATGCAAAGCTACAGGACACATTTCCGGTCACAGCTTGTCTCCACATAACGAAAATCGGGTGGAAATGCAGAATTTTATTTCCATCTTCAGCAGTTGTGCATCCCTTCCTGCACAACTGTAGAGCTAGAAAGTGAAGCGAGTATGGTCATTTTTTGCTTTGTAACTTATTTACTTTGAAATGTTGCACCTCTGTTACCCACCTGGATTGTTGAGAACATTTTGCTCAGTCTGAAATGTTGCACACTTAATGTTGTTATGACATTTTGAGTATGGGATCGTTTACTTTTCCAAGCTAGCACAGCATTTTCATTGCACCCATGTGACAAATACTGTAGTCCTATTTACTGTACTTATCTGTGCTACACATTTTTGCTGCTTTTGAAGGCATGCGTCATTATTTAAGGGGCTTTGCACTATTTATTTATTTGGATTATGGATTGGATTGAATGTTAAGATTTCTGCTTTTTCATTGTTATATTTTACATCGACAGAACAATTGATGTTTATTGTCATTGCACACAGGATACAAAACTTAGTTTGGTGACCCCACTTCAAATTTCTAGCAACATTAAGACATGTTAAAACTTAAAATGTTCCAAATGTAACAGGTATAAAAAATATAGATATAAAATATAGAATGTAAAATATTGATCTCCTCACACAAAAAAGATGTTCATTCAGGAAGTCTTTTTTTGTCTGTGTCTAAACAATAAATACATTTGACATGTTATTCTATTGACTTCATTTTTGCCAGTGCCTTGCAGCATGCTCGGGGATATGATGTGCTCTTTTACACATTTGAAAATACTGTAAGAATGACACTTTCATAAAATTAGCATCTTTATTTTATAAGGTAAGATTAATGTCTACATCAACAAACATTCACTGTAGAATCGAATGGAATCATATCATTTATACACTGCATCGAATCCTATCGACTGCTTCTGTTTTTAAAATATAACGATTTTGAATCGTATTGTAACTTGTGTATCTAGATTTGAGTCTAATCGTTTATCACACAGAGATGGACATCCCTACAAGCAGCCGGAATGAGTTTCCCCTGTAGGGTGGCTGGACGTAACCTAAGAGAGAGCGTGAGGAGCTCCGTCATCCGTTAGGGGCTCAGAGTAGAGTCGCTGCTTCTTAACACCGAGCTGAGCCAGTTGAGATGGCTGGATGCTTCCTGGACACCTCCCTGGTCAGGTGTTCCGGGCATGCTCAGCCGGAAGGAGTCCCAGGGGTAGACCTAGGACACGTTGGAGGGATTACATCTCACAGCTGGCCTGGGAACGCCTCGCTATCCTCTGGTTGGAGCTAGAAGAGACCCACTGTGACTGTTACCTACTAAGTTAGGGGCTTGACATCAAAGTTATGTCTAAAAATATATATTTTCTCAGTAGCTTGTGTTTGATGATGTAGCACAGGTGGTATGATGGATGTCAGAAGCAAACCATAAAGGGTGACTTCTGTGTGGGTATGTGATGAAATGCTTCTCAAGGTTTGCAACAAGCATTTTGGCAATTATTTATTATCTATTGATTTGCTTTGCTTGTTGCTGATGTAAGGCAACACTATCCTGCCAATGGTCTTGTACGAATAGGAGGTCATGCAGGTTGAAGTCCATGTACACTTATAAACCTGTGCAATAAGTACAAATAAATAAGGGAATTATATATTATATAGATTCAGGGATACATTGAGACAGTGGTTCAGAAAGACCACATTGAGGATTTTACTAGTGTTCCCTTGTTTATCGCGGGGAATAGGTTCCCAAAACAGCTTGCAATAAGTGAAATACGCAAAGTAGACGACTTCTTTTTTTTTTTTTTTTTTTTTTTACAATTAGTATGTATATGTTAAGGCTGTAAAACCCCTCACCGTACACTTTATACACTTTTCTCAGACAGGTAACAACATTTTCTCACATTTCTCTCTTGTTTAAACACTCTTAAAAAAGTTCAAACCTTCGTTTGAATTTTAACGATCAACCTCCAGGTCGGGGAAATGATTAAGTCACGTGCATTTCACTCCTTCTGGGTCCTGGCGGCGTTCCGCTGTTCTGTAGTGTTTTTGTATCCTTGTTAAAACATATTGCTGCAGTACTCCTCCTGTTATGGTCCTCCTCCCTCGAACTGAAGATTCATTTACAAGCTAGCAAGCAAGTAAGCTAGGCATGACACAAGAGACAGGGCAGGGCGGCAGAAAGGAGATTGATTGACAATGGTCTACAGCCAATCAGGATGCAGAAAACAATGGGCGGTGCAGACAGATGAGCAGGGAAGCGAGAGACACTCAACTTCCCACAATGTAATTCTTCTTAAAGGGCCAGAATTCAGCGAAACAGCGAATCCGCGAAAGGTGAACCGCGATAGGGCGAGGGAACACTCGACTGTGTTCCTCTAGAAGCTCTTTAAAAAAGAACACCACGCATGCATGTCAGTTTTTTTTTCAGAGAAAAGAAGAGCTTTTTGGCACAGTTAATTTGCAGGATCCCCAAGGAGAAGCCGGGTGGGGGTGGGGTGGTTTGGTGGGGTTATCCTCTAGAATAGAACCAAGACAAACAACTCGCTTTCCACGCCTGATACAATATTCACACTTCTTTCCAATTTTGTAGTTTCCATCTGTGCCGATGGCAGCCTTTAATCCCTTTTTTCAATACACGGAATCACAGAATATTTAAAAATAAAATGTTTTTGAGTCTGCTGGTTGTATATCTTGGTTTTAAAGTAGTCTTTATTTTATCATATTCATTCTGACACAAATCTGTTTTTATATTACCGAACAACTGTGCAGAATATGTAATGACCAGCACAGGTATTTCATGTGTAATTTTTTAATTCTACCAACATAGGAAAAATAGGAATCCTAACTGACTGCAGCAGAGTATGAGTAATGATAGATGTGAATAATGAAGGGAACAATGGTACAAATTGAATTAATAAGGTGGATGATTGGGTGGAGGACTTTGATAAATTAGGTAAAATATAGATAATAGAGGAAAACTAAGGTAATGATGAAAAATACGTACTATGAAAATGAGTAAAAGGAGTAAGATTTAGGTCAGACATGCATAAACCGATGAGTAGGCTGATGCATGTTAAGGTGAACATATGGAACAGTGATAGCATGCACATCATGTGCAAGCTCTAAAGTCTATGTTTGCGATATGACAGGCGATCTCAGCCAACCAAGTTCACAATCAATTAGTCTTATTACCAATGCAATGGAAGGCAAGTGAATGAATATTGTATTTTGATACAGTTATACAGTTTTTATACATTTTTGTTAAAATTACACCACTTTACCTAATGTTGTGGACAAGACTTGACTTAATATACAGCAATCCCTTGTTTGTGATTAATGGGTTCCAGACCCGACCGGGATAAGTGAATTTCCGTGAAGTAAAATTCCTTCTTTATAAATGGAATATTTTCATAGTTAGAGCATAAAAAAACCTGTTTACAACCTTCTCAATATGATTTTAGGAAATTCCAACTCCTTTTTGGACATGTGGAACTGTGAATTGTAACATGTGATGTACTCCAACGTAACCTGTATGCATGTTCAAAATAAAATTAAGCTAGGGATACGCCGAACAGTGCTGCCGATTCCAATACCTATCATCCAGGACTGAAATCGGCCGATACCTATACCAATATGGATCACATGGCCAGGGTGCCGTATAAAGGGGAAAAGTCTGGACAATTCCACAATTCCAAGGTCTCTTGAAGGCCAGGTGGCCCACAAAATAGATAATTACGAATAAAACTCGTGTTGCCTCTCTGGACGTGTCATGCGCCTATCATCGAAACACCAATGAAGGAGGGTGCCCACCTGACGACCCACAAGAAGTTTCCTGCCTGCACTTATTCAGGGGTGTGTCGTGGGAGGGAGGGGGGAGGCTGAGCGATGACCTGGTGGTTGGGGCAGGTTTTTTCATCCCAGGTTGGGACCTCACTGCCTAGCTCATCTCCCTCCACTTTCCAGGCACTACTTTACTCATGATTGGGCATGGGACACAGGCTCAGGCTTGATCACCCTGTAGTTGGCCGCCTTTGATGAGGGTGTCTGGTGTTGAAAGGCCGAAACACCCACTGATTCAAAAGGTACACGACTGATGATGTGTCCCAAAATTTAAATCCTTCCCTTGGCTGAGATAAAGTTCCCACGCCACTCTCAACCACCACGCCTCATGTGATCACCATCTATTGGCACAAAGTCCTGTGTATGTAGGAACAGATGCTGCCAACGTGTTGCATATAGAGTACTGTACAGTTTCATGTAAGAGAAAAGGGATGCCCAAATACCAAATTTATTTTGACGGAAAATAACAAAAAGCAGTGTGGGAAATATAAATTAGAGGTGAACGCAAGCTCAGAAAAGCCACACACTGACTATTTCAGGATAAACTCAAATGTCAGTTGTCATTTTTTTTGCTGCCATAGCGGCACATCAAGCTCTGGTGTAACTGTGCCGGCACGGACACACGTATTCCTTCGATTTTGTAATTTTATTTGGAAGCATAGCAGAGTACCATACATTTTCCAGATTATTCCAGCATCATCAAAGTACAGTCAACCCTTAGGTTTTGTATCATTCGTTTTTTGCCTGAAATTTTCACCAAAAATGGCCTCTGTTTTAGTACGCCGTTTGGTTTTCGTACATTTCCACCGGTTTTGAGCGGCCAAACAAAGCACCCTACGCATTGGTGACTCACTGTCCATGTTTTTTTGGTTTTTTTTTTTCTGCGACTCCGAAATAACTCATCAGGGGGGCAAAGAAAGTTGTAAATGCCAGCAACTTGACAAAGAAGGTGAAAAATCCTATTGAATCTGATCTTACCAGGATATACGGGAAGTCCACATCAACAATAAGTTAAATTCAGTCTCCATTTCTAATTATTTTGCACGTTTTATGCATGTACAACTACAATTATATATTATTATCTATAAGATGTACTTTTTTGTTAATATTTTTGGTTGTCTGGAAGGGGCTATTTATTATTTCCCGTGGGAAAGAAACATTTTCTCAACAAAACCCGAAGTACCACTGTACTTCTGTTATAAACCAATCGACATACAATATATAAATACATATGTGTATGTGGCCATGAGCCAAACAACACTTTAATATGATCTATATTCTTAGTGCCTTGCCCATTGATTTAATGGCCAAAAATCTGTTTGTGTGTGGATTTAATTCCAAAGATAGTTTGTGTTACTTTGCTACAATCACTTACACATAATGTAGAGTTGTCTGCAACTAGCAAACCTCTCAGCCATGTCGAAGCATAAACCTGCTATGCGGCTTCACACATAATGACTCATTGCCAGATTCCAGCCCCAGTGCGGTGGAAATTGGAGGTGAGAGCAGGGTTAGCAATTGATTGTCTCATAACTCAGCTTCCTTTCCTCTCTCTGCGATTATAGCTCTCATTTAAATATTTCAGACTATTTCTTTGGCTTCCTACGATGATTACATACATGGGTCTTTGTGCGTAACATACAGTCGTGGAAGAAATGATTAGACCACCCTTGTTTCTTCAGTTTCATGTCCATTGTAATGCCTGATACAACTAAAAGGTACCTTTGTTTGGACAAATATAACGATGACAACAAAAATAGCTCATAAGAGTTAAAACTTTTTGGCAGTACAGCGCTATAGCTATTCCTGTACGAACTTAAGTGATTTCGGTTAACAACAAACAGCGGCATTACAATATTATTCTAGACTGGTCGCTAGGTGTCAGTAACGTTACATTGATGAGACAACAGCCACCGCAGGAAGTGCGCTGTCAATGCTGAGCCTCTCTTATGTCTTATTTAGATGTCATATTTTGTATTATGTTTACAATATTGGGTAATACGCGTGTAACAGTGACTATAGCAGCGTTATTTTATGTCTGGAGGGGTCTAATATTGCTAAAAAATGAATAAGGTCATGAACAGGTTTTCTATGCTCTAACTATGAAAATATTCCCTTTATAAATAAGGAATCCTAATTTGTGGAAATTTACTTCACGGTTGGGTCTGGAACCAATTCACCGCGACAAACGAGGGATTACTTTACTTAACATCTTGTCATCTTTCCGCTTCCATGATTGCTTTAATATTCGCCAAAGATTCAGGACAAAAGATAAATAAACGCAGCTAAAAACAAAGTTAATTGAAGCGTCTCAAAAAGTTTGGCTACATAAGGACAATAGAATGTCATTGTGGACAACATTGCTGACTGTCGCAGTTCACCTTTGTGTGACTTAAAATAACAACACAATACGCCTTCCGTCATCGCATATTCATTCCCTCTAATATTCTCTCACATTTCCCTCCAGTCTATGAGTGTTCTCACTGTCTTCCTTCCTAGTCCAAAATTTAGTATGCTCCCCCTCCGGACAGTGTTCATTAGTATGATAAATCACTCTGGTCCTCCTGAAGATTGCACTCACTTTCTAATGAGACAAACACGCACACAAAAACAAATCTTCAGGCCATGGAGTCACCATCAAACTAAGTTTCATGTCAGCCACGGAATGCTAGGTCGGGGCCGTGACATTTCATATGATGATTTGTTACAGTGGTTCAATACGCACTATGAATCAAACGATACTGTAACCCAAGTCACTAGCGTTGCCCGGTATATGACGTCATCACATGACGTCAGTGTCATGAAAGTGGATGCATAATGAACGCCATGTAGTTGGATTGAAATACTCTTGAAAATATGAACACAACTATTGATGAATTATGTGTAATTATCTTTATTTTTTCTATTTTATTATTATTTTCACAAGGTGCTGTTCTTATTTTTTATGGTTCTGACTTCTAAGTCTGCACAGCAGAGAATGAGGCGGGCATAGCTGCACCAGACACATTGAATTGAATTTAAGAACTGCACTTTTGAGTTGAAACAAATGCTGGCAATTTCAATAAAATACAAGTTTAAAAAGGCATGAAAATGTCTCTTTTTGTCTCAAAAAATATCGAATCGTGACACTCAAGTATCAAACCGAAGCAAACTGTGTATTTTCTGTATCGTTGCACCCCTACTATCCATCTATTGCTTTAAAATATCCGACATAGGAGTTGATCATGTGGGCAACGTTCCTCCTCAGCACTTCTTAAGAGTCTGGAGAGGGAGTGCTTCTTCAAGGCTCACTTCCTCTAATAAGTGAAAAAGACAGAATATCTCTTTCTGTTTCTCCTCCCTTGTTTCCCTCTATTACCTACCTTAACCAGAAGGTCAACCCTTCCCGGCCGCCACACACTGACACATCTCTTGATAGGTGTCCCCTCTGTCACACACTGACATACTTGCAGCATTCCTTCCCTCAACTGACCCAGAGCTGAGGGACAGATTAACTGTGGCATTGTGTTGCCCTGTCACCTCTGACCTTCCACAAAGTTCTGAAAGTGCAGCGCCTTAGCTCTCAATTGAAATCCAATTACAAGAAGACAAGAGACAGGAGATGGAGTGGGTGGTAGCATGGGAGGGCGGGCCATTGATTTAAAGAAAAGTACTGCACAGAAAGCTTGTGATGCTGTGGCTTTTTATCAAGTGTGCTTCATTTTTAGCCCTCCAGCCCTCCCATCCCATTTGTTGCACTCCCTTGTTGTTTCCGTCGCCAATATTTACCAGCTATTTCTGTCAAAGTCTGTTTGTTTCATGATGCTTGCAGCAAAAGACAAGACCAAGAAAAGTGTGGCAAGTGCAGCAGAGTGAGCTAATCAGCTTTATTTTCATAGATAAAAGCCACTGTAAGGTTTAAGATTATCTCAGGTTATTAATGTCTTGCGCCAAAATTAAAGTGTTTATCCAAGTTTCTGTAAACTTGAAAAACTTTGTATTAGCATTGCATATTGATGAGTGCCACGATTGCTTCTTTAATCTCTATAATCTGCCTTTTGAAGGTCGTACAAATCCTTTTTTTCTTATTATCTTTGCACATCTGTATCGATTAGAGAATCACAGTTCAGGTAGCTTTTATCAAAGGTGTGCAGAGATGTATGCCTTGATGTCACATATTTCTCCTCAAGACTTGCAGGAGCTTGATAATCAGCCTTATCAGCAGAAAGATCACTTTGCCTGGGATATGGTATCGCCTTCAATTCTGTTCACGTTGATGATGGCTCTACTGGTCCTACATATAAATTCATATAGTATCAGCCTTGAAAGCTAAGAGCTGTCATGATTTTAAAGCAAGGGTGTCCACAGTGTGGCACCCTGCACATTGTACAAATAAAATGAACCTCCCCAAAAAAACAGCAAAAATGGGAAAAACATGTGTTTTCACAGTTCATTCGGCGACAGTGAATGAACTGTGAAAACAAATGTTGAGTTGTATTATGAAAAACTTTGCCTTTTCAAAGTTAATACATTTTGATTGATACTGTCAGTTTTTTAGTGAACAATATGACTACAGGTGGTCCTCGGTTTACGGTATTCCATGTATTCCATGATTTTGTGCTTACGCAAACACTTAAAATAAAATTTTGGTCGGTAAACACAAGCTGTAGAACCACCAACACAAAACAATACACTATGTGCACGATATTTATCATTAAGGATAAAAATCATATTATAACGTCTAAACGGATGCTGTAAGGATGACAAGGAGATGGTCAATCAACAATCTCTTTATTGCAAAAACAAAACAGGTTACCGAACCACAGCAGAACAACACCAGCAAACTCAACTGTGTTTTTCATCCTCAACCAGCACCCACACAGTCAGGACTCATGTCACGTTTATGGAGACTCGGAAACCACAAAACTCTTTATCAATCCTCTTTATCGATCCTCTGAAAACAACAGCAGTAACTTCTTTTTATTATTATTGATATGGAAAGGCTGCTAGTGTTTCATTCAATTCTTGTATTTCGTATTGTATTTTGCATCATAGAGCCGCATCTAACATTTTGGTTATGTCAGCTAACTACAAAAGAGAACCCAAAAAGAAGAATCCTGAAGTCGACATATTTGTATGCATATTCACTAAATCATTCTGTGCTTTGATCCAACCCTGAAAGCTAAAATATGACACTAACGGCTGGACTCATATAGTGAAACTATTAAACCATATAATACATAATTCAGTGTTGTAGATCTCTTTTCTGTTTAAAACACTTCCAGACACATTTTAATTACATCAACACAGGAAATAAAAAATATGTTTTGCTATTTTTGCCAGTTGTGTGCAGGCGCCCCCGCCCCAAAAAATGTTAATTTGTGTCTTTTATGTAGGCAAACGCGTCTTCCAATTCCTCTTATATATTTATGGTAAGTGCTACCCGCCTGTCAGAGCTATCAGTGTTGTCTGCATGTCAATAGATGCAGGTCGCACAACCAAGACCGGGTTTGTATCTCCAGGACATAATCTGACTTAAATTCCAGTCTTGCATGACAAGTCAAAGACACATAACGTACATAAACTCACTCAGAAATTAATTAGGATTTACTTAGTAGTTTACGTAGTTTTATTCATTACCGCTAATATGCCACTTTTTTACATCTGGTTACTGCTCTTTTCAGCTAGTTGCACCCAAAGTTAGTATTATATTGTAATGAGTCATTTATTATTTTCCGTAGTGGCAGGTGCGAAATGTTCTTATGCATTTGTATGTACTTATGTACTGTATGTACTTATATGTATCATAAAGAATTTTATACTACAACAAGTCAGCGTAGCATATGACAGGCACTCAAAATTGGAACCATTAAAACATTTGGTTTAAAATTGGTTTAAATTAAGCCTTGTAAACGTGATTTATCTTTATCACCACATCGCTGGTCAAATTTTGCTTTATGCTATCACTTTTTTTTCCACTTTTTATGTATTTTTTGCCTAAATGAAGCATTTTCAAGCATAAAAATAGCTAAAATACTGATACGCAGTGTTCTACACTGGGCATTTGGTGTCAGTAGTTGAAACATAATAATGATAATAACAACATGGGCAACTGTTGCAGCCGTAATCCAGCTAAAATTCATCTCTGAACTCCCGATGTTACTTCTTGTCCTGGCATCCGGAACACATTCACTGCAACACACATGAGTACGAACAAGTTTTATTTATGTCTTAAATGGATTACAGTGTTCCCTCGTTAATCGTGGGGGATAGGTTCCCAAAATAGCCCGCAATAAATGAAATCCGCGAAGTGTCCAAGTATATTTTTGTACAATTATTATTATTTTTGTACATAAAGGGGAGGTTCTCCCCTAGCCAGTCAGGACTGTTGTGACTCTATATTTCCTCAGATAAACTGGACGCATCTTCAACTCTCACATGAGAATACAACACCCTCCATTGGTAGCAGTAGTAAATACAATAACAGACGCATGCAACAGAGCACCAAAAAATCACTCTAATACACCACAAGGACGCAGAACACAATGTGCGTTCATACGATGTTAAAGAAAACGTGCAAAATTGCACTTGAAAAAAATTTGCGAAAGAGTGAATCCGCTGAAGGTGAACCGCGATGTCGCGAGGTAACACTGGTTTGGTTTGGTTTGGTTTAGTTGTACATCAACTATGATATAATCAACTACAAACATCTCTGATTACATCAACTATATTGTGTAATACAAATGTAAAGGTGACTACATGGATGTTATTTCATGTTCAGAGGGCTCTACTAATGTTAAAACCCATGTTTAGAAGGTTGTAAACAGGTTTTGTATGCTCTAACCTTATTTATAAATATTCCATTTATAAATAAGGAATCCTACCTTCACTTATCACGGCCAGGTCTGCAACCAATTAACTGGGATGAATGAGGGATTACTGTACTTTGTAGCTATATGAATAAGGGTGATACCACTAGTGGCAATAATAAAACATTGTGGAAATGTCAAAAAAATAGCATCCAACTAAAAATTGGACTTTCTGGTGAAAGACTGAGACGTGAAATCCATCAAGGTTCGCAGCCTTTCCAGTTTAAAAAATGGAACACCACAGGACCAAGTTATGCACCCCGCGTACTGTGGGCTTGAAATGATGACTAGGATAGATTAATCGGATGACCTGACAGAGGCAGCTTTAAGTAAAATCAGAGGAGGTATCCCAAACACAATCCAAGAATAGAAATACTTCATTAAGAGCAACTCCTAATCACAAAGTGAAACGACTGAGATGCAACAACAGGCATTACTTGTGACAATGCCTTGAATAAACACCTGCTGCCTCGCTGACATGTTCAACTTAAAGTCATCCAACTTTTCTCATTATCTCAGCAATTGAAGCCACAGTTAGTCGCAGTGCATCAACAACTCAAGCCATCGACTACAATTACAAGTCAATAAGCTTTGGCTTACTTTTGTTTTAATTAGCCGGTGGTGTATGTTATGTGGAAGATGATGTCCGTGTTGCTGGCGTTCATTGTCATTTCTGATGCAGCTGACACAGTTTGTTGGGTGGTTGTGGTTGGCGGAGAATGGTGTACTGAAGAGGCCATCAATCTCCTCCTCCTCGCATCAGTGTTGACTCTCCAACTCCCAGTACTCTCATTCATAACATGTCTGACTTTTGAACAAGTCAACGCTTGATTTATGATACTTTGTCCTACAGGTTTTTTATCCTGAAACTTTGTCCTGATTTGTGATTGTTTAGAAAGTTCTGCAGGGCAACAGAAAAGAGTAATCTCTTCCCAGGTCGGGCAGCCATTGTGGCCAACACAGCTTGGAAGCAGATATATCATGTATGGCCTTTCTCCTTACAATACTTGGCAGAAAAAACGTTGATGGGAATGAGATAGATTTTTGAGGAAGGAACGAACTGGGGGGGAGTAAGAAGCAGAAGCAGGAGTAGGGAACGGGATTGATGCAATGGGATCAACCACTTGTAGTATGCCTACCGAGGCTTGCGAACAAATCATCAGTCATTTCAGTTTTAGCTTCTTTTATTTTACCCCGGAAACATCTGAACGATTTTTGTTACTGCTGTCTTCCCCTCAAGCTGGAAACAAACAATTCCCATACTCTTGTTTTCTTGGAAAAGGCAATCAGTAAAGTGTCCTTGGTTTGATTAGATTCCGACCTGCCTGTCCTCTTAGTTCATTTACACACTTTGTTTCTTCTCTGTTTGGTTTCTTCTGAATAGCACTCTGTGGATGTTCTTCAGTACTAAATGTTTAACCCAAATAGTCTATGCTACTTTTCTTCAGGTTATGTACCATCAACTGCCAAGTCTATTGGATTTACATCGAATTACCATACAGGTAGACTGGCTGTTTTTCAATACAGGTGGTCCTCGAGTTACACACATATTCCGTTCCTAGACTGTGATGTAAGTCGAGTTTTGATGTAAGTTGAATCTTTACCTAAATTGAATCTAAATTAACTCCTAAGTCAGTCACATTGTACACAGAACATACAATGAAGGACATAAAATACAGTCAGAAAAGATAAATATTGTACAAGAATTAAATGAAACAGTAATATAAAAGAGAGCAACTTACTTTTGTCCCTGTGGTTTATTGGGGGGAGGAAGTAGAAGACGCAGGAGAAGCTGCAGAAGGTGCTGACGTAGAAGATACAGGATCACTTTCTGAATTAACATAAGGCTCATACAGTGTTGATACTGTATCTATATATCTGGAGATATCAAAGACTCTCCTTTCCTTGACCCGAGGAGTATGGGACAGCATAAGGAGGATTCTGAGCTGGGAGAGAGAGACATTTTTTATAACATCTTCCAGAGGAGAGGATGCCGGGAGAAGATGGGATGTCTCCTTTTTCGGTACGGCCGCTTGAAATTGTATCGTTTTGCTTCAAATCAATCGCACTGTAAAATAAATCTAAGACGGTGAACCTGAAATTGACAAAAGCTTGGCGAGTTTTGTTTTGACAACGAAAATTTCCTCCGCTAACGGTATACAAAATGTCCTTTCCGATTTTGCATTCACTGGTTATAGTCCAATAGTGCTGTATCACAAATTATTATACTTCACAAAGATAATAATAAGCCATAAACGAGGGACGACTGTATTTTATTGTCCGTTTAGCAAGAATAATGATGTCACACTTACATAAAAGACATTACACAGGCAGTAGAAAGTCATACAGTATGTATAATAAATGTTTCTGCAACATATTATTGCGGAATGCTGACAAATGCTGATCCAACTCAGTGCACTCACTGAGTGCACTCAGACAGTTGGCGGAGAACAGACGCTTGCAGCAGCCTCATGTTACATTTGTGGCCGGTATTTGATCAGTCTTTTTACTTAAGAACATGTTAGAAAAACTATTGAAATCAGGCACAAAATATATTTATGATACAGTTCAGTGGGAAAACGTTCTCGTGAAATGTTTTATTTCATGTTATCGTGATACATTTCAAAGCAGTTGACACAGTCTGACCTGCAGTTGACTGATTTCTACGGAATCATACTGAGAACTATTTCAAATGTTTTTCCCCTGTCGTGTTTAGATGAAATATTCTACTGCACTCACTGCAAAATACAGCTAGACTATGAAGCTGTTAAATAATAGGTACCTACATTCATTTTTAAGAACCAGTATTGCCATTTGTGTTCTGTCCTGTTGCATATTCCCTCATCAAGGTGTCACTTTCACTAGGCATATTTAAATTTGCAAAAACTGTCTAGACATAGTTGCGGAAAAGCTCTTCAAACAATAATCAGATGCTTTGCAGTCTCAGGGCAATCTGTCTCAGCCAGTTAAGCATTTTAGTATCACCGCTTATCGTCCGGTTAATGACATGAAGAATGGCATCCATGTCCATGCCCACTCTGGGGCACTGGTATCACTTGTGAGATGACTTCAGGACACCGACACATAAGATAATGTTAATATAATTAACATAGTGATAAAAAAAAAACTTCTACTCAAGAACCGGTGTTTTATATGTACTGTGTGTGTGCATTCATAAGGCGGTAAGACTAGTGTGAAGCTGAGCCTGCCACATCTCGATCTATCTCAAGTTAATCTCATTACCTGTGGTGGGATCAGAGCAAGGAGGGCATTTATCACCGCGAATCATTATGTCAAATTATGAACAGTGCCTGAGAGACAGACATATGAACTGTTAAATTAGCACAACCTCATTATTGGATAACGGTTCATCTCTCAGCCACCTTAATTCATTTTTTCATCATTCCTTATTTTATTCTATTGTCTATGTCCAGCCTTCTCCTATTTTGTCAGACCTTGAAAGAGATAAAAGGATGGAAGGAAGGAGACCAATTAGTTCATGGAGTGGCACAAATAGCACTGCTGTCTTTACAGCTAATTATTTAGTGTATTTATTTTATTTTTTTAATTGAAAACAACACAAATATGACGCTGGCAGGAGAATATGCTGTTCAAATTAATTAGGTATGGAGATGCTCGCATGCCATTGTGTATAATCCGTAGACAGGGAAAATGGAGGAGACAAAAAGGCCTGACAGCACAGCCAACAAAAACGAGCAGTAAGCGGAGGTGGAGCTTTGTGGGACCTAGTTTTCATCTCTCCACGCTCCATTATGTCTTTTATTTATGTCTTTTATTTTGTTTTTTGCTGCCCTCAACTTGTCTTGTTGCAGACTTTCCCCATTTCCGGTCATAGGCGGCGCCACAAGAGGTGTTTTGGCCCCATGCAAATGTAGGATTTTGGAAACTCCAGCCAGAGTGGAGATTTTCAAAATCTCCCGCTTTAGCCTTTGTGTGTGGACGGGTAAAACTGAGTTTTTTTGATTTGTGTGATAAGAAATGTGCAACATTATCTCATCTTTTTAAACCTTATTTACCAACAAAACATGAACTTATTGACTGACAGGTGTTGATTCCAGATTGTGCAGCAGTAGACTCACGTGCATGCGCCTTATAACACACACGTGCGATTAAAGTAACATACATGATATTTCCTGGCCTCTGAGTGAGTAAGTGAGTATTGTTGTTGTACATCGAATATTTTACTATAATGCTGAACAGAGGCAGCTTCCGATGCGCATGAGAGCCGGTGAATGTGCTTTCATCGTCAGGCGCGGCCGTAGGCCGAATCATTGGATCCCAAATGCAGAGAGGTATAGTTCGTCAAACAACGGTTTATTACAAAAAAATACCACAAGAGTGGAAACATACAAACTGGCAAAAACAAAAGGCAAAGTTCAACTCAAACCACCCGGATGCAATCACGGGAAAAGAATAGAACTAGAACTGAAGATGCTGCTACAGTATGCACAGACATACATAGCAGGAGAAAAACACACAAAACACTAAACTGAAGTTGCTGCTGACAAAAACTAGCAGAGTAAGTAAACAGAAAATCACTGCAAAAGGGTTAGCAGGAATACGAGAATACTAGCCGCTGCTGGAAGAAGCCAAGCAGGGAGCAAGGTACTTGCAACTAGGACCAAGCAGGACTATGCCAGTAGCAAGAGGTGCTGGGAGGAGCACATCTCAGGCTGAATGTGGGTAACAATCTGGCAATGAGTGGTTGTCAGGCAGCAGCTTAAGACAGCCATTTGATTGCTTGCAGGTGTGACCAATTAGCTCCTCCAGGTAGTCAGGGAGGTGTGCTGCAACACATGGCAGGCAGAGCAGCACACGGAACATGACATTCATGTGGACAGCCTTTTTTTTTTAACACCGCAGTGGGGGAAATGTAACTTTTTGAAAATATCTGTGTTCGTGTGGACGTAGCCTTAGGCTCAGTAACTTCTGCCCACAGTTGCCAGATTGTTCTTCGACATTGAGCCTCTCCTCGCCATTCCTTTAGACGCTTGTTCTCATCCACTTTGTTGGACTCTTGTAGTTTAAGTACGTTGCTAGCCTTTTGCTATACTGTAGAGCTCTTTTTGATTCCGTTTGGTCTCGTGGTTTCGCTCAATCCCACTGCAGCAACTTATTTTTTTTTCACTCTAGCTCTTGACCTTCCTGTGCCAAGTGGACATTTTTGGTTGGTCAAATAAAGTTTTGGGATCTCTGCCATCACCTCTTCTCTGCATTCTGGCTCTAGCCTTCAAACCAATCTTGACAAATACAGGTAGACAAACAACAGTTGACGCTCTCATGCACACCTACTGTAAATGTGTGTTTTAGTTTCAAGACTTTAATTAACCCATAACCTTTTAGCTGTGAGGCAACAGCGCAAGCCACTCATTCAGTGTGATGTCCTGACTCTTGCTCTGACATTTTGCAACTAAACTCATAGGTCATAGCATGACTCACCAAACTATTTGCCTTTCTCAAGTTTAAGGATTTTTTTTAATGCCCACGTTTTGCATGAGCCATAGTTTATTTACCATCATCAAACTTGGCTTCCTTTGGGTCTTTCCCCTCGTTACTGCACGCCTACACTGATAATAGTCAAGCTTC
This sequence comes from Dunckerocampus dactyliophorus, assembly GCF_027744805.1. Lineage (NCBI taxonomy): Eukaryota > Metazoa > Chordata > Actinopteri > Syngnathiformes > Syngnathidae > Dunckerocampus > Dunckerocampus dactyliophorus. Next base: position 23,062,805 of record NC_072830.1, read on the forward strand.
TTGAGGAGAAACAAAATCCCTGAGTGTGGTACAACACTCTTAGCTCCGTGTGACTAATGATGAATGCCCTGTCAGGGTGAATTAAACTCCTCAACAGCACCACATACGATCTGCCTGGAGCACCGCCCAGTATGAGTGGTTATGAGACAGAGCAAGAGAGAGGACAGTAGAAGGGAAATGAGAAAAGCAGAGACACTGGTAAGATTGCAAAGAATAGAAGTGAGAGTTGAATGACGAAGAGAGGAGAGATAGAAAGCTGAAAGTACAGACTGAGAAGGTACAAATGTAAGGTGTAAAAAAGGGTCGTTGTGTAATTCTTATATTCAACGGTCAATGGAATTTTCCTTTGCAAAGAAACGTTCCCACCATCAACAAAATAAATTCAATCACTGAATTGAAAACAACAAAATCCAAGACAAAAAAAGACCGTGTTAACAACGGATAGTTTGCAATCATCAATATCATATTTCTTACCTGTTCTACTGCTTAACCGCTAACTTGCCCAACCTTTGTGCCACTTTTTTTTGTACTCCGCATCGAGGTGCTTCTCTCTAGGCCACTGTTGCGTGTGAGTGACAAAAGGTTATTAGGTTTAGGGGGCAGTCACTTTTTCACACAGGGCCATGTAGGTTTGGATTTTTTTTCTCCATTAATAATAAAGGTTTCATTTAAAAACTGCATTTGGTATTCAGTTGTGTTGTCATTGGCGAATATTTAAATTTGTTTCCATCTATCCATCCATAACCAGTAACGTGCAGTCAGGGGAGGCAGGTCAGTTAGAGGCTCACTTGTCATGATGGAAAAAAAAAACAAAAACGAATAATAACATACAATAAATATTAATATTTGTCCATTGATCTGTATTTTCTGTATAATTCCCATCGTTTTTGTGTGCAAGCCTCGTCTAGCGTTTGTGTGCACACTGTGTTGGATCATGGCGCCTGCCAGATTCTGTTTGTCAGCATGTCGCCAATAATATAATGTTGCAGAAATTGGGACATCATTATTCTTGTTCATTGGACAATAAAATACATAGAAATGTCATAAGGGAGGCACGTGCAGTACCGATGCATCCTGAAGGTGTCAGGCATGTGTGAGCTAGAAGGTGCTTGGTATTTCAACTTTATTGAAATACACAGACGGCAGCATTCACAAACAAGTCAAATGATATTTTTATGCTCTGTTGAATTCATGAATGAATTTGACCGCCAAGATGGAGGATTACATACCCAACCTCACCAAGCGGTGATCACTTTTACAACAAAGTACCAAAACCTTTCCTGCAGAAGGAGGACGCCTGTGCTTTATATACTGTACAGATAAAAGGTAAGAACACAAATGTATTTCAGTTAATAAAAAAAGAAATAAATGGGACTAAGAAGTATCTGAAAACAATTTGAAAACAAAAGAAGTGAATGTGGTTATCGTCTTAATGAGCAACCTGTATTAACACTGAAAAAACTCCAAAGGAGTCTGTGCCTCACCAGCCATGAACCTCACTGACCATAACATAATGAAATCTACTAATTATGAATTTTTCCACAATGCAATTTAATTTATCCGTTTTTGCATGGACTAGATGGTGTGTGTGTGCGTGTGTGCGCGTGTACACATGCATTTGTCTCATTAATGATTGAGTTTGGCAAGAGAGCCTCTCAGATCAAAAATTTAGCTGAATCAACAACTTCTGAGCTGTTCTCACATCCACTCACACACACGCACACACACCCCTTTCATGTCAGTCCCCCAGAAACACCAACATCACTTTTAATGGCACAACAAGAATCCAACAAGAAGCGCTGATTCACTTGTGTTCAAGCAACCACACACACATGCGGCCTGTTTGTATCGCAGTCCTCCACACTCTTTCAACAGAAAATAAAAGATCGAGTCTCTTGGAAGTCAACAGACATGTTGTTGGCTTTGTGTCTCTTGACCACACAATCTGTAACAACGCCGTGACCAGACCACTTCAGCTCCACCGCTGACAAAGCTACGTCTACTCGACAAAGCGGAAAAGTTGCAGGCTAGCTATTGTTATAGAGCAGAGGTGGGCAAACCTTTTGACTCGCCGGCTGCATTGAGTTGACAAAATTGGCCGGGTGCGGGCCAGACAATATATTTATACAACAGTCCACGTGGAATTATTTGTCTTATTTTGTCTGTAAACGTGTCATACAATCTGCTATATGTGCTTGTGTCCCTTTTTTCAGGAGCACATTAAACATCAGACAACATCCAATAACAAAATAGAATTTTATATTAAATTTTTTTACTGAATAAGAAAGCCGAAAAATGAACTATGAACGATAAAACATTGACTATTAAAGAGGACGTGAACGTCCCTCCTTTTTTACTTCCCAGACAGTACAGTGGGTAGGTTGTTGTGTGTCACATATTTGTTGACTTGTGTTTGTTTGGCACAAAGCGTCATGTAATAATCACAGAAAAACCTGATTCTGTATCTAAGATGACTCCCTTTGTGGCTAAAGCAGTTTACATAAAGATAATCTAGTTGAATATGAGCATAATTCCCCACTTCCATCCAAAATCAGCAAAAGGCCAGTTATCTGTTGGTTCTTAAGATTATCCTGACACTGTCCTGTGGTGTGAGATATATTATGAATCATTTATTCTTCTGATCTGCAGAAATATTGGACCAACTCTTTGCATTGTGAATGCGTAAAGTATGTCCTCTTAAGTCTTACCTCAAATGAAACTAAAAGGAGCTGATTTACTAGCTAGCCTAGCTTCTTTTTCTTTTGATTTTCAGTCAGGGTGGGGCGGACGGTAATAGGCGTCTTTCGCTATCGGTGTTGTTTGTTCTCTACTTACAGGTTCTCAATAAGACTCCTGTTGAGTTCCATTTCAGAGCCTTTACTTTGAAGCACTATAAAACTCGGTGGTATGCAGTCAGGGCCTGGTAATATCGCTTGTGTGTAACACGCGTGACCATGGTTTGAAACCTCGGCATGGCATTTTTTGTGCATTTTTACATAAGATACCGATAATTTCAGTGTGACACTCAACATAAACAAGTGCTTTAAATCAAATGCGCTACCTTGATGCTAATTTACATCGTAAATCCCATATACGCGCTACCGATCTAGCATAGCCATTTACATGGCGATTTCAAACCTCCAAATATGACAACTAATTAGAAATTTAAATACAGATACACTTGATGATGCATAATGAGCATGAAATACTTTGAGGTAAACATTTCATACGGCTCAGCAAGAAACAGGTCTGACAAATCATGCATGGGGGGGCATGATATACAGTATATCTATCATTATATTTATTTGTTTATATTTAAACAAATATGGTTTATTGCTATATAAAAGGCTACAGATCAAAAGTGCTTCTTTTCCAATCCTTTCTATGTACAGTCGTCCCTCATCACTCGCCATGATGCTGTCCAGAAACTAACAAGGAACTCTCTCAATGCTAACGTGTGAGTCTATATTATGTCTTATTCATGTCTATTCTGTTATTATGTGTACTTTATTGGGTAATATGAGAGTAAAGATGACTAAAGATGCATTATTTCATGTCTACGGAGCTCTAATAATGTTAAAAACCATGTTTAGATGGTGGTAAACAGGTTTTCAATGCTCTAACTACAAAAATATTAAATTTGTTAATGAAGAATAAGAAAATCTTATATTCTTTGTATTTTATTATATTTTATTCATATTGCACTGCATTTTATTTAAGAGTGTTTTTCTTTTTCATCTGCAATTGAGCTACTGTGACCAAGCAATTTCCCTTGTGGATCGGTAAAGTCTGTCTAAGTCTAAGGAATCCTACTTCACGGAAATTCACTTATCATGGTCGGGCCTGGAACCAATTAACAGCAATAAACAAGGGATTACTGTACCAGCTTTTCAAGGTTGCTGGATTCTCAAGAATAAATATTTCTTGTTTTGACTCTTGAAAGTCATTAACATTTCTTTAAAATCCAGTGCACAGAAAAAAATTGAAGGATTTGACTGTGTAAATGTCATAAATGGTTGTGTATATCATCCGGTTTATATTTTGTAGTGTGTTTCATCCAATAGCAGCCATTGTACATGTACTGTATGTCACGCCACTATAAGTTGGGTCTTGCCTAAGGACGGGGAAAAAGCCATGACAGCTCTCTTGTTTGTCAAGGGTGAAAGAAATGACCTAAAACCCTTAACATGAGTTCTAGTAGCAGCACAATCAATTGGGCTGAAGCCTCGAGTATGACATGTCCACATTGTTGTGTGAGGCTCAAATGGACTTTGAATTTGTCATAGTTATTGACTCAGTTCATTACATGAACAGCGAAAAACAGAACAGCAGTCTCATTATTTTGACAGCTACAAACAGCCTCTTGAGTACACACGCCTATACACCCACACAAGCACACTGAAAATAAGCAAAACAACTTTCGGATCCGCCTCCTTATGACGGCACAGTTGCATAACAACAGCATTCATCAGAAGCCATGAGGATAACATTTGTTTATCACTGGGTGGTAAAGAGCATGTTTTTGACTTCCTTAGCCTTTAAACCACACTTTTTCACACAATGTTACATGAAATTTGACGTTATGGAGACAAAGAGTGATTGAAGTGAAGAAAAGAATCAAGACAGCTCATAAGTAGCAGATATAATAAAAGGGGCAACGACTGTCCGTCAATGTCAAGGAGAAATCTTGATAACAAAAAATGAAGATGGGTATTTTCAGAGGATAAGCAAACAGCAGAGATGCAGTTGCGATAAGGATCATCTCCAAGAGAAGATGAGATGAGGAGGAAAGAGACCTTGTCTCTACAGTCACAAATGATTGCTTCCTCAAATTAGATTATCATTATCACACCCATTAAAGTGTCATTATAATCCTCAGCTAACAAATGCTTTTTTTTGCAAGAGACCCAACTAAATGGCCCCTGCTAAACTATTTGTGCCAAATATGTCTCCGCACAAACAAAACAAAAAAAAAAAAACTGCGAGAAGAAAGTTTACACGTTTTATTTTAAATATTGATTTGGATCTGGTTCGGTTTTATTGTTTGTTGAACAAAGACACCTAACTTTAGCTATTTAAATACACAGAGGGAATTTTTGAGGACTTTCCACATTCATTTTTTGACATGTTTGTTTCTGACTCGATCACAAGTTGCACATTTAAGTTTAAGTCGGTGGTAGTCCAGTCCTCGGGTGACGTACGAATTCCGTTCCTGGTCTGTGATGTAAGTACATTGTTGGCATTAGTTGGATCTTACCGTAAATGAATCCTAAATCACTCGCACAGTACACAAAGTACATGAAAGACGTCAAATTCAGTCATCAAAGATTAAACAGGAGAATTAAATTAAACTGTTATTTTACATTTTGCTTTTATCCTTGTGGTTGTCTTGCAACCTTGACGTGCTTCACTGGAGGGTGTTGCAAGGAGTGAGGCAGTGAGCATTACTGTTCATTTTATACTAAAAGATCCCTTCACATGTTCAAAGATATCATCTTTATCCTTCATGATGGTTGCCGTGTTTCAGCGGCTCGGACCGGGCTTGCAGCTGATGCTGATTTCGCCACTGAGCATCTTAAGATGTCTAATTTCGCTTTCACTTTTACTAACGCACTACCACCTGGTGAGTTTTCCTCACTGCCTTGGGAGACATAATGGAGGTTACTGTTAAATAGTTAAATAAAAAGAACAAAAGTGGCGTTCACGACGATGTGTTATGGGCTCCACAAACAGGAGGCGACAAATAACCGCGATTGGCGAAACTCACCGCCAACGGGTAGAAAAACCCTGCACACGGGAGGCGACGAGCGGCTGTGGCTCTCAGTTTAACTCTCTCGCATCGCCATCTGCGCATGTAAACACTGTGGAACACATACGCAGGCAGCAGCGCGCTGTGATACGAACGTGGAGAAAATAACTGACTTGTTTTGGAAAACTGTTTTGTCATGCAAATGCATTGCTCTTTTGAACGCATATTGTTTTGAGAAGCAAAACTCTTTACTAAAGTGACACCACCATCTAGCCGGAATTACTTTCCTCAACACCGAAAACCGACCAGAACTCTGCTCACGGGACAAAGAGGGGCGAGCGGGAGTCACCATTGATGCACTACACTGTTGAAGGGGATGTCATACAACTTAATGTAAAAAAAATCTGAACTATCCCTTTAAGTTTGGTCCATTTTCTTGCATTTGTTTGAGGGGCAGATCTGCCACATCCAAACATATCGCTGCAGCAGGCCAACGATCTCAATGAGGTGTTTGCTTAGTGCGCATATGCCTAAGGGAGTCTGCGTGTGAGGTTTTTTTTTTGTTTGTTTTTTTGCACATATGAGCTGTGACACCCGACTCGAGTAATGGATTCACTTTAGTGAGTGACTCATAAAAACTTGCATCGGTAAAAGGAATTGAGTTTACCATCACTAATTTCAACGTCTTTGAATGCCTTATACAGTATTTGTATGTTACTTATATTATTAGTTAGTTCAGTTCTATTATTATTATCAGTTATATTATTATGCATATTTTTGGACTAATAATAGGCCGTATTCAACCGAAAAAACAGCATGATTTATTAATTAGTGTATTAGTACATGTGACGACTGTGACAGGTGCAAAGCCACTGGACTGTTAACCTCTCAAGATATGATGCTTTTCTACGTATACTAGGACACCAGGTACAGTACACAAGCTAATACTTGTTTTACACCCATGGGTTGTTTCGTAAAATGAGAAAAGAACGAGCAACTTATCCTGCAAGCCATCCCCCTAATCACTTAGTGTTGTCAAAAATACTAACTTTGACAGCACAAGCCCAGTAGGATTGTGCTTCTTCACTCCACTGCGTTGGCTGTATTGTAGATGAGGAGTTTGAGTCACTTCACATTTGTATGAGGAAGTCCACGGGGGAGCAACATTGTAAAATGATCCCACTGGCAGTAGATTAGTTCCTGCTGGAGCAATGGGCACAGCTTCTGCTCGCTCTACTGTTCTAAATCAATTATACTACCTGCTAAATCACGCTGTTACGCCACAACATGCAGGTTTTGTAGCCAACTACTTAACCTTGTCGTCTTTCTCTCTTTGTATCCCTTTATACACATCTTTGTAGTTTTTACTTGATTTGTCCTTCTAGTTCTGTTTTCTGCATGGCTGTTAAAAAGGGTTAAAACAGCAATGGGACGATGTATAAGTGTGTTTTGAGTGCCATCCATTGGCACACAAGAGCAGGGAGCAGGGAGCAGCAACCTGCATCCAGCATGACATTTTTACACTCATCCGTGTACGATTGTTTTTGCCCCACAGAGACGGCAGAGGCAAGTGTCTCATTCTGGATGTGCAAAGAACTACAGTGCATTATGATTTGTGTTCATCCCCTTCTGCAGATACACTCAGTCACGTCCAGTATAATCAGTCCAGTCTGGCTCAGTCTGTGTTTTCTTTCCATTCAATGTGGTGGCTAGGAGACTTCACAAACCTCCTGTATAATTAGAGTAGTTCTGGTTTTAATGCTAATAGTGCTTTAGAACTGTTTGCATTAATTCCCAATTATACAGTATTATGGCCACTTGTGCAGATAAATGAGATTGTGTTGTGAAGTGTGAACACAACAATAGTCACCTACGTTTGTATTAGTGATCTATATTGAGACAAAGTGCTGAGATAGTATTCGCTTAATAAATGCAAATGAGCAAGCTCTAACAGAAAGGAACTGCATAATAAAAAATATATATTTATCCTTTTGTTCAGTTGATCACATAACATCATCAGGATAACAGTACCTTAATACACTGGAGTGTACAAACATGGTTTGTTTATCAAATTCATTGTAACTACTTTTGTATTTCCTACGTATGCTCGTAGTAATATGGCCAAGTTACATTAAGGATCTGATCAGCCCAAACTTGAAAAATGCTCAAAAGCTCAAAAGGATTCGAACAACTCGCTCCTTTTTTCACATTTGTTTCTAATTCTATCTCAGTGAATACAGACTCCCAACCATGAAATTAAGTCAGATGAAATAGTTGATTAGTTAAGTTTACAACGTTTAAAGTAGTGGTTCTCAACTGGTTTGAGTGGTTTATTCAAACAAAAAGCGCATTTAAGGGTTTTCTATTCAGCTCCCACTAAAGCAGAGGTGTCCAAAGTGTGGCCAGCAGCTTTTTTTTTATTAGCCTGCAGCGCATTGGAGAAAAAAAGGAAACAGAAAAACCCATTTTTTTAAAGCCTTTTTACAAAATAAAAAAAAAATACATAAAAATATCAAAGTGGCCCCCCGCATCCTTTGATTTTCAGTATGCGGCCCTCGGTGGAAAAAGTTTGGACACCCTCGCACTAAGGCCTCTACTTGCCAGCTCATTAGACAGATAGGCTCTCAGTAAAGACTCCAGTTGAGTTCCATTTCACTGCCTTTACTTTGAAGTACTGTAAAACTCAACATACATAAATGAAGCATGTAAATTATAGCTAACGTACTATAAAAACAATTTGTTTGTAACATTCAACATAAATGAAATGCATATAAACAAATGTGCTAGCTCAATGCTAATTCACATTGAAAATCCTATATACGTGCTAGCAGTTAGCATTAGCGATTTTACATGGTGAATTTTTCAAATTACATGCAAACATTTTCTAAGGTTCAACAAGAGACAAGACTGACACATTAATGGCAGTAGACTCCTAACAAATGTTGTTGATCTCCACCTAAGAGAACGGCGTTGTCGCCACCTACAGTATAGTAGTAATAAATAGATGACACCCCACCGCATAAAAAATTCCCTTTAGAGAATCCCTTTAGAGAATCTCAATTCCAGTTGAGAATCACTGCTTTAAAAAAAAGTAAATGAACGTGCTACTTTTCATTCCAAATTACATTAAATCTGAACTCACTTTTCCATGAATTTTAATTAACAGAATAGTGTATGCAGTATTATCACATAATGCATACTTCACACAATCATTAAGTGTATGGGCATTGTTGTTATCTTACTTTAATTATTACCACATTCACGCGTACCATCACTTCTATTCTACTGTATTACTGCAATTTCCCAGAATGTGGATAATTTCCAGTCTTATTGTGAGTCATTCTGATTATTTCTACTGTAGAAGGTGAAAGCTGTCATTAATTACTTGCGAGAGGGGTGATCGTGCTAATTAAATGGCACGTCTTTATTATGCACACAAATGCAGTCGCAGGTGAGCGAGCGTGCTGTGGGTTTGACTTTTGAATCATCTCCTTCACTGTCTGTTTTATTTTATACAATGGTTTTTGTACGCATTTTATACGTGGTTTGAATCTCCGTTGGACATGTCTGTGTGGAGTTTGCTTGTTGTTCCCATGCGTGCATGGGTTTTCTCTGGGTACTCCGGCTTCCTCCCAGTGTCCGAAAATATGCATGTTAGGTTAATTGGCCACTCTAAATTGTCCATAGGTATGAATGTGAGTGGGAATAGTAGTTTTGCTATAAGTTCCCTCTTGCCCAAAAAGGCTGCATGCCCAAACAAAGCATCCAGGCACTGGTGGCTCAGTCTCAGATTTAGAATTGGGACACTATAGACAGATTCCGCCCGGGGACTGTATCATTATTATGTGTATGGGTGGCTCATTTGAAATATTGAGAAACTGATAATATCTATTTATTTATCTGTACGTACAGACTGATTTTGGACTTGAAACCAGGAACATGCAAAAAAAAAAATAGAGAGCTGTGAAGCATACAAGTGTATTCAAGAGTCAAATTGCATATTGAGTACAATAAATTTGTACATGTTGGCAGGTCTGCAGTAACACTGAAAGTACTCCCTGCCTCTGATGCCCCCCCTGACAGTTCACTGGCCCCAGGGGGGCCCGCCCCACTATTTGAGAAGCACTGCAAATGTTAGGTGAGACATGCAATGATCAGGCTTTTATTGCAGGGATGAACTATCTCACTACAGGCACAATAATCCCTAATAAAAATCCATACCAAAAAAGGGGTTACTAATGCTGGCATAACTCACGGCAAGCTAAAGAGCAACTCTGAACCCTCGACGACACTTCCTGTCTGCCAGCTACTCAGCTCCCCTGGGGAACACATTCATAGCAACACACGAGCATGATTCTTATTTATGTCTTAAGTGGATTATTTGCTCTTTTTAGTTATGGCTTATTTTCTCTTATTATGTCTACTATATCGGGTAATACGAGTGTAAAGGTGACCGTATGGGTGTTCGTTCATGTCTAGAGGGCTCTAATAATGTTTAAAAAAAACATACTTGGAAGGTCCTAAACGGGTTTTCTATTCTCTAACTATAAAAACATTGGATTTATAAATAAGGAATCGTACTTTGCCAAAATTCACTTATCACGGTCATTGGTAAATATGACATTTTTAAAAAGCTGTAGTTATGGCGAGTTTGTTACATTTTATTTGAAAAGTAACATGGGACATAATGTGGACATGAGTTGAACTCTGACTATTTGCTGTAAAACAGGGTTATGAACAGTTTACGTAATTACTAGCTTATAGATAGGTTACAGATAGATAGTTTCACATGTAAGTGGTCGTATTAGATTTTGGCAAAACTGATTTTGTAAAAGGTTTTTGTAAAAAAACAATCAAGTAACCAATTGGTGATACGGAGATGTACTATATAACCTTGCAAGGTGCTTTGAAAGACCAGGTTATTGTGCCATCCCAAGGGACTTCCCTGCATTCTTTAATGGGTGCTGTGACCCCGAAAACACACACATCCACACACAAACACACACAAATGTGAAGATTAACCTTTCACATCAAGAAGAGCGTAATCAATCTGTCAACTCAATAGAAGTTCCCCATTTAGACCCACATCACCCTTAGGGTGACAATAACACTTGACCTACGGTATGTAGTTCCTCTCCATATGTGATGGTGTCTCACACAAGTGAGGTGTACACATGTACACCTTAATGATCCAAACAGCAAGCATACTCACCTAAATGCAGGTAGGTGGATGCAATTTTAATGGTGACAATTGAATTACATAGAGACACAACATAGTGACATGCCACAATTGAAGAAATTGAAGCTGCCTGTTGGTGATTGCAAAGGAGTGTAGACAGGTCACTGCGAGTTGGCTTGTCTGCATGTCTGTGCTTGTGCAGTCATGCAGAAAGAGCTGATGTGTTTTGTAGTCACTATGCTCATTAAGGAAGGCAGTTTAGGGGTCAACAGTGCAGTTTCCTGCACAACACCTGTTGCCCTTACAAACAGTGTAACAGTGTTGCACAGGACACAAAACGATTATTCTTAAATTAGAATTTGGGTGGTCGACAATATATAGAGTAATTCGAGTTTTACATGTAGAAAACAATGTCAAATAATTATAAACGACAAATGAAATGAAATATTGAAATCACGGAGGAAATTACCAATGCTATAGACCACAGAAAGTGCGCAGTTGCAGTATTCATGGATCTTACAAAAGCCTTCGATACAATTAATCACAATATTTTAACAACAAAATTAGAAAGGTACGGAATCAGAGAATTAGTTTTGAATTGGTTTAAAAACTACCTAGCAAACAGGAAGCAATTTGTAAAGCTAGGAGAATACACATCCGCAAGTTTAAATGTAACATGTGGAGTACCCCAGGGGTCAATATTGGGACCAAAACTGTTATATCAACAACATTTGTAAAGTGACAAAAGACTTAAAATTTTGATTGTTTGTGGCTGATACCAGTGCTTTTCTGGGCACACAGGAACTAATGAAAAAGTCAAGAACAAAATGGCTATACAGTATTAAGACATGCTTTGATAAAAACAGAATATCCTTGAACTTAAATAAAACTAAAATAATGCTATTTGGAAATAGCAGAAAGTATACATACGATCAAATACAAATAGACGGAGTGGATATTGAAAGAGTGAAAGAAAATACATTTCTGGGATCATAATAGGCGAAAAAATGAGTTGGAAATCTTATATCAAAAATATACAACAAAAGGTGGCGAGAAATACTTTAATATTGAATAAAGCATTTTTGTTCTTGACCAAAAATCACTCCACTTTCATTTGCTTGCTGTTTTGCAAAAGCACTATTTGATCATAGAAATGTATTTGAAATTGATGCCATATTTGTAGTATATGTTCACTTTTGTCAAAAAAAAAAAAAAAAAATGTCAACCAAAAAACAATCATCTCCATTTCTCTTAGGCAACACTCGCGCAAAGTCGGCATAAAACTTCCTGTATCCGGTAAAACAAACACTTTCTACAATAGGGCCTAAGTACACAATATGCTGGCACGCAGCAATAAGTTACGGTATAACTGTGAGTTAGATTTTGCTTATATTATGTCATGTTGCAGTGCAGTTCTACACTACTGCAAAAAAGTCCCCTTTACTGCGCACACTACAGCACTTTTTATAGTTTCTCATACAGGCAGCCATAAGCAAACAGGTTCTCTGACTTTAGTGTTGACGAGAAAATAGTACGGTGACAATAAACAGGCTTGGTTTCATCAGTTTCAGCCGTAATCGTGTAAAAACATTGCGGCAGGCTAACAGCTTAAGGGTTTAGTCGGTGAGAAGTAGCCACTGATAAAGTGTATCACTTAATTGAGTGGAAAGAAAAATGAGCTCTTTTTGTTTTTTGTGCGTTTCTCTGTCTGTTTTTCTCACTTGTTGCGCCAGGACAAACGTTTAACCAAGGTCCAGTGGCATAAGTAATCATTTCATGTTTATTCCTTATTTCTTAAGACTTTCAGATACAACATTTGTTATATTTTGATTATATTTTTAATGATTCATATGTTTTATTTGAACTACAAATCTACTTTTTGGGCATACAGTGGTAATTGGGTATACATTTTGCCAAAAAGCATACAAAATGCAGCAGGGGTGCAACACAATATATGGAGTGTGTATATATGAAAAAAAAAGAAATCAGGAAGGGGGCAAAAACTTTTTCACACCACTGGATATATAGTATGTTATATAGTTGTACATATATGAATTATTATAGTATATTATTAATGTTGCAATTATTCATTATTATACTATTGTACTGCGATATTTATATTTTTAAGTAGTTTATATAAAGTATAACATACTGTAATAATGGAGCATTTTCCAATGTACTGTACTTGTATCCATTCACATGCATACATCATCCAAACATTGGCCTATCCATTCATATATATGCATAATATAAACATAATCTATCCCAGGGGTGTCCAAAGTGCGGCCCGCGGAACATTGTAGAAATATAATTAAACTAAAAAATGGGAAAAGTAGAGCAAAAAGGCAAAATGTAAGGAAAAGAACCTGAAATGTTGATACTGACAACTAAAAATAAAACTGAGCTTGGTTTTTAAATATACTGCATATAAAGTTGTATTTAGCCGTTTTACCAATGAGGATCCTTCATGACGACTACGGACGAGCTGTACTCGTTTCATGCTTTTACTCTGCAAAAATGCATTATCCATCAAGGATACTCGTCTAAAACGAATATCCGGCTCATCGCTAGTATCTATGCACTGACACAAACACATACATGTAATGAAAACATCTGTTTGTTTGTCCCTTCACATGAGCATACTGTATAATGTGGACATCTCTACTTTCAGACATACATAATACAAACATCTCCCTGCCCATTCATTTGTTCTTTCACATGATTATGTAATGTAAAATCACTATCCTTTCACCTACACATAATGTGAATAGCTGCCTGTACATTCACATAAACAAATAATTTAAACATGTTTGTCCATCCATGTGCATGTAATGCAAACATCTCTCTCCCTACTCACATATGAAGTAATCTAACCATCTGTCTGTGCAATCATATAGAGTACATTTTTAAGACCAGTTGAAAAATTTAAAGAATTTTGATTTTGCACTGCTGGATCTCAAGGAGGTTCTAAGTAGAACTTCAAAATGCAAAAACAAGAAATGTGAGTGAGACAAAAAAAAAAAAACTGAGTAAGCAATTTACTGCAAACAACCATTACAGTGGAATAGGCTGTTCATCAGCTGTAGGAATGTTGCTCCAGGTAGTGAAGAAGGCTTCAGGGAGGGCATCCACTGTCTGGAATTGATGTCCATTGTCCATGTGCCTTAACATCCATCCCCAAATGTTCACAATTGGATTTAGATCAGGGCCGCACGGTGGTCTAGTGGTTAGCACGTTGGCCAACACAGTAACAGCCTGGAGATCGGGAAGACCTGGAGTTTGCATGTGGAGTTTGCATGTTCTCCCCGTGTGCGTGCACTCCGGGCACTCCGGCTTCCTCCCACATTCCAAAAACATGCAGGTGAGGTTAATTGGCGACTCTAAATTGCCCATAGGTATGAATGTGAGTGTGAATGGTTGTTTGTCTATATGTGCCCTGCGATTGGCTGGCGACCAGTCCAGGGTGTACCCCACCTGTCGCCCGAAGTCAGCTGGGATAGGCTCCAGCATGCCCCCGCGACCCTAATGAGGAAGAAGCGGTATAGAAAATGGATGGATGGATGGATGGATTTAGATCAGGGGAACATGCAGGATGGTCCAAAAGAGTGATGTTATTGCTCTGGAAGATGTCCTGTTGAAAAACCCAGTCATTACCACACACACAAGGGCCTTCCGTCATGAGGGATGCAACATCTCTACATCGCCAGCTGTCGTTTGACACCCCTGCAAAACCTGAAGCTCCGTTGTTCCATTGAAGGAAAAGCGCCCCCACTACTGAGCCGTGTGGAAAACATCTCAGGTGGAATCTCCTTGCCATACCTGTCACGTTAGAAGTCATCAGGGCCCTCATCAGAGAATAAAACTTTCTTCCACTCTCCAGTGTCCCATGTTTGGTGCTCTTGTGCAAATTCCAAACAAGCAATTTTGTTGCATTAAAGGAGGTGAAGCCTTTGAAGACATTTTTTGCTGTTTAAATCCTTCTCTCACAGGTGCCGTGTGATGGTTATTGGACTGCACTCCGCAGCAATAACAACCTTCATTTGGGCCAAGGATCTTCCCTGTCTTGATGGACATCCAGTTGGATCCTCCGGCTCAGCGCCGGTGAAATTTTTTTGGGTCTACCACTGGACTTTTTTTGTTCCATAACCCTCAGATTGTTTAAGAAGCTTGAAATGACTGTCTTGCTGCGTCCAACCTCAGCAGCAATGGCACGCTGCAACAGGCCTTGCTTATACAGCTTAATAATCCGACCACGTTCAAAGAGCGAAAGTGTGAATACCTGAAAGAAAATTTCAGCTTTCAAAGTCTGTGTTCTTAAACTTTTGATCAGCTGATGAACAGCCTACAGTATTTCACCCGAATGGTTGTTTGCAATAAATTGCTTACTCAAAACATGTTTTGTCTCGCTCACATTTCTTCTTCTTGCATTTTGAAACTCTAGAACCTCCTTAAGATCCAACAGTGTAAAACGTAAATTCTTGCTGGATTGACCATTCACATTCTGCCTGTCCGTTCACATACTCACATAACTTAAGCACCTGTACGTCCATTCGCAGGAACATACAATGTAAGCATCTGTTAGTTGTTCCATACATACATACAATACATACAATACATACAATACATACAGTACATACTGTACATATATCATAAAAATTGGCAGTTCTATTCCCATATAGACATAAAGCAAACCCTCAGAGACCTCATAACTGGCTATACAGAGGCGAGGTTTATCCTCAGCCTTCTCATTTTCATTCCCTTCTATTTATTTCATTTCTATCTGTCTGTCAGTCCTGAACCCAAAGACAGAGCTAAAGGTTTTACAACAACAAACTTTTCTCCTATAAAGCTATGAACTTCTTGAAGCTTGTGGGTTGTGTCTGTGAGAGGGAATGTCAAACATACAATATTATTGGTTTTGGCTCAGGTTTATTGTTTTGCTTTCGAGAGCGGAAATGTGACTCCAACACATCAGACCTCAACACAACACCACTCATATCTTGTATGCACATGCAAATAAAAAGGAAGAGTGACACAGCATTGCGAAGAGCCCAAAAGGAAGAAAATACATTTTTACAAAGTCTTGTTTGTTTACTGGAATTAAATTTTCCACCTTCTTTCTACACACACACACACACATACTCACATGCCTGACTGCACCTGATTCCATTAATGCACTTGGACCTCAGTCATTGTCCCCTTTGCTGAGCTCCGAGCCAGCAGCCAAAGTCCCTGGAGAAACGCAGCCAGTGCAGAACATGTCTCAGACAGATTGTTAATCAGGCAGTGCTGCGTGATGTTTTCCACGCCGATACATTTCCCTTCCATTCTGGAGTAATCACCTAACACTGTTATTCTGATGACACACCGGGTCACTGGAAGGATTGTCTCAGTGGACCAGACAGACCGAACCACTGGCTTCAATATAAATTAGGCAGAGTAGAAGTGGGTGCAAGAGCAGAGTGATATAATATGTTTTCCATTAATTTTCATAAAAAGGACCACGGCTTATTAAGTGCAATTATGCCATTGAATTACATTATGTTGCTTTACTTACTCCACTGAAGACACAGCTACATTAGTGCTTTTCCACACAGCCACAGGCAAGCACATACACACATAGTGAGTGCTTTTTCACAATATCGGGGGCAGGCAGCAGCAATTAACACCTCACTGACATTTGCTACTTCACCTGTGATGAAAGGCACAAGGTAAAAGTGAGAAAAATTAAAGACAGTAGTCCGTGGTTTATACACTAAGCTTATTTTAGTGTAGTGTTTGCGCGTCATGTCTCCGAGTGCTATATGATATTTAACTTTTCCTCTATCTTACAAAAACACCGAAGTAATTTAAATTTTGTCACTTTTGAGCTACAAGGGCACCTTTCTCCCATTCTGACACAAGCATATATAATAATAATGTGTGTTGTTCGGTGGAGTGCCGTTTATAAATCATCCTTTGTGACTATTGTCAGACAGAGTTTTTCAAATATGCCGCATCAAAACGGCATGTAACAATTTTACCATAAGAAAACCAATAATAGATAAAAACTGTTTGCATGCAGTGAGCAGTCTATAACAATGAATATGTGTCTACAATGCATAACTGCTACTAAAACCTAAATGACAACCCAAATCACAAGGGCAATGATAAGAAGTATAAGTGTATGTTTGCTTATACAGTGGAACCTTGGTTAGCGTCATTAATTCGTTCCAGAAGGTCTGACGCTAACCGAATTGATTCTTAACAACTGTTCTCAAAGACATGATGTGGCAGCGAGACACCACACGGACACCACCTTCCTGTTTTGCCATTAGTTGTTTCCTGAATTCAATAGTGTTTCTCATCTCAATAACCCAAAACTGAGCAAAAGAAAGTTGCAAGTGCCATCATTTTGATAAAGAGGTGAGAAACACTATTGATTATAAGAAATAACTGATGACAAAACAGAAAAATGGTGTCGGCGTGGTGTCTCACTGCCACGTCGTGTCTCTGGGAACAGTCACGTCTTCAATGAAGGTTAAAGTAACCTTAAAGGTTTATTTATCCCTTTCATTCATCATTTATGTGCATGTAAAACTACAGAGTAGCGGTCACATGTGATGTGTGAGCCTTTTAAGCTAGAGCGAGCAGTGAGTGAGGCAAAAGTGTGAGCAGCATGCACCTTGAAAGTTTCACGCAGACAACTGCAGCCCATGTCTACACCAGAGGGAAAAAAAGCCAAACATCACAGACCTCAGCCTTGGGTTGAGGGCAGTCGTATGTAAATTAGCCAGTTATACATATAGCCATCCATTTTCTATGCCACTTGTCCTCATTAGGGTCATTGTTATGCTGGAGCCTATCCCAGCTGACTTTGGGCGAGAGGCAGGGTACACCCTGGACTGGCCGCCCCCCAATTGCAGGGCACATGTAGACAAACAACCATTCACAGTCACATTCATACCTATGGACAATCTAGAGTCGCCAATTAACCAGGCATATGCATATTTTTGGAATGTGGGAGGAAACCGGAGTACCCGGAGAGAAAACCCACGCACGCATGGGGAGAACATGCAAACTTCACACAGAGACTGTCGATACTTCTCACACCCAGCAGTTCATGCTCTAAAATTGATTCTCATCACACCTCTCAGACAATTCTGTGGAAATATGTTCAGTGTGTAATGCTCAAAGTCCTTTAACATTTTTCACCCTTATTTCTAGCAGGGTGTTGGATACTTGTCACCACATAATCCATTTTTATTACAGTATCACCAGTGTTGGGCACCAATTAGCCTTAAAACTACAACACTCATTATACAAGCAAAACCATGACAATGCATCTTTATTAGAGCCATTATAATTCAGAATATACCAGTAGAGTGCATAGAGCTCCCTCAGCACAATCAATGGTAAATTGCTTAGCTGTAGCATTTGGACAGGAAAAACTGCAGTGCTGCATAATGTTTTATAAATGAGTCTATCTTACATTTCTTTCATATTCAGTGATTGAATGGCCAGAGAAGATGTGTGAGCTCCTCAACAACAACAAAAAACTGGACAATGAATCACTGTGCAGTTTGACTTTGACACTCATACATCTGACAGAATAAAGCTTAATTAAATCCTCAGGCCATGTGGGACTTCATACTTGCATATGCAAACTTCAAAACGGATAAGGCTGTAGTCAAATAGAGTTAGTAAACACTCAGGCAGAGTTCAGTCACATTCGGTTTCTTGCTGACTGCCTGGAGTATAATCTGTATAAAAGCACATGGGCGTTGGCTAATGGCTTCTCTGTCGAAGTGGGGATGACATGCCGTGAAAAAAGGGGAAGTGAGTGAGTGATGTCGGAAAGGAAAAGACTGACAAACTCTGAGAGAGACTGAAAAGTTGCATGGTGCATGATAGGGACTGATAATGGCTTACTTGGCTACTGCACAACTGACTGTGTCATCTCCACTCAATGTCAGACCCGCCCCCTCTGACCAAATGTACATGTCAACCATTAGGCACATACGCCTTGCCTGATGCCTCCCATCTATTCAAAAGTTACCATTTTTATCTGTCTGTCACCATGTCCGTGACAGTTAATCGATATATTTCTAGAGTATTTTTGTAGCCCACGGGTGGTGTTGAAGGAAATCGGTATGGTCTGAAAATGTCCACGAAGAAGATGTTTATGCTTGCAGGAGAAAAAGTGTAATGGTGTGGGAAAAAACAAGTTATTACAGTAAACAGAGAATTTTTTGTACATATTTTCCTAATGGTATATTCTATTGTTTGCAATTTGAACGTCATCTATCTTGTTTCTGTAAACGTTGTTTCCAAATACATTGTAAGTCACCAGGACACTGTTGCACAGTTACGCCACAGGTGGGCGCCGTGGCTTGGTTAGTTGGCAAGGCCACACACGGCAGAGAAGAAGAATAAACTCGAAGACAACCAACTTGTTCCTGCTCTTTTCTGTGTTTCAGGTCGGTAAAAAACAAGTGGTTAAAAGTCAACAAACATGATGTGTAATATTAGCCAGACAGGATGTATATTGGTACACTAAACATATGTGATCTTTGGAAGTGTTTTATTTTGTTTTGTCAATTTGTACATGCTTTAATGTTATTGTGCACTGATGTGCATTTAAAGAGGAAATAACAAAATGTCTAATCACACGAAAAATGGAGGACATTTCATTTATTTTTGTGGAATATGCTGGGAAACCGTTAAAGCTGTGAGACATAGTATATATTGGTCTAGTGTGATGCGGGTTCTATGTTTAATTTTCCCGTCGAATATTTTGAATGGGTAAAGGACAAAAATGGACAATATATTTTTGTTATATACGTTTTATTTTGGTATGACTATTTTCTGTAAAAGTAATTGAGCAAGGTTGAATGGCCCAATCTGTTGAAAGAGAAGAAGAATAAACTCTTGCTGTGTTGTGGAGACAACCAACTTGTTCACGCTCTTTCCTGTGTTTCAGATTGGGTGCATCTGGTAGGCAGGAGCAATACAATAACAGTGTATTTCCCTGAGCTAGTTTAGGGAGGTAACAAAAGCATTATGGCTTCTATGCTACAAGGCAATCTCAGTTAAGAGACTGCCTCACTAGATTCCATTCTTTGGTATTGCCTCGCTATAAAGCATTCAAGTCATTTGGTTTGTGTGTCCATGCTTGTCGTTTTCAATTACAAAGTACAGTTTCATGCCCTAAAGTGGTATTGTTCTAAAAGTGACAAAGGGGGCAAAATGCCATGGATAGGTTGAACTCTCTCCGGTCTAAACATAGTTTGTACGGGCTAGTAAATGGAGGCAAAGTAGCAGAACTCATGAGATGAGGAGGAGGAGGAAGGGCTGCTGTTCTACTTTATTTATCTCCGTAAAACCTCTGGCACTCTGTCGAAGGAAGTGCATTTACAGGGTCACACTCTGTCACACTTCATGGCGCATCTTCACACACAGGCAAGCACAAGGAAGCATTTTCTTACCCTTCTCATACTTTGTCAATATTATGGAAGCATGTTGACACGGGTATGCCCCATCTGAATGCATTAAGCAACACTGCATAGACCAAGTTCAAAGATGGCAGCCCATTTATTTTCATAAAAACTGCCCAAATCCCCACAAGCTTGTGTGCGTGCCCTACAGTGTTAAAAGAGTTCATATTGACTACCTTCATGGTCAAAACTGCACAAATAAATGCCAAAGAAAGAAAAGAATGGAATTCTAATCATATAAACAAACACCTCAGGGTGGTGTTCAACAATTTATAGCTGTACTTATGTATTAATTTTGCAAAAGCAAAGCATTTTGGACCTTTCTGCTCTGTGTAAGCTGCAGAGACAGAATTATAAGTTCTATGCAAAGCCAAAATGATGATGGGCTCACCTTTGCATTAATGATTTACAATCCTGCTATTGTAGTAGTAAAAAAATACTTACATTTATGCTGCACTCCACATTTAAACAATTTGCAGTAAAGGTTGTGCTGATTCATAGCCCACATATTCATTTATCACAGTGTTATCACATTGAAAACAACCAACACAGATACATATGGTAGAAATACAGGATATACACAGAGAGGCACATCCATATATTGATGTAAAAATCCCCTGTTCTAGTACCTCATAAAGACATTCTACTGCATTGTGATCTGTAGACTGCAGAGGACATTCAAGTACAGTGAACTCATTGGTATGTTATTTACAAGGTGTGCTATTTTGCTGGTGTTAGCCATTAGAAGATGATACATGTTGCTGACCATCTCATAAAGGGATTGACATGGTCAGCAACAATACAATGATGGACTGGTGTTTGAACAACGGCCAGTTGGTACAATGAGGTATTAACCAAAGTATATTTACTGCATGTACAGTTTAAGGTAACCGCTAATTCTGGGTGAAATTTTGGCAAAACATGCACCCCTACTTAAACACCAAATTTTTTCACCCATATGTCAGACTTGTAATTTCTTACACAGCTGAGTGTGCTCTAAAACACACAGACTCTTAACTTTAGGATGTTTTGGAAATTTGGTACTCTCCTTGAGGGGACTGACACACACATGTCTGTAAAATTTCAGCTCGATTGGTTGGAAAACATGGCCACCGTAAACCACCGTCTTTGCAGGGGCATCGGCGGGGATTAGTAACTCATTACCCGTAAGTCAGTGACCGTTTGTCTAGTGATTAGAAAAGTCCTGGTTTGTCTGGAGGATATCTGTACTCCACACATGCATGCCTTTCTGAAATAGGATTTAAAAATAAGGTAATTTTTTTTATACATTCTCAACAAAAAACACAATAAACGCAACACTTCTGCTTTTGATCACATCTTTCCCGACCTCAAACATCTAAAACTTTTTCTATGTCCAAAAAAGGCCTACTTCTCTCAAATATGGTTCACAAATCTGTCTAAGTCTGTATTAGTGAGCACTTCTTTGTTGAAATAATCCATCCACCTCACAGGTGTGGTATATCAAGATGCCGAATAGACGTGTATTGTACAGGTGTGCCTTAGACTGGACACAATCAAAGCACAATGTAACGAGCACCGATGGTCTTTCTCTGACTTTCTTTTGCTCGAATATAAGCTATTACCTCCTAACATTTTAAGATGAAAGAAATTTGACCTTTAGCTAGTGATGCAAGAACAGTCAGATGCACATTACAGTGGCCATATCAGCCCCTAAACACTGCATCCAGCCACTGCCTGGTGCAGCACAAGCATGGTGCAACAGGGACCTCTACAGGTTACATGTGAGAGCAATACCACCATTGGCAGCGAGCTAAACACTTAGAGACATCCCACTCAGTCACTGTCTCTTTCTGTCTGTCAGACTGCTTCTTGCTCACTGTTTGTGTGTTTGTTTGCAGGAAGCGCGAGAAAACACTGCCTGGTACAGATATCTAACAGAAAAGCAATCACACGGGTCAAAAATGTATGCATTTACTGTATAAGACATATCTTTATGAACGCATGGGAGGGATGTGGGGTCAGAGTCCCATTGCACGATGAAATATCAAAGGTTTAACCTTGTGGAGAGAAGAAATCAATCAAGGTACGTGCGTGATGACATTTTGAAGAGTTCAATTGCTTGCTTCCAAGATTAATCAATAGTCTATTAATGTAGAATGACAAAAGTCGAATAATTTGAACCCTACAATGCCGCTGCAGGCCGAGTAATGATGGTAATGTGTACATTAATAGTAGTGCAGAGAGAAAAACTGAGTAGGTGAGAAATATCTTTTTTATCTGTCAGTAGTAGATTTGCCACTTGCATGCATTTTCAGGTTAGCAAAGCCACCAGGAGGAAATGGATGTGCAAATTGTTTTTTGCTTTTTGCAGGATAATATATCTCTTCCTGCCTTTGAATATTGGTTATCTTAAAGTGCTCATGACATCAAAACACGTTAATCTTGTTATTTTCACCATGATAAATAGCATTTCATTCATTCATACATTTCTATACCGCTTGTCCTCACTAGGGTCGTGGGGGTATACTGGAGCCTATCCCAGCTTACTTCCGACCAGAGGCGCGGTACACTCTGGACTGGTCGCCAGCGAATCGAAGGATAAATAACATTGAAAGGCACAGTTCCGGTGTTTAGACGTCTGCTCGAATGCTGAAATATT
Organism: Dunckerocampus dactyliophorus; assembly: GCF_027744805.1. Taxonomy (NCBI): domain Eukaryota; kingdom Metazoa; phylum Chordata; class Actinopteri; order Syngnathiformes; family Syngnathidae; genus Dunckerocampus; species Dunckerocampus dactyliophorus. Next base: position 23,085,850 of record NC_072830.1, read on the forward strand.
TACCGTTTTTTTTTTTTACACTTTTCATCACTGAAAGAAGGAGAAAGTGACATTTCGCCAAGAATCCTCCCACCTGGAAATGCCCAAAGACTGGATTCTATGTTATTGTGATGCAGTTTTGGTTGAATTTCTGTCATTATTATGGGATATATATTTTTATATTATGCCTGCTCATTGTGTGGAAGGCTTTTGCTCCAACACTCGAAGAGACAGATGCTAACATTTCCAAAAGATTGCATTCGCTGATGCTTCGGTATTTCACCAAATTTCGAGGACAATTGTTTTGATACTGCGCCTCACATAAAGTAAAGTTTGGGACGCGATGTGTATTGCCGGAGAGTCCTACCATCAACTGTCCAAACTGTCTTTCCTCGACCAAGACTGGGGAAGCACTGACGCAGATGAACGTAAACAAACCCATCAGACGTTGGACCGTGGAAAAGCGTGCCAAGGTGGCAGTAAGTACAATGGTGAGAAGTGTTTGCCCCCTTCATGTTTTTTTTTTTTATGTATGTCATGCTTAAATGTTTCAGATCATCAAACAAATTGAAATAGTCAATGACAACACAACTGAACACAAAATGCAGTTTTTAAATGAAGACTTTGGAGTGGCTGACCTGAAGTCCTGACCTGAATCCTGTTCAGATGCAGTGGCATGACTTTAAAAAGGCAGTTCAAGCTCACAAACCCTCCAATGTGGCTGAATTGCAACAATTCTGCAAAGATGAGTCGACCGAAATTTGTCCACAGCGCTGTAAGAGACTCATTGCAAGTTATCGCAAACGCTTGATTGCAGTTGTTGCTGGGGTTGTCAATGACTAATATTTAAATTTGTTTGATGATCTGAAACATTTAAGTGTGTGCAAAAAAATAAGAACTCAGGAATGGGGCAAACATTTTTCACAGCACTGTAAATACACCTTTTTTCTACTGATATATTCATATTCTACGAATCCTAGAATAATATTGGTTTTTATGCCAAACTGCTAGCTAAACATGGACCACCGTCACTCATATTGTAGCCTGTCTTGCAGTTGGTCAGTCAATTTCAGTAATTAAATCCATATTTTTTTCCCTAGATCTAGTCTATGAATTTTACAATGATAATATGGGTTTTCATGCCACGGCTGGCTAAACTGCGATCGCTGCTCACTGGTCTTGTATCTTGCAGTTTGCATCTATTCGTGTCAATCACACAACATATCGATTTTTCGGTGTGTTACATCATAGTCATCACAACAAAATATCAGTGAATGTTATTTTTGAGTTACTGTTGCGAATATGTCACTTTCTTGGCTTTGCTGCACGTTCATGGCTGTGATTTGTGGAGTCTTGAAACGTTATTTTACTGGTATTTTATAGTCGTTTACTGGCAGATGACAACAGTATGACAAAATGTTTTATTAAGTAAGCACTTATATTTTGTTCTTGGGTTTTTTTTTGGTGGCATGAGCACTTTAATCAATATTATTCACATGCAGCGGCATGAGAGTGTTCAACTGCGTGCGATGATTCTGTGAAATAAAGACGGAAATGAATGTCTCTTTTAAGGTGTCACAAGCAAGAACAGCGTGAAACTCTTAGCGGATGCAGTTAGCATTGTACTTAAAGTCAACCGGAGTTGACAAATTGCAGTGAAGATAAAGACGCCACATTGGTGTTGCCCTATTTCATTCGGCACCATTTGTTTGTTACAACCGAATGATTTGTGGCAGCATTATTCAACACTTGGGGAAGTAAAAATAGAAATGTTATTTAATTACACATACTACTCAGTGTGTCAAGTAAGAACCCAAAAAATCCAAAGGTGTCAGTTTTAAAGCCATACACATATAAAGCCATTATTACAACTACAATAGTAACATGCGGTGGATACCATATACCATGCAATACCATACAAATTGAACTTCAACTAAAATGGTCTGGAAAAATAGTCAAACAAAACGTGTACTTTCAACTATCATCATGATGTCAGCAGGTCTTGTGAGATTTCAGTGGGAATCTAACGTATTAACTCAGCTGTTTTGCGTGTTCTTTTTTCATTATGCCACCACAGAGACAACATAGCAAAGCCTCTGTTCAGTAAAATTATATTCAATGTAATGTATTAATAATAAACTGCGTACACACATTTACTGGACCTAGCAGATGCTAATGCGAATGCATTTACTGTACAATATACAGTGGAACCTCAGGTAGCGTGCGCAGCAGTTAGTGTTTTTGAGTAAACATAGAAAATGTATGCCAGAATTTTGCCTCGGTTTACGTACATTCCAAAATGACAATACAGCGTGCGTATTGTCGTGTTATTAATACACTGCACGAGTCCAGCTGTGTTCTAAATTTATTTTTATCACGAAACATCCTTTGCTTCTAACAGAGAAGTTAGCTTGCTAGCACAATGGTAATCGGCACCGGAAGTCAGTTACGTAGCCAGTCTATGATGTTTTCAGCAGCCCCTTAAAAAATGTTATGAAACGATTCAAAATGCATATAAATGACCAATGAAAGGGACAAATGAACATTTACGGTTAGTTTTATCTTTTTTGAAGAGGTGATTTTTCATGCGAGTGTTCCCAAAGACACAATGTGGCAGCATGACACCACACGGACACCATCTTCCTGCTTTGTCATGAGTTATTTCTTGAATCCAATTCACTTCAATAGTGTTTTTTTTACCTTCTTTATCAAAATGCTGGCACTTGAAGCTTTCTTTGGAGCTATATTGGGTTATTTAGGTAAGAAACTATTGAATTCAATCGCATTGGTTAATAAGGAAGATGGTGTCTCACAATCACATCAAAAATCACGTCTTCAGTGAAGGTAAAAGTAACATTAAATTACCATTTATCTCTTTCATTCATCATTTATATGCACTGAAAAGCATTTGCTGTTGTCTACTTCATGTAAAACTCGAATTGTAAAACTACAAAAACGTGTTTTGTTTGAACATTTTTCTCTTTCAGATTAATTCGATTTTCATTATTTCTTACGTGAAAAATATATCTAGTTCGCGCCTATTTCGGTTAGAGTCGGACCTTCTGGAACGAATTAATGACGCTAACCAAGGTTCCACTGTATAACCAAACATACACTTATACTTCTTATCATTGCCATTGTGATTTGGGTTGTCATTTAGCTTTTAGTAGCAGTTATGTATTGTAGACACATATTCATTGTTATTCGCTCGCTGCATGCAAAGTTTTTATCTATTATTGGTAAAATTGTTACATGCCGTTTTGATGACGCATATTTAAAAACTGTCTGACAATAGTCACAAAGGATGATTTATAAACGGCACTCCACCGAACAACACACATTATTATTATATATGCTTGTGTCAGAATGGGAGAAAGGTGCCAGAGTAGCTCAAAAGCGACAAAGTTGAAATTACTTTGGTGTTTTTGTAAGATAGAGGAAAAGTTAACATATCCCATAGCACTCGGCGACATGATACGCAAACAAACACTACACTAAAATTAGTTTAGTGTATATACCACAGACTGCCGTCTTTAATTTTTTCTCACTCTTACCTTGTGCCTTTCATCACAGGCGAAGTAGCAAATGTCGATGAGGTGTTAATTGCTGCTGTCTGGCCTCGATATTTTAAGCTATTTTACCTAGATAAGTGTACGTACTACTTTTGCAGCATTCCACGTTTTTAATCTTTTCAGAACACAAACCTGAACCCAAAATAGAAAAGCAACCACTGGCAACCACGCCAGGCGATGCCAGAATATCATAGCAGTAGTGTGTTTATTACTGCGTATGCAGAATGTATTGCTCACTTCTGTAGGTTTAAATGCTCGTGACACCAAAAAACCAGTAACAAAATGAAAGTATTCACTTAATAAAACATTGCCATACTGCTGCCATAAAAAAACAACAAAAAAATAGGTGTGAAATGAAGTGGTGATTGTGACACAATTTGAACAATTTTTCTGAACCAACACCATCTTGGCTGTGACGTCGCTACCAGAACGCGTTGTGGGAACCAGATTCAAACAAATGCAGCCGTGAACTCACAGCAAAGCCAAGAAAGTGACATATTCACAACAATAACACAATAATAATATTCTGTTGTGATAACTATGAAATAACACACTCAAAAAATGGCCACAAGTACGTTGGGACACTGACAGATCCAAAATAAAAGACCAGTTAGCCTAGGATGAAACCTTTCATTCTTTCATTATTGAAACTGACAGATCGACTGCAAGATAGGCTAGAAAGACGAGTGACATCAAGCCATGTTTTGCTAAAAATACATGCCGAGAACACTTACAGGTGACACCGGCGACCGGGTGCTAACAAGCACAGCCATGAACGCTCACGAAGCAAGTGACCTATTCGCAACAATAATAACATTCGCTAATATTGTGTTGTGAGGAGTATGCTATGTTTTACTGGCAGTGATAGCTACAGCTATCAGATTGCTCTTTGCCCACTGCACAGAGCTGAAGATGATAGACTGTTCTTGTTTAGCAAGCAGTTTGGCATGAAAAGACATGTTATTCTCAGATTCATAGTAACACTGCAATCAAAGATGACCCTTTGGATTTATTGTTGCACACTACAACAGATACCACATTAGCCACGTAGCTAGCGCGTCACAACAAGCCAGATAGGAATTAGCACTGCATAAGCCGCCAGCACTAGGCTGGCTACTATGGAGCATATTATCAGGAGAAATGTACATTGACTTACTGCCACCAGGGCACTTTTTTCCACGGTTGAACGTCTTGTGGGTTTTTGACTATTATTATTAAATCATTTGTCTCATGAAGTTTATCTGATGAGGCGAATGGTGTCTTTTGCAAATGCAAACAAGCTTACTCGGTCTCCTTGAGTGTTCCAGCAAAAGCCTAACAACAAACAACATCAGTTCATCCAGAAGTGGCCCATAACAGTAGAGAAAGCACTGGAGTGAACGTGATGTTCCGGGTACGACTGTCTATTGTAGACATCACATGCACCGCCTCCTCCAGACCTGAAAGAACTGACCATTTAAAAAATGTTTTTATTGCAAATATTTCAATATTCAAGTACACATCTAACACAGGCAATATGCCTGTCAATGTGATTTTTCACGGCAGAAATAACAAGATTAAAATGTGTTTTGGTGTTATGAGCACTTTAAATATTAGGTTCTACGTTGACGTTGTGACATTTGCCAGCATGGTTTCTTCATCTCCCATCAAGTGTCTTCATTTCATAATAATGTTAGTTCATTAACTTTTTTATAGGCCCACATAGAACTATTAAAAAGAGGTCAAGACATTGCACAACACATGACAATGAATTTATTCATGTATTCGACATTTTCATCTACAAAAATATTTTAGTGTTTGATTGACGAGGGTTTGTTCTGGAGAGCTCATTGTTGCCATTTCTCTCCAATTCTTCATAATAGTTATTTGCATTTTTTTTTTTGAAAATTCACTTGGTATATTGTATTTGTCACAAAAGATGTTTCAAACATTGTTATAAAGATGCTACACAATGCAATATGTAATATAATCATTGTATAATGATGTTTATGATTCCGCTTTATTTTATGGCAGTCTAACTGAAGGGGAGGCAGCTGACTCTGAGATTTGATTCCTGCTATTGGCTTCTGTGTAGGAAGGACTGATTGTTGGACTTCTGAGGCTGTGGCAGTACAACGTGCTGATTTACACGTATTGAGCTGGCATGTCGTATTTAGATGTATGGAAGTGATATTGGCATCAGTCCATTTTCTGAATAGATCCTGTTCATGGTCACAAGTGAGCTAGAGCCTATCCCAGCTGACTTTGAAGTACACCCTGAGCTGCTCACCAGTCAATCATCAGGCACATATAGAGACAGGCTACCACTCGGACCATCACTGACTGGAAACTGAGCTGTTGCTGGCTGCACACTGATGCATCTTGTATAGAGTGTGTTTTCTTCCATTTTTAAACGTGGTGCTATGTTGGTGAAGATGTACACGTAAATGTATGACTCAAGTGTTGAGTGGGTGCGCATTACCATGTGTTGTATCCGCCATGGTGCCTTTGTAGTGAAAAAAACAAACCGCTTTGATTGAAATCTTTGTTATTGTCTTCCTCTCCCATTTCACTCTTCCTAAAACTGGCAGCACCTTAATGGCATAATCTATTAATTGTCAACATGATCCATTATCCATTTGGCTTAAAAGAACACAACACCTGAGTTTGGCGAGGTAATTCAGGGCGCAAACATCTGATGTACCATTCAGATGTCTTTTGTTTGTAAAAAGCCACCATTATGTGTCTGATGTGTTCAGTGTGTATTCATCCCTCTCACTAGTCCCTGCCTGATTTGCATGTACAGCGGTGGATTCCCGCACATTTGGGTTTCAGCATTCACGGATGCGCAAATTCGCTGATTTTCGGTCAAAAAATATTTTGTAAATGTTTGTCACATCTCATTTACCATAATTCAGTAACTATTTGTAAATATGTGATAATACACTCAAAATGTACAGCACGCATATACAGTATCACTGTTCAGAAAATGTCTCACGTTTACCGTTTTATGCTTCACTGATAATATTTTTTTAATCAAACGTTGAGATTTTGCACTTTGTGTGTCCTGTGTTTGTTTGGCTACGGAAGAAATAGCCTTGGCAGTTAGTACCGCCTCAAAACTTGCAGCAAGGTGAAAAATACTTGACATTTTTGTTGTTTTTTTAAATGATTAATATCCCTGATTTTATTTGACCATTTTGAAGAAAGACAATCTTTTGCATTTTGCACCATGCACACTGAATGATTTTTTCTTATAGCATCAGATGGAGCAGTGATTCTAAAATGATGGATCGGGACTCAAAAGGGGGTTGCGTACCTATTTTGGGTGGATCACAGACAGCTAGTCAAAAATTATAGTATTATAGTAATTATTAGTAATTATAGTATTATACAGCTGATCTTCCCCCTTGCATATACAGTTGTCCCTCGCCACTTTGTGGTTCAAATTATGCGGCTTCACTCTATCACGGTTTACATGGTATTTATTTCAAATGCAAAGCCCAGTTTACAGCCATCCTAACATAGTGTCACTCATCCGCCATTACCTTCCATTGATGAGACAATAGCACCTCCTGTCCAGAAAAAAACAATCAACTCTCCCAATGCTAACGTGAGTCTTGTTTGTGTCTAATATGTCTTGTTTTCTGCTGCTTTAATTTACTATACTATAATGCTATATTGTATACTATAATACCATATTGGGTAATACAAGCGTAAGAGTGACTATAGGGGTGTTATTTCATGTCTACAGAGCTATAATAGTGACACAAACGGCATTCAGAAGCACGTAAACATGTTTTCTATAACTACAAAAATGTTTAATTTATAAATAAGGAATCCTACTTTGCGGAAATTCACTTATCATGGAACCAATTAACCACAATAAACGTGGGATTACTGTAGTCAATGCTGTGGTCGTATTTAGTGCAATTTTCATATTTACGTTTGGGGAACACAAGCCAAAAAGCTCACACGGTTAGCTAGTTTGCTGGCGATGACAGGAAATGGCACAAAGGAGATTGATTGACAGTGGTCTACAGCCAGTGAGGACGCAGAAGACAATGGGCGGTGCAGACAGAAGAGAGGGAGGAGAGAGAGAGACATAGCAACCTCATGCTAAAGCACAAAACTACAACACTCAACTTTCCACAATGTAATTCTTCTTAAAGAGCCAGGTTTGGACTTTAACAGCGTTCATACACTGTTGAAAAAACAAAAAGTACTAAAATTGTACCAAAAAAATCCACAAAACAGCAAGTCCGCAAAAGGTGAACTGCGATGAAGCGAGAGAACGGTGTATTTTCTTCACCTCCATGTTTGTTGTAAGGATGTGTGACATGGTCTCACAATTTGCAGTGTTTTCTGATGGCTGCCAGGCTGTTTTCAAATGTACCTCTGATGTGGTAACTGTCCTCACTGCAGGTAGCATTGATTATCTCTTTCTGAGCACAGATGACAAAGTACTTCTCCGCAGGGAAAGGTTTCTGGGCCTTTTTCTAGTTTTTCCTGCTCCTTCTATTTGTGTTTACTGTCCAAGCAGTCATTTAGTTTCCTTTGTTTACCGTTTTAGATTAGATTAGATTATACTTTATTTATCCCACAAAAAAAGCACAATATACCAAATACCTATACAAGAAAGATAAATAATCTACTATGAAATATATACTATAAACATATTAATAATATACAATAAGCCTATAACAGAAAGTATGAAATGATCAAGTACGTAAGAAAGTATTCACGGTTCCATCTCTACTTCTTGTATCTTCTGAAATAACATTTCTGCAGAATAGTGAGCGATTTTACTGCGACCGCTTTCATGTTCATGTAGACATTGTGCTAATTTTGTCATCCTAAACGGCATGCATACTGAGTGTAATATTAAATATTTCATTTCACTGGAACTTCTTGATGGCGAGCACAACTCTGACGCCGGTTGGCCTCCAGTTTGTTAAAATGTAGAATTCGGGAATAATGGAAATAATTGGTTCCAGAGTCACACTGTTGTTTACCGCAATGTTTTCAGTGAAGTTTTTTTTAATATATATATATATTATCGTTCAGTCTTCAAGTAACTAGAAAAGGGGCTTTATAAATGTGATGTATTTAACCTGATCAGACTCCATCTAACTCATTTTGACAGTCTAGTTTGCTTTTGTTTTCCCACACACATATTTATTTCTTATTTTATTCATACTGTTTGATCAGACAGAATATTCAACAAGGTTTACCATACAGTCAGCCGAGGAGGAGACAACAAAATAAACATTCAGAAATATATACAGTACATGCTAATAACTGGTGGTTGATGCAGCAGGGAGAGTTGCTGTGATGATGCTGGAGTGCACATGCAGACATTCTTTCATCATCTCTCACTGTGCTTACTGGGGAATGGGACCTATATAACTGGAGGAGAAAATAATAAATAACGGTAATTGTTTGGAGAAGTAAGAAACTTCCTTCTGCTGGCGATGGCAGCACCAATGATTTGGAGTTGTTTTTCTTCAGTTAGAACTGGAGCTTTAGTCAAGGAGAAGGTTTATGTTTATGAACTTAGCTTTGGACGACGTTTATGTTTATGTTTATGAACAGTTCCTAATACGTGTTCATTTTTGCCCAAAAGCTTCAGATGTCTGCGACCCGGACATGTATCAGAATCACCCAAAAATGACACCAAAAAAAAATATCTTGGCCAGACCAAACAATTTCATTGCCATTTGGCTGTTGATTTTCCATCCATCCATTTTTTGTACCGCTTGTCGTCAACTAGGGTTGCGGGTGTGCTGGAGCCTGTCTTCGGCGAGAGGCGGGGTACACCCTGGACTGGTCGTGGCTCAAAAACCATGCCAATATATCCGTTTACATGTCAGTCATGACTAGGGATGTCACGATACACTCGGCTCACAAGACGAGGCGATACACGATATTGGGTTCTTGAGAACGAGACAAAATGATATTTTAACGTCACTTTTAAGGAAACTACAAAGGCAAAATATAACACTGGCCAAACAGACTTTTTAATATAACTGAGTCACAAGACAATGCAGGTACATTTTAAAATACATGACCTCAGCATGAACCTTTTTTCCATAAATGCAAACAAAAAGTTATAAAAGTTAAAATAAGGACGGCAATTGTAGCTGCTACTACAAATTATTTATGTTGACGTGTACTGTAAAGACACATGTAAAATAGATTGCAGTAGATTAGTTTTATGTTTACGCTAATAGAACTACAGTTCCCATAATGGATTGGGTGCAGAAGCAGAAAGTAGTGAATTTCCAAAATGGACGCTAGTATCACATTTTGTCTTATGCAGAGATGGTTCTGACAAATCATAGTTAAATTTGATTGAGCGTACTTTTACTACAGTTTCTACTTCGACCAGAACACTGGGGTAGCTGTTGAACTCCAATGAAGAAAAGGAGCAACACGTCTCACCTGCCGAGGAAACGCGTGACTCCAGGAAAAACCGAGGCCAGCTTGGATTGCAAGGTTTATAGTGTGCACAAAACACGTAATTCTAATTCCGTTCCAATCCTGCCTCGCGCACTGCCACTTTCACACTACATGTATTATCATCCACAGTAACGATGACGTAGCTCAAAGTCTGATGATAGACGTCTGGCCTGCGATACCCCCCTCGTCGTGACACATTGTGTTTGTCGAGGAATGTGTGTCCACTCCGCATTCCATTTCAAATGGCATTCCGTTTTCTGATATACAGTAAATCTGGTATAATGTGGACCACCGCACATTCACAATTCTGCATTCGCATCCCTGCAAATTTGCATATTTTTGGTAAAAAAAAGAATGTATTTATTTGTGGAGGGGGGTTTCAGAAAATAAGCACTTTTCCCACTGACACATCTTATGATCATGTGACAGTAAAACATAAAATGTATAGCTTACATGTACATTGTGCAAGATGGCGGAGCCCTGTGTGGCAACGGAAGCACCTAGCTTCTACACGTAACTTTCTCACAACTTGCAGGGAGGTGACCACAAGTTAATATATGATGGTAAATCGTTACTGGAATCACAACAGGCAAGCAGTGTGGATTATGTAGAGGTGGCTTGAGGAGAAACGCCTTCCCTGGAAGCTAGCCGGGATGACCCAGCGGCCTGCGCAGCAGCAGATCATCGCGAGCTGCTTTAGAGGTAGATGAAGGCATCGGCAAAGCAAATGGAAGCACGGTTGTAGCGCTAGCCTGACGAGCAGGCTAAAGGCTAGACCATGACCATCTGTTGTATCGATCATCTTTTATTATCATTCATTAGTGGTGAGTGGCTAGCAAGAGGTTTGGAGGGGGAGGAGCGAGCCGGCGTAGCGTACAAAAACGACTCAATGCAGCAGCATGACCCAGGCTTTTTTAGAGTTAAAAAATAGATATATTTCTTCATCTTAATTTGTATTTATTTATTACTTGCTTGTTTGTATTTGCTATTCACGGGTCATCTCGGAACGTAACCCCCGCAAATAGCGGCAATCTGCTGTACTGTAAATACCATGATATCATCATATACTACAAGTATGTGTGTGTGTAGGTTTAGAAAAGACGAGGGGACATTTGCTTTGTTTGAAAGAAAATTCATTGTACTCTAAGTGGCAGAGGCTAACAGGTTTATTTTAGATCTATTTTTGCAATGTCGATGCATACAAGTGAAATGATCATAAAACGCTCCCATGGTCTTCTTTGGAATGGAAAACCTGGGGAATGGATAAAGAATGTGCAATGATGAGCACTGGTGGGAGGCTGTTTATATGGAATATGGGAGTATAATGGATGCTAATGATAGACAGCTGCGCTTGTTCCCCATATTCACAGGGTGGAAAAATTGTAGCTATGGGACAGCAACTATGTGAGCATACAGAATTAGTTTTTCTGATGTGGCTACGGCTATCAGTGAAAGGAGACATATGCTTTTTGCCCAGCTGAAAACAGTTCCAAGGTGTTTTAATAACATGTCTGTGACATGCTTCGATCAAAGCTGTATATTACATTTAATTAGAGCACACTTAAAGGAAAACTGCATTTTGCCCATCATTGACAATCCTTATGTGAGACACGAACACATATGTCTCTCTTTTCTGTGCGTTTTAATGATATAAAAACAGATACAAAAGAGCCAGCTCATTACTGCACGTATGGGACATACTTATTCCTCCTATAAAGTCATCCGAAAAGTATACAAAAAGCCTCAACAATGCACTATATACATATAAGGTGACGTGCATATTAACCAAGCTACAGCAACATTGTTATTATTATTATTAACATTGATACGCCGATTGAACTACATTACTGGCGTACTGACACTTAGCCATAACACAACGGCTACCCACTAGGCGGCTACCTACTAGCTTCACCACAGACTCGGCCGTAGCCAGCCAGCATCTGGCTCACAACGCCTCAGACACTACCAAAAAGTAAGGCTACATATTCCATGTGCCGCCACTGCTGCTGTGTTTTTATTTCTTTGAGTTTGGAAAAGTTAACACGAGGTGTTGGCGTTTGTTTCTACGGCGTTGCTATGTGAAATCAATGCGCTGAGCAAGGACGTTCCGTCAATGCTTAGAATGGCCGAAATACGCAAAATACTGTAAATATTACGCGTTATCATGAATGTACCTGTTACTACAAGGCCACAGCATGCATGTATAGCATGTATATAAAACAATAAAACATTGTTGGAGGTGTTTTAATAGCAGTCTTTGTAGGCAGCATAGGTGTATCCTATTACGTGCACTACTGAGCTGTCGCGTTTTATCTGTAAAACGCCCGGAAAAAAAATAGAAAGACATATGTGTTCATGTCTCACATAAGGATTGTGGATGATGGGCAAAATTTAAAAAAAAAGTGCAGTTTTCCTAACAAACAGCCTTGTTCAGAGCAGCCGTTTTGTGGGTTGGACTGTTTCATACAAATGAGCTGTTGCTTGCCTTTTCCCCTCTACCGCAGTCCAATCAGAAACGATTTCGGGATGTTATTGCACTTAAGATCTCCTTTTTGCATGAACCCAAAACATTTTTGTCGAGACACTTCTTGTGGTATAAAAAGAATACTGATGAAAGAGATCAGAAAGTTGTGAGTTTTGCAATGATCCAACTCGACCCCGGACCTAATGCAGCTGAACACCTGTAGGTTTGACCTATGAAAGACTTGTAAAAAGGAGATTCCCACACGATCAACGGAAATTTTGAGTACTTAGAAGGACGATTGGATAAATATTACCAAGTCGACATATGGCATGCTTTACTACTTTCTACTCCCCAATAACAGACTGGAAGTAAGGTTGTCGCGATAGCAGCATTTCAGGAGTCGATACCAACACCTGTGAATTTCCCACGATCCTCGATACTTATTCGATACCACAATAAAAATACAGAACCCATGTTCTTTTAATTAACTACTTTATTAAAAACTGTTTCCAACTGTCAAGTATTCAAGATCAACAACTTGATGGATATAATTACAGTGCCAAGAATTAAGTATACATCCTAAAAAGAACAGCAGTGGCATACAGCCTGCCTGTATGCCATACTGTGCTTATAAATAACAATAGTCAACTAGTTTACATTCAGAAAAGAACAGCATTTCTTTTGATACAGAATTTGATATACTTTAAGGCTCAATGCCACTGCTGTTCTTTATTTTTCCTTTTTCATTTTTGTCTTGGCACCGTGGTTGTACTTAGTGTTCTGTTTAATCAGCACCTTGTTCATTTCACTGAGTGACAAGCCCACCGCATGTTCAGTGCTGGTTTTTGCTTGCCCAATTAAAGAGCTGCCTTCCTTCAAGCAAGCTCAAGTGCCTCTCACCATCTCCCCAGGGTGCGCGGGCTGCACGTTAATAATCTTTGACATCACGTCGGGGGCCACAAAATTTGGAAATTGACTTTACAGTGTAAAGGTAAAATGATGTTCTTTGGTGCTGACTGTTCAGTTCTAATAAATAATAATGCATTTTATTTCTAACCCAAGGACACTGTACAGGGAAAACAAAAGCAGCACACAACATTAAAATGCAATAAAATGGCACAGTGAATCACAGAGAGTAAGGCGTTCTGAATAGGTGAGTTTTCGGTCTAGATTGAAAAGAGGAAAGTAGTCTGAGTTCCAAAGTTTGGAAGCAGCGTGACTGAACGCTCTGCAACGCATGTCACATTCAGCAGATTGTTACAATTCACGAGGGACGTAAAATGTGATAAAATGTTTATTGTGCCTCCCAACTTTTGTCGTATTTCTGACACCGTATCAGCCGCCTCAGTGCTCGTACGCATATACCTGTACTGCCCGCGTCAGTTCTTGCTCACCAAGGGAAAAGTTGTATACAGTCGTCCCTCGTTTATCACGGTGAATTGGTTCCAGACCCGACCGCAATAACTTAATTAATAAATTGGATATTTTAGAGCATAGAAAAGCTGTTTATGACCCTCTAAAAACATTTTTTTAGCATTATTAGAGCCCTGTAGACATGAAATAACACCCCTATAGTCACCTTTATCCTCATATTACCCAATACAGTAGACATGATAAGCGGTAATTATACATAATAACTCGTTAGCAGTGGGAAAGTTCCTTGTTGTTGTAGTATCTCGAACGTAATGTGGGTCGATAGCATTGCATTTTTAAAAAAAGATCGACATTCATGGTTCTGGCATACTCCGACACTACCGCTAGCTTTGTTAACACGACATTGCGCAACCCTTATGTGCAGGCTATGGGATCTCGGAAGTGTCACAAGAGACAGCCGCCACTTTAAACAGGTAGAAAGTTACCGAGCTTTCTAGTTAGCTTCCAAATTATTTATTCTAAACTTATGTATGTATTATGTTTGAAACTGAGTGGGGAAGACGGACACAAACGTACCACTTCCACACAGAACTTTTTTTCACCATGTCATGTCGAAAGCTGCATCTATGGCTGTAAGTGAAGGTAATGTAATATAATGTAATGTCTCATCAATGTAACATTGCTGATGCAGCGTGACCACAATACTACATATGATTTGTCTTTCAATATTTCCATATACAGTTGTAGCGAGGGACAACTGTATTCAAGACTGACGATACCTGAAAAAGCGGTCATCGGTGTATTATCCAAGTATTTAGTACGCTAGTAGTAGTTTTTGTTACAACCTTACCTGGAAGTATCCTTTAATAGACCATTACATGTTTAATGTTCATTCTATTTTCCAACCTTTTGACCTCATACTCCAGATGGCACATCTCAAGGTGTCATGATGACATTAACTCTGCATTAGCTGTCAGCAAAGGGCCACAATACGCACGCCACTCGCTAGAACACACCCACAAACACACGCTTCGGTGTTTCTTCTCCTTGACTAATCACCAAACAAAGCTTTGACTGTTAGCTTGTGAAATCCTTTTCCTTTGAATTTTGTGAAGAAAAAAAATCCCTGGAGAAGAATAAAGGAAGAAGGACGAAAGAACTGAAGAGACAAGCGCTGGCCAATTCCTGCAGAGACCTCTTTGATAGAGGCACAGTTTTTTCAAAAAGGAGTTCCGTTGAGTCGCAAATCTCCACTGACAGGCTGCAGGCACTTTACATGTCTATTATGTATGCATGTGGCCCTGTAGAGAAAATGTTTGTTTTGATTTCGGTACTGCATCTGCACTGTATACAGAGTTCATTTCTTTGTATCTTATGTGTGGATCTTTCCAAGAGAAAACATTTTGTTCTTTCATTCATTTGACTGCCGTGCTTACCGGAATCCTGGTATCCTTGCTGTGTAATCCTTTAAATAGCAGCGAGATTCCCTTCATGTTTTACAATGCAGCAAATTAGGCTTACTGGAATCCAACCACTAATAAGATTAAGCTATCCTTTTTACAGTTAAAGTGTAAAAAAAAATGTCAGATCGTACAGTTCTATAAACTGACAAAGCTGCGTCGTCTTAGTGTTATCCTTGCTGCATGAAAGAAAAATTATTAGATCGCTCTTTTTTTGAAAGAATGGTGCACAAAGACAGTGAGCAGCAGTCAGAGGAAAAATTTATTTCATTCGTAGATTATGAAAATATAAAAATGCCAGCTTGTTAAATGAGATTTCCAAACTTTTTAAACTCATGTGGATTATATGTAAAATTCAATACAATTCCACAATTAAATCAGTTGTTGTTATTACTATCATTATTGTTATTAGTTAATTGACTGTATACTGTATATGTACCGTCATTTTCGGTGTATAAGACGCTACTTTTTTAACCCTGCGGCTAATACAGCAGTGTGGCTAATTTATGAGCATGTTCTAATCTTGTGACATCTCCTATACTTCAGAACTACTACTCATTGTTTAAATACTGTGCCACTCGCGAGTCAGTGCGGAAATGGTAGCCCTTTCTTTGGTACAAGCGGCAAGTTAACTCACAACGACCTTGTCAACCCACTAAAAAAATCGCAGGGGGTCATTACTCAATATGACAGTCTGACTCATGGCACCATCTTCCAAAGAATGCTAAAATCGTCGCACAGCAACTTCATACTCAAAAGGTAGCTAGGAAATATACAAGACAAGTACCAATACAAGTTTAAAATAACAAACAACAAGCTATTTTAACTTCTACCCATAATGCATTACTTCCAGCTTAGCTGTTCATTGGCCAACAACTGCCATGGGTGCGGGCCAATGGCGGCGCTCTGGTGTTACAGGATATTTAGTAATGACCTCCTTCCAGTGGACTGACAAGCTCGTGGTGAGTTTTCTCATAGCTGATGATTGGCTCCTGTCAAATAAAGAGCTGCCTGGTTCTCACGGACTCGTGCTCGCCACAACATGTGACTATTTTATAGTCCAGTGCGGCTTATATATGTACAAATCCATTTTTCTCTCCAAATCCTTTTTCTTTCTAAACCGGAAATGAAGGTAATTAAATACATACACATATTAATGAAAATAAATAAATACCAAACAAAAACCCAAATATTTTTTAAGAAGTACACATGAAACCATATTCCGACTCACATTTAACGGTAGTGAAATGTACCTGAATAATTGGACCAGTCAAAATGCTGAAAATTGGAACTCAGAGACTGAGTGTGTCAAATAATAGGAGTGTAAAGGGGACTATAGGCATGTTATTACATGTCTATAGCGCTCTAATAATGTAATAAATAAGGACGCAATACTGCTAGCCAAATGTGATCGGCGATGAAAGGCATTTATCGGCATATGCAATAACAATAATAAAAAAGTGTGATATAAGATACCTATATACAACGACAATAATCCCTCATTTATCACGGTTAAAATGGATCCAGACCCGACCGTGATAACTAAATTTCAAGAAATAAGCCATTTAATACTCATGCTCATGTGTGTTGCTATAAATGTGATCTAGTGCTAGGACAGCAGCGTAGCGAGCAGACGAGAAGTGCCGTCGGGCGTTCAGAGCCGAGTTTTATTTTGGCGCGGGTTACACAACAGAAGCGCGTGTTTTGGGGATTTTTACTGGGGATTATTGTGCCTGTTGTGAGATTGAATTCAAACCTGCAATAAAAGCCTGTTGTTCCGGCGAGCAAGTCTGGTGTTTGTGTGTCAGTAACATTGCTGACACCTAGTGACCAGTGTAGAATAAAACATATAATTCAGTGTCTGAATGTGTCTTTTGAATGCTTTATACTGCATTTGTATTTCAATTTTAGCCGTTTTTAGGTCACGCAAGATGATGGTTCGACTTTTGAAAAATGATTAATGAAAGATAAGGCAGGACAAGTGATCAAACATTTCAATTAAATGGAAAACACATTCCAGTATTATCCCAGTGGATTTAAGAGCTCAACTGGATGACCACCAGTCTTCCAACAAACCTTCCTTGTGGTCTGTCCTTTACCCCTTGTCCTTGTCCTTGTCCTTGTCCTTGTGTGCAGTCTGACTCTCTAACAAACAATACAGAAAAGTAATCAACAATGGCAGAGGGGTCAGTCTAACTGGGATTGTGCCTGAAAACCACTTGAATCATTAATCAACAAATGACACCCTCTTAGTTCTCTTAGTAGTTTATGAATATTCTGTTAATAAATACATGTACCTGTTATTTTCAACATTTTACACAATAGGAAATGTTTTCTTCTTGTACTAGGTTCATCAAGAGTGCATTTGCACAGAAAAAAACAATTTTTCATGAATTTAACACCACCCTATTTACACAGCATTTTATCTGAATGCTGATGTGCAATCCAAATGGCGGGGTGAGGAATTTGATATTTTGACAGCTGTTCTGCTGAGGATAGTTGAGTCATGGAGTTACAGCGCCATCCTCTGGATCCACAAAAAAATGGACCCTTATCAGGACAATTTTTTGCATTTATTTGCAACTGCAAAACTCTGAATCCATTATATACTTATTTAGTAGTAAATGCCACATACGTCCAGTTGCTGATACTAAAGATTTAAATAACTAAACAGATTGATGATTTCCTCACTCTGGAGATTGAGCTAATACTGGTAAAATGGTAGTAAAGATGGTATTAACATATCTTGACCTACATCTACAAATAATGTTGGTGATGTGACCAAAACACACATATTTAAGATAGCATATGACTATTTAGTTTTAAATTGTGATATCCTCAAAAATAACACTTATTCCTTCACTCAGTGGTTTGTTTGGATCAGCACATGTATGCTAGATGTGCTACCTTTAGATTAATATGACATGGGGCTGTTTTATGGTTGTTAATTCATATTTGGTGCTATCTAGTGGACACAATCATTCATTGAATTGAGCTTGTGAAGGCGTTCAACCCAAAAATGTCATGTTAAAGAGCATACTGAACACATTTTGTTCCAAAATACTTTCTAACACGCTTTTGCCTTGGAATCCATGTGTCTGTAATTAACTCTAATTATATAATGTGTGTAGATTAAGAAATGTCGTGTTTTAGACAGCAGTCCTGTTTAAAGGTGATGGTTGTGTCTAGCTTGGAGACTGTAGCTGCTGTGCTTAAACTACCACTAATTGTAACACTAATGTTTACCTTTTGTCGTGTATGCTGTAATGTTGCTGTGTATAATGCACTGTACAAGGTTTCCCCAAGGATTTTTTTGAAGCTGTGGTGGTGGGCTACATGGGAGGCGGACCTCCGCTGCTGTGTCGCTGTGGCAGGAATTTCTTTTGCAATATTTCAATTTACTGTCGGTAATAATGTCAACATTAGGGTCGTTTTCACAGGCTTGAACAACAAATGCGTTAATTAACTTTAAATATCTTTCTCTTGGCCTTGTCTTCCTCTCCTTATCTGTCAAGTGCCAACTGGGCATACAGGTGATTCCAGTGTACGTTTTTCAAAATAAAGCATAGTGAAACGTTTTTATGATATGTGATATTTGATATTTTATTTCAAGCTAATTGTGGTCAATATGTAAAGAGGCTATATATATATTTGGTAAAACACTGAGGGAATAGGTCTGCTTTCATGGATAACTAAGGAAATTAAAAATTTGTCACGTGTGAGAGGCTGAAATCAGAGGATATTTACATATTTAAATGAAAAAAAAATGATTCGTCGATTACCAAATTAGTTGTCGATTAATTGGCTAATCCATTAACCATCGATTAATCAATAAATTGTTGCAGCTCTGCTAAATACTAATGATTAGTATTTCACATTCACAGTTTAAAAGCTTACAGGTAATCAAAGTAGTTGATATCATCCAATAATTTACATTGCTCACTGGTAGGGTTTGGCATCGAGTCTCAAGCATCGATGGGAACCGAGACTAACATTCCAATTCTCCCGGGATGGTCCAAACGGTTTTATTTCGGTTCCTAGTTCAAATGCCCACTTCGCCGACCAGAAGAAATCGCTACGAACACCAACAAAGAAGAAGCCAGCGAGCTTCATAAAAAAGAGCGGTCGGCTCAGTGCTACATTTGCAACACAATGATATGCAACGGCGGGTGCACGACCAACATGATTACTGTTGACACATTCATGCTGCGGAAATAACAAAGTACCTCATCTTTGATTCGCTACGTCAGACTTCCTCTAAGCAATCAGAATCACAGAAGTCAAACATGTCGTCTGTCTCATGCCAATGAGTTGTCAATTATGTACAAGTATGTAAGCAAATGATAACAACATCAGACAATATTTGAATCAACTCAAGGAACCTTTCAAAGTAATTGCAATCTCGGAAACTTGGATTAACGCTGACAAGGGCATGGACTTTGCGCTGGAAGGTTATGAAAGGAACTGCATTAATAGGAATAACAAAAGTGGAGGAGGAGTGGCTGTGTACGTGGACAAACATCTGAACCGCAAAATGGTAAAGAACATGTCATTTGCTCTTGGCAACATTTTAGAATGCAAAACGATTGAAATCTGCAAAGAAAAAGGCAAACATATATTAATAAGTTGTTCATATAGAATTACAAAGTCAAGCATTGGAATGTTCGAGGATTGGATTAAAACAACCTTCGCAGACATCAGTCAACAAATAAGCTTCATGTGTGGAGACCTTAATATTGGTCTTCTGAATCCACACAACAACAACATAATAGATGACTTTATAGATATAATGTACAGCTTGAGTTTACATCCTAAAATCACCACACCAAGCAGAATAACAGACCACTGTGGTACTCTAATAGATAATATATTCTCTAATGACTTCGATAACAACACAAGTACTGTGGTGGTCTGCTAATCAACGACATCAGTGACCGTCTTCCAGTATTTTAAATGGACAATGAAAACTACAACAAAAGAAAGATGGAGGACAAAGACTTTCCAAAGACTACGCACACTGAGGACAGTGTCAACGCTTTTAAGAAAGATCTACTAGAAAAAAGATGTGAGAGTGTGTACAGCGGAAACTTTGTGGATGAAGCATATGAACATTTGTAAACACACAGAAAAACAATCAGCCATGGACGACAAAAGGACTGAAAAATGCCTGTAAAAAGAAAAAGACATTATATAGGAAATGTACATTCAACAAACTAAAGAAGCAGAAAAAACGTATAAGTCATATAAAAATAAGTTGACTACAATCTTGAGAGTGTGTAAGAAAGAATATTATAGTCAATTATCAGACAAGAATAAAAGCAACGTTAGTATTGAAATGGAAATGATAAAAAAGCTCATTAACGAGATAGTAGAACCGTCGACGTGCATCAGTAACTTATCATTCCAGACTCGTACCTTTCCAAACAAAATTAAAATAGCCAAAGTAGTTCCAATCTTCAAAAACGGAGACAAACATCAATTTACAAACTACCGTCCAGTCTCTTTATTATCACAATTTTCCTAAATGATCAAAAAGCTATTTAACAACAGGTTGGACACATTTATTAGCAAGATACAGATACAGAGCTAACATTTCAACCTCCATGGCACTGATCGAAATTACCAATGCTATAGACCACAGAAAGTGTGCAGCTGCAGTATTTATGGATCTGACAAAAGCTTTCGATACAATTAATCACAACATTCTCATGACAAAATTAGAAAGGTATGGAATCAGAGGGTTGGTTTTGAATTGGGTCAAAAGCTACCTAGCAAACAGGAAGCAATATGTGAAGCTAGGAGAATACTCATTTGTATGTGCAAATATTATGTGCGGAGTACCCCAGGGGTCAATACTGGGACCAAAACTGTTCAACTTATATATTAATGAGATATGTAAAGTGGCGAAAGACCTAAAGCTATTATATGCAGATGATACTACTGCTTTTCATTCTGGGGAAAGCACACAAGAGCTAATGAAAACAGTCACACAGGAAATTACTATAAAAAAAGATATTTGATAAAAACAGATTATCCTTGAACCTAAGTAAAACCAAAATAATACTATTTGGTAATAGAAAAGATACAAACGCACAAACACAACTCAACGGTGTGAATATTGAAAGGGTGAATGAAAATAAATTTCTGGGGATCATAATCGATGAAAACATGAACTGGGAATATCATAATAAAAATATATGTAAGGTGGCGAGAAAAAATCAAGCAAAATTTGTCCTTAATCAAAAATCACTGCATACTCTTTACTGTTCTTTGGTATTACCATATCTAACTTGTGTGGAGATATGGGGTAATAACTATAAAAGTCATCTTGATTTGCTAAATGTACTGCAAAAAAGATCAGTTAGTTTAGTTTAGTTTAGTTGATGCGATGGTATTGTGACCAGATGAGAAATAGCTTGACTATGTGGGGTCAGAAATGACATGCTGTCATGTAAATAAGATACACAGTCATCAACAGTCCTGGTTTATCATGGTTCATTTTTGTTAAGTAGGTTTCCTAATTTATAAATCAAATATTTTCTTCGAGTGTCATGAATCGCAGAACAGGGTTTGGGCCCAGTTCTTGTTACGCACTCTTATTTTGGAGTTTCTTTCTGCAGCCGCTTGACACCTGTGTGGCGGTGCGCAGCAGCTGGCGGCAATTCACAATCAGTGGGGTTCATAAGCCCAGTGGAGTCGTTAGGACTTCTCCGGTTCATTGTTGCAGTTTCCTCCTCGTCCACGCTGTCACCCAGATGCTAAGCCTTAGTTTCTGGTTTCCTTCTAGCAATTACCTGTTTTATGCTTGGCACTGAGCCTTTTTGCTGTGTTGCTTTTTGTTGCCTTTGGCCTGCAAAACTGTTGAGTACTTGTGAGGATGAAGCAAATCCAATGAGGCAGATCAGTTGAACAAAGACAACTTTATGACAACCAGGAAGTATCACGAACAGGTCGGGCGCCCTGTGGGAAGACGAGGTCAGATCAGAAGCACTTCCAACAAGAATTCGGCAAACAGTCAAACTTACAGGGTTTGCAAACCATTACGTCAACCTGTTGTCTCGAGGGTTTGCTCTTTCTTTTCCTGGTCAAGACAAACGTTGCTTTGACGTCGACCAATGACTGTCACAAGAGGCGGGAAGTGTCAGACTGAGGTTCAGTCGTAGGTTTGGTGTATGTAAAACAACACATAAGATTTGGCATTTTGCATATTACTATCAGATACTACACCTACACGTGGCTAATAAAGACTCTTTTCTATGCTATGCTTCTGTCTCTGCATACTGAGAGCCCTCTAGATGTGAACAAACACCCCAATACTCACCTTTACACTTGTATTACCCAATAGAGTAGACTTAGAAGAATAAATAAGCATTTTAAGGCATAAGAGTCATTCTTATGTGTTGCTATAATTGCGTTCCCTCGAGGAGCTGAGCGGCGGGCGGACAGAAGGTGATGTCAAGGGTTCAAGAGTTGAGTTTTAGCTTGGGGTGGGTTTATTCTACCAATCAAGTCTGGTATATGTGTCTCACCGAAATTACAATACTTACTGACCCTATCAACCAGTGTAGAATACATATCATTCACAGCGTCTTTGAATGCGTCTTCTGAATGCCTCATATTTGTATTTTACTTCATTTAGCCATTTTTAGTCTTGAAAATGCTTAATTTAGGCAAAAAATACTTAAAATTAACTTCTACATGCATATTAAATAATGGGCTATATTCAACCCCCGAAACAGCATTTATGAATTTCTTCTTAGAAAGTGCAAATGTAACCATATGATGACCAAGTTGATAATCATGTGTGACACAAATAATCATGGAGTGAAGTGTGTGTTGAAACACTCACACAAACTATAGTCAGACCGTAAACATTAGGGATGGATGCTAGCAACTAAACTATACTCCCGTGGCTCGCTTGGTTGCCATTCTCTCTTTCACTGTCGGCAGCTGCTCTCCCAATTTTGGCTCCGCACTCCTGAAATGGCGCCGATGCAAGAATGTCTCCAAGAGCTTCGCTTGTAGAAGATGCGGAGGGGGCATCAGAGCCGGTTGTCAAGCCCGGCACTAACCCGGATTGACCCTTTTTAAGAAGAAAAGGTCAGATCAGAGTTTAAAATACATGTGTAAAAACATACGGTCGGTCAAACAGGGCTTTCTATGAACGAGCATATTGTACCTTGCAGCTGATGCTGTATCTCCATTATCAGGTTAGAGTTAGTTAGTTGAAGTGCAACACTTACCTGGCCGGGACCTTTCATTGATCTCATGCGGCCGGCCAACCAATGAGGAGGACACAGATTCTTCAAAGTCAGTGGTGTCCTCTTTAGGAGGACACTACCCTGCTGACTGGGGTCATTCACCTTTCAAAGACCACTCAGGGTGGAAAGATGTGACGGACACAGGTGTTAGGGAGGTGTTAGAGCTTCAGAGGGCGCAAGTGGCCAGTCTCCTCTGTTTGCTTAGTTCCCGTCTGTGGGTGACATGGTTCAATTAAGAGATGAGGTAGGACAAGTCAATCACAAGAGCAATAAACACACATGAAAGACAAGGCATGCATCTTCTACCTTTCTTTGATTGTCCTGGCTCCTTTTCTCTGCGAGCCAATCGTCCACCGAACGCCCCTCAGATTGGGAGCAAAAGTGTTCCGGTGTTACTGATGCACGGTGTCCACTTTGCTCCGCTTGTTGTACCTGTATGTAATCAACATCAGCACCGGCGTCGTCATCACAGCTATTATCTTCGTTCCCTGCATGTTATGACACAAGCCTTACCAGTTGGTGAGTGTGCGGTGGTTAACCTCCAATGGCTGGATGGGACCAGCCGCTGTGATGACTCTATTCGTGTGGACACAACGTTTAAAAATACATTTTAAAACGACTGACCTCCTTCACTGTTCAGTGAAAATGATGAAGCTCACGCATTCTTTATTTTATAGCAAGCAGGTATCTGAGAGGTTTGGAACAGCCAATCACAGGTGCACTCAGTCGATTGGTCTAGCCGGACTAAGTGGGAGGAACATTGGGCAGTTTGTCTCTATTAGTTTTTGAAAAGACAATCTGAGCTGCAAATGGGGTGTATGTGCACGGCTGTGTGTACGCGTCTGCATACGTGCGTACTGTGTGTAGAATTATTTGGAAGTGTGTGTGTGTGTGAAACTATGGTAACAGTTCTCCTTGTCAGTACCGCTAATAGGAAGGCACTCCAGCGGGTGATCAAGACCTCACAGAACATTGTTGGGGCAGCCCTCCCCTCACTGCAAGACATTTATAAATCTAGAGTCCTACGCAGAACACACAACCTCATCAAGGACAGCACACATCCACAACACTCATTATTCACACTCCTACCGTCAGGCAGACGCTACAGGAGTTTGAAGCCCAGGACCACAAGGCTGGCAAACAGCTTTTACCCACAGGCCATCAGGCTTCTCAACGAAGCACTCACACACGCCGCACGCAACACACGCACACACTCATAGCACTTTTATTTATTTATTTATTTATTTGTATTATTCATTTGTATTAATGTCTCTTCTGTTGTTGTTGCTTAATTTATTGGTAGATACGTTTATGTTTCTTATGTTCTTATTCTTTTCTTGTGTTTTCTTTCTTTTCTTGGGAGAATGAACAGAATAAGAATTTCATTGCATGGCATAACTGCTGTTTTACCGTGCACATGACAATAAAACTCTCTTGAATCTTGAATAGTCCCCCCTCCCCGGTTGTTCCCTGCTGTCTCGTTTGACATCAGTACACTGGAAAAGATGCAGTCTAAAAAATGGATCAGGAATGTGGCAGCGCTGGTGGAAGAGACTGCAAACAAGGTACAACTTGTGCGTTCCAGTGCATACTGACGGCTCTAAAATTCACCAAATACAGGAAGTACTGTTTTACTGAGTTACAAATCCAACTTAAAAGAAAACAGCAAGTCAAGGGTACTCGCACTTTCATTTCAGTCTTTCATTGAAAGTAAGGTAATGATGCAGTAGCAAGCGTACTGGGGCCGGGTTGCCGACCCACTTCAGAGCACTGTAGTCATGGGAAGGGCAGTCAGAGCACAAAGGACGACAGAATCATACAGATCAGACTCGGACACCGATTGAATAAGAGACTTAGTTTTTATTTAATTGTTTTAATGTGAGCTAAAAAAGCAATACAATACATGCAGACTGCAAATTTCCGAATTGAACTTAAATGACTGACAAATGACAAACCTTGTCTTCGCTGGTAGGGTATTTGTTGTGAGAAAGACGCCATAAAGACGTAGTTGCTAGCTGAAAGGTATCAAACCTTTCATTTGTGATCAACATGGAAATGATTGGGGCTAAAAAAAATTTTTAAAAAATACAAATTCATATAAACCTACCAAAAGACTCTAACGTTGCCATTGCATGAGCCCCCAAAGTAGGTGGGATTGAACACTGTTTTCCCGCCTGTTCCGTAAAGCGTCTGTTCATGTAGTTGTTGTGAAGTTCTACCAAGACTTGCACAGCATATATTGAAACTCCGTAACTTCTCCTCTGGCCTTTTTGGGTTCTTTTGGTGAAACTGGTCATAGAGAGAGTATCTTTCCGTTGTTTTGGTGGAATTATCCAAAGGTTGGCGTTATTAGGAGGAGGTTTCAATGTTGAATGCTTCAGGTTTGTAGCCCATGGCATCTTTACATCAAGCTGTTTTTATGTTTTCTTTTGTGGGCATGCACAGTCTGCCATCAAAAGGCTGAAAAACGAGAGGTTGTGTTGTGTTATTCATGCGTCTTGCAGCCTGGCCAGAAAGGTCTGGAATGAAGCATATGGGAAATGTTCTGGAGCTCAGGAGACCATCTATGAGATCCTTGGCTGATTTGGTCCAAAAACGAAAGATGGTGCAGTAGACCAGTGTTTTTCAACCTTTTTTTGCGCCAAGGCACTTTTTTTATTTTTTAATTGAAAAAAACCACGAGGCACACCACCAGCCGAAAATGCTAACAAATGAACTCTGTAGCCTCCATTGACAATATAAAGTTGTCAGTGTAGGAATCAAATAAACATTTTTAGAATCATTCACATTTCTACTCACTCAGTGTGAAACATGGGCCGGTTTGGATAAACACAGAGCTAATATCCTGGCAGCAATCGAAAAAAACACACAGAACGCTCTTTCTCAACAACTCTGTCTCTTTTGGAGATGGTGTTTAAGCTTGCTTGTGACCAGAGCGCTGTTGGATAGCTTTTCACCACACACCGAGCACAACGTAGTCGTTTCCTTGCATCCCCAGTGAACGTAAATCCAAATGAAAGACGGCTCGTATTGCCTCGCGCAAGAGATTTTGCTTCAGCTATCCGTCTTTACTTTCTTTTGACCCCCACTCATACTTGGGCCTTCATCTGGGTCCGAATTTTTTCCAGGTTGCAGTTCAGAGTTGGCGTCTTTCCTTTTCAAATCACTGTTTCGCTCGCCACAATGCCACTGTCACCGATCTGACGCATCCATGCATTGATTCTTTTGCCTGTACAAAACAATTAGCTACCTGCTGCCACCTACTGATATGGAAGTGTATTACACGGTTACTCTGCTGATCACTACTAGACAGCACAGACACTCGGCAACGGCACATTATTTGCGGATAATAATGAGGTGAAATTGGATACTTTCCCACGGCACACCAGACAATCCCTCACGGCACACTCGTATGACACGGCACAGTGGTTGAAAAACACCGGTATAGACTATATAACTTCATGTTGCTCTCATTTCTTCCACTCGCTGTTGCATTATTCAGTCCATCCCTATTGTTTTCCTGCTATAGAAAAAGGGACATAGCACATGTATAACCAACACAGCTGCCAAGATAAATGATGTGACCACACACAACGTCATAGATGTAACCAAAGGGCCCACGGCACATATTGCCACCGCAATGGAACAAACAGGATGCGACCCAGTGCCCTTAGGCACTAAGCATTGTAAGTACAGATAAAAGTAGTACCGGTAGTAGTAGTATCTTGGTGTGTGTGTGTGTGTGTGTATAAGGCGAGGTACGACCTTAGAAGGCCCCTTTTCTTCTTGCTTCTGACTCAGACATCATTTTTTCTTCTTCTACAGGGACACATTTAAGTTGAATGAGTGTTTGCCGATCCAGTATGTACCTTGTGATTGACTGGCGACCAGTCCAGCCTGTAGTCTACAATAAAACCTTGATATAAAACCATAACAAACTATGTTTACACTATTTTAATTCTTTATTTTATTCTTCATACAAGTATAAAGTAGTTCAATAATAGTACTGTAATGCTGTTAATAAAAAGAATAAAAAACTCAATCTAACTTTATTTGCAAAGCCTAACAGAGAAGGGTATCGCAATGCATCACATTTTTTAAGACTTCAGCTTGTCACACAAGACTAATCACAAGAAAATGAGTAAAATATTCAATCAAAACACTGAACCCTTGTCATAACAAAAAAGAAAGTGTGTGTGTGTGTGTGGTGATTGCTGGAGTTTTACTGCTTTGTCTGTGAATTTGTATAATAAGACAGAGTAGTAATATGATCTGTGATTGACTGCTGACCAGTTCATGGTGTACCCCACTTTAGCCAGTGTCAGCTGGGTTACGCTCCAGCTTGCACACAACCCCACTGAGGACAAGTGGTGTAGAAAATGAATGGTTTTGATTTTGTACAACTTCCAGGAGTGTTTGTAGACCTTGATACCTTCTTAGATACTTTATTAATCTCCAAGAGAAATTCACATATTTAGAAAGTAACTCCAGCTGTTTTCCTTATTGTATGTTAACCACACGCATCTAACAACTGTGACAACTGTGACTGTATGCATCTTCCCCAAGATTCCCGCAGCATCCCAATCGGGTAGGTCCTGGAGTTAATTTATTGTTTTGTTTGCACGGCAGCATCATTTATTAGACTATACTGTATTCCTAACTTGCTAACAGTAGGACGTCATGCATGTCCAACATTCACTTTATTTCCATTCGTGCATAATCTGCACTAACAAGGGTTATCTGCAACATTTTCTTTTGTCTTTTTTGCCTCGAAAAATAAATTAATAAGCAACAGTTCTATGCTCCCATCCACTGGGCTAAATTATTATTGTCCTGTCAAATTTAATTTATTTTTTTTAACTATGTAAATGGGTGAATTGGTTTCTTTACAGCAAATTCGTTGAGTGAAGTGATCCATGTCGTTTGTTCTGTGTGGCCCGCTCGCCTCTGTCGTTAACATTGAACCACAAAACCAACCATCATTAGGCTACAGACACTGCCAGCTATGTCCTGCCTGTAAACATATACGGTTTTCTTTTTTGCTTTTTTACTCACCACAAATCATATTTTTGCCTCTTTTTGTACCTCTTAACATTTTCTAGTTTTGAGTGCTTTGACGCAGCGGCCATGTGTCTCAGTTCGCAGGGGGAGAAAAGCTGTGGTGCTCGGCTGTTGATGCTGCTCCTGCTCTGGGTCTCCGGTAAGAACCTCACCGGCCTCAACCATCACATTGATAGCAGCTGGCTCTACATAACAAACCTGTTAATGCGTCTTTTTCTTCGATATAAATAAATGAATTCGGCAAGACCATGACATCCCTTTTTAAAATAAATATTTGCACGGGCTGCCTTTGGCATTTTTGGCATTTTAAGGCCTAATATCCACGACGCTGAATTTAGCGTCATATTCGATTTAAGGTGGTATTAAACTAATGTGTCCACTGATCGCTTTTTTCCCCCCTGACACTCTGTGTGAAACATTTTATGTAAGACATTACCTTTGACTGACATGTTTGTTTATTTATAATTTTGTGTTTGTAAAACCTTTATTCTATTTGTGAAATGCAATAAAGACACATTTATGTGTTTTTTCAGCATGTAGACCACGTTACACCATGTCCAGTTCGAAAGCCACTGTACCTAGATGTCTCACACCTGGACTATATAATGTAGCGACGGGTGTGTTGTGTTGCTCCCAGCTGCTGTTTTGTGTGTGAGCTATAGGGGGCAGTCGGGTTCAGCATGTTGGTTGGAGCAAGCGTTTGGAGGAAAAGGCGTAAATTAAGAGGAGGAAGTGTTGCTGCTTTGTGCACGTGTAGCTAAGTTCGCCTGCAAATCAGTAAGTGGTAGTTGTGGTTATGAAAAATAAATGGCCAACTGAATACAGCCATCCTGACGTGAAATCATACAATAATCCTAGACACCCTGCAAGTTCATAAAAACAGTTTATGATATGTGAAACCTGTATTCTATGCAAACTGCATTATGGAGTCCTCAGGTTCCTGTTTCATTGAAATGTGTTATTACTAACACTGGCGTAAGACCATCAATTATTGCACTTATAAAGCACACGATGTATTTAGTTTAAGAGTCTACCTGATTGTGTGACATCTTAAATATAAATAATATAACACATACAGTCCATGGTCAAAAATATTGGCATACCAAAAACATTTTTGGCCAAAGATGCTAATCTTAATTAAATAAACATAAATGCACGCCTAGAGATCCATGACTCAAATCTTACACGGATATATATGCAAAATCTAGCATTCACCTGTATAGGTAAACGTGTAAGTCATCTATGGGTTGTTTAAGTTATCTTTCCCCTAAGACTAAAGCCTTGGTGAGGTGATCTTATTTGGTAATTTGATAAATTGTCTACTCTATAATGTTTAATTTAGCCGTACTACTTTTCAACAAGTGGGGTGCCACACCCTTTTCTGGCTCCATGGCAACAAGTGAGCAGCCCAAAGGAACAGTCAAATCATGTTGCAGTACTGTGCAGCCATGTTTTGTGCAGTTGTATTTGTTTAATAGTTAAAGTAACTATGCATCTTTTGTGGTAGATCGCCACAGATTAGTGTTTTTTCCCATCCAACCATTAAACAGCATATGCACATGTACAGTTACATAAAACAACCACTAGAGTGCAGTAGCATATCGAAAAGAGTAGACATTTTTTTTCATAGGCTTTCTCATCGTTTCAGACATGGAGTTCACTAGTGTAATTGTACTGGTATTCATTTTAGCGTGCTGCTTAATACAAATTAAAGGAACAACATTGACACAATAATCCTCATTAACGGACCAGTAAGACATGTTTTATCATAGAAATACTGTATACCTCACAGACTCCTTGTTTTCTGCTCTTATGGGAGTGGTTAGCATTAGATATCCTGTCCCTTGAAGTTGCATTTTCTAAAATTGTATCATAACTGCATAGTCATCACATTTTATAGTGCAGTGCAAGCTCAAATCTTGGGGGAGGGGAGTGTTAAACGTCATGCAAATATCGGACATCAAACCTTCATAATGGAGGGTCTGGAGTACTTTATATTCCATCAGCCTAATCATTGCTTGTGTGAATGCTTTTATTACGGCACGTGCTTTCATCTCTTTAACGTGTGCTTTCATCTCTTTCATATACATCGTGTGCTTTCGTCTCTTTCGTCGTTTTAATCTGTTATTCTCCGCTGTTTTTTGTTTTTTTTTGTTCTCAAACTCCTCCTTCATTTTTCTACCAAATCCAAACCATTCAAACAAATTGTTTAGCTCATTCGGGAATAGTTTGCTATTTGTTCAAATATCTCAAAACAGATTTTCCAAAATTCCCACATTTTTCCCATTGAAATTGAAAGGGGCATTTTTCACAGCCATTCCGCTCATTCAGGACTTTAAAACTGACCATTTTTCACATTCAAAAATGTATCTTTTTTGGAAACTTTGACACTTGTTTGTAACACTACTTTCTCTTCTTGTAAGATTTCTTTCAACGTCCAGATTTCTAAATTCATTCAAGCCATCGCAACATCAAACTGTTCAACATGTTGACATTCAGGCTACCGACTTTTCAAATGACAAAATTTTCTCATTTTTTGTGAACACTTATCAATTTTTCCCTACTATCACATTTTCACTATTCAACACAGTCAGGACATTCAGGCTATCTTATTTTTCACATGACAAACAAATTCTCAGTTTTTCCCTGTTTCTTCATCTTTAGCATTCACATGCAATGTCTCCTCACATTGCCTTCATCTAGTTCTCTTCGTTTTGCTTTTTCATGTCTTTGTGCCGTTTGGCAACATTCTTTTCTGAAAGAAGGCTCAACAAGGGTTGTTAAAAGAATTGAGAGGAGAAGAAGAAGAGTATGCACTGGTTGACTCGCATTAAGCAGAAAACACTGGCAGTACTTTTATCCAGTGTCAGAGTATTTCAGTGTCCTCGTAATCGGTGATGTTCGCCAGAGGATGACTGAGCAGAAGTGAAGATAAGTGCAATTATTGCTTTATTTTTGTATTTTCGACATACTTCCTTTTTTTGTTCCCATTTGCTTGTGCTTGATAGGACTCTCAGTCAGCTTTTTGTGAAGACTTTGATCCGGATTTCCTGCGACCTGGGTGGTGCATTTGAGTCCCATCTGTTTGTGTGAGAAGAAGAAAGGCCTGAATGAGAAATTGTTGTGTTTGTGCAGGACAGGTAAATTATCTACATTAAAAGGTTGGTGTAGCACAAATAACAGAACAGTCAGTTGAACAGTTATCCCACAGTTTGAAAGAAGTAAACTAAAGTACCACCTTATTTATATAAAATATTTGATATATTTTAACAGTGAGAGACGGAATCCCAGAGAAAATTCCACAAAATCCCATTATCAATTCATAAAAACTGATTTTTTGATGAGGAAAAGTATGTATTTGACGTACAATCAGCAAGTATTCTGTCTCCCATAAGCCAGTTAGTCTTTCTTTGAGACACAGCCCCAATCCCAACTAATTATTTACATCAACTACACCTGCCTCAACTCATTCACTCTATAAAAGACACCTGTCCATATCCAAACAAACAGATTCCAACATCTACGGCATGGTCATGATTGCTGACCTGCACAAGGCTGGGACGGCCTGTTTCAGTTCACTTGTTGTTTTCAATAAATAATTTTTTCAAAGTGCTTGTTTGTCTCACTCCCCCTTCTTGCTTTTGCATATTGTAGCTCTACTTAAAACCTCATTAAGATCCAAATGTGCAAAACGCAAACTCTAGAAATGTTTCAACTGGTCTTAAGATTTTGATCAGGTCTGTCTAAAGCAGTACATCTTGCAATCTTTACAGCAGTGACACTGCACCAGGAATTAGAATTGTCAGAGCGGTGAGGAATGACACGATGGCGTAACAATGTTCACTACAAGTTCACGTTGGACAATTGGACAAGCAAGAGCACAATCTACATTCACCTTCGGTTTTCCTGCATTGACCTTGTAAGTCCGGGTGAAGTTGCAAAGAGGTGCAAGAGGAGGCAAGTCAGATGGGCAAATGGGAGGGGTAAAGGGACTGGAGGTATGCATGAGGCTGCTTCACTGCAGTATTTCATCTCTTTGCAAGTGTGTGTGCCTCTCTCATATTGCATCTGCTCCTCTCATGACAGGACTGCTGAGTCAGCAAGGGACGATTCTCTAAACATATACATGTGGCAGTGTGTTTACAATGTAAAGAGTGTGTGCAAACTGCAGAACATGCTTGACTATGTAAGGTCTTGGCTGTGTAAGCAGATACTGTAGGTCAGTATGTGGGGATGACATTGACGAAGCGCAGTTTGCATGCTCTGCTCACTGCTGACAATGCACATATTTTGAAGGTGTGGATGCACACGTGCGTGTGTATGAAGTCCAGGGGTGCAAGAGGAAGAGTTTGTGCTGCACCAAAATATGCCTGACGGTGGTGAATGTTGCACATAGCAATTTGTGAGTTTATGAGTAAATAATACATACAGGACAGTGGGTGGACGTTTTAGAGAGTGCATAGGTGTGTGTTAGTGTGTGTGGTGCAGGCCTGTAGAGTGGTGCAGCAGCAGTGGGAAGTGAGCCAGTAACACCCGACTGCAGAGGAGAGAATGGTGCAGAGTCCCATCACGCACGCACGCACACACGGTTGCAGATTCTGGCAGGGTGCAAACTCATGCTGGGACAACTAGTTTGGAGGGAGGAGGATGTTCTCAATCTAAATGATCATTTAATCTCAGTTTGATTTATAAATACTACATAACGGTGGCTTAGTAGTTAGAATGTTGGCCACACAGTCAGGAGATCGGGAAGATCTGGGTTTGAATCTCCATTGGGCATTTCTGTGTGGAGTTTTATGTTCTCCCCGTGTGCGTGTGGGTTTTCTCCGGGTACTCCGGCTTCCTCCCACATTCCAAAAACATGCAGGTGAGGTTAATTGGCGACTCTAAATTGTCCATAGGTATGAATGTGAGTGTGAATGGTTGTTTGTCTATATGTGCCCTGCGATTGGCTGGCGACCAGTCCAGGGTGTACCCCGCCTGTCGCCCGAAGTCAGCTTGGATAGGCTCCAGAATGCCCCCGTGACCCTAATGAGGAAGAAGCGGTATAGAAAATGGATGGATGGATGGATAGATTTAACTGTAGTTGGTGCACACCTGGAGGTAGAAACGACTCAAACAAAGTCAGATTTGACAAACTGTGCCTGCAGATTTGTCCTTGCCCAATATCACGACTATTAACAGACATTTAAAACAATAGCGGTGTCTCAGAAGTACAAACATGCCTCATCTCATTCTCGTAGAACCAGTTTTGTGTATCGTCTTGTCTCATGAACTGAGTGTCTCGTGACACTCCTTACGAGCCAGCGGCGTCATTTCCATGACTCAGTCGCAGATTGATTTAGCCCTCAGGTTGTCTCCGGCGAAACTTTTGTGCACTTTTCAGAAGGAACGAGCCTCTGGTTGCGTAGTGATGCTGACGTTTCAGGTGGCTGATAAGGTTTGATGTGTTGAAGCTTGATGTTTTTTCCCCTCAAAATGCCTTCCTCTGAAACAGTGGCACACGGTCGACACCATGTTTGTTTACAGTTGAGTTCAGGGGAAGTTATGACAGGCTGTTTGCAGCACGTCACAGAAAAGGAGCGCGCCTTCACATTGAGAGAAGCCAGTTGAGGTGGCTCGGGTATCTAGTCCGGATCCCTCCCGGACGCCTCCCTGGTGAGGTGCTCCGGGCATGCCCAGCCGGGAGAAGGCCCAGGGGCAGACCTAGGTCACGTTGGAAATCTGGGCTTCCCTACTGAGACTGCGACCCAGACCCGGATAAGCAGAGGAAAATGGATGGATGGATGGACAACACAGCATTTTACAATGTCCACCTGACAAAGGACTTATTCCAAAGGACTAATGTCACTCTTTTGGACCATCCTGCGTGGGTCGCCTGATCTACAGTAAATCCAGTTGAGAACATTTGGGGATGGATGACCAAGGATGTTTCCAAAAATAGACAACAGTCGATACCCTCCGTGAAGTCATCTTCACCACCTTCACCACCAACATTCCCACTAGCCTCTCGAAAACACTGGCATCAAGCATGACAAAACACATTTTTGAGATGGCACAGATCCTCAATTACTGAGTCCTTTTTTTTTACTTCTATTTTAACAGGGTTTGGGGGGGGGGTTGGGCTATGGTCTTAAACCTGATATATATAATAAAAACACATCTGGAATGCAGTGTGTGGAACAACTACATAAGGTCTTCCTCGTGTTTATGACTCATTCGAGTGAGAATGTATTTTTACCCATGTCTGCAAGTAGTCAACTCTTCTGCACACTGTCTGGACTAAAGTACATCTCAAAATGACTAACAACAAACAGAAGCGATTTGATCTCATGTTACAAACGTGTTTACCCCATGGTTCATGCCAGCCAATTCAACTGAAGCTCGTCGGACACATTTCGCTTCTAGCAATTTCAGTCTCGATCGATAGTGGCTTGTCAGAAATGACAGGACCAATCTGTCCTTTGGAAAGATAAGGGCGTGGTTTAGACGTCTCGAAAGCAAAATAACCGCTGCAAGCTTTTCACCGACGGCAGCCCTAAGAGACATTAGCACGGATTCTGCCACAGCAGCAGTTTCTGGATCGAAAAGAACCTGACTGAAGCTTTTTGAAAACATTTTTCAACCGTGGAAAGAAATGATCAGGCTATTGACATGACACTGGTACTTGTCAAAATAGTTTACTCTTTTCTGAATACCAAACAATCAATGCCTCTATTCAATTAACTTCTGAGTCTTCCATACTCTTGTCGACAGGTCTATGGTCTACAATCTATAGGTCTGTGGTCTACGAAAGCAAATAACTGCCAGTCTGTAATTACAGCTCTGTCAAAAACATTGCCGGCAACAACTGTTGCCACAATACAGCAGTACAGTAATCCCTCATTTATCACAGTTAATTGGTTCCAGACTCAACCGTGATAAGTGATTTCCGCAAAGTAGGATTCCTTGTTTATCAATAGAATATGTTCAATATTAGAGCCCTCTAAACATGAAATAACACCCCTATAGCCTTCTTTACAGTCATATTACCCAATATAGTAGACTTAATACGAGTAAATAAGCCATTTAAGACATAAATAACTCTCGTGTGTGTTGCTGTAAATG
Source organism: Dunckerocampus dactyliophorus (assembly GCF_027744805.1). Taxonomy (NCBI): domain Eukaryota; kingdom Metazoa; phylum Chordata; class Actinopteri; order Syngnathiformes; family Syngnathidae; genus Dunckerocampus; species Dunckerocampus dactyliophorus. The sequence continues at coordinate 23,121,569 of NC_072830.1, forward strand.
TGTTCCGGTGATAGCTGAGCTGAGTTGGTGGACACGACGTGACAATTGGTGTTCAGAGTGTAGTTTCCAGTGATAAAGTATGGCGCTTATGTGTCTCACCGAACTTTACAGTTAACATTACTGACGCCTAGTGATCAGTGTAGAATACTACATATCTTCATAGCGTCTTTTGAATGCCTTATATTTGTATTTCAGTTCATCCAGCTATTTTTGAGCTTGAAAATGATTAATTTACAGGCCATATTCAACCACAAAACAGCATGATTTATTAATATACAGTATTTTTTTTTTACCGTGACAGAGTGAAGCCGTGAAAGTCGGAGTGTGAAGGAGCGAGGGATGGCTGTAGCTGCATTTGAAGTACCAATCACACATTAAACAAATGACAGAATACAATGCAGGACATCCAGAATGTTGTGTTCTTTGGTCTTGACATAGGACTCATTCATTCATTTATTTTCTATGCGGCTTGTCCTCATTAGGGTTGCGGGGTATGCTGGAGCCTATCCCAGCTGACTTTGGGCGAGAGGCGGGGTACTGCCTGGACTGGTCTCCAGCCAATCGCATGGCTTGACATAAGACTATTCATTACAATTATCCATTCCATTCCCGAACACTGGTTATTGCCAAAAGTGTATTAAGGTTACTTTGACAACTTTTGACAGCTGAAAAAAATGGCTTACTGAATTTAGTACTACTTGGTCAAAACTGCTCACCTTAGATTTAATTCCTACAATTTGTGATGCCACTACTAATTAAATGTTTTTCCTTGCAGGTTGTTCATGCATGGAGGTTATTGTGCCCAATAAAATCAACGTAAAGAATGGAACAGATATCAAAATCCCTTGCACTTTTACTTCCTGCTATAAGATATTTGCACCCAAGTTTGTCATGAACTGGACCTACCAAGAAACAGTCAACGATACAGAACAGATGGTAAGCATGTCACGGCAGAGTTTGAAAGGGGAACTTTTAAAACTACTGCATATAATTTCCCTTTCTATTTCCGCAGTTTATGGCCTACTACAAGAAGAGAGGAATGGTGGCTTTGAGGTTTGCAGACAGGGTCATGTTTGCAGGGAACCTGGAAAAGAATGACCTGTCAATCACCTTATTAGATGTTCAGGAGGAGGATGAGGGGTTTTACCACTGTTACGTGATAAATCCCCCGGACCGCATACATGGACATGGGGTCATAAAGCTGAATGTGTTTACTAAACGTAAGCTACTAAACCTCCCTTCTGAAAAAACAAACATGTAAATGTCTAAATCCTGAACTGCACTTTCTTAGAAATAGTAAGTGCATTTTTAGTTGTAGATTTTAGTGGAGCTAGAGACACTGTATTATTGTCTGAAGTACAGTATGTCTACTGTTACCACAGGCACCATTTGACATACATCGAAGTGGGTCGTGACTTAATGGCCACTGGAAAATGTGGGTCCCAAGTTAGAGTTATTCCTGATTTCGGGTACATGAGAAAGTGCAAAGGAAAATGTTGACTACATTGCACAACACAGCAGCAACAGAACCAGTGCTGTAATACTGTTAAGGAGCCAACTGCGCAGCCAGGATTAATACCGCTGATGAGTTCAAACAACGTTTTAAAGCCCATGCAGAGGTAGATGAAGCTGTTGGAGGTTGACCACTCATGATACTTCAAATGCAGCTGCTCCCATCTTGTGGAGTTAGTAAATACTACATCGGGGGTTACCTACAGCCACTGCCAATGTTTTTGACACGGTACTTTTGACAGACTCAAAATAAGCCACAATGTCAGGAAAGTTGCAGTAATACAGCATTGTCATGAAGTGATAGCACCCAGGCCTGAATGTTGTACAGCAGCATGAGTTAGTGTCCCAATCTCAAATTGATATCGGAAATCCGATAACGAGTATCGGATTATATCGGCCTGCATCTAAAATCTTCGATATAAGCACTCCGATTCAAGTAGTCCATTCCAGACTCCACCCCAGCACTTCTATCCAGCAGCGGCTGAATAGAGCCCACATGATCACAACAGCCGCATGTGCTAAAGTACTCAATACCAAGGAATAGGTGCGATTTCGGCCGTGTAGCAGTGTTTTTGGTTAAAGTACAGCTGACTGACAAACCGGGTAAGTGTACTACGACCAACCTCATAGCACATTTAAAGCAGCATCATAAAAAAGGCAAGACTAGATTTTCTCAAGACGACGGCATCCCTCAAGCATCCGGTGCTGTCCAAAACATTTGTCAAGCGTGAGAAACTCCCACGGGACGGCAAAAAGTAATTGGCCATAACCGAAAAGAGCCCGCCCCTGTCGGTGGTGAGTAACGTCGGCTTTAAACACTTCACTGAGCACCTCCAACCTCGCTAGATTATGCTACTACTGCTGCTACATTATGGAGAAAAACTATACTCCAGATGCATAAAGTAAGTAAAGGCATACAGTAAATGGGTCAGTTTTCCTCATAGTTAGTGTTGCTGACGATTGTTTTTTTATGAATAATATCACTTGATCAAGCTTTTTCTAACATCCAACTGTACAAAACAAGTAGTAAAAGTATGTTGATTCATGCTGATATCACATCGATATTGGTCGATACTCAAGGCTGCAATATTGGTATCGTATCGGAAGTGAATATGTTGTATCGGGACACCCAACGGACTAGCAGGGGGGATTTTTTTGGGGGGGGGCTGAATTGCTGGCGGCGCCCCTGCTGCCAGGTGATAATCATACATAACATGGTTTGTGTTTCCTAGATGCTGTGGGCCTTCCGCTCATGAGTCAGCTTTTTATTTATTAATGGCCAACAAGAGGTTGAACTTGGTCCCTCAGCATCTTTCTCCCTCTCACACCATAGCCAGGCTAACTCAGCAGCACTTTCTTTCCACTCTGTTTAATCAGCCCAGTCAAGCTTTTAGCCAGCACTGCACTTGTCTCCGTCTCTTATCTATACAATATATTTAACTCTCTCGTTTCCTTTCCCCGCAGTTCCCCCACCAAGAGACTCGACAATTGCGGTTGTGATTGGGGCATCGGTGGGCGGAGCGCTTGCTCTCCTAATCCTTTCCATGGTGGTCGTGAAATTTCTTCGCCATCATCTCAAACAGGAGCTTATCTCAGAGGAGAAGATTGAGGAGGAGGGGAAATTAGAGCCTGAAGGTGCCACAGAGGAAGGAACAAAGTAAGAATTCAGATAATAGAGTCAGAATCTTCCAGCTTTAGGGGCATCAGTCTGTTGGATCACTGGAATTGGTATTGCTGTCAGTAAGTGGGTTGTTCTGAACAAAATCTCTTCTAGAAAATGGCCGTATCGTACCATCAATGAGTAAACTGTCTTATGTCAGCACTGAATTTAGAGAGATACTATTTTCCTGTATATCCTCAAATAACATCTAATTAATGCATTGATACTTGATAATGCTACTTAAACACCTCAAATAGACACACAGGTAAAAAACGGATGTTGCAACTAGGTCACTTATTGTATTCCTCCCATAGCGCTTTTGTTTTCCTCCCATTCTGTAGCATCCCCAAATAGCACACCAAGTCAGAGGTCTTGGTTTAAAAAAAATAAAATAAAATAAAAAAGCTTTTTTCTGGAGACAAATCAACCCACAAGCAAAGCTGCCAACTCTCGCGGATTCTGCAGGAGACTCCCGGAAACTGCCCTTGTGTCCCGACATCCCGACTGAGCTTTCTTCTGCTTGTCGTTTTTTTCAATGTCACAAACGACAGAGCCCCCTGTGAGTGCTTTTAGATGGGGGAGGGCCCCACAATAGCACCTGCTGCTCGTTGAGCGATACGTGCTTTCATCTCAAGGGTCACCAGAAGTCTCCACAAGATTTGTCACTTTTTTGAAAAACACAATCTAGAGCGGCCTGATTACTCACGAAATGCAGTAGAACCTCGGTTAACGTATGTCCTGGTTGGTTTCTTTTTCGGTTTACTTTGAAAATATTCTCCAAAATGTTGCCTCTTAGTGTACAGTATAATGCCTGTCTTGTTGTGTTATTAATACACTGCGTGGGTCCAACTGTGTCAGTTACATATATTTATCACAAAACGGGAACCGTACGCAGTACGTACCCGGAACACAATCGATGCCGCGCATGCACGAGGTCTACATCACTTCCTGCTTGAGCAAATTTTTTACAACAGCGCTTCTGCAACGTCATGTGCTATGATAGTTATTTTTTAAATGTATGAACATAAACGGTCAATAACCATACTTCATAAAATGTAATGTTATTTTATTTGTTCAAATACTTTGTTACCATGCGGATGTTTCTCTCGTCTCATGTCATTCACCAAGACTGGGCTACGTAAAAACCTACGCAATGCACGTTAACGGCATATCCGGTTAGTATAACATACATAACTAAATAGAATAAAAGAACAAAACAAAGTAGGCCGACCGGATGTGGACACATTCTGCACATGCGTTGAACCCAGTTGAGCCAACTGCGTTTCGGGTACGTATTGCGTAGTGACACCGGAAGGCATTGTCCACCAGCTTTGTCGCCCGTCTATGACATCATTAGCTATTGACTCTAGTTCTTTGCTGATTACATTTTAAAAATATAAAAAAAGTGTTTTGTGTTAACATTTTTGGGCTGTCTGGAGAAATGAATTGGATTAGCATTACTTCTTATGGGAAACATTGTTTACGTTTGAGTCAGACCTTCTGTAACGGCATAATTACGCTCACCGAGATTCCACTGTATATCGACAAAGGTGCGTTATAATGTGTTTATGAGTGAGGAAGAACAGGTAGTGCTAAGTCTATTTGTGGCGGTCCAAATTTACTTGTGCCGGACCGCTACGAATAAATGAATGTATGGGAAACACCGTCTTATGCACCTTCCGTGTGATCGTTATCATAATTATTGCATCAATTCCTATTCAAATCATATCCCAATAATGACGATAACCAGCAAATGGTAAAGAACAGACCTCCCCCAAGGCTTAACACCGTTTTGATTGAAACTAGATGATTGTGACATGCTGGCAAATACTGTTCCACTGTAGGAGGCAGCATTTCAAAGCAAGTACATTGTTTTCACTACAGCTCTATCTGCTGCCTCATTTGGCCCTAATGTAAGTGGACCGTAATGGCAAAAGGGGGTTTTGTGGTAGGGAGGTTTCCACAGTCTGCTCTTTCACTTTTTGCATCAAAATTTACTGGACTATTCCTTGGACTATGCGCCACCCGTCTACAGAATGTTGAGGAAATTTGTTGTTTTTCATGCAATCCTGTTAACTGACCAACAAACTGTTTAAAAGGATGACTCATGCTTGTTGAAGGTAATGACGATTTACAGCAATGCATTGACTGTTTCCTCCCGCTACCTGCTTCTAAACCAAGCTTCACACTCACTGCCCCGAACTTGATTGAACTCTTACAGAGTAAACATCTCTTTTCTGGCCTTTGCAGATAACCACATATGGTCCATCAGACTAAACCAGTAGCCAACCCAGCACCTCTCCTGGTAAACTCATCATCTTCCACAGCAATTGCCTTGTAATCGTAAACATAAAGGGATTGATGTTATCATGTGCACCTGGAATAAAAATATGGGATGGAAAAATTATGTGATAGATGATAGTAAATCATGTCATACATAATTTCAAGATCAGTATTTATGTTTCTTTATTTACCCAAAAACATACATAACTGGAATTGGCATAATTGGAGACTCAAAATTGTCCACAGGTGTGAATGCTAACGCTTGTTTGTCTATACTTTATGTGCCCTGTGATGGACTGGTGACCAGGCCAGAGCAAAATAAGTGGTATCAAGAAATAATAAATTAATTTATTAGCTTGTCTGCACAATATTGCTTTTTCCTAACGTACACAAACGGTAGATATTTTTATTTCATGTCAAAAGATATGTGCATCTCTTCCCGATACATAGGAAGCACTGCTTGAATCATAAAGTGTTACTTCTGCATGTTTGTGTGTGTCAGCTAGCATGTGTGTTTTGTATGTACAGTGTTTGTGTGTGTGTGTGTGTGTGTGTGTGTGCGTGTGCGTGTGTGTGTGCGAGAGGAATGCGCACGGTTAACAGTCCACATCAAGTGTTGTGCTATTCATTGCTACAATCATCAGTTGCAAGTTCTAACATTAAGGGCTGGGTGGTAACGTTAGTCGTGTTAGTTACGACCTGTTAATACATACAGTATAAGTACGTATTAACATTCTTATCTGACTTTATTTTCCCATAGTGCACATTCATGTAATCTTGGCGTATTAGAAGGAATAATTGTAACGTGTTGATCCATGGCTCAGGGCTGGACACGTTCTGCCTGTAGAACAAATCCCTCTGTCTGAGAAAACAACCATTCTGTCCTCAAAACGAGGCCCCCAGCCTTCGTAAACAAGTTCTTCTGGCGGTGTTCTTTAGGCTAACTGGGCAGCGCATGTCGGGAGAGGGCTAGGATTGAATAATCTCTGCTTCTTCCTACTCCTTTTGGACATGTGCCCATTGTAATATATGATGTATACCAGGGTAAAACGTTTGTATGTCCAAATAAAGTTAAACCATTAGACTGTGATCTAAGTCCCGTTTTGGTGTAAGTCGCGTCTGACACCAAAATGAATTCGTAAGTCACTCGCACTGTACACTGAACACCTGAAGGACATAAAATACAGTAATAAGACACGTTTCATTGAATTCTTGTATTTAGAATTCAATGAAACGGCAATAAAAAAATTAAAAAAGCCAAAGCGCTACCTTTCCATGTCAATAATAAGACGACTATATACTGTTTAGTCGTACTGTCGCTTTCAGAGGATCAGCGATCAGGCAGTTATGTGGAGAGGTAAAGAATTTTGGGATATCCGACCGTCTGTGAACGTGGCATGAGTCCTGACTGTGTGTGTGGCTGCGTGCAGCGAGGACAGCTGAGTTTCTTGATGTTGTTTGTATGTGGTTCGGTCGACAGTAGCCTGTTTTGTTTATTTCAATTAAAAGACTGTTGATCATCCACCCCCTCGTCATCCATACAACGTTCGGGTAAAAGTGCTGAGACGAGTGAGGCCAATTTCTGTATTGTTTCGTGGAACACAAATCAGTCATATGTAGTATTCTGGCCAATAGGCGTCAGTAATGTTACATTGATAAGACATGACATTATCTTACTGTAGATTACCTTCAAACTGCATGTAGTCAGCCATGGCATGTCCGACATGACTTAGTTCTCCTCCCATTCCGTGTGGAAGTGGTAAGGTTTTGTCTAAGGTTGAGATGTCATTTCATGTCTAGAGGGCTCTAATAATGTTAAAAACTTAATTCAGAAGGTCGTAAACTGTTTTTTTATGCTCTTAACTACGAACATTTATAAATAAGGAATTCTTATCGGAAATTCACATATCACGGTCGGGTCTGGAACCAATTAACTAGGGCTGTCCCGATCCGATATTGATATCGGATATTGGGCCGATATCAGCCACAAAAAAAAGAGTATCTGATGATATCGGCTTGCATTTATTTTGCTTTGATTTCAGTTTTTGCAAGCCACCCCTTGATTAGTTCATTGGTTAAGAGTATGTCCCAAATCCTTATCATGCATTTGAATACAGAGTCCAATCAGTATTGATCCTGGATTAGAAATGTGTGCAAAATGCAGTTGAAAGCTTTGAACTGAAAGCTATTTATTGTCTCAAACTCATGAAGCTTAATTCAATTACAATTACAATCCCCTGTAATGTTGGATGTAAAGTTAGAAGCTAAGAGGCTTATCAGAGCACAGAGAAGATTAATATGCTGTTCTTCCATTTCTCAGAACTCGGTTATCCCAGTGAACATGGCGAATTGAGTGTTCTGCATCGCCTTCAATGTTTCTCAGCTGCATGTGCGTGTACCACGTCTTCCATACACTACTGTAATTTCATTAAACAGCCATTAATTGACAGCAGAGTGATGTATAACGTGGATCGGCATATCCATTACTTATTTGTCAAAGCTGCCCTGTGTTTCACCAGTCTTTTTGTGTTCAAGGAAGCCCTGGAAGGGATAAATCTGGTGCACTTTCTCCTGCCCAATAAATACAAATCTACTTAATGCCACAACTGGTTATAGCATCCAATCCCTTTGTAATTAGATACAAGTAACTCGATTGATAACATTTCACAAATAAGTTCAACAAACAGAAGGAGAGCTTGAAAACGTTGTTTGTTGTAGATGACTGTGATGCATCATTTTTCAGTAGGTGCCTGCCTGCCTTTGCTTTTGTTATTAAAGTAGATCAAAGCATGAACACTGTAGTCTATTTCCCTGCATGTGAAATACCACCACCGATGTCACCTTTCACCAAAGTCTGCTACGAAATCACAACGGAAAACAAACACGAGCATATGGAAGAATGCAAAGTCTTTCACACCGCTGGCACTTTCTTGTCTATGTGGCACCTATGTGTTCTTTTATTGTACATGGATTGATTCCATTTGTCTCTTCCAAAGTCGTATATTGCAGCATACGCAAATGATGTCCATCACAAAACGTTCTTTTGTGTGTGTTTCCAAGACACTGTCTAAAAGAGATTTTGTACATTGGCACGTTATACTATCATCGTATTTAAAGGGATAGTTACGGATTTGTTTTGACATGAAGTTGTATGACATCCCCATCAGCGGTGACTATGTCAACGGTGACTTGTGATGAAGATGCTCGCATCTTCTTCCGCTGTGGAACACACGTAAACAAGATGGCCATGCGATCACATACACACAAACTCAAAAGAGAAGCGACGGTGCGCAGGGATACGGCGGGAGACAAATGACGAATACTTAAATGACGCAGCAACTAAGCAGAACTACGTCCCTCGTCACGGAAATCTGACCAGCACTGGACTCGCAGGACCAAATCACTGTTGTCACTGTCCATATAGTCCACTGCTGATGCGGGCGTCATACAACTTCATGTCAAAAAATCCAAACTATCCCCTTAAGAGCATGCCATAAAAGTTGTAAAGGATCAATATGATATACTGGAATGTGTAGCTTTTTACAATAAAACTTGGAATGATGATTGTATGGATCAGGAAGATATATCATTTTTTATGTTTGGCATTTTAGCATCGTGAATGTTGAATATAAACTTAATAAAGTATTTCATCATTTTCTTTGTTTTTATTACATGTGTAACTGTGTTACTCTTTCAATGTTCACTCTTGGTTTACTAACAGGGCTGTCAAATAATTACAACTTAAAATCACACTGATAGTTTTCAAATTAATGCCCATGACAAGACACAATTATATTAGGGATGCTCTGATCAATCGGCCACTGATCCGTATCGGCCGATTTCCATGAAAAATCATGTGATCCATATATGCCGGTAAATGCCTTTCAACGCTGATCACAAAAGCCAATCACCTGTGGCTACTACTATTGCAGCCCCGCAGCGATCCCTGCATGCGGTGTAGTGTCTTGCCCTAACGTCGTGGGCAGCCGTGCTAATACTATGACACCAGTGATGAATTAAGTTTGTTTGCTTGTAAAATGCCAGTGTTTCCGTATCATTATTATTATGGATATCCAATAATATCGGCCCAACATTGGCATACAAATGTAGTATCAGTTGATATTGGTATCAGGTTTTCTCTACAATTAAAACCGCTAATAAAAAAGCCCAAGGGCTTCCGTACTTGTTGTCATCGAGGCATCCCGCGCCGCCAATACGTGGAAATACTTTGTCACGCCCTGTGTTATCCCTTGCAGTCAGAACTGGGCTTGATATATTGAAACCACGGGCGTGGTTGTGCCCCAGATAGCACCAACGTTAGCTAACTCGTCGGCTTAAAGCGGCGCTGGCATGGTCTCGTTGTCTCTGTTGCCAGTAGACATTTTTACCCACGTTGAGGCTCACCAAATGTGGTGATGCGATTCACAACGAGACAGGAGTCGAGGTAGGTGGCACCAATCAGGTTACTCTCCACTCAACTCAACAAGCAACAACTCTTTAGCATTAGCTAAGTGGCTACAACAACCTCATGACCCGGAAACGGAAGTATACTGGATGGATGGATGGATGGATGGATGGATGGGTACATAGATATATACTTTATTAATCTCCAAGAGAAATGTGTAAAACAATATTGTGGGTCACCACAGTGTGTTAATTCCACATGACAAATGTGATGTTACACATATCGGTATCGGTTGATATCGGAATCAGAAATTGAGAGTTGGACAATATCGGCATATCGTTGTTGGCCAAAACGCCAATATCGGACATCCTTATTTATTATTAAAATTATGATGTTTTACAGCTGTGGTTTTCAAAGTGTGGGACAGTTAGCATCCCGTCATGGAACCAAGCTAAATTCAGCTAAATTACCCTCGACCGTTTCAATTTTGTGCGTCATATAACCGAATTTAACATTTCATAAAGATACATTCAAGGATTTACTGTCACCTCTGAACATAGAAAGTAGAAAAATTACACATTTTACCTTAAACGTAGCTGTAGTTCACATAGCAGGTAAAAAACTGCTTTTTTTTCAAGCTGGTACTCTGGTTCCCCCCCGGGGAAGCACACGCCGCATGTCAAAAACCGCTATATTACAAGTTAGTGGAATGTATTTGTCATTATATACGAAAATATAAACGCAACACTCGTTCTTTTGCGCCCATCTTTCATCATATTCATCATTTTTTCCAATTTTGTTCCCAAATCTGTCTAAATCTGCATTAGCGAGCACTTCTCCTTTGCCAGGATAATTCATTAACCTCATATCAAGATGTCGGCATCATTATTGTACGGGTGTGCCTTGGCAACTCCAAAATGTGCAGTTTTATCACATAGAAAAAAATTTCCATATTTTAATCTCAGTTCATGAAAGATGGGAGCAAAAAAAAAAAAGTATGTTTTTGTTGAGTGTAATAATTCCATACGGTTGCATTTAAAATGATTCATTTGAATTAGCATCATGAAAGTATAGTTTGCAATGATGAAGTGACAAAAGGAACAATTGAAATCGTTCATCACGACTGACAAATACAACAATTCGCTATGAACTGAAAGTGACGGACTATTGAATTAAACATTATTTATGTTGAACAATTTTGGATGTAACAGTTACAATCACAAATAAAAGGTTACAATTATAATAACTTCATACTAATATGCCTTCTATGGATTGCAATATCCAGAGAAGGAAGAAATGGTAAACAGGCAGAACATTTAAAGTAAACGCCATAAAACTCTCCAGTCTGTCATTATTAGATTTCAGTATTTATCTGGCTGTGAGATCACCGTGCACAATTATGCCATGAGTGCATGCTGCAGTATGTTGTGATAGTTTTGTCCTTCCAAAGTGCCCCATTTACAGTCATCTAATAACTTAAGGCTGTCTGCCTCTGGTTATGATTTATACTGTGCTCATCCACATATCGATCGACTACTTACATATAAATGCATAAAAAGCTAATTTCTGGAAAAACAATGACATCATAACACATTATGCCCATGCACGAGTGTGCAACTTCAGTGCCGCAGTGCCTGTTAGCAGTGTAGTCTGAGCCAAGCTGCACTCGGGACGGACGGAATTACTTTGAACAAATGTTTATTTTTATTTACAGCAACTTTTCGCGCCCAAACATGCCCAATTTTGTTGGATACGACATGTTATTAGTAAAAAAATATGCATATTTTAGCAAATGTTACATATTTCTGTGCCTAAATGTTATGCGCTCACAGAAAGTGCAGTTTGCGACATTGCCAAAGAAATGCTGCCCTTTAATAGTTAAAAATCCACTATTTTGAGAAATGCTGCAGACGACAGCTGGTGTGAGAAAATACACGACACAAACGGCAATTCCAGAACTTCACAACAGAGTGGAAGATGACATATGAAAGGAAATGCGGCGTTATTATGATATACTGCATTATGATTATGATATACAGTGGAATCTCGGTTAGCGTACGCAAAAAAGTATTGAATTCAATAAATAACTCATGGCAAAACACGAAGGTGGTGTCCGTGTTGATCTTGCTGCCGTCCTATTTATTTTATTTTATTTTATTCGTCTTTTAATAACTGAAAAACATTTGTGGTCTTACGTTGTGTATATGAAGGACATGCACCCTTTCCTTTTCCAGGAAAAGCTCTTATCACCATTCTTATCATTCAGAAGAGCATAAAAATACCTTGCTTTTGACTTGCTGCTCTCCAGCTGATGCTACTGTCAAAAAACAGTAGCTTTTTCTCTCTATTACCATTATTACTACAGTATTTAAAAAAAAAAAGAAACTACATGTAAATGAGTCGCAAAATTATAATTTGTACACAAGAAACGTCAGCGGTCTTATCCAAGAGTTCATTTTCATGTTCCAAAATACAAAACTTCTGCCAGAACAAAGGCATTTTTAAAAGCGTGTCGTTAATTTCAAGTCACACACAATGTTCCATGCATGCTGACAACATAAAAGCCCAGAACACACAAATATGCCGTGACTTTGCAGCACTGAAGTCTGGAACTCACAACTGACACGTCTTTAAAAAAAACTTCAATAAGTGTGCGACCAAGCGAGTCCCAATGCGTGCTTCTAAGTCTTAAACTGGACTCACCTTTTTTGTGTCCTACTCCTCGCCAGCACTCTGATGGGACAGGCTGAGTCGAAAATGGAGCTCAAACCACCGAAAGAAGGAGCGATAAAGACAAAAGAAAAGGTGAGGATCGCAATGGAGGACATGCTCAGACTGGGACGGATTTAAAGATGAGGCAGAGACAGGCCAACCTCACTTGTCCTCCAGTCAGGATGCTCTCTCTGAAATCTGCTCACTCATCGGCTGCTGCAAAGAGAGAAAGAAAGAGAGAGAGGGGAACGAAAGGAGAGAAAGGAGAGGATCAAGCAGGCCCAAGCGCTGGGTTATATGAAGGTTAATCAGAGTAGTAAAAGTGGCCCATCCAGGACGATGATGTACGTGCGGGAAACAAAGGGTTACTAGCTGTGTGTGTGTGTGTGTGTGTGTGCGTGTGTGTGTGTGTAGCAGGCATTTCAGCAATGTGGCTTCACTGCAGCATTTCTTCGCCTCGGTCGTCCCAGAATGCTCCACACCCCCCATTCTCATGTTACTCCCTTTTGCCTCAGACCTTTTCTTCCTTTTTCCGTGAATTCCTTCTTGCTTCCTTCTCAGCATTATTCGCTCGCTAACGTTCTCCTCTCACCCTCCCCTCATCAGTGAAATGTCCCCTCTTGCTCCTCCTTCCAAGCGTTCCAAGGTCACCCTGTACGGGAGCAGGTGTGGGTGCACATATGCCGTTCTGTACGGGAGTGCACGTGCAAAGGCATGTGACAAAAAGGCAGGATATTTGCAGATCATGCCCTGCATGTGCTGTCCATGTCTTGATGCATGTGTCTCATATCTGTCAAAAGTGTACAGTGCGTAATTGACGGGGATCAACGATATGTGTTAATAACGTGTGTGTGTGTGCGTGTGTGTGTGAGAAGGTCAAGCATCATGTCTTCGGTGTGTGTAGTGATGAATGGCGACCGACGGGCAATGAGGATTTGTCGTTACTATTTTAAAATATGAAGCACATTACACGAGGTGAATAAACTAATGAGAGTGAGACATCGTTATGTTGTGACCATCATTCTAATTAAAATAACACTTCGTACCGTGCACAGCCACACCGTGAAGAAAATGTATTTGTACACCTCCTGCCTACTGTAAATGACGTAGTGTTGCCATTGATATGAAAGAATTCTTCCCCCGACAAATACGTGAAAATGTGTTCATTGGTAGCGCAGTGGATCACATTGCTGGCGCAGAATCAAGGGTGTAATTGATGGTGCGTTGGGGAGGTTAGAATCTCCCCAGTCAAATTCAGCCCATGAAACCGCCCAATAATCATGGATCCTATATGCAATTAATATGAAAATATCTACAAGATTCTATAAATGTGGCAGTTGGACAGAACACTACCTACAATCACGGTGCACGGTGTGATCGGGCACCTGTTATAATAGACAACAACTCTAAACACATAACTTTTTCCAAAACAAGAGCCGCAAGGCATGCTGGGAAGCCAGAAGGTGGTGCCAGGTGTCTGCAGGCGAGGAGTAGGCAAGAGAAGCCTATGTTTTGAAGAACTGTTCATGTTTCGAACTGTTATGAATGAAGATTGAGGAGATCAGTTGTGCTTTTGCTTGGAAACCCATCTTCTTTGTGAAGTCCTTGATAAGGCCCAGCCTCTGATTTGAGTGTCAGACCCCTGCTTTAATGGCGTAGTGATTCAAATACATTTCTGTATTAACACCTTTTATCTAGAGGCTCTTCTACAAAGAAATGTAAGTTAATTCACACAAACTAATATACTTGGGAAACAGCTAGGCACCGAACACAATCACAATCAGGGACCACAGTACGCACATGCAACACTGATGGAGCTAATTAGCTGAACTAACATTTTGCACCATCGTTGTTGTTGTCGTAGTAGTAGTAGTAGTAGTAGTAGTAGTAGTATTAGTAGTAGTAGTAGTAGCAGTGATACTGACATTGCACAACATTGACAAGTTGCATGCTTTGAGGAACAGAAGCAACACGTCCACTTTTTTTTATGTAAAGCGCAAATCATTCAATAACTCGTGCTTTCATAAGCAGTCATTGCATGGATGCTTAACAAAACAATGCACGGTTTTTAGCAGAACATGTTTCTTCATTTAGTCCAGAGGTACCCAAAGTGCGGTCTGGGGGTCATTGGTGGCTGGTGGCTTTATTGGGGCGCAGCACATTAGCAAAAAAAAAAAAAAAAAAAAAGGAACAAGGGGCAAAATAGAGCTAAAGTCGCTATGTGAGGAGAAAAAGCTTGCAAGTTGACACTGTAACACAAAGCTCTGTCTTTAATTATACTGTACATTGAACCTCTTTACAAAATATAAACAAATCCTTTGACTTTTCCCGAATGTGGCTTTTCAGTGGAAAAACTTTGGTCACCCCTGCTGAACGTTTACATCAGCAGTGTCTACTACTTTATGTAATGCTACCCTAGGCTAGAAGTACTTATTCTTCAGCACCATCTCCTTGCTTTGAAGGGCTGCACTTTGGATGTAAGGCTCTTTGGCTCAAATGTTGACGATGACACATACCGGAGGTCGTTTAGCCAGGAAGTGATGAATCTAGCGGAGGAGGTCAGTCTGCACATTGAGGGTGTGAGCCGCCATCCCTCACTGCCACTGGAGGTTTCTGAGATGAGATTTATGGAAGCACTGTTCGCACGGTGTAATCTTTGTGAAGGGCACATGTATTTAATGCTTTCAAGTACAGTCAAACCTCGCTTTTCGAACACCCTTGTTTTCGTATGATTCCATTTTTCGCGAAAATGTTTGCCAAAATTTTGTCTGAGTTCTCATATACTGTCTGGGTTACTATACAATATTGCACATAACAAACTGTTCTAACCCTTTGGTATGTGCATAACATTGCTTGTTTATTCAGCCATCTTGAAGCTCGCACCCCAAACCAAATCTCACGATACTTAGTTTAGTTTACACAATACTACAGTATCCTGTAAGGCACGTTCATTTGGCAAACTCAAATGAGAATGTTACATAAACAAGTTTGTTTGCCATGTACTGTATCATCTACATCTGGAGATCTGGAGATTAATAAAGTATCTATCTATCTACTTCTTTTCTAGTATTGTCCAACTCTCAGTTACCAATATCATATCTTTATATCTCCTGTCATGCTAAGATGAAGTTCAAGCAGCTAGCAAGGAAGCGGAGATTCAAGCCTTCGGTACCTTCTATTATCATGGGCAACGTGAATTCACAATAAGCTGGCAAGAACGCCAAGACCTTCAGGGAGTGCAGCTTGTGCTTGTACTTCACACAGCGATTGTGTTTTGATCTGACAAATGTTAAGTAAGTTTGATCAAGTGTAGGATTACTACAGCTTCTGCTTGGACCGAGGTAGCTGTTGAATGATGAAAACTGATGAAAAAAAAGCCTCTCACGTCTCACCGGAGCTAACAAGTGACGCTGGGAACACCGAGTGCAGGTAGGATTGCAAGGTTTATAATATATGTTTATATGTTTATAATATATATATAATATATATATATGTCTTTCTGTGTAGATATCCCATGTTACAACGTGGATAGCTGTGGCTTATATACAAGTGTGTCCTATAAATGTACAATTTTTTTTCCTCTTCAAATTTGTTGGGTGCGACTTATATATTCACGTGTCCAATAGTCTGGAATTTCCGATATTCTCTGTAAAATGTTTTTGTGTTAAAATTGTTTGTGTCTGGAAAAGATAAATTGGATTTACACTCATTCTTATGGGAAAATTGGATTTGTTTTTTGGATGATTCAGTTGTGGACAGACTCTTTGCAAAGAATTAAGAACAAAAAATGTAATTGTTAGTTATGTGCAGACAAAGCATGTAAACTAGAGTCAACTTTAGTTTCTCACAGCTTGATTTAACGCTGCATAGACGCGAGTGAATGCTTTTCCCTTTCCACACCAGCACAGCATTAGGATATCATAGTATGTGAGGATTGCATTGTTGACATGAACAAACCGCATGAATGAAACGCAGTACAACAACTGTGTTAAACGGTGCACTTCAGCCTTGAGGAACTATCCATACTACGGGAAGTTGTAAATACAATTTGTAATAATAAATAATTATTTCTGGTGATGTAATGTGGACAAAAGCCAATGTTACGAAATTGACTCATGTTCATCAATCGATAAATGTTAAGACCTTTTTCATTTCCCTTGTGTTATATGCTAATGCTAAGGCACTCTCAGCGTGTGTGCGTGTGTGTGTGTGTGTGTGTGCGTGTGTGTGAAGCAGTGAGCTTAATGCAAGGAACACTTAGCATTTGAGACTGCAGCATTATATCACGTAGTAAGCCAAAAATGCTGAAGTTTACAGACACTCACCATTGGCGTGGATGTTATATTAATGTTGAGCCCTTAATGATTGACTTGAACCATTCTTTTTCTAGTGTGAATTCTGCAATTTACAAGTGTAAATACAGGCTGATTAACTGCAGCCTATTTCAATTCTCTTTGCCAGCATAAAAACGTCAGACCACAACTGCATGTTGTTGACGGGCTAGCTGCTACGGGTGTTTTATTTTGTTTTATAGTGCTTGGCTTCTTTTTACACTTATGTGACAGACTCACCCAGCGCCGTCCCTACCCAAAGTGGTGCCCTAGGCGAGCTTTTATATGGCAATTTACATACACAGAAATTGAATGGCGTGTTTTTACCATTTACCATTAATTTACCATTAATAATGTGTCACCCAATTAACATAGTTAAGAAATTACAAACAAATAAAAAAAAAAAACTTACCACTAAATGAAGATGCTGTAAATAAGTGGATAAATAATAAAAGCAATAAACTCTAAGCTCAACAATCAACATTAAATATAAATAACCACACAGTTTGCACACAATAACCCTAATATAAGCTACATTTACACTGTGCAATCTCAACATACAGAAACTACATTTAAAAAACTACAAAAGCTGTATACAATACCTATATACAAAACTACACTGTGTGCACAACTATTTGGCAAGTCAGTATTTTGACCATATTCTCATTTTTACAAGAGCTCCACTCCAACTCAGACGGCAGAAAGGTGGAGGTGGGGTACTGGTAGGGCTGGAATTATTAAAAGATGAGCTTGTCGGGCCTTTTCAGGTTGAAGATGGACTCAAACTCAACTCCCAAACCTACTGCCACTTTTTTTACACAGTGGTACAGGAAAAAAGTGTGCATCTTTCCAGAAGACCATGATTTTTAAGCAGGACAATCCTCCATCTAATGCATCCAAGTACTCCACTGCGTGGCTAGCTAGTCTTAAAAAGGTCTTAGAAAATAATGACATGACCTCCTTGCTCACCTGACCTAAACCCTATTGAGTACTTGTGGGCCCTTAAGATTTACAGTGAAGAAAAAAGGAACGCCTCTCTGAACAGTGTCTGGGAGGCTTTGGTTGCTGCTGCACAACAAGTTGATGGTCAAATGATCACGAAACTGACAGACTCCATGGATGGAAGGCTTTTTCCCGTGTTATTGAAATGTAGGCTCTGTTGGTCACTGATTTATTTTTGGAAATGTCAAAAATATTTATTTGTAAAGTTTGTGTTGTTTGTTTATCATTCTAACTTCAGTTTCAGCTTCAGCTTTGTTTTTTTTGTTTTTAACCACCATTTTTTGGTTGAATATGGCCTATTATTAACCAAAGAATATACATATATTAGCAAATTGTATGTATTCTTGGCTTAAATTAAGCATTTCAAGCATATAAAGCATATAAATGGTTAAATGAACGAAAATACAAATACATATCAGGTTTCATGATGGCGACAGTTTGACCCTGGCACAGATGAATTCTATATTTATTATTACCTGTGGGAAATGAGTGTGGTGTGTGTTTGACCTTGGAGGTTCCATTGTAGTTTGTTAAAGGTATACGACTCACACTACACACTCCAGAGCTCGACGTTCATCGCCACTGAACAAGGTCAGATGGTGGCGGTGCTAGATAGAGGTAGTGAGCATGAAGTAAAAGACGCATGAGAGTGAGACGGGAATAGAGGATGCAGCAAAGGAGACGGTGAGTGCTGTGACTGAAGCCAAGCACTCATCCTGTCTCCAACTCTCGTAAAGTAAGGCTGACTCAGCCAAATTATCCTGGATTGCCATGTGTGCGTATGACGCACTAGTAATCACCTTCATTCCCCCCCCCCTTCTCCCTCTCTCTCTCTTCCTCTGCAGTCCCTCCCGCACTCAGTTCTCCATTGGATGTTCGTGGAGACCTTGGCTTGCTGCTTCTCTGTCTGCCTGCTGCACCAGCATCCCTTTCTTGTGCCTCTCTCTCCCATGCGCCATCCAGCCCTCCTCCAGCCTACGTCTCCCCCCTGCAGGGTTTGTTGGCCAGCTTGCTTCCCTGGCTGATAGCGCTGCTGTAAGAGTGGTGAGGCTGTCTGACACTAACACCACGTCGCCACACTGCTTCTGCTCTACCTCACTGCCTTTTTTTCGCTCGCTGGATCGCCACTGAGGCTGTTGACAGAGGACAGGAAGACAGAAAGAGAGAGGAGGAGGACAGTATTCTCCAGCCTGGACACAACTCCTTGCGCTTCCTTCCTGGGACAGGAGGGGGGGAAGAGGGAGGGACCGAAAGCAGGACCGCCTTGCTCCCCGAGACCTTTAAGACAGACACATTTTGTTTTTGCCTGTGACAGGGTCAGACGAGGACAAGGTTCAGGATTGGGAGACATACAAGGGCTTGGACAAGACAGGTGGTGCCATGGCGTCATTGGACAACACCGGCTGGAGTGTGCCAGGTCTGCTAGTTGCACTGCTGCTGGGTGAGTGAGACTTTGCATCTTTACATGACACCACAGCTTTCCACTTTTGTATACCGCTGGTGGGTTTAAGTCTGTTTGTCCACCTTTAAATGTCCACTTTCGCGCTCTCTGTGTCTGACTTTAATGGGTGGGTCATTGCTGTCACAAAAAATCCATACCTCCATGCCCAAACATTAAGTCTTACTCAGTCTGTGTCATACAGCTCAACACTTTCATGTCCAGCGATGTGATGATCTCACACGATGATGATGTCCTTATCACTGATGGCATCACTGTCCGTAACATCCATCCTTAGGCTACTTCAACTTATGACTGTCAATGCAATACAATGCATATCTTTGTGTGTGTGTGTCCAAGTGACTCACGATGCTACTTAAAAGTCCTCAGCTCACTCCATGATCCATATGGCTTTGGTGAAATGGCTCCGCTTTATTATTGCATAGTTTTACTTCTTTCTGGATAATTCTTCAAAGTTGAGTGCATCTCTACTGCACGAAACTGAAAGATTAGTTTTATCATCCCTCCTCATTTATGCTGCTATACCGTATCCTCAAACAGCGGCCTACACTCTGTGACGCCTCCTTTTCTCTCTTCGGGTAAAACGACAAATAATGACAGCCGTGCCACGAGGTAACTTTCGAGATTTCTCATTTGGGGAAAAGTTGTATCGCGAGAACAGGGCAGCCAAGAGCCAATCAGACTGTGAACTATGGCATCTTTACTATGAATGATAAAAAAACATAATATGGAAGTGGCAGTGTGCAAGGCACATTAAGTGCTTTCGAGACACCTTGCAATCCAAGCTACCTCGGTGTTCACAGCCTCAGCGAGCGACATGCGGCTGTTTTTTCCATCGGAGTTGAACAGCTGCTTGCTACTTCATGTCTAATCAGAGGCTGTGGTAATTCTACATTTGATCATTTTACTTAAAGATTTGTCAGATCAACCCACATAGATGTTCAGACTTGAACCCTTCATCACCGAGTGGTTCTTTTGACGCTCACTGCATTTGGCTAAGCGCCAACTTTCAAGCACCGGCAATCATCTGCTTCCTAACACACCTCATACGTCCGTGTTGAAGAGATTCGTGTTGGCAATTTAGCGCCATAGTCGATATATCTAGCAAGTAACAGTGGGCATTTACTGTAAGTGTTTCTTGCGTCCAGCATTTATTCATTTTTTTTTTTTTACTTATTTTCTTCCTTTATTATTTAAAATACCATTTTCACATACTGTATTTTATATAATTTTGTTCTCTTTTTTTCTATTTTTGTATATTAGCTTGACTCTATTTGAAATCACCGTACCTATCTCAGTGTACTTCAGGGTCCAATACATGTTTAACCAAACATAAAGTAACATTACTGCCACCAGGTGACCAGTGTCGATTACTACATCACAATCTGACTGCATCTTCTTAATGCCTTTTATTTTTATTTTACTTCATTTCGCCATTTTTATACTTGAAAATGCTTAATTCAGGCAACAACAAAAAAAGTAAACTTACTTAGATGTACTTTTTTTTTTTTTTTTACTAATTGGCCGCACTCAACTCCGAAACAGCATGATGTATTTATTAGTATACAGTATTTTTGGAAAACTTGTGAGTGAAGCCGTGAAATTCAAATCGCGATGTGGTCGGCGACAACTGTATTTAATTTATTATATATTTCATTATATTAATTATCATGAAATAAACAACGTGTGGTCATTTCAGTTTTTTAGCAACATTTGGTGAAGCACTGCAATGGCAACTCTGAACGGGAACATTAGCTCCTGTGTGCTAAAGCAACATTAGCATCAAATCAACGCTCCACTGCATAGCATCAAATCAATTAAAAAGCTGTCATGTTTTTCTCTCTATTTGCAAATGCATACGTCTTGGGATAGTAACAAATTAAAGTAAATATTTAAAGTTCATGTATTTATTGTCAAACTACGTCGTTGTAATGTTTTATTCAACCTGAAAGTGCTTCATGATTGATAGAGACCTGTCCATGAGGCGTGCATCATAACCGGATTCCAAACACGAGACAAATAAAACAACTTCTTTAGTGTTAAGTGTAATTTAAACGTAATCTTTTATCCCCTTTATATGGCAGTCATTGAGATACTTCACAGTTAACTATTGCAATACGTCAGGGGTGTCCAAACTTTTTCAAGTGAGGGCCAAAAACTAAGAAATGAAAGGATGCAAGGGCCATTTTGATATTTTGTAAATTAAAAAATAAAGTGTCATGACCAGTATGAACTTTGCTTTCTTTTTCCGACCATTTTTCCTCTTTTCTCACAAATATTTCTTACTTTCTTGTTAAATAATATTTGTAATTTTTCTTTTTTTTTCTTACAAAAAAATTATTTTGTATTTAATATTTCAACTCTTTGCTACTAAAATGACATTTTTTCCTCATAATTGTAAAATCATAAAATTGCGACATTTTTTCTCATTAGAATATGACATTTTTTTCTTAATATTTTTATTTTATTCTCGTAAAATTGCAGCTGCACCATATCTGCTATTTCAACTTTCTTCTCGTAATTATGATTTTATTTTGGCTTTATTTTCGTGACATTGTAACTTTTTCCTACATCCAAAAAAATGACAACTTTACTCATCGTTTTATTTGATTCGCACATTTCAACTTTATGATCGTAAAATGATTATTAATGGTTATTTTTCCTCACAATATTATGTTATTCTCATGAAATTATGACCTTTTCTTGTTCTCTTAATATTTTGACTGAATATTCTGGATTTGTAATTTTTGCTGTTTTTTTTTTGTTTTGTTGTTAAATTCTATTTTTACAATGTGCCGCGGGCCAATAAGAACACAGCCGCGGGCCACAAATGGCCGCCGGGCCACACTTTGGACTTCCCTGCAATACGTGAAATGGAATCATTTTTACTTTTTGTAACTTTGAATATATACTGTGCCTAATAATTATCTTCATATTTAAAATACTGGTATAACTGGTATATAGTACATTTTCTTTTCCTCATATTATATTATATATACATATCTTTTCCTGATTATAACTGCCTTTCTTTGCTTATTGGCTGGGAGAAATCACATGTGGCGTCCATTTCAACTGAAATGTCCCTTGCCTTACGAAGGGATACCGCATCTCCACTTTCACAGACCGTTATGCGATACTTTAGTTCTTGTAGTACAACTTGCAGGAAGTTCTAGCAAACAGATGCACGTGTAAATGGGTGTCAAATTGTGCAAGCTGTATCCGTGCGTGTTTGTGTGTGTATAACGTATACATGACCCCCACCTTGTCCTCCGGTGCTTAGCTGCTCTTGTAATTCTCGGTCCAGCTGTCATTTAGCTACCTTGGAAAGGACATTTCACTCCCTTCACCACTTTCTATCCATCTCGCTCCTCCTTCC
This sequence comes from Dunckerocampus dactyliophorus, assembly GCF_027744805.1. Lineage (NCBI taxonomy): Eukaryota > Metazoa > Chordata > Actinopteri > Syngnathiformes > Syngnathidae > Dunckerocampus > Dunckerocampus dactyliophorus. The sequence goes on from NC_072830.1 coordinate 23,144,309, forward strand.
TGTATGCTGGTAACGTCCGCCATCCCTTCTGTCTCCCCTTTGCCGTTTATCTCTCCTCTTTATTCTCCACCTCCATGACCATTCCCCTCCTCCCTCTCTTTGCTGTTCTTGCCATCTCACCTCCCTCGCTCCCTCTCTAGGTAATGGTGTCCTCGGTCTGTTCTCTGTGGGTTCACTCAGAAATACATTAAACCTTCAATGTGTGGCCTACTTAAAGAAAACACATCACCTTGGCTGTCATCCAAGGACACTCATACATACAGTCAGATGCATTTCCTCCCATTACAGCAGGTCCACTGTTTCAGATATTGATGTTCTCCTTCTGGGATAAAAATATTTGATCGTAGAGCTTAAATATCACACACAAATACAGTACATGCATGCACACTCAATGTAAGCATGCGCACATGGTGAGAAATGCAACTGCATATACACAACACATTACGAAACAATGCTTCACATGCTGTGATCAATGATTTGGGAACTCTAATAAATACAGTTTATTACTGGGGGGGGAAGTGAGTGTTGCATAATCCTCCATCACTTTGCCACATTGCATTCTCAGAAAGTGTTCAGATTCCATAACAATTTTCACCATAGGACATAATGACATCCAAAATGATCTGTTCCTGGTTTAAGCTGTGACCATCATAGAAAAAGGATTAACTGTGCAGCTTTTTTTTTAAAGTAAGGGCTTCTCAACTGGCCCCACCCAGGTGTTCTCCAGGTCATGAAGTCACTCACAACAAGCTAATGGCCTTTGAAAGCAAGTATTTCAGAGCACCTTTTTGGCAAACCGAGGAACACAAATATTGCATACGCTACTGGTCAGAGTTTTACAACACCCCAATTCTTCCAGTTATTTGTTGAAATTCAAGTCCAATGAATAGCGGGACATGGGAAAAAAAGCCAAATGAAAAAAAAGGTAAGGATACCCAAAACTGAAAAATGTATATTTCAGAATTAGACAAAAAGGCCTGTTTCATGTGCCACAAAATGGGTTAACAATTTAAAGCTGTTCTGCAGAAATGGAGGTTGATCAAGCCTTGGCAGTTGGTGCAACTCATTCCTATAGGTGTTCCGAGTTCTGGAGTACTTACTACCTCCTCTGTCTGCATAAAAACAGTGCTCGGAACACACTGTGGTGCTGTACAATCAGGACCATCAGTTGAACAGCATTGTACGGGAGAAAGCAATTTGTTGCTCCAAAAATGTCAAGAAAAAAAGGGAATTAACAATGGAAGAGAGACAGACCATCTTAATCTTTCCTCCACAGTGTTGTAAAACTTTCGACCTGTAGTGTATGTCAAAATCAATCAAATCAAATGAATCGTTAATTATCAAGAAATTCTATGCCTAAAAAAAAAATCTATTGCCAAAACAAGAAGTCAGACATCGGCTGCATGTTAAATATTTTTGACTGCCTGTTGATCAGGAATTACTTTTAATATTTATATATATATATATATATATATATATGTATGTGTGTGTGTGTGTGTGTGTGTGTGTGTGTGTGTATGCACATGCTAGATCGCGATTCAAACATCACTATGTTGTGGATTTTCAAAAATGTATTCATTAACACATGATCGCTGTTTCGTGGTTGACTCTGGCTTATTATTAGTCAGAAAAACAAAGAAAGAGAATATGTAGTATTCTGGTCACTAGGCGTCAGTAATGTTACGTTGACGAGACAGGACATTAGATTACAAGTCATGGCATGTCCAACATGATCGAGTGGACAAAAAGGTTTATAAATTCCATTTGAAACATTTTTTCAAGTTTAGAATAAGTAAACAGTTAGCTCCGTGGCTTGCTATATGCTATGAGTGGCAGCCGTCTCTTATGTCCCTGGTGTTATGTCCCTGGTTATGTCCCCTTATGTTCCTGGTGTTTAAAAAGAACAGGAGTGAGAAGGTGACTAAAGGGGGGCTCTAATCATGTTAAAAAATGTATTTAGAAAGTCGAACGGGTTTTCTATGCTCTAATTAATATTATTTATTTATTAATATTGAATCCTACTTAATGGAAATTAACTTATGGCGGTTGGGTCTGGAATGATGAGGGATGACTGTAGACAGTTTTTTAAATTATTTAATTTTCTTAATTTGTTGTTTGTTATTGAACAATTTTGCCAGCGGCGGCCCTGGCTTTGATGCTTGTTGAACTAACGTCTTACTCCATACGCCCATGTCTTGCATGATGTCATGCATGCATTTACCCCCAAGTGATGGTCAAATTCAACAGCGGCGTGGTTCATTGCTGTTTGTACAGACTTTGAATGGTAGCTCAGGCATTCAAAGCACTCCTCACTATGGGAAACATTAATAGTCACTGATTACACAACTGGATCGAACTAAAAATACACAAGCAGACCACCTCTGTGTCCCTTCTTCTCCTATTTTGCCTTGACATCCTTGCAGAATGGGTTCTCAGTAGAACAAAAAAAGACCAGACCAGAAAAGTGACTAGAGCTAAAAAATAAAAATAAAAAAGTAAAAGTCCATTAAGAGAAAGAAGATACTGACAGAGAAAAGAACAAGAGAACTCGGTTCACGTTGCTATTGAAGACGAGTCAAGTTGACTGCGATAAAAATATCCAAATGGTAGAAGTCTAGCTGAAAGGGTAGGGTTAGGAGACAGGATAACAGAAGCAAAGACACGGCATGTAAGCAAGCAAATTTGTTCAGATTTAGGCATAGTAAAAACATGTAAAAAAAACAAAAAAAAAAGTGGAATTTTCGGACCTGTATTTGTGGGTTGCAATAAAAAAATGTTCCAAAGTGGCAGACCGCTAGTTTGCAAGAATATCAAGCGTGTGATTTACACGTTTTGCACCAACTCCAAGTGCAAAGTAATCCCAGCAATGGGGAGTGTAGAGGACAGTGTTTATAAATAGGACTCAAGTGCAGGCAGACACCTGAGTAATATGAGGATTCCTGCGGTTGTTAATGAACAAAGACCCGTGCACATTAATGCATGATGAACAACTCTCATCCTTTCTACCTACACACACTCCATCAATAAAAGTAGAGCCCTTATTTCCCCTTCAATCTTGATACCTGATGGTATATCTTACTATTTTGACATTATGGGAATCGTTTTACGACAAAGAATGACTGTGCCTTGTTTGAGTTTAAGGTGGAAGAAATGGAAAAGTCCCGTTTTATACTATTTGCCATCAATTTGAAATAAGTCACAGTGGTTCTATAATAGTGGGTTTGAAGTGTGTTGTCCAAAATCTAGCATTAATGCTGGAATTTAGACAGTTTAAAAGCCTTACTGGGAACACACGGTTTTATGTGTCTGTAGCTTTAATGCTGAAGAGCTTGTTTGTTTGCGACTGTCTCTGACTCGTGCACTAATATACACTTTTTACATATACAGTCGTCCCTCGCCACATCACAGTTTGAATTTTGTGGCTTTACGTTTTTTCAAAAATCGTAATTATTGATTAATAAATCATGTTGTTTTGTGGTTGAATATGGCCTATCATTAGTAACAAAAAAATGCATATTGAACAAATTTTGCATATTTTTTTTCTTAGATTAAAGCACTTCTTAGATTAAACACTTCAAGCATAAAAATGTCTAAATGAACTATTTATACAAATATAAGGTATTCAGAAGAGACATTCAAATATACTGATATGTAGTATTCTACATTGGTCACTAGGTGTCAGTAATGTTACTGTAATGTTCGGTGAGATACCAACACTCCAGACCTGATCGCTGGAACAATAATAGGCTGTTATGGAAGGTTTGAATTATTGCAAAACAGGCACAATAATCCTTAATAAAAACATGGGCTACTGTTGTGGTCGTAACCCACGGCAAGGGATTATCCAGCAATCCATCCATTTTCTATGCCGCTTATCCTCACTAGGGTCGTGGGTATGCTGGAGCCTATCCCAGCTGACTTCAGGCAAGAGTCGGGGTACACCCTGGACTGGTCAGCAGTCAATCGCATGGCACATATAGACAAACAACCATTCACACTCACATTCATACCTATGGACAATTTAGAGTCTCCAATTAACCGAACATGCATGTTTTTGGAATGTGGGCGGAAACTGGAGTACCCAGAGAAAACCCACTCACGCACGGGGAGAACATGCAAACTCCACACAGAGATGCCCAACTGAGATTCAAACCCAGATGCCAAGTGATTATGTCTTAAATGGCTTATTTTCTCTAATTATGTCTACCATTCTGGGTGATACGAGGGTAAAGGTGACTAGAGGGCTCAAATGATGTTAAAACCCTTATTTAGAAGGTTGTTAACAAGTTTTCTATGCTCTAACTGCTAAAATAAACTAAATAATAATACTAAAATATTCCATTCACAAAGAAGGAATCCTACTTTGCGTGAAATCACGCCTCTGGAATCGATAAACGGCAATAAACGAGGGTTTAATGTACACTGTAACTCTGCAACTCTGTAACTCTCATGTGCTAACAGTACACTCACATTTTAACAGGTTATCATGCAAGGTTTGCTTATTCACTGACGAAAAACGGAATGATTAAACTTGTAGTTCACATGTCTGCAGTTGACTGACAGTTGGCAAAATGCCAAACTCTGTTTTAAGACGTGGAGCGAAGCCTTTTTTGTATGCTTGCGTGTTGTGCGTATACACGGGGCGGTTTTTCATGAGGTTTTTCCTTCATGACGTCATCTTCTCTCAAAAGTGGGAGATGAAAGATTTTCTCATGCTCATAAACGGGATTAATGGACACATATCAAGGTTATAACATCATTCAAAAATCAATTCTGCCTAATAGGGGGCCAACCTTAAACCCGTTAAACACCTCTGGGATAAATTACATAGATTGTGAGCCAAGTCTCTCACCTCAGCAACGCTCTTTTCTTTCTTGTTTTCTACATTTGCTGCAAGCGTAACCGCCAGGTGTCCCAATACTTTTGTTGATATGGTGGAGACGCTCACAACTGTTCAAAATAAGCTGTCTCTCTCTTCCATTTGATATAAAGTGATCCTCTTTTTGGGAATGGAAATCTGTGGCGTCTCACTCGGTGCAGTTGGACTGTACAGTATGTCCATGTCCATGTCCATGTCCATGTCCATGTCCATGTCCATGTCACATCATAGCGGTGATGATAGTGTGGAAACTTCATCCTTATGCACAGGTTTTGACAGTGTCATGGCTCCTTCCTTTAGGGGTTTCAGAACAACGTCATAGTGTCATATACTTTCATCCATTCAATCCATATTCGTAACATAACTCATTCAGTATTAGCACATGCTGTAAATGTTTATGCTTACTTTGTCAACCCGTCACTCATCAGTTGCTATTCTTCCTGTGTTGTTGTGACGTTTTTTTCCCCAAAGGGTCCAGCACCAAGAGCAGAAATAAATAAATCTAATTGCTCTTGAGTCCTATAGCGACGCTGTCAGTGCCCAAGGCTAATGGTATTTATCTGTAAAGGTCCAGCCAAAGACATTTACATCATTAGCCACACTTGGAGTTCTGGATCATTTATTGACTTGACAAAAACAGGAGTATTGGACTATCTGTATTTTCTCAAAATAATTGCCATGGGGCATTTTAAAAATAATATTCAATTTGTCTTAGATTTTCTTCAAAAAATATTTTTCGAAAGCAGGTGTTGAAAAAAAATGGCGGTCTTACATTTGTGTCAATACGGTACTTTTTCTGTCCCTGTCATTCAGGTGTACTTCCCGTTAATGGATTGGAGGTGTCAACAGGAAAAGTGTCATCAATTGAAGCAATGAATGGCTCCACGGTGCTATTACCGTGCACTTACTCCTCCTGCATTGGCATTAAAAACCTCTACTTCAACTGGCAATTCAATGACAACGGGACCATGGTCAAGGTACACACATGCGAACGTCCCCACATTGGTAGACCTTCTGTTGCTGTGTGAGCCAAGCCTTTGTGTGTGTGTGTGTGTGTGTGTGTGTTTAGTTCTGCGACGGGGTGATTCCTAGTGAGGGCGTGGAGCCGAGGGTGAAAGTGGAGCACGAGCGAGTAGAATTTGTGGGCTCTTCAAAGACCAACAATATCTCGATCCTGCTGTGGAACATCACTTTCGAAGATGACGGGGAGTACATTTGCTTTGCCAAAAACCCAAAAGAGAAGGGCCGCAACCACAGTGCTATCTTCACCCTCAAAGTGGTGAACCAAAGTGAGTGGCACAGGCCGGCATCGGATGGACCATGTTGCTATTTTTCCTTTCTCTCATCAAATGTCTTTTCTGTCTTTCCACACTTTCAGTGAAAGAGGATGACAACACTTTGACAGTGATCATTGTCTCCGTGTTGGGCGGAGTGATTGGCTTGGTTATCATTGTAATGGTGATAAAGGCCTTGGTGGTTCACTTCCTGCTGAAGGATGATGAGAAGAAGTAAGTGCTCTAAAGTGTGTTTCCAGTAATCCCTCGCTTAGCGTAGTTAATTGGTTTCAGACCCGACCATGATAAGTGAATTTCCGCAAAGTAAGATTTTGATGATAAATCAAATATTTTCGAAGTTAGAGCATAGAAAACCTGTTCATGGCCTTCTCATTATGGTTTTCAACATAATTAGAGCCCTCTAGACATGAAATAACACCCCTATAATCACATTTACATTCATATTACCTCATACAATAGCTATAATAAGAGTAAATAAATAATTTAAGACATGAATAAGACGTGTGCTTGTGTCTGTTGCTGTAAATGTGATCCCTTAGGGAGCTGAGTGCGGACAGGAAGTGACATCGGAGGCTCAGAGTTGAGTTTTAGTTTTGTGTGGGTAACAGCCACAACATTAGCCCGTGTTTTTATTAGGGATTTTTATCAGGGATTATTGTGCCTGTTGTGAGATAATTCAAACTGGTGATAAATCTGGTGCTTGTGAGTCTTACCGAACGTGACAGTAACATCGCTGACACCTCGTGACCATTGAAGAAAACTACATACAGCATCAACGTCTTTGAATGCATCTTTTCAATGCCTTACTTTTGTATTTAGTTGATAAAGCCATTTTGCCTGTCAGATATGCATTTTTTTTTCCAATAATATGATATTAAACCACAAAACAGCCTGATTTTTGAGTAATAGATTTTAGAAAAAAAACCTGTGCACGGTGCAGGTCCAGCTGCTGGATCTGGCGAGTAACGCTGTGCTCCACACAGCAACAGGCTTGCTAGCTCGGTATGACCGCACTCTGCACTAGCTTCTTCTTTGTATTGTAATTATGCAAATTGCAATAAAAGGGGGGGTAAGGCATCTTCCTTTAATACTTCTAGAACTGGGGTGTCCAAACTTTTTTCCATTTAGGGCGACATACAATTAAAGTATGCTTTTTAGATATTTTCTAAATTTTATTAAAAATTTAATCACAGCATTTATACAATTTTTACTGTATTCTGGGGGTTTAATTCTATTCCTACAACATGTGGCGGGCCAATAATAAACAAGTCATGGGCCGCAGATGGCCCGGCCCACACATTGCCACACCAAGCACACCCGTGTTGTAAACGAATATGTGTCATTCGTATTTTGCACTTTACTTTGTTCTTATACAGATGTTTGTGCCACACAGAAATGTGCAACTTTCTAAACTGTATGGTTGCCAGCATGAATTAATTAGATTCTCATTTGTGAATTTATTCAGATTAACCTATTGAATTTGTCGCTTGTAGGTGAACGTGTTATTTTAGTTGACTATTGGTCATGGTTTTTAATTACTTTAATCACTGACAAAATGTTTCAAAATAAAAATGGCACTTTTTCTACAACTGATGTTGGATATTGCAGTGTTTGTCTTATTTTGCACAAACAGTGTTCCTTGTAAACAGTAAAAGAGGCAATAATGTGTTCATCCATTACATGAGATGTGACCGGACATTAGTTTGAGGGAAGAGCTGCTACCAATATCGGTATCGGAAATTAAGTGCTGGATAATATTGATACAGCGTGTTGGCTATGGGTAAGAAAGCCAGTATAAAGCATCTCTAGTCAATACTTCAGTCAAATCAGTCAAAAGAAGACTATGACGACAATGTAAATTGATTCATGTGCCATGTATCTCAGTATTAATTAGCTCTGACTTGCTGCATATGCTAATCTTTGGCTCTCTCTCACCCCCCCACACCCCCTTCCCGCAGTAAAGAGTGCCTGGTTAACGCCTCAGGGAACGACAATACAGAAAATGGACTTACAGGAGCCAAAGCTGACAACAAAGGAACACCAAAGGCATGAGCAAATATTCAGCATTATGTCTGTATGTTTGTATATATGTTAAAACAAATGTACACTCTCAATGAATGGACTGTCTTATCTTGTTGCTAAATAGTACACCGTGCAAATGCATAGTTGAAATCATTGCTTGAAATTGAAGACGCGTGCAGAAGGCTGAGTCACTCTTGCCTACATGGCAGCCCATTTGTTGCAATCTTCACAGCCTGTATGGTCAAATTCTGCTTCACGTTTTACTGCATCACAGCAACTTCCCCACAGTATTTATAAATATATATCGATCTGGCGCTAATAGACTTTCCCTATTAGTTTGGCGGAAGTAAGACACCTGGATAAAGGAGAGGAGAGATGCTCACTTTGATGCCATAAATAATGGACTGCATTCATTGACGTGCACACAGTAGCCACCAAACCTTCATTTAAATGGAAATAAATCATTTAGTTCTCCACAAATGATCTTTAAAAGACTGAAAAAAAGACAGAACTATTGCACCTTGTAGTGTTGTATTAAGTTAACAACTAGCAAGATGTATGTTGGAGGAGGAGGCCATTACTCAATTTAACAGTCTGACTCACAGTGTCAACTTACAAAGGAAGTTGAAAGGAAGCAACTAAAATTCCAAATAATATAACATCACATAAATATAACTTGATAACAATCAATTATTACATAAAAATAACAAACAAAAACTATTTTAACTTTGACCCACAATGCATTACTGCAAGCAGAGGCTGCCTGCTGTCGGGTGCCGGACCACCAGATGAAGCTCGTGAGCTCGCAGGGAGTTCATGAGCTCATGGGATCTTTGTAAGTTGACGCAGTGAGTCCGACTGGTACTGTACACTGGTATATTGAGTAATGACCTCCTTTTTTTTTTTTTACAAAGCTCATAATTGACTCCTGTCAGATAAAAAGCTACCGAACTTGGTCCCCATGGACTCATGCATGCTGCAACATGTCAGTTTATGACGTGGGCATGTGTGATTTATAGCCTGGTGCGTCTTATACTTGTATAAGAACAAATCTGATTTTGGTGCGTGCAGCTGAAACACTGGTACGTCTTTTACACCGGAAATTACAGTACTTTTGTTGACTTCTGATATTAGAACTTTCAAGCTGAATGTTCATTGAACCCAAAAGCGGATTTGATCATATGGCTGGCAACAGGGCTTCCTAAAGCAAATGAATGATCTTCCTCTGCAGCTTTTTGTTTGTTTGTTTTTTGTTTTTTTTTAGCTTTAAGATGAAAACACAGGTGCCTGCTTTTGCTTCTGCTCCCTCTGTTGGAAGGAGGATAAAATCACAGAACAGCAACCCTAACCCTCATCCCGAGACAATCCCAAGACTCCCCAGCTCCCCACTGAGAGGAATGAAGTTAATCATGCTGCTTCTGACTTGTAGTCTATTCCTGTTTTTAGCATGTGCCCATTTTATGAAAGCTCATACATTTACATGGGGTCAACAACACAGATGTGTAGGAACTATTGTGTTATTTTCTTGCAAATATCCACATTAACCTCAGCACCTTGGAGAATGTTAAGGATGATGGCTGAAAATGTCATTTTCTTTAAAGGCATATCATAACGATGTACCGGAAAGTATGGAGGAGTATCAGAGCCACACTGAAAAGACTGAAAAACTAATTTAAAGAATAACTTTGTCATTTCAATAATACATACAATATACCGGGGGTCACCAACGTGGTGCCCGCGGGCACCAGGTAGCCCCCCACGACCACATGAGGTGCCCGCAAGCCTGCTTTTCATTCAGGTTTTCAGTTAATAATGTGAGAACACTAGAAAGAAAAGTATTCTGAAACATAAAATGTGAGTTGTGGATACCAGCATTCTGTGAATGTTTTGCTAAAACAAGCATATTTGATTTGTTTGGGTTGAAATAAGGTATGAAAATCATTTCTACAAAAATGGGTAGCTCGTGGCCATTTTCATTTTCTAAAAGTAGCTCTCGCAAGAAAAAACGTTGGTGACCCCTGTACTATACAGTAATGGCACTTACAATTTTAGGGGCAAAAGAGTCATCATAGTGTAAGAAAAAAAATGTCATTCTACAGTAATAACATCAGAATGCTACAAGAAAAAGACGTCATTTGACAAGGAAAAAAATAATATCAGATAAAAAAACAGCATTCTACAACAACATTGTAATATTCCAACAAAAAAGTGGAATACCGTCGTCCCTCGTTTCAAAAGATCCACATTTGAGATGTTAGCTCCTATGTTCAGCATTTTATTCTAGACAAAAAGTATAGTTTAGAACGTTACCTTGTAGCCGTGTCCCAAAATAAGCAGAAAGGGATACTGTAGATATAGCGCCATTCTGCCATTAACGGCTCCACCTTGTGCCCTCTATGCAACTCTACCAGAGGTTACTTGAGAAGCTGGCACACATGACCTGCCACACACCCTCACACATAACTGGGATAGCTGGGACAGCTGAGCGCAACACACACACACACACACACACACACACACATATTGAAGCACTCGCAGCAGAGAGTGGTGCAAACAAACAATACAGCACTTTACCACTTATCAGAGTGGCTGCACAAATCAATTATACGTTTCATTTATTTTAGTATTGGAATCCTTCACTCTGGTCAGCCTGCTGCTTTCTTCCTTATGTTGTGTACTGTATATTTCTTCTTGCTTTCGGTATAAGCAATATTAGACATTGTTATGCAATAACCTGTTAAAAGGCACCTTGTAGATGTGTCCAAGGCACTATCCATTACACCAATGTGTGTATCCACACTGCGTGGGCTAATACATTAGATTAGGTTTATACATTTACATGGGACATGTCTGTACTTGATTCCGTACTGATTTTCTGATCTCCCGGCTACAGTACGTCATGCATACATCATGTAATATCCAACAGTGGCAGTTTCGATACAACATCGTGACTGCTACAACTTTCTCATGTGACGTGGACGGCATCTATTGGTGAAATTTGCAAGTCTAGACTTGCTTCACTATTCATAGAAACAGTTGAAGGACACTAAGTATGAGGACACACCTGATCCATCATTTGGTCATGTCGTAATTCAATGCTTCCAACGTTGGTTCTCTCATCCAGCATCATCTGACCTCCCAAATGTTGAGTGAATGGACAAAAAGAGAGGAAATATACAGAATGTTATTATCAATACAAAGGTGGACAAAGGGATTCCATAATGGCAAGGTGTCCCAATACTTTTGTATCTAAAGTCTATATTGTAATATCCTGTCATTACTTTGCCTGAACAAGTGTGCTGTGTTTTCAGGATCATTCGAATCATTTGCCTTAGTTGCTCAAAATTGGGTATTTCAACAACAAAAATGTACAGTGTTCTCTCGTTTATCACGGAGGATAGGTTCCCAAAATAGCCCGCAATAAGTGAAATCCGTAAAGTAGCCAACTTAATTTTTTTACAATTATTATACAAGTATATTTTTTAAGGCAGTAAAACCCCTCACCATAAACTTTATACACGTTACAGACAGGCAATAACATTTTCTCACATTTCTCTCGTTTATACACTCTTAAAAAAAAGTTCAAACCTCCGTTTGAATTTTAATGATCCACCTACAGGTCGGACACAAGAAATTATTAAGTCACTCACGCGTATGTTACCGTGCCTTTTTGTCCCGGTGCCGTTCCGTTGTATTGTAGCGTTTTTGTATCCTTGTTAAAACATATTGCCGCAGTCCTCCTCCTGTTGCAGTCCTCCTCCTTTGAACCGAAGATTCATTTACAAGCTAGCAAGCAAGCAAGCTAGCCATGACCTCGGCAGGGTGGCACAAAGGAGGTTGATTGACAATGGTCTACCGCCAATCAGGACGCATAAAACAATGGGCGGTGCAGACAGACGAGAGAGGGAAGAGAGAGAGAGGGAGACACTTAAATTCCCACAATACAATTCTTCTTAAAGGGCCAGGTTCAGCCTGTGACAGCGTCCATACCCTGAAATAATTTAAAAAAAAAAGAAGCACTAAAAAAAATTCTGCGAAACAACGAAGGTGAACCGCGATAAAGCGAGGGAACATTGTACAAATAAATAAGTACCTCCGTTTTTGTTATTAAGTAGCTCCAAAAGGTCCGCCGAAAATCAAAACGTACAAAAACTGGGGCAATTTTTCACAAATAATCCAAATTAAACCATTCCAGAGCTCAAAATGTTTTTAACAATACTTTTTATGGAGAATAATTATAGTTTTGCATGCAGAAAACAGTGTGAAATAATTGTAGATGGAATTATATTTGATGCAGACTACTCCCCATACATCCTGTTTCAATAGTGTTTCTCATCTTTTTTGATCAAATTGCTTGCACTCGCACTCGTAACTTTCTTTGGCCCCATGGTGGGTTATCTCGCAATGGCACTCGATAAAAAGATGCAGTGAGTCTGCAATACGTAGGGTAGCTTCACTTGGGCACGACGACACGATACTGCTTTGACTATACTATTTTTACAGTCATAGTATCATAGAAACTCTTCTTTCAATGGCATTTTTTCATCGTGACAGATATTTCCTGGTGTATGTTATACCAGTGGTCCCCAACCTTTTTTGACCCACGGACCGGCTTGAGTTCCCACAAATCTCCCGCGGACCGGGGGAGGGGGTTGTTCGTACATTATAGCGATCTAATTGGTCTTATTTATTATTTATCGTGTAAAACTAAGACATGAATAATAATAAATTAAGAGCACAAAATGAATGCCGACCCACCATCCACCAGTTCAAGTTTTTCCAGAGAGATTATTACATTACAGTGTGCTAGCATGAATTAACTTGAGACAAATGTGCACATTAGCACTCAATAAGTCATCAAAACTTACCTTTATGCATTCCCACATAGTATCAGCATTTGAGACCAAATATGAGGTGAAAGAAAAATGGTTAAAATACAATAGCAGTCTATCTGTGCGGCATGAGATAAAGTTAGCACACGCACAATGGACATGCGTCAAGTGAGACGGATGTAACAGAGAGAATCCGGCCACTTTTCAAAATAAAACATAAAAAAAGAAATAATGGAAATTATTTTTCTTTCTGTTCGGCCGGGTACCAAATGACCCACAGCCCACTACCGGGCCGCGGCCCGGGGGTTGGGGACCACTGCGGTAGGTGATAAATGAACATAATCGCTTGTCCAAAAACGTCCAATGTCACATACAGTATCTAAAAAAACAAATCCTCATTTTTTGTTGCAGGACATGTCCTCAAGGTTACAATGCCACAGAATAGAAAACTTGGCTATGCTTTAGAGCAGTCAGTGTACAGTTAGTGCGGCAGTATGGATTTGCTACCCAGTTCAAATGTACCGACACACAGTAATTATTGTCAGAATAGCTGGAAACACAGTACACTTTAGTGTACGGTACATGGATTTTTAGTGGTGCTGTATGATGAAGGCCAATGTTTACATCTGCCAATTAACAACACCGATGTCATGTGTGAAAGTAAAGTTGATGAGCCTCTGGATGAGATGCTGACACAAAACGTGAATGTGGAAACAACACCAAGAACGAGTTGGTTAACTTTTAAGCATATTCCTTGACTCATTCTGACGTGTCTGCCAACCCTCACGGTCACCTGTTTACACTCACTGCTGCAGTACTGCTCCTTACAGACGTTACAGTATTCCGTGTACACTACTACTGCCACCAAGTGGTGAAAATTATTACTCATGTAGTCAAATGGACGTGAGATGCGTTTTGTCTCAGCTCAGTTACAAAATAAAATGTGTACATGTTAGTTTAAAAAAAACACTTATAACACGCATTTTTCATAGTGCAACAGGTGATTCCTGTTATATATTTTAACATCTGTGCTACATTTATACTCAATTGTAAAGATATTAAAAGGAGGGACCACACAAACTTATGGATCAAATGACTTCAAATTGACAGCTATGGTTAGAATCCGTGCCATACCAGAATGATATTAAAGTTAGCAAAACTATCATGAATGGGGATTGACCACTATGTTTTCTTATAGTAAATTTAAACTGCCACAGCAGCTGGAGCTCATACTGCCAGTCCAGGAGTCTCATGTCTGCCCACATAAAAAAATATGAAAACATATATTGTATTGACAGCATTTCTCGAGTAAATTGTAACACTCTAGAGCAGGGGTGTCCAAAGTGCGGCCCGCGGCACAATTTTAAAAACAGGAAAACAAAAACATGTCGACAAAAATTAGGAGAATGAAGTTGTCATGATAGGAATTATAACGACAATAGTGGTAATCTTACGAGAAAAAAGTTCTTTTACGGGAATAAAGTCGTAATATTAGGAGGAAAAAAAATAGTTTGCAAGCATAAAGTTGAAACATTAAAAAAAAAATGTTATTCTTTCAAAAGTCGTAACGTCAGAAAAAAGTAAACAATTTAAAGATATGACGAGAAAGTTAAAATATTTTGGGATAAAGTCATAAAAAGATTCCCAAGAATACAGCTGAAATATTTGTCAAAAAAAAAAAGTTTATTGTGAGGAGAAAAAATTCATATTACTAATACGCTTTGTCGCCTATAGAACAAATCTTCAGATGGAGGCGGCCTTTTCTTTGAATATATTGAACTTCTTAGCATAGCAAATACAAAACATAAAACATCAACGTGGCCCTAACATTCTTAGATTTTTCAGTATGCGGCCCTCGGTGGAAAAACTTTGGGCACCCCTGCTGTAGAAGCACGTCATCGGTGGCCGCACTGCCGAGTCAAGAGTGTGACATCTCCCACATTCCGCTCAAATCCAAAGATCAAATCACTGATCAATGCAGTTCAACAGGAAGCTTAACCCATTAAAAAAAAAAGAGAATGAGGGTAACAAAAAAAAAAAAAGGTATTCATTTAGCACAAACGCTTTCACTCTGGAGTGAAAGCTAAGCAAGACGACTCATGTTATCCAAATGATAGTCATTTATACACACAATGTACAACGCCCAAGTGTTGCAGCAATTGTCTGTATTATACGTATACAAGTATACTGTCTGTACACATTATCACCACCGCAAAATGTTTCTCTGAATGTCGAGCTGTTCGTCTCTCTGTAATCACACTGCTGCCCATGCTCACCTCATGACTATGCACCCATAACTCCATTTGTTATGAAATAGAATTGAAATGTAAATAAAAGGATTATAATTGCCAGACATCTTTGGAGTGTCACTGCCTCTTTGTGAATCTGTGGAAAAAGTAGACCTGGTTTATTGTGAAGTCAAACTAGGAATTGCAATTCCCTCATAAATTGTGTGAAATGAAGTACTGTATTGAATATAAGAGTGAATGTAAGTATGACTTATGTTTGGGGCCTCCGGGTTTATACATGTAAAACCAACAGGTGGCACCAAAGAACTTCCCCTCAAGCAAGCCAGAGCTTTTCCCCATACGGAGCTGACATACTGTATTAACACATTGGGCCTAAAATCACCCAAAAACCTAAAATACGGCCAAGTGGTTAGCCTGTTGGTCACACAGTCACGTGATCAGGGAGAGCTGGGTTCGAATCTCTGTTGAGCATCTCTGTGTGGAGTTCGTATGTTCTCCCCGGGTACTCCGGCTTCCCTCCACATTCCCCGTGATTGTCTGGCGACCAGTCCAGGGAGACAGCTGCTCAATGCCAGATTGTTCCTTCGGACTTCTCCTGCAACCTGTGCCAACCTGCCTTCCAGTTATCTTTTGCTTTTGCTATCGAGTACCAGTTCCTATTTTCTAGTGAGTATTTTCCTGCTTGGCTTTCCAGCAACTATCCTGCTTGTGTGGTACAGCTACTGTTCATTACCTGCTTGGTCCTCAACAGCGTTTTCAGTTCACCGCTAGTGCGTGTTTTTTTTTCTGCAGCACGTTTAGCTCGCAGCGATTTTTGTTATCCTTTTTGTCGGTGGGTCTGCCCATTCTTTTTGTTCCTGGACTGTACCTTTTTAGACCACCTGTGTTTGCCTTTTTCCTCCTCGGAGGTCATTTTTTTGTATCAAACCTTTTTTGTTATCTCATCTGTTGTGTTCCTCTCTGCATCTTGGGGTCCGATAGCTTTACCACGCCAGCGCGTGACAGTAAAACCCCTCACCATACACTTTATACACTTTTCTCAGAGAGGCAATAACATTTTCTCACATTTCTCTCTTGTTTAAACACTCTCAAAAAAGCTCAAACCTTTGTTTGGATTTTAATGATCAACCTGCAGGTTGGACACAAGAAATTAGGAAGTCACTCACGCGTATCTCACTCCTGGCGGCGTTCCGCTGTACTGTAGTGCTTTTGTATCCTTGTTAAAACATATTGCTGCTAGCAAGCTAGCAAGCTAGCCATGACACAGGAAACACGCCAGGGCGGCACAAAGGAGATTGGTTGACAATGGTGTACAGCCAATCAGGACACAGAAAACAATGGGCGGTGCAGACAGACAAGCAAGGGAAGAGAGAGAGAGAAACACTCAACTTCCCACAATGCAATTGTAAATTTAAAAGCACTAAAAAAAATTCAGCTAGCTACAGTCAACAAAAATATAAATGAAACACATTTGTTTTTGTTCCCATCTTTCATGAAGCCAAAAATGGAAAACCTTTTCTATGTACACAAAAAAGTTCTATCTCTCCGAAATATTGTTCACAAATCTTGCTAAATCTGTGTTCATGAGATAATCCATCCACCTCACAGATGTGGCATATGAAGATGCTGATTAGACAGCACGGTTATTGCACAGATATGCCTTAGGCTGGCCATAATAAAAGGCCACTCCAAAATGTGCGCTTTTATCACACAGCAGAACGCCACAGATGTTGCAAGTGTTGAGGGAGCGTGCAATAGGCATGCTCGCTGCAGGAACGTCCACCAGAACAGTCGTCCATGATTTGAATGTTCATTTCTCTACCGTAAGCCGTCTCTAAAGATGACGTTTCAGAGATTTTGGCAGTACGACCGACCGGCCTCACAACCGCAGACCACGAGTAACCACAGCAGCCCGGGACCTCCACATCCAGCATCTTCAACTCCAAGATGGTCTGAGAGCAGCCACCCAGACATCCACTGCTACTACTGGTTTGCATAACCAAAGAATTTCCACACAGACGCATCTGCATGCTTGTTGTCCTCATCGGGGTCTCGACCTGACTGCAGTTTGTCTTTGTACCCGACTTGAATGGCACTTGTGCAATAATGCGCTGTGCAATAATCACGCTGTTTTATCAGAATCTTGATATGCCACACCTGAGAGGTGGATGGATTATCCTCACTAACACAGATTTAGACAGATCTGTGAACCATACTTGAGAGAAGTAGGCCTTTTGTGTGCATAGAACAAAAACAAAAGTGTTGCATGTGTATTTTTGTTGAATGTATGCACACAACAAATAATGTGCCCCATTTTTGTCCACCCCAAGAGCGATGGAAATAACATTCTCAATCATCCGGAGGGAAAAGTCAGGGTTGACCTTTCAAAGCTATGATGTGCGTCTTCGCATCAGTTGGCCACTTGATGGCACTGTTCCGTCTGCAACGAGTGTTTGTGCTTAAATTGGTACGCTTCCCCCCACCACTAATAGGAAGGTGGTGTCATGTTTAATTGCCTGTTTACTTAACGCCCTCCTGCGTTAAAATTGCTGACAACATAACATAACGACACAATGACAAATTATTCCTCATCAGTTTATTGCAATCTACCAGTTATTTTACTGACAACGAAAACAAGGTTTTCAAATGATTTTTTTTTTTGTCTTTATCTCGAAAAACAGGGGTCGTCTCATATTCAGTGTAATCTCATATTCATGTCAGTACGATAAATATAAAACTAGGGGTTAAAACATTATAAAATATCTACATTTCAATGATGATTATCATTATTTGCCGTAAGGCAAGAGCAGAGTTGCCACATGATGAACAAGACGTGTATTCTCATGTCACTACGACCACATTAAACATACCACAAAACGTTTAATCCATATTTCATCAAATTTAGGAACCATTCCAGATGTACTTATAGTGTATTTTGCCATTAGATACACTGTAGATGACTTTTGTTGTATTTCTTTTACATGAACCAACATAAACAAAATGGTCCAAAAAATAAGAGCTTTGTCAATACAGTGTTCCCTTGCTCTATCGCGGTTCACCTTTTGCACATTTGATGATTTTTTTTTTGTACTTCTTTATTGGTTTATTACAGTATGAATTAAAATCCAAATGGAGGTTTGGACTTTTTTGAGAAGGCTTAAACAAGAGAGAAATGTGAGACAATGTTATTGCCTGTCTGAGAAACAAAAAAGTGTATAAAGTGAAAAGTGTATAAAGTGTATGGTGAGGGGTTTTACAGCCTTAAAACATATTTAATAAGTTGGCTACTTCATGGGTTTCATTTATTGCAGGCTATTTTGGGAACCTATGCCCCGCGATAAACGAGGGAACACTGTACCAAATGTTTCCAGAATCTCTCACCTTGCTTCTTGACAAACTAATAAGACAATGTAACGTGTACATTTAACTTGTGTGTAAAAAAACAACAAACCACAGTACAGTGAAAATAATAATTCTTTTGTCCCTTTCCCATCTGTTTTTTTTTTTAATTAAGGTCAGCAAAACCTCAGCTGCCTCTGTCGCACATCATACAATGCCTCAAACTTTTCCAAAATCACCAATATTTCAAAATGAATACACAATATTTACAATCTTAAGCCAAACCCAATAAAAAAAAAAAACATATTGCAGGTTTGTCACAGTGTAAGAAGGCTAGCTTTGTGTAAGTGTGCTCTGTTGTTCAGTGTCTTTATGGCTACCTTGCACCACACACGATTCCCTCCATTACTTTCCGCTGCTTGTCCTGAGCAGCCATTAGGTACAGTCTTATTTGCTATACGATAGGCCTTTGCCTCGTCTTAGCCAGTCCCTCCAAGGTGACTGGACCTTGTCTTGATTGGCATCTACGCTCCAAGGGAAAACGGTCTTGCTGGGCTTACGAAAGAAGGACATGCCATGTGGGGGCATCTTCTTCTGTGGTTGCTCTGACTGCTGCTGGGACCTCAGCTGCTGGTTGATGACAATCTGGATGTCGTCCTGAGGAAAAGTGGTGAGGAATCAGGAATGAGGACATTGCTTGGAAGTATTATGTAGTTTTATGCAAAAAAAAAAAAAAACGAATCCGCACATGATTAGCATTGTGTGATGTATTTTTCCTTAATTTCTCAGTGGATCTTCATGAAAAAAATATGATATACAATAATCCCTTGTTTATCGCGGTTAATTGGTTCCAGACCCGACCGTGATAAGTGAATTTAGAGCATAGAAAAACTGTTAACGACCATATAAATATGTTTTTTAACATTATTAAAGCCCTCTAGACATGAAATAACACCCCTACTGTCACATTTACACTCGTAATACCCAATATTGTAGACAAAATAAGAGCAAATAAGCCATTTAAGAGATAAATAAGACTCATGCTAGTGTAGTAGCTCGTATTTCGGTGTTGATGTACTACACTGTTGATGGGGATGTCATACAACTTCATGTCAAAAAATATGAAGTATCCCTTTAAGAGGCAGGGTTTCCGCTACATGTAATGGATCGTGGAGGGGCGCCACGGCTCAGTAAAATCCGCCACACCTTTGAAATTATTATTATTATTATTTTTTAACGTGAAAACAATATTAAGTAATACAGTGTATGGATGGACGTATATGCTATATCTGGGGTGCCCATTACGGCAATCGCAAAGGTAGTGTTGGTCGCGTTGTCACCTGCATCATTACGGTCACTTCGTAGATGTCGTATGACATCAGTCAGCTGACATTAAGCCCCCTCTTAATTCTCTCTTGTGCCACAGCCGTGGCATAAAAAAAAAGTGGGGATCATATGTCGGCATGCATACTCGAATAATGCAACTTTCATCTTTGTTAGTCCGATTACAGATAAACTAAGTCAGCGGTAAGATGCCTATATCTGTAGAACAAAAGTGTAGAAAAAAGGTCAATTGTTTCATTGCAGGGCTTCGCGTCATGAACTCTACCATAGAAATGTTTGTTAAACTAATATTTCCCAATAAAAACAAAAAAATGAATATGCATCACTGTAAATGATATTTCCAAAGTATATCAAAATGCAGTAGTTTGCAACAAACCAACAAAATGATCACAATTTATATAGCTCAGCATAATATTACAATGTTATTATTGTTATTTTATTCATTTTTATTGGCCACTTACCAAAAGCTTGCACATTTTTAAAAATAAACTTAATTGACAGCAGGTTTGAATACTTTTGAGTACAAAGGCTGCAATGAGGATCGTGAAGAAAGAAACTCCACAAATAAGTGGCTGACGTTACATCATGTGCTGTTCAGTCTTGTTTATAATGCTGGATCAGCAAAAAAAAAAAAAAAAAAGCGTCTGACGGGGCACATGAAACTTCCCACGCACAAACTACTCTATAAAGACACTTTGAAAAAGGAAAATGTGCACGCTGTAAATAAACCTTACTGTCATTTCACTTCACAGCTTACGTAATGTTTATTATCCGTCCATGTTATGATATATTTCGTTTAAACGTCAATCCACGCCTCTTCATTTTACAATGTAATATATAAAAATAATATAAACAGACACAATGAATTGGAACTAGCAAAGGTAGAAAACAGGTATGTAAAAAGAATCTTGGACATATAAATCTGACGTTTGCCACTCATCAGTGATGGACAATTTACAATGGAAAGATTTCTAGTTTTTATAGAACATTGGTGTCCTCTGTTTCACAGACATCTGTACACAGTGTGCAAGGTGCAAACAAAACTAAATACAAATTCACTTTGAGACGAGTTGTGCATTTTTTAAGCTCCAAAAGAATAAAAACAGACTGAAAATTTTATTCCAGTTTTTTCTTCGTGGAGAAAAGGAGTCCTTACCTGCCAGGCTTCCAGTTCCTGTGAAAGCTCCAGTTTACGCTGGATAGCGTCTAATAATTGATTGTTAAGAGACATCATGTCGTTTTTACTTCGGACCAACTCAGCCTCCATCAGATTTTTCCTGTAACAAATCACGGTCACAGTCACATGCGCAGACAAATTGCGTGTTGGAGCTGATTAAGAGTACGACTTCTCCAGCTATAAAACTCCATTCAGTAAGTTCATGTTGTATTAGTTATGAGAAGATTGAGCATTAAGGAGTACTGACTTGGCAATGGCTTCATCTCTGTCTCTGATGGCTTGTCGGATGACTTCAGTCTGCTCGTGGACGCTCTGCAGACTTTGTCTCATTTCAGCATTCTCCTGCCGCAGATGGGAGGCCTGAAGAGGAGCATCAACAAATCGCTTGAGCAAAGTTTACTGTTTTATTTGTTCATCTGCTTAAAGTGCTACAACAACGTAGTTTCTTTGAAAGAACACGGAGTTATGTTATGTCATGGATCAACTAAAGGGGGATCTTTGGAATTACTATCATGTACTACCAGGAGTTATCACCACTTTGTGGTGCACTTTGCCACCACCTACAGGACTGGAATGGTTTAAGTCAAAACGTTTAGTACCCCTTTGATGTTGGACAGTGTATGGTTTCACAGGTTGTTCGCACCTTGTCTTTGAGCGCTCTTGTTCTGTGTGTGTAGTTGCGTGTACTTCTTTTACTGTGTGTATGTTCCGATTAAGGCTAACCCCCCCCAGGAGACTTTGACGCAGCGATAGGCTGCATTGAGAGCACCCACATGAGTCCTCTAATAAAAGAGCAACTTGGGTCACATCCCTCCCCAGGAGCACCGGGTCACCTGATCTCTCAATGTATACGCCGTGCTCAAATTCCCACACTGATCACTCGTCCTGACAACAAAAGAGTGATGCAGCTCCTCAAGCAAACAGGAAAAAGGAGGGATCAGGTAGCATCCATGCATTTGTTCACGAGTTGCCCTCCCAAAAGGAGTTTTTGACATGTTGGTCTATTTACATGGTTATTTAGGCGAGTAAGGGCCAGGCTAAACTATATGTTTACAGGAATAAATGAGGATACTGGTAAAAAAAATACCTTTATGTGCTCGCTCACATTCAATGAGTGCTTGAGCAAAGCGTTCAAAAGCTTAGCTGTAATACTGTGATAGCCAACATTTTGTTGTTTTTTTTCCCCATTTTTCCCACCTGTGCCCCAGAGGCCTGTACCAGAGATTGAGCCGCAGTCTTCAACTGTTGCAGAACAACATTCAAGCTCTCCTCGTGAGCCGTATCATCAGAACAGCCTGCACTGTTCTGTTCCTGGGTCAGTGGCAGTAGTATCTGCAGGATGCAACCAAGTTCTTCTGTGAGCTATAAAAAAAAAAAAAAAGGAGAGAAAGTACATTACGCACATATTTTACCAATGCCGTCTTTGGGGGCTGCGTGGGTAGAGTGGGGCATCCAGTACCCAGAGAGTCAGTGGTTCAAATCACGCTTCCTACATACCGGTCACTGCTATTACAGGCACCACCCACTTTTCCCCCACAGGGGCTTCACTGCCAAGATGCTGACCTACAACCCAGATTCAGTCGGCGGCTCCGCACAGTAGCTCCCCACTGCTTCTCAAGAGGATGGGGTTTAGAGACGAATTTCAGCATACATTGTATATGTGATAAATAAAGTTCAATCATAATTTATTTACTCACAACTAAAATTCTACAGCAGTTTCCGTATGATGGTGATATGAATTTGGCATGTATTTTATTTTATTTATTCAATTTTTTAAGGGGCTCAAACGCAAAGCAATGCTCTCCTTTTGTGTCGCTATCCTGCATGTTAACAGAAAATATTTACATTAGCAGGCACATCCCACCCAATCACACCCAGATAGGACATCTAATGACTTCCATTCAAATGTGGCAGAAGAGATAATCCGAAATGTTATGACAGTGTTGCAACACATGTGCATGTGCATGTGCTGGAGGGTCTAAAAGGAGGAAACACTGCAACAATGTGGCTGACAAACAGGAAGTGCATTGAATCCCTCACAAGTGTAGTTAAATCACATTTTCCTGCAGTAAGTGCACGCAACAAGTTATTAAGACTGGTCCTGTTGGTTGCGTTTTGGAATTCTTCTGTTTTCTTCCAAACTTCATTAAGCAGCTATGTAATGTTCATTAGTTCATTTGGAGTTTCCAGTTTTGAAAATTCACCGTCTTCACACGATCACCTGAGCAGTGTCGTGCTGACAACATGCAAAAAATGAGCTCTTATCACGTTCCAGCCAGCAGGCACAGTGTTTTTCTGGCAAAGCACATCCACAATACACGTGAGTCTCATAATGAAACTGCAAGGAATTACTGTCAGCTCTCACTGTGCACAATCCGCACTTATTTTTCTTTCCATTTTAAATTCATCAAAGGGAAACAAGACAGCAAGTAACACTACATATGCCCACCAGCCACTTCTTTAGGTACACCTGCATGATTTATTGCGATCCATTACAAGAGCGCTATCAAAAACTGAGGGGAAAAAAAGTTGTTTTTTTTACGTAGATAACTAGAATGCATGCATGCCAAATGCATCCCACTGGGAATCCGACATTTGTCATATTATAATATTGTGTATGTACTCAGGGTGTCACAAGAGCTAGATTAAAATGTGACACGATTTTTCGTTGGAAAACTAGGCCACTAGGCCTGGGACGATAAAAAATAAATGAATTAATGACACAATAAATTCAAATTGACTTGATAACTTTGCCGGCCTCAATATATTGCCATGTGCATGCGTGTCTGTTTTCCTCATATCCCGTCTCCATTCAAGCAGGAAGAGGATTCACTCTGTGCATTGGTTTCAGCACCTTGGAGTGATTGTCCCATAGAATAACGGCACAAATGGAGTGAGCCCTTTGTCAGTGATAGTCTCTGTGACTCAGTGGGTGGAGGCAGGTCTGCTAGCATACACACAGAGTGCAAAAGAGTGGAACGTAGTACACATTTTTATATTAGTGGATTGCAATATAATGTAATATTTTTTCATTGTAATTTTTTTAAAAGTAAAGATAAAATTTCGTCTTGTCTCGTTCCCAACAGACCCAATCTTGTATATCGTCTTGTGTTTCGTGACACCCATGGTAGGTACCCTAAAATTTGTTCAGCAAAACAATCAGGCTCCACTAATAAGGCAATCACAAATGAAGCTGTTAAATGTCCATTGAATAATATTGAATCTTTGTGAAAAATGGCATAGTTGAGTACAGACAGAGAGCGAATGTTACTACTAATCTGAATGTGAGCCAAACAACAATCACACCAGAATAGAGTAATTAAATGTATAACTAACACTGGTCCAGCTCATTTGCTTTCCCAAAAATATTAATAAATTGCAAATAAGTCTCAATCTCCAATTGATCCACCCTTTATTCTGTTCAGGGTCACAGGTGAGCTGGAGCCGATCCCAGTGACTGCTTAGGAGACTGGTCACCAGTCAATCATAGGACACTGACAAACAACCATTCACAGTCACATTCACACCTACGGACAATTTGGTACCTCTTCTTTACTGACGCCCAAGTCAGCCATGTCTAACTCTGACAGGAGAGAAGCATCTCCGAGGTTCTTGGATTCTTGGAGGGTCACCTCCTCCATAAGCTCATCCACCTGTGTTTGAAGCTGCTGTGAGCGGCCCCGTGCCAGCTCCACCTCCTGTCGCGCTTCAACTAACTGGAAATACACACATGCAGAAAACAACAACAAATGTTACCTTAAATGTTACCTTAAATGATTTAAGTTTACTTTCATAGTACGCTGTTGCCAGAACCAAAAAAGCGCAATATGACAAGCTCGTGAACAATATCAACCCCTTGAAAATTTTAGTGCAAGTCAGAAATTATACCTAAATCACTCACATTGTGCACAGAGCACATGATGAACATATAAAATGCAGGAATAACAAGATTAATTACAATAATTAAATGAAAACTAAACGAAAAAGAGTGACCAGCACACTGGAAAGGGCTGCTTTGTTTTCACTGTCCATTTCATAGAAGCAGATCCTTTCACATGTTCAAGGGTATTTTATACTTTATCCTCGATGATAATCCCAACAGTCAAGCGGCGTAGACAAAGCATGCGGTCAATCTTGTTCAGCATTTCTCCCCTTTCTGAGCTTTTTACGATGTTTAATTTCACGTTTGTGTTGATGGCTTTCCTTTTCTTTGACGCACTGCCATGAGAAGAGTATGCCTTACGCTTCGGAAACATAATGAAGCGCAACAAGTTTATGAAAAAAGCAAAAGTGATTTCTTCGTGTAGCGACGCGGGACGACGTATTCTTCTTTTTCGTTTTGTACAGTATTAATCATTAATGGGAGTGCGTTGTAACCACAAAACGTCATAACCATGTGGATACTAGCAGCAGTTTCATCAAAACTGGACACCTTTTTTCATTAAAAGAAGTGCACAGAACAGCATTTAATTTTCCTGACTGGATTCAACCAAAGACATTGATTGCCTGGTTTATTCTAATACTTGTTAATGAAATTGGCCCCACAGGATGCTATAAAAAAAAAAAGAGAGTGAGTCTTTCCAGTTCTTGACCAAACTTTGCGGCCCACTTAAATAATTACATATTGTGACAATAGGAACATAAACTAGAGACCTGATTCTACTAAACTATAGCCAAGGTACAAGAAAGAAAGAAACTACTATATTTTGGTCTGGAGTTAGGCAGCAGTGTAAATCTTGGGATGTTTTGGTCACTTCTGTTAGCCCATTCACAGTTTCATGGAAATCCTTAATCAGTACACAACGCAAACAAGCACACATGAAAACCTCAGAGGTGGTCGTATTAAA
This sequence comes from Dunckerocampus dactyliophorus, assembly GCF_027744805.1. NCBI lineage: Eukaryota > Metazoa > Chordata > Actinopteri > Syngnathiformes > Syngnathidae > Dunckerocampus > Dunckerocampus dactyliophorus. The sequence continues at coordinate 23,170,293 of NC_072830.1, forward strand.
ATACAAAGATGAATGTGAATGAGCCAAATTGCCTGACCCAAGGCCATCAGGACCTTTTATGAACTTGTGTTGCCTACAGCATCCGTCCACGTCCAGTGAGACAAGCATCCTGACTTGCCAGATTCCAGCTTTCAGTGAACAATGAAACTAACTGAACATGTGAGGAATCCAGAGCTGCAGGTAAAAGTCTGAGTGACTGAAGTGAGGACTAGTAGATACAGTAAATCCTTTTAACACACATTCTGAAATCCCAAGGAAACCATGGCTGCCTAGGCAATGAGTTTAAATTCCTTTTGTTATTGAAAGTCGTCCATTCATTCAGTCACACAGTTCTGGCTGCTCATCTTGATTGAAAACTAAGCATTAGGGTGGAATTGTTTTGAAGAAACACTTACAACCTGGGTTTGACAGCATGTCATTCATTTTATTTAGTTTATTTACAGTACACGCGTGCGTTCAGTCAGTCGCCTGCTTGAAAACACGTGCACGTTGTATACATGTGGGTGCACGTGTATACGTGTATGTGTACCTGTTGGCTGTGCTGCTGGTTGAGTTGGTCGTGTATGGCCAGACGTGTGTTTAAAGAGGCCAAGTTGGCTCTCAGGTCTCTGTTCTCCTGACAAAGGTTCTCCAAACGTTCCTCCAATGCCTGTTCCCTCTGGGTGAGACGCAAAACCTGGACAAACACACACATCACTGCAATTTGTTTTCCCTAAATTAACCCTAGACATGATATATTCTCTTTAACTCCACCATTTTATAGCTTTACTGATTTTCAGAGCTGATGGGGCAATAGAAATTTGTTTTTTTCATTTTTCCCTTTCTTGAAATTTTACGGAAAATCTCCATGGGAAATTTAGCTGAGGAAATGTGAAAATATTGTCATTTGGGCTATCAACTACAATAAGAATATTCATAATAATTGTTCTAATGGTATTTTTTCTTTTATTTGTGAAAAATACAATAAAACATATTGTTATTTACAATAAAAAAGACCAAAAATAAACAAAATAAACACATTTTCTCTGGTATCCTCCCCCCCAGACCCCCCAAATAAATTTCTGCATATCATTTAACTTTAGCACTTTAAATCTGATGGAATGTTACAAAAAATGCATGCATGCATTGCAATCCAGATTTTTAAATTCATATTTAAATATTTGAATTACCAGTCCACCTACAAAATGCTTCCTTGCCTTCGGAGTGGGCTACCTCTATACGCAGGGATAACTTAATGCACTTGAAAGTGTAAAAGTTTTTATTTGTAAAAAAAAACAACAACAACAAAAAAACATGTTAGCAAACATTAACAAAAACAGTAAAATCTTTGCCATTTTTTTTTTCATGGCCAAAAAGCAAATAGATGCTTGGCATAGTTACCTGCTCCTTCATGGCGCTGATCAACTCCTCATCCTGAGGCCGACTGTGGTTTGCTTTTTGTTGCAGGTCCTGTTTTAGCGTCTGGAGTTCACTGGACATGACCCTCTCCACCTCCATCGCCTAAAAACAGCCAGTATATCAGATGCAATTTATTATAATACATAGATAACATGTGTTTTGTTCTTGTTTTTTAAAGATGGAGGTGCGTAAAGGAGGGGATAGCAGAGGGATGCAAAAACATAACTCACAAATGAATTCATTTTATTTAGATTACATCTGACAGGGGAATGACTTTAAAAAGGACTGAGGCCCCTCCAAAGGAAGTCTATCTATTGATCTCAATTAAGTAGTAGTAGTACTGTAAACAGAACTTTGTTATTCTATTCTATTACAGTCCCTCACCACTTGGCGCTTTGGATTTGACGCTATCATGGTTTTTCAAAAGTACATTTATCAATAAATCATGCCGTTTCATGGTTGAATACGGCCTGTCATTAGTCAAAACATACGCATATTTGAGCAAATGTTACATATTTTTGCCTAAATTAAGCATTTTCAAGCATAAAAATGGCAAAATTAACTAAAATACAAAATATATGCCTTTCAAGAGACGCATTCAAAGACAATGGCGTAGTACTTTACACTAGTCACTAGAGGTGTCAGTAATGTTACTGTTATGTTCGGTGAGACACACAAGTGCAAAACTTGATTGTCGGACCAACAGGCTTTTATTGCAGTTTTGAATGATCTAGCAGCAGGCATAATAATCCCTCATGGAAATCCCGAATAAAAACATGGGCTACTGTTGTCGCTACACCCCACCTACACCTACACCTGTCCGCCTCTCACTCTGCTTCCCTAGGGAACACATTTGTAGCAACACACACAAAGCATAAGTCTTATTTATGTCTTAAATTGATTATTTGGTCTTATTGTGTCTAATATATTGTGTGATACAAGTGTAGAGATGGCTATAGAGGTGTTAGTTCATGTCTAGAGGGCCCTAATAATGTCAAAAAACGTATTTAAAGGTCATAAACTGCTACCAAACTACCAAAATATTCCATTTAAAAATAAGGAATCCTACTTTACAGGTATTCACTTTTCACAGTAACCGCGAAAAATGAGGGATTACTATACATGCCTTTTTTTCCTCCCTGATGCTAGCGCTTTTTTGTTCATGTTACGTATCTGCAACTCAATAGAAACCTTGAGTTTGTTAATTGCTGAAAGGGACATGTCGAGTTCTCAATTGCAGAAAGGAAGGAAACAACACGAGCACATAGAAAAAGACCAAAGCAAATGTTTTTAGATGAATCAGTGAGTTTGGGAGAGATCAGAACCCATACGACACCTTTACGGTGCAACAAATCCTAGAGTGATTAAAGTCTGATTTGTGTTCTTTAATGTTCCATTTTACATCATTGTGGTACTTGCGAACTGAAGTTCTGAGAGCACATAAACACAACATATAATTTCCCTCACATCCACATCCCTCTTTAAGTCTGGAACGCTTCATTCACATTATTCAGCAGTTCAGAGGGTGACTGTCAAGTCCCATCACAGCCAAAGAATAACTGATGAAAAGTGTGCCATGCAGCAGATGGAGCAGAGGACTTCTTGCTCATGTACAGTAATTGACATCTTCCTCAACAGACAGTCCAAATGAACATCAGGAGGGTGAAACAGGACAGCTTGTGTGTACGTGTCTGAATGAGTGTACTGAGGAAGTGAGGCAGGGTCTGTGTATGTGTGTGTGTGTGTGTGTGTGTGTGTGTGTGTATTGAAATAAAGAGCATACTGAACAAAAGCAAAACATAGCTTGCAGACGCACTATGAGGAAGAGAAGCTTGTATCGTGGAGATGCCATAATTACCGGCTGGTCTCATCAACACAGACCCGTTTCACAATAGAGGCAGCGACCCGCTGAGAATGAGCAGAGACACGAGTGGAAGGAGAACGCTCCATTTGTTCGAGACACAAAGCCTGAGATGATATCCCTTCATATGGCCCCCCGAACCCCCGGGCCATCCCGAGTCCACAAGCTAAGGTATCTGGCAGCTGACAAGCCAAGCTACAGCTAAGGCCCTCGGGGGTTTACACAGAAAAGATGGCTTTCCCTGGGGATGATGGGATGTTTGGGAAGCGGGATCCAACATCAAAAAGAGCAAATGAAAGATTTATATCTCTCAGCAATATATATTGTGTTTTCCTCTCTCTCAGTGATGCTGGGTAGCAAAGAGATTACCGGACTTTGCCTACTGTGATATCTCTCTTGACACCAGACAAATCCACAGTAAAGGATTTGTCTTCAATAACAACCTGTGGACTCTCTCTAACATTGGCTGCAAAAGAAGATTTGACACAGTGGTCATTTTATACAGTTCTCATTCTGAGCTCCACAATGTTAAGCAATACGACCTTCCGGAAAGCAGAAGTGCCGCACCGAAGATGCTACCTGAATGGCTGAGCGAAAACGCAGACCCGCACCTGCTGGATTTAAAACGCGTGTCTGGAAGTACTTTGGCTTTCACGTAGTTGAAGGTAAAAATAGCTGGACAAGAGTCAGACCATATGCAAGCTTTGTCATACAAGCTTAAAATGCTTTGGGAACACGACAAATATGAGAAACCACATAGCACGTTTCCACCCGAACCAGGAGGAAAAACAGCCAGCTGAAGTTGCTGCCAACCAGAGAACCATCGAGCAGGTGATAACTAATTTTCCACCCAACTCGGAAAAGGCAAAGCAAATCACAAAGTCAATCGCAACTTTTGTTGCAAAGGATTTGTGGCCGTATTCGGTTGTTGAGGAGCAGGGCTTTTGTGCTTTGTTGCGCACTTACAACATCCCATCGCAACGTTATTTCACTGACACTGCAACTGTGAATAAGGACAGTTTTTTTTGCTATTCATAATATACTGACATCTGCAAACATTCTGGTACGGAGGCGCTGGTACAGAAATCTATATTTTGTATGAAAGCTGTTTTTAACTTTGCTACACAGCAAAAATATTATTTTGTCAGAGATTCTATCCTTTTTAGCTCGTTTAAATCTAATTCTGTTACAGAGCTCATTCACACAAAAGCCTGTAAAGAGATGCACATCAGCATATCTATGTAGTGTTCTCATGTTGCCGCAGCGATAACAATTGTTGTCTCACAGCAGCACAGTGACGTCAGTAACTTACCCTCATGTCCTCCTGCATACTTTTCAGCACTTGAGTGACTATCTAAACAGTCACTGCCCCAGCGTGTGACTTATTACTGTTTTCATGCAGTCGCCTTCTCACCAGTATAGAAACGCTTTCTTAAAAAAAGCAAAGCCACTTTCTAGGTCTACACGGACCAAAAGCCCTCTCTTGCAGTTGGAATTGCAGCCCCACCTGTACACACAAAACTACAATATACTCACCACAGAGCAGGCAGAAGCACTTGACACTAGGTCAGGTAAAGAGATGTCATTAGACATGAGGCTTTCTCTCGACACTCTCTAACTTTTAAAACAAGCCTAACACCAAAAAAAAACAGTTCTTCCTTTGCCTTGAACAGCCTAAGTTGAGTTAGAACCAATTTTTTTTTTAATCTAAATTGCCTTTTTCCTGCACTTCAAGGGGGTCTTTCCACAGTCAGCCCTTGGGTGGAAAGACAGTCACAGTCCATTATTCAGTGGACCTTGACACTTGGGAGGGAATGCTATGTTGTTTTGGATTCATTTTAACTAAACGGCTGCTCGTTTCATACAACGCAAGGTACCTTGAATAGCAGTGTCATGTCTATAAGTAGGTAAGGAAAAATACAACTCTTCCTTCTCGGGCTCACAAAGTCTAATCGACTCCTCCGAATGAGGTGATAAGAAGTCCTAAATTACGTCACTGTTTGATTGTCTTCACAGTGAACACTGCTTCCTTAGGTTCGAACAGTTAAGACTATAAATATGTGACTGAGAACTGATGATGCTCTATCAGATGTATACAGCCACTGATACTTTTCCATGATGTCATATCGTCGACTCAGCAGCTTAGACTACTAAACATTAACTTTGTGTTACCAAACAAGCTGGATAAAATGACACTGTAAAATAACACAAGCCACAAATGTAATGTAGACACTGGTTTATGGCTTTTACAGTTTTAATATCATTATTTTTTGTTTTAAAATGATCAATTATTCATGTGGCGTATCACCGAAAACTATTGTAATTGTTGGTACAGACAAGAAGACAAGATCACCTGTGTGACAAAAGGTTTTTGTTCTTAACCTCCATTTGCCCGAATCATAAAAACAATTCTCAAAGTAACTAATGAGTTGTCAGCATGGTTGTGATTTGTGAGTAGTGATTAAAGGTATTCAATACAATAAAAATGCTACATTTCCAAAGTTCCAACTCCACAAGAAACGTTTCTCTTTTTCTCACGCCATTATCTCAGCAGAGAAGGTTATGATTTCATCAGTGTTTATTTGTTGATATGAGTGACAAAACCTGCTTAACCAGCTTCCACAATACTTTGAAGGGGGCGGAGCAAAGAAAAAAAAACAATTACAGTGGAACCTCAGTTAGCGTACGCACCTGTCAGCGTATTTCTCAGGTTACGCTGAAAATGTACGCAAAAATTTGGCCTCGGTTCGCGAACTTTTACATTTCGCATGAGCGTAGAATATGGCGCGCGTTGTGTCGTGTTATTAATACATTGCGTGAGTCCAACTGTGTTTGTAACATATTTTTATCACAAAACATCCCTTTTAGGTTGTTAGCATATTAAAAATTGTACCCCAGAGCATAAAGATCTGATATCGGCTGTATAAATATTTCAGTATCAATTCGCACATCTAGTGTCCTTTGGGACCAGCGTTGAAAAATTCAGTGTCATCATTGGGGTTAATACGGTATTGCCGTTCAGTTTACACAAAATTTCTGAAGCGGCACAATCAGTGAAACAAAATGTGACCCACAATTGGATCGTGTTCAAAAAGGTTTCTTTAGCTGTTTTCATCCAACACAAATACAGTAATTGGCTAACATTTAGAAGCATAAGAGTTTGTTTTGCAGCTGCTGAGTAACTCTTTTAAATTGTTTCTCAGATCACTATGTTTGTGTGTGAGACACACAAACAGGCTTAGTGTGTTTTAGAGTGATACCCTAGAGGCTTATAAACAACAGTGTCAGTATGTGAGGTGGACAGAGTCAGTGCCTGTCTTATCTGCTTTTTATCCTGTGTGGTTACTTGATCACCTTGAGGGCCTCTCATATGGACAGAAGTGAATTATTCTCACACACACTCACTGGCTTTCCTGTGTGTGCTTGCTTGGACTCACAGTGTTTAGCTGCTCCTTCAGTTTCTGTGTGCTCTCGCTGTTCTCCAGCTGAGCTCGCGTCTTGTCCCTCTCGGCTTGGCACAGGGCCTGAGCAAGGTGCTGCACCTGAGAGCTCAGCTCCCTCACATCCCTCTCCAGGTAGCCCACCTGACTCTCCCACTGGGACTGGCAGCTCTCCAGCTTCAAGCGTAGCTCGTGCCTGCCCTGCTTCAGCTCCTGCACGAGAGGGACACACAGTAAACCACGTGACTGCTAAGCATGTCAAGTAGACTTAATTAAAGGTCTGACAAGGGGTGTTGATACAATGAATGACATCATTTTGGAATGGAATGTAATAACATCTTTAAAACATTAAAAGCATGTCTCATTAGCAAGCACTTCTGTGAAGGACGAGATTCATTTGTGAGAAAGTGATTTTCAACTTTAGGAGCATTGACTGAGATATGGTGTTAGAAGGCAGCATTATTTAGTTTCATTTGTCCATTGTCACCTTTTTAAAGAACTCCCACTCTGTTAAATTCAGATTATATCATAATGAAAGATCATCTGAGGGAGCAATACCTAATGCACAATATGCAAAAGGGGGAACTTTGATGATGGAATGTCAAGAAAAAAATGTCTCAGCATTTAAGTCATGCAAAGGAGACAGGATGTACATTTCCTCCGTGTTTACTCTGCATACTGTAAACAATAGCTACAGTAATGCAGCCATCCAATAACAGCACACATTGGACATTTCATTAGGCACAGTTGCTTTTAATAATAGTACTGCCATACAGTATGGTATTTATTTAACAGTAAGTTTATTGATGTGGTTGGAGTCAGAGGTGGTGGTGCACTTACTCAAACTGATTTTCTGGAGAATATCTTGTGGCATAGTTTTCTGTTCACCCCAGACTCTGCTGACTCTCTCACCATAGCAAATCGAAGGCGATTCATTTTGCATTTTAACATAATGGAAGTTACTGTAGTTTAGCAGATTTGAAAACTGTTTCCCACAGAAGGCTGGTCTCACAATTTGAAAACCGCTGAGGTAACCATAAATAAATAATAGAATATACAAATAAAAACACCTCTCTGTATGACACACGGCACGTCTGCACCACTCCAACCACCATAATGAATAGGTAGATAGATATAATAATCCAAAACATGCAAAAAGTAACGCAGTGTTATGCAGTGGTGGTGCAAATGAACATAATAAATCATAGATGAGTTTCCCCTCATTCTTCTACTTACATTATACATGCAAAGTGAATTGAATTGCTTTGATTCAGACCACAAACCTTCCAGTTTTGTGCTCTCCTGAGTGTCCTCTTGGTATTACTTGTATTGCAGTCACACTAATGCACGTGATGATTGTGTAAAGGCAGAAGTTTTGATGAATGCCTAGTATGGGATTTCTTTTGATTATATATTGTGTAGATGGACAGTGAGTGTACCTTATTTCATAATGTCAAGCTAATCACAAGCGCATTCGAAAGCAACCTATTAAAGTGTCTACATTTCACTCACAGATGGGTGTATTTTCCACAAGTCTGCTACGAATCGGAATAAAATATGACTACACGAGGAGTCATTCCAGGTTGCCCCAGTTTGGCTTAAGTAGTTTACGCCAACTTTAGAAAGCTAAACGTCAACAATTAGCCCTTAACTTTAAAGGAAAAGTCTTACCTCCAGCTTATCGGCGTACTGCTCATGGAGTTTGTCGCTCTGTTCTTTTAGCTGACGGTTTTCCAGGAGCAACGCGTTCCCCAGCTGGGCTGCCAAAATAACCTCTTCCTCCTTTTGTTTCAAAGCCGCCACAAGTTGACCGGGGTCTTGGTAAGAGACTATTTCCTCCTCCTCGCCGTAGTCGATGAAGAAGTCCTCCTCCAGGCTCATTTGCTTGGGCGTGAAGCCCCACTCGTGTATCCGATTCATGACTCCTGTCGCTCGCTTGGTCCACACTAGTCCAAGTGATACATTGGCGGCATCATATCGTAGATACCATAACACCTGCCTGTCCTGTTACAATACTGTATGTGGGAGGGAGGAGAGGAGGGAGGCCCCATCAATGTCACCAGCAGCTGACGTGCAAACACTGGGCGGTGGCTTGGGTCACCTGGCAACTGCCAGCGTCACATCACATACATGAAAACATACACACAGATGCAATCAGGGCCACGTTCATATTAACTTCAATAAACAGCTATTGTATCTTTATTAGAGTATATCGTCTCCATCCCATAGAAATGAAAAGTAGTTGGTGTATAGTAGTATAGAGCTGCTGTTCGCTCAACAGGGGTGAGGGTGGAGGTTCGTAGATCGATCCAAGTATTGACACAAAGAGTAGCATCAATATCAGATCAATACAAGCCTCAAAAGATCAATATTTTTCCGGTCTCTCATGTGTTTATCAGTGTGTTGGGAGCAGGGATGCCGCCAGGAATTCTGAGCTCCATTAAAAAAACCCCATCATGTTGGGCCACCCTTTTTAGTACCTATTAGTACCTTTTTTTTTTTACTTGTCCTCAGTTTTCCCCCCTATTTTCCTGGTTGGGAGTGCCAGCATTAAAGGGACTGTATGCAACAGGTTCCGCAGATATCTAGTGGGAGCCAAAATTCCAACATCTTCCTGCTTCGAGTGTTGTCAGCTAATGATAGCAATTTGGCAAAGTTTAGCTACTCAAGATATAATGAAATTGTTGCTGAAATGCAACCCACCTGGTTTAGCCAGTCCCACCTCTTACTCTGGGCTCGAACCAAAGTCGGCAGAAGGAGAGTCGAGAGCGCTAGCCATCGAGCGAAAAACCCAGACTGTAAACTTTATACCCAGCATGACTCTTCATGTCCCACGGAGTGAGGTTACACCCATAACACTGCCATCTGTGAGCTACTACATTACAGTATATTACATATATTGTATTACAATGAAGAAATAAACATACACTGTCTGTACAATTTCTTCAGGTCCATTTTGGATTATATCGACATGGTCAGACTCCTTCTTAGGTGCACTTGCACAATTAAGAGCTGTGTCAAAAATTCTACTTTTCAAGTTTGATTGACTCTGTCAGAGCAGTAATAATTTCACAATATTTTCCTTGCTGTAGTTATCGTTGCATCATATTGTGAATTGTTGCATATTTTACACCTCTCCTTTAGGAAAATAGGGTATGACAAACACCCTATATTATGATGTAGTGCAACTATACACCACCTTCTTCTTTCCACTTTCAGATTTTCCCTGTCATAATGTTGAGTAAAAGAAAATGCATTAACTTGCATTCACAGGCACATTGTTTCTTTCAATATTCTATGCTTGATGCACATCTTCAAAACTAATTTACAAAATGATTGTATATGAAAAATGAAAGAAAATGAAAGTGTTTATTAATGTCATGAGTTATTTTTATTGTTATTGTACTCTTGTTATTGTTCAGTCACATTTCTGTACAGTGCTTCTCTTACATTAAAAACACTGACATAAAACAGCAAATACCATGTAGCAGTGGTTAAAGCACTACAGGATAAATAAAAGCAATATTTTACACTATTCATGAGCAGCACAAATGTAAAAAAAAATGATTCAGTGCCACATTTATGCATTTAAACCCTACACATTCATATTTCTTTAGTAAATGACAATAAATTTGTCTCACTTCACTGCAGGGTGCCTTAGTGTCTCAGTGTACCCACCTAACAAGTGACCACAAAGCGTTTCTTTGCATGATCAAGGCCGCCAAGCGGAGGGAGAGCGTCTGCCTGCATTGATGGGCTTGCTGCCAGAGGTCAGAGGTCGCCCCCCCCCTGAGAATTTTATTGAGAAGAGGCAATGTCAGGGGAATAAAACCAGCGCATCCTGACGCATGGCACAGCTTTGTTGTCTATGGGACCAAAGCATGAGCACATATGGCAGTATGGCCCCAGCAGGGAGCCAGCAAGCTCACTGTACACTACATGAAGGGGCCTAATGCTGCTGTTTTGTCTTGGTTGTGTCTGATATCTGCATTCGTCATTTATAAAAGTACATTCTAATGTAATCATGGTCTTAAATATGACATCTACTATTGTCAGTGACTTGTCCCTAAATAACACAAATTACATAATTTCAGTAAATATCAATTTTTTTTAGACAAAAGATATTTAGATCTCTACAGAAATCTAGTGGAATCAAAATAAATCACTTGTCATTTTTTTGCTCTTTTTTTAATATCGGCATTTCTATCGAAGTACAAAGCATGAAGATGCATAGAAACATCAATACAACTATTATGATTATCATCACATACTACACCATCAATTCTCTTTCTAAGTTTTGTGCAATAGAAGGCTAAGCATTAATATCCAATCGCAGTATATATTTTCTCTTATTTTCCATATATTTTCTACTGTATTTATTCATTGGTGTGTATAATTTTCAAGTTGATAAAATTACGGCAATGCAGCTTTGTTGTCTTTTCTCCCCAAACGACGCTAGACGCTCTGGTTCTCCCTCCAGACAGCAGGTGGCGGTGTGCTTCAAACCTGACGTTCATTATCTACAAACAGGGAAGAGCGGCACGTAATCACCAAGAACACGGGTGACTATTAACTAGTTAAAGACTATCTTTAATCTCGACAGTTTACAGCAAATTTATCGATAACGATGGAGAGGAATGGCGAGACGGTTTCTGCAGTTAAAGCGTTGGGGTATGTCATATTTAACGGCCTGTTTGTTCAGTAGTCACTGCACTCGTCATTTTATCGCGCAAACGTGTATACTAGTGCAGCGACAAAAATGTATTAAATGTATGCTGGTTGTCTCTTTCCGCTGTACGAAAACGAACTACATTCTGTAAATTGTGTCATTACTTTTCACTGTACAGGTATGCAGGGGAGTGCTGCTTGTCGAGGTGTACATGTGATGAACTTCCTTGCCCGCTGCTCAGCTGGCTCACATCCCAACTGAAGTGTCTGTGTCCGGAGCTTCAGGGTACGAAACATTAACCCAGTTGCTACCAATGTTAGTCCAAAAACACACGTGTCTGTACAAGTGGTGAGAATCTGTGATTGTAGTTGTTCAGGATAAAGTTCATTCGGCCTATGTATGATGCGAGAAATACTATAAAATCGTAGACCATTTCCATACTTACCTCTAGAGCTTTTAATTAAAAAAATGTGCGCGCGTGAATCAAGAAATGAGTGTATAGTCGGCTCTAGCATGTACTCTGTTTGGAAAACATGTCTTCCCTGCTTGCAGATTCAGGTGGGGGAAGTAACATCTTGCTGGTGAGAGAGCTGAGAAACATACTTTCAGACTTGCACTCTCCCCTCACTGGGCAGACCTCTGAGATGCTGGAGCCCTCCATCCTCAACAAAGTCACTGGTGAGAAACAATCAGGAGAAGCCATGAGGTTTTGCGTTTAAGGTAATAGCAGGCCTCAACACAACCCGTGAATTTGTAGCATATGCAGCCCTGTAGCTTCAAATGACGGCGAACCTTTAAAATGTTGTATCAAACCTCTCCAGAGTTCCTTGTATCAGAATTGCAAGCAGCTCAGATAATCAAGCACAAAGAGCTTCATCCTGAGGATAAACCATGTGGAGAGGAGTCTGAAAAAGAGCAAAGGGTGATGAATACCACAGCGTTTTCTCAGGAATATGATGACAGTGATTCAAACAATAACCAAAGTACAGCTGAGATGCAGGCGGAATGGATATTACTGCTTCACGCTCTAAACATGGATGGGTCCTCTCCTTATCCTGATGTGCTGCATGAGGTGAGCAGGCTACGTAAGTATGAATGACTGAAGATTCTAAATTTCTGGAATGATTACATTCGTCTTGTTTTAATCCAGGTAGAGTCAAGGATTGCTCGTCTACCTGGTGAAGCCATGACCAAGCCTCTTCTTAACGCCAGCCTCAGCTCGGAGCAGTGGGTATGTCGTCTGTGCTTGATTCCAGTAGCCTGCTCCCGCATCGGTAAATAAACTTCATCTTCTCTGTTCCTCAGATGCAGGTTGAAAAAATAAGTAAAGTTATGTCCGACGACTATGGCTGTCGGCAGCAAATGATGATCAAACGTTTTCAGGTTTCACTCGAGTCTTTTGCATGGGGAGACAAGCAGAAGGTAGGAATGTTTAATCCAAGTACAATTTAAAAACTGTGACGCCGGCAGCTAATTTGGTTCTTATTGAAGTCGGAATATTAGAAATAGCTACTACATTAAGTAATGTAACTGTGTTGCTATGTCAGCGGCATCACTCCTTTTTATTTAATGCCAACAGAATATTTCAAAATGAAGCACATCACTTCCTGCAACAGTAAAGTTTAATTGTCCGTCATCATTGGTTTTACAATGAACATTTACATTATTTCATATGTGTATCACTGTTTTCTCTTACTACATAGCTTTCTTTTTTTCAAACATGACAAATGTTTCCTTTCTACAATTTCAAATACACATTTTTTGCGCTCTTCAATTTTTAGCACTTTACTCTCCACTTCAATTTTTTTTCACAAAACTCCTCTGATAATACGATTTTTGTTTTGGTTCTTTTTTACACAGGAACGTAGTGAAGCGCTGGCCTCAGTCCCACCGCTTTCATCCATCGCTGTTTCGTCCCGAGTGTCCATCCCTCTACTACTAGCTACCAGAGAGGATCAGTCCTGCATTGAGCCAATCAAAGCTGGAGTAATTACAAATGTTTACAAGGTAAAATGCTAATAACTATAAAGTCTGCAGGCACGGAATTAAAACTCTATAATTCCTCTCTGATGATTAGAAAATGATGGGCCACGTACCAGACAGAGGGGGTCGACCTGGGGAGATTGAGGCACCTATGCCGACCTGGGCAGAGAGAAGATCAGGACATGGAGGTGGACGCCATCAGTGGGGGAAAAATCCAAATAAAAAGAGAAAGGGGAAGAGGGAGTAGTATGTAATTGTATTTAGCTTTACAGCCTAGCTGATTTATTTTTTTCTTTAGGAAAAAGTACTTAAAAATAGCAATGGAATGCAACAAATGATTATTGTTTGTAAAATTACACATTGCACTTTTATTATAAAATTTTTCAAACCTTGTCAAATCTGAAGTGTGCAGGTATATGCTTTGTAATCTTTGGGGAGATGAAAACGATTTTTATTTTTTATTCTGTTTTCACAGTTCGAACTGAGTTAATGTGTTATCAACATTGGCATGTTTTGTGCACATAATAAAATTTGTCTAATAAAAGATAATAAGCTTTTATTGTGTGGTAATTTCTGTCTACGTAAATTACTTTAGCCTTTACCCCAAAAAAATAGTGTGTCTCCTTTTGTCGCTGTCATACCGGAAGTCACCCGGAAGATGAATGATGTAACACAGAAAGTTCCGGAATACCTTAAGGTCGCTTCATAAAGCGTTAGCTGAAGAAGAGTGGCGCAGTAGCTTCTGAGTTTTTCCAGATACCAATTGATAGAATAAAATTAAAATTAATATTGACCATGCCGAGAGGAAGCAGAAGCCGAACATCAAGGATGGCTCCTCCAGCCAGGTAACGTTTCGTAGTGTGGGCTGATGAAATAAACGTGACAGTGTGCCCTTTTAGCACAGCATGTTCGACCGAGCAGACTAAAGAAATAACCTTTAACCGGCTTTAGATGCCACTTTTGTGGGCATGTGTCTGTTTGAAAGCTATGAGGGTTTCTAATTGAGTGGGATTTGGTTCTCAATGGCAAATTGAAACAGTTGTATAATCAAGGTCACACTGTTCTGAAGACCAGAATGTGAAAACAAACATGTCGCTGTTTAATTCCATAACAAATACCGGATTTACTATTCCTGTTTTTTTTAATCGTACAAGATGACCAAGCAAGTTTTGAAATGTTTAAGTGGTTTATAATCTACCAGATTCATATAGTGCCTTTACTACTTGGATGCTACTTGACTAATCCTATCTCATAAGTAATTGACGTTGCTACTTTTAGTTACCTCACCATATTAATGAGTGACACTAGCACTACCTCGTCGGAGTTAGTGAAAACAACCTGAAGTGACACAGTGGAGTTGTTTTCCACAGCTTTAACTAATTTCCTTTGTCCCTTTAGTCATTTATCTGTCTACTCTTCTGACCTTTCCTCTCAATCTCTTCACAGCCGTGCACCACCACCTCCGCCTCCTCCCTCTCATGCACCTGTACCAGTGCAGGCGCCTCCATCTGCTTTGGCTGCTCCAGCCGCAGCACCCAAGCAGCCCGGTTTGTTTGCCCAGATGGCGACTACGGCTGCCGGGGTAGCAGTAGGCTCTGCGGTCGGGCACACCATTGGCCACGCAATGACTGGGGCCTTCAGCGGTGGAGGAAATTCAGAGCCTGCACGGCCTGATGTCACATACCAGGTTAACAGACATTACTATATCCAGTCCTTAAACGGTGCAGTTGAACATAACTGTAGGCTGCCATACTAAACATTGACAAACCTCTCTGACAGTATTTTGTACAACTGAACAATAATACTGTAAAGATAAAAGATAAAATTAAAGATAAAATTATGTGGTAGATGAATGTTTGTGATCCTCTAACCTGTTTGATTGCCAGGAGCCTTACCAGGCACAGCCATATCAGCAGCAGCAGCAGCAGCAACAGCAGGCCTGTTCCTATGAACTCAAACAGTTCATTGAGTGCGCTCAGTCCCAAAGCGATCTGAAACTCTGTGAAGGCTTTAGCGAGGTGCTCAAACAGTGCAAGTTTGCTAACGGTAAGTGTGAAAGCACAAGTTTGTATATGCATAAGAAATTACATATTTCTGAGAAGTGTCTTTTTACAATCAACAAAAATGTAAACGCAACACTTTTTTATGAGCGGAACGAAGGCCTGTCTCTCTCAAATATTGTTCACAAATTTGTGTTAGTGAGCACTTACCATTCATGATTCATAATCTATCCAACTCACAGGTATGGCATGAAGATGCTGAAAATATTTGAATTTACAGCTTTAATCTGAAAATATATTTTTTTTGTTCTCCTAAATGCGGTTTTAATATTCCCATCATACATTCCCAACAGGTGGCACAGCATGTTTCTAATGCTTCATTTACATTGTTTCAACATTGTTTTCTTTCTGGTATTTGTATATCAATACTGAATCATCTTCTCTCTGCAGGTCTGTCCTGAATCGGATCCTGACACCTTGAAAGGATTGCAGAACGTCAACATGGTCTAATTAACAGCTGATCAAAAAGTGTAATTTTATTTTAGCAGTTGACTTTCATCGGATGGAATCCGTACATCCATGCATTAGGAGAGTGCAGCAGAGCTTGTAATCATAAATGTTTATATTATACAATATGTTGCTGTTTTGAATAGGTTTTGGTTGTATTTCATTAGCTCCAGTACTTCATGTGGAAACATCTCTGTGGAACAACAGCATTGTTGGATCATAATTACTTGACAAAGTACTTGTTACTGTTTTGAAAACATTAAAACTCTTGGATCATGATGATACTCAGTTATGTGGTCTATTAACAAATATAGAGTCGTGTGTGTGGGGGTGTGTGTGTGTGTGTGTGTGTGTATATATATATATATATATATATATATATATATATTAGGAGAGTCGTGTAAACAACCTCAGAAGAATGGAGGACACTGTCCTATTGAAGTTTTATGTGTTTGTAAAGTCTAAAATTTAGTTCATGGAGTGTTTGTATTGAATGGATGTTGGACATCCCCATGTGAAGTTGGATGTAAGACTTAAATTTAAAACATGCTACAGTCATTTAATGTCAGCAGTGCTGGAGTCATACAGTAATGTGCAGAAGTACCTGAAGCGATCTAGGACAGTCTTACCTTGAAGTCATTGACTTCTAGGCTTGTATTTAAGAGATGTAAGACTAATTGAAAAACATAAGTCACAAATAAATGGAGCCATAGGACAGTGTTCTACTGAATTAAGATTATATAGAAAACTATAGGAGTCATTGAGATACAAGATAGTCTGATAATAGACATTGACTTGAAGTATGTAAGACACTTGTATATGGAGCCACTGGACAGGCTATACTGAATTCATGTAAGTGTTCTACAGTGTTACATGGAGGTCATGTAATTTAGTCTTACATTTAGGACAGGTAGTTCAAATATGAAGTCATAAGACAGCAGTGTAAGAATTCTATTTCTTATTTAAGACGTAGGACGGTCTTGTATTGAAATCCAGGTTATTTCAGGGTCTGGGCAGTGGACACTCCAATACATAAAGAGCGGGTGCCATGAACGCAACTGTTTTATTTTTGGTGCCTTGACATTAGAGCTCCTCTGTCATGGCAGCGATCCCACCATTCTGTGACAGATCTGATATTCGCTGTCGTTCGTCCTCTTCCTCTAAATGATGGATAACCTTTTATAGGAGGGACCGAGCAGGACGGAACACGGTGAGTGGACCGTTCATTCGGGCGGTGACAGGGCTTCGACAAATTGGAGTGAATTCACTTCGATTTGTCGAAGCCCTGTCACTAATTCGGCGCAAAAGTAACTACCATGTCAATGATTTCACCATTTGTATTGCTGGGAAACAGAGTAAAAGCTGGACATGTTAATATGATGGCGGATATGTTTCTCTTCCCCCCCCCCAAAAAAAATAAATTAAGAACGTGCTTTTAATCCGCAGTTAACGTTCATGCCTCTTGCTTCTTGTGCTATTCAAATAAGTTTCTACCAGTAAAACGTTACACGGACATAATGTTAAAACCATATTTAATGTACGTTTCAATCTATTCACAGCAACGATATGACGTTTACTCCGTTAGCATTAACACCTGTGAGCAATAAGTGCTTGATTACATTCATTGCGTTCTACTCAGCACTATCCCATTCCAGGCATGTTGTGACACTACACCCCCCTAGTGGAGGGCGCCTTACAGGACAACAGTAAGGCTGAGTTCACACTTGTCATTTTTGGTGCGGTTAAACCGGACTGCTATACTCCGTTTGCTCTGCTAGTACGGTTCGTTTGATCAAGTGTGAATGTAATCAAGGATCAACAGGACGAGACCAAACAGGGGGACTGAGACTGCCTGAAAGACGGATGTCAGTCCGCCTGCCAGCACACTCTTAATACAAGTAAGGCAATTAGAAGTAAGTCATTTTGGTTGGCCGGCCACTCCTGGGAAGGTTCACGACTGTTCCATGTTTTCGCCATATGTGGATAATGGCTCTCACTGTGGTTCGCTGGAGTCCCAAAACTTTAGGAATTGCTTTTAAACCTTTTCCACACTGATAGATCTCAAGTAATCTCAGTTAAGTTATGTTTTAACAGGAGGTGCAATCACTTTTTCACACAGGGACATGTAGGTTTGGATTTTTTTTCCTCCCATAATAATTACATTTTTCATTTAAAAACTGCATTTTGTGTTCAGTTGTTATGTCAGTGACTAATATTTAAATTTGTTTGATGATCTGAAACACTTAAGTGTGACAAACATGCAAAAAAAATAAGAAGTCAGGATGGGCAAACACTGTTTCGCACCACTGTATATCGCATATCACCAATCAAAATTCCACATGTCTAAAAGGAGTAGGAAAAAGCAGAGTTTATTCAATCCTACCCCCTCTTTGTTTCACATGAATTTGCTAATACATTCCACAATTGCTAACACATTTCACATCAATTGCTAAAACATTTGTTCATTTCCCATTCAGCATGTTGCCTTTGCCAGTTCTGAATAACACCAGAAAACAATCAAGCAATATAACAATGTATTACAATGAAGTTGAGGTTTATAAATCTGTATGGAAAAATTGCTGGAAATTGCATGAAATTGAATTGTCATGTGGTATAGCAGAATATTTCTCTGAGTATTTTCTCTGTTTTTTGTTTTTTTTAAATTTGCTTTAGCGTGCTTTCTCCAGAACAGATATCATTTATGTATAAGTTAAACTGTTTTGGCCCCAGTATTGACACTTGGGGTACTTGTATATTCTCCTCGCTTCACATATTGCTTCCTGTTTGCGAGGTAGCTTTTTATCCAGTTCAAGACTAACCCTCTGATTCCCTAGCTTTCTAGTTTGTTAATTGTTGATTAATTGTATAAAATCCATAAATACTGCAGCTGTGCAATCTCTACGGTCTATAGCGTTGGTAATTTCCTCTGTTATTTCAATTGTTGCCATGGAAGTTGAAATGTTTGCTCTGTATCCATATTGACTGTTCGTTAGTAATTCATTCTTATTTGTAAATTTGGCCAACGTGTAGCTGAATCGTTTTTCGCAGATTTTAGAAAATTGTGGCCTTAAATAAACTGGTCGGTAGTTAGTGAATTGATGGTTGTCACGAGTTTTGAAAATTGGTTCTACTTTAGCTATCTTCATATTGTTTGGAAATATACCAGTCTGAAATGATAAGTTCACTGAAAACTAACTCAACTCCATGGGTTTCAAGCGGTATAAAATATTATCACAAACCGCAAACTGACATCTTGTCTCTGCAGAGTGGAAGCAAAGATCGCTGTTGATTGCTCTATCATGACGAAAGAAGAAGAGATCCCTGACTGGGTGGGAGCCCAGGAGTTCTATGACACGTATGAGCCCAAGGAGATTTTGGGAAGGTATGTGTGCTATTCTACATCCAAACATTGCTTTTCCAGTCCAAAATCAATCACAGTAGACATCTACTTAGGATTCTCTTAGCATACCTTTGGGGGTACCATGCATCTGTGAGGCATGTGAGCAGAGAACGAGTGCCCTAATTGTCATTCCTCCCCATCTGTAGCACTGTTACACGAGCAACACTGCCCGTGAGGTATGCCTTCAGTAACTTTAGTTTGTTTTGGTCCAGTGTTGAGAGCTGTCATGTCACATCAGCTGTCTTTTGATTTGATAGATGGAGGAACAAGCCTGTAAAGCGATAATCACAATAAATTGCTCTACATTTTGTTCGTAGTTGCAGCAGTATAGAACTGCACAGCATTGTAATGAGAGCAATTGGGTTTCCTTCATGCAGTCACACACTAGATGATGTAGTTTGTCTTTTATATTTCATACGGTGTAACGATTTTATAGCAAAATCTCCATTCTTCTTATACTGCTCTAAGTTCTAGATCTTCTCTATTCATTTTTAAATGTATATGTAGCCTACCTACAGTTGTTGGTGCCTGAACAAATCCAGAAAAACCTCGATTTTTGTCATTAATCCGTTTCAAAAGGTAAGACGAAAACCAAATCGTCCAAAAACTAAAGCAATTTTTTCCATTGGAAATGATGTAAACCTAATTAATCTGCATTGAGAATAATTATAGTTTTACAATGTGAAATACATATAAATGACGAATTCAATGGATAAATGAACATTTAACAACGCTTTTGCCTTTATTGAAGACTTGCTGGTGAACATAGTGATTGATGAGTGGGGGGAGAAGTGGAGGGGACGACAAAGTCACACGGAAGCTCTTTCATTCTAGTCCCTTACAAAGTTAACTTTAAAAAGTGGCTGGTTAGAGCTGTGTGGTTGGTCACTAGAACTTCACTGTAAACTTCAGAAGCAGGCATAATCATCATGACACACATTGGTCCAGCTCACTATCTCTTCCGTCTCTCCCTTGAACCATTCCACCTGCAAACTGCGCTCAAAGGTTCTTTACATGACAATCATACTGTCTCTCACCTTCTTTTTCAAAGTTCTGGCACTTGCAACTTTCTTTGGTGTCATGGTGTCTTCTTTTGCAGCCATAATTTAAAAAAAATGCAGACAGAACACTCAGAAATACGCAAGGTGCACTTGAACGCTTCATCAGTGCTCGGCGCACATCACTTATTTGAAGGAACAAAGGAGACAGATACGGAGTTATTCGTTGTTCGGAGTTATTCGTTGAGTATGTTCTATGAACAAATAAATGTTCTGGGCACTATTTGGCCGTACAATAACTGAAACAGTGTATGAAAACCAAGACATATTTTTGGCAATAATTTTTGTCCAGAACCGAATCCTATGAAAACTGAAACTAACTGCGGTTCCACTGTTTTATTAAATAAAATATATACTTTAGCTGTTTGGTAGGTGATGGATATCAACAGGTCTACTGCAATACCAGCACAAACGTTTGAAGACACAGCATAGTTAAAAACATCTAAGGCGTCTTCTCCTGCTCAGGGGAGTAAGCAGCGTGGTGCGTCGTTGTGTCGACAAACGGACGTCTCAGGAATACGCCGTGAAGATCATCGACATAACCCCTTCAGACAAGATGACCTCGCAGGAGATTGAGGAGCTCAGGGATTCCACGGTGAAGGAGATTGATATCCTCAAGAAGGTCTTTGGGCAGGAGAACATCAGTAAGCCCACTTGGCGCACACCCACAACTGTCCTTCACCATCATTTGTTTGGTGGTGGTTGGTGTCCCACTAACCTATTCCAAGTAGTCAGTTGGTTGCTATCTAATGATCTACACCAATCGCACTGAACTTTGTTTGACACATCATTGTGAAATGTTTCCCTGCAGTACAACTAAAAGACTGTTATGAATCCAAAGCCTTCTTCTTCTTGGTTTTTGACCTGTACGTAAGCGCCAGCAAGAGTGTTCCTCACTTACAACTCTGTTACGTGCTGTTCTGAGTGTTGTCATGATTCTTGTGTTCTTTAATCCAGGATGAGGAAGGGTGAACTCTTTGACTACCTCACAGAGAAAGTTACTCTAAGTGAGAAGGAAACAAGGTCACTGAGCAAAACTATTTCTTATTACATCTGCATACATTAACCCTCGTAAGCCTTCAGGTTTTTCTTTCTGTGTCTGCTATAGGAAGATCATGCGTGCTCTGCTGGAAGTGGTTCACTTTCTCCACGACCAGAACATCGTCCATCGAGATCTCAAGCCTGAGAACATCCTTTTGGATGACCAGACGAACATCAAACTCACCGACTTTGGCTTTGCTGTGCAAATCCAATCAGGACAGAAACTCAAAGGTTGGAGCTTACCGTGTAAAGGATATCAATTTATCGATTCAAAGAGAGCTGTCATTTGACCCATTACTAATTGTGGGATACGCTCGCTAGGGCAGCTAAGATGTTTGGGTGAGAACACCCAGTAGGCGATGCATAGCAGAAAACATTTGGGAAGGTTGACAAGTTCAATGGTCGGTCCTCTGCTCTTATCCCTTTCTAAGCGCTACATTACCTAGCTATTACCTAAATTATGATGACTTAATGCCATATTAAGAATAATACATATTCAGAATAATGAAAACGAACCATTAATTCCATTATTTATTTACATGATAGGAGGGTGGCAAGTAAAGATGATTTCCTTCGTCGATTAATCCGAAGCTTGTTTCGATTAATTGAGTAATCGGTTAGTTCTTGGATGGACCAAATCAATATGAACCAAACACAAACAGTCAGTATTTAGCTCTTGTGAAGGCCGAGTGAATCAAACTTTCATATGAATGGTATTCTGCAGCAAAATAGCCTAAATGTTTTCTCAGTGGTTTTGAACTCCAGCAAAGGACGAAACATGTGGCCTATCTGGTCTAAAGTGTTATTGGACTCTGCTTGAATCCAAGAATCAATCCAAGGTGAGGTGATGGGCAGAAAAAGTAACGCAGCAATGATGTCATGGCATGACATTAAAGCAAACATGTCCGATCAGCTTGCTCTAATGTCATCCATATCCTACTCACAGGGGCATTTTTGCATTGTCTCTGGAGATTGACATGACATGCTGTGATATATTAACCTGCGTTATAAGTTTTTAGAACAAAAGGTCGTCTTAAAGTGTCATTTTTTTTGGTTTTATATTAAAGGCTTTAAGTGTCTTTCATGCAGAGGTGTGTGGAACTCCCGTTTACCTCGCTCCTGAGATTATTCAGTGCTCCATGGACTCTGGCAATGAGGGATACGGAACTGCTGTG
Source organism: Dunckerocampus dactyliophorus (assembly GCF_027744805.1). Taxonomy (NCBI): domain Eukaryota; kingdom Metazoa; phylum Chordata; class Actinopteri; order Syngnathiformes; family Syngnathidae; genus Dunckerocampus; species Dunckerocampus dactyliophorus. The sequence goes on from NC_072830.1 coordinate 23,192,825, forward strand.
GACATGTGAGAATCCCTTCCCTCATGATGGAAAAACGAATATATATCTGTATACTGTATATTACTATTACCTGACAAGCCATGAAAGTTACCTATGAATAGCGTAATTAGACTTGTAAATGCTGCCATAAGGCTCATGGGCTTAAAAACCAGCCTGTGCTCTACTAGTCTGCATCCTTGCATGGCAAGTTTTATTTAGTCATGTAAGTGATATGAAAGCTGCTGCTATCATAAATACATTCTGACATGGCGATTGCTTATACACGCAGATGGAGCGCAGGGGTGATCATGTACACGCTCCTCGCTGGCTCTCCACCTTTCTGGCACAGGAAACAGATGCTGATGCTGCGCATGATCTTAGCAGGGAATTACGACTTCTCATCACCCGAATGGGACGACCGCTCAGACACTGTCAAAGATTTGGTTAGGCACGCATTTCATTCCCTTCGTTATTATGTTTGCTTTTTCTATTCCATATATTGGCCAGTTGAAACAACCGAAGAGTAGACCCTTTGGTGTTTTGTCAGATCTCCCGGATGCTTGTGGTAGACCCCAGGCAACGTTACACAGCCATCGACGCCCTTAGCCATCCCTTCTTCTCCCAGTACGTCGTGGACGAAGTCCGACAGTTCAGCCCATACAGGAAATTCAAGGTAATGTTGAAAGCTCTTATGTGGCAAAGGTCACTTATCCTCAAACCACACGCTCAAACGTCAGACAAACTTTTATGGCAATTTTATGGCCCCACAATGCCATAAAATTGGCAACTGAAATGTACTTTCTACCCTCAAAGCAAGACCTTGTACTGGCACTTAACCTCCATTCTTATCAAATTGATTAAAATACCTTTGATGAAACAGGTTCTACACCACCAGAGACAATAGTCCAGTTGCGAGCCATCGAATGCCCTGAGAATACAAAGACCTGGATGCATGAGAATATTCACAGGCTTACTATCCACTGAAAATGACTAACACACAGCCACAATTGTGTAAATAGCTGGCAGTATAATCCATTTAGCTACAGTATATATTGCAGTTACAGTGATCCCTCGTTTATCGCGGTTCATTGTTTCCAGACCCGACCGTAATAAGTGAAATAGTGAAGTGAATAGTATTCCTTATTTATAAATTGAATATACTTGTACAGTATAGAAAACTTGTTTCCAACCTTCTAATTACGGGTTTTGACATTATTAGATCCTTCTGGACATGAAATAACAGCCATACAGTCACCTTTACATTCGTATTTCCCAATATGGTAGACATAATCAAAGAAGATAAGCAATTTAAGACATAAATAAAACTCATGCTTGTGTGTTTCAGTAAATGTGTTCCAGACATGCAGACAGGAAGTGATGTCGGGGTTCTGATTTTTGCTGGATTACGGACACAACAGTAGCCTTTACTATGAGTATTATGTAGTTATTATTATTACAATTGGGAGAATTCTAAACTGCAAAAAACAATACAATACAGTACAATAATGTATATTATTGTATATTAGCCATTTTTATGCATGAAAATGCTTCCAATCCATAACATTTGCTTAAATAAGCATACTTTTTTTTTTTTACTAATACACCAGACTGTTCAACCACGAAACAACACGATTTAAGATATTTTTGAAAAACCGTGACAAGAGTGAAGCTGCAAAATTGAAACCCTGATGTGGTGAGGGACGACTATACTTCCAAAGCAAACACAATGCTTGAACTCCCTGACCCCCCAAAACGCCAGTGCCTTTAACTATGCTACCTTCTCTATCAGGTCATCTGCATGACTGTACTGGCCTCCACGCGCATCTACTGCAACTACCGCAGAGCAAAGCCTGTCACCAAGGAGGTGATCAAGAGCGATCCTTACGCACTCAAGCCTGTTCGCAAGCTCATTGACGCGTGCGCCTTCAAGATCTACGGCCACTGGGTCAAGAAGGGCCAGACGCAGAACAGAGCGGCACTTTTCGAGAACACTCCCAAGGCCATCCTGCTGTCGATAGCTGCCGAGGCAGACGAGCCTGTCCATCACATCTGGTAATGACAAGCTGGGCCTCTGAGCTGCACTGTTGGGAGAATTGTGGCATTTTTATATGTGGAAATAATGGTGAGGCACAAACCACTCAAATAGTCTAATCCTAAACAATACAGATGTCAAGTCATTCATTAAAAAAAACCCTAGAAACTGACATGTGTATATGTGAATGTTATCTGGTGTGCAGGCACAGAAGCTCTATAAAATTGTTTACCTCGTTTTCTTGGGTGTGACATCTTATCAAATTGCTCCCGGCCAGAATGTTTCCTAAAGGCCTAAACATAAACTTGTCAAATGCCAGCAACTGTTTGAATAACAAACTCGTCCCCGACAGACAGCAGGAACACAATACTCAAAAACATCACAAGAAGTATTGAGCCAATCCATAAGTTTTCTTTATAGTAGGAAAAATGCCGTATCAGATATGTTGGTGAAAATTACATTCATTATGAGTCAAAACGTATTTACACTTTAAACCATGACAGTGTTTCAGGTGTATCTGTACCTATTAACTGAGCCAGCCTCTGCATTATCAGTGCATAATCATTGCAGTGTATTTGTGGCTTTCATTCATGATGCTTACCATCACCGTGTGAAAATTAAATGTCTTTTAAAAGTAAAAATATTAAAGACTTTAATATTACTGTGTCTTTTGATTACTTTACCTTTCCATGGTTGGATTCAGCCACCAAAGTGCATTTTTAAATCTAACGTTCAATGCAATTACAGTAATATATTATACAATTATGTGGAAACACATGAATGACTCACCAGGGCATAAAAACACTACCCTAGTCTCCACCTTGCTGCCAATCGGTCACTTTAATCAAGGTTAAGGATCGTGTGACACCTCTGCAAGAGCAAAGCATCAGACAATACCATGGCAACACTGCTCCCTTGATAAAACATGATTGTGCCTTGATGCTCAACTACAAAAATACAACACTTTTTGAACGATTTCTTTCAAAAAGCCCAATCTGTTATACTTCAGTTCAACAAGTCTACTCTTTCAAATAAATGAAATCAATGAGATTAGTTTTTTCTCCAAATTTTATTGTACAAGATGAAACTAAGGAGTGGCTTTAATTCCCCTGCTGCAATGGCACCTGATACCGGGGGTGGTTTAGACTGACAGGTCATCCGCACGAAGCCCTGTGTAAACACACAAAAAACATTACAAGATTACTAGAACACAACGTGTGAGGAGTAATGCCTGATATTACCAACACATTTTCTACATCAAGTAGTACTGTACCTTCAACACCCCTCATAATGGTCACTTGTCAACCTTGAACAGAGGGTTGCATACTGGAAAATACTGAAATCAACTAATGCAGGGGGCCACTTTGATATTTTTAGATAAATTTTGTAAAAAGGCTAAACTTTTTTTTAAGTTATAAAGACAAAGCTTTGTGTTTTTAGTATCAAAATTTCAGCTTTTTCCATTTCCACTGTGCCTTTTTGTTCCATGTTTCCTATTTTTGCCTTTAAAAAAAAAAACAAAAAAAAAAAAAACAGTATTTCTCCAATCCAATCCTGCCCTAGAATATTTAGTAGGGAAAAACTTAACATCTTATGGCGGCATGACAATATTTAAGACTGGCGAACTGTACTCATACCTATGCAGATGTATGAAGCTGAGGGCAGCACATGCACTCTTTTCATAGATATGAGGTAATACTCTTGCATGGTGTCTGGCTGTGTCCACCACACTGAGTTGGAACAGAATTCATCCATGCAGCCTAATTTCAGTCCCCCATTACAGTGGACCCCCATATATTTTTGATTTTGCATTTGCGACCCCACAATTTTTTTTTTTTAAGTTTAGTGCTGTAGACTGATTAGATACTGTCTGACCTACGAGTATGCGAGTTGTGCCGTTAGAGCAATAAAGAGTTAAAATAGTGTTATACATTTCTGTCCCTGGTTTATCTACATAACAAGTAAATAAGGGCTTAAACCTGGATTGTACATTTAGCATGTTGGCTTCCTTTGTCTCTACCGAACAATGGCAATTGAAGAGACACCAGGAGGGTTCTGGAGCTGAATATAATTACAAAAGTCACTTTAATTGCAAACGATCTGAAGTCTGAGGAGAATGCCAAGCTCTAGGAGGGTTTTGAGGGGGAGGTGCGAGCCGTGTTTCAAAAATAGACATTTATATGGGTGTCTTGCGGGGATCGACTGTACTTGTATTTGATCCCATTGGCTTGTGGATGTGTACCTAATCTTGTGTCCTCAAGCTGAAGGGTTGTACGTCGTTGGTCCATACCTTGATCACAAATCAATCCTGCAGCAGTTCTGTGGCAAAACAAAAAGCAAAAACATGTTCCAAATATAATGGATGACACAGCAGTAGCTCCAGTATTGATATTTGTAAGACAATGTATTCACTCTGACGACAGAATGAGCCACGCAATGGCCCTTTTCATTGCTTAGTCAGTGTGTGAACCGTTAATTTCGCATGGTGTCTGACTGACTTTACTACTTCAAGTAAATCAGAATTCAGCCATGCGTTCAAACACGTGTCGTCAAGCTAAGGTTACCAGTTGAACGCTGTAACCAATTAAACATTTAATAATCATGTGGAAATTGTTACTTTTTTATGTGATATTCTGGGTCCACGTGAACTTCTTAGGGCCCAGGCAGCACATGCTAAAGCGAGTAAAGCTAACTGGACTCTTCGTCGGCAGACTTTTTTGTTACTTAATATCCCTCCTAAAAATCTCAAACCTCGTTGTTTTGCTCTAAGTTTCTGTAGAATGTTAACACAAACCTGAAACCAAGAGTGAGTGTACGTTTCCTCGCCGCTCTGCTGTCTCGTCTTGCAGTACTACTTCTACTTCTTCGTCGTCTTCTTCTGTTTATGGCGGCAGGCATCCATCACTTTGGTGCACTACCGCCCCCTTTCAGCAGTGTCTTGGCTGGACTTCCATTCAATAGAGGAGGACACATTTGTCGGTCGTATTTGGAGGAGCCTTCGCAGACTTTCTAGTAATTTGGACAGCCTTCGTGCGGCGCGAAATGCGGCCTAGTCGGCTGCAGACCACGGATTTCGACACAGCCCATATCTCGCAAACTACGCACACACCTCAGGCAAAACAATATTCATCGTAACCTACCGCCTCCCTTAACTCAGACCATTTTACCCGGGAACCCCTTGCCTGCTTTCCCTGATTTAAATGCACAGATGACGTTTCCGCCATCTCCTATCTGTTTGCTGGCTACAATGTGTAGTGCGAAAGTCCGGCCTTACCGGACCTATGCAGCTTACTGCCAATAACCCGCCTTCTATTAACAAACTTAGCGGCACATGGTTGTCATTCACGAATGTTCCAGTTTCACGTGTCGACATCCTGGTTCCCCACCATCTTTGATCCACACACAGATATTAACAAACTTAGCGGCACATGGTTGTCATTCACGAATGTTCCAGTTTCACGTGTCGACATCCTGGTTCCCCACCATCTTTGATCCACACACAGATATCAACAAACTTAGCGGCACATAGTTGTCATTCACGAATGTTCCAGTTTCACGTGCCGACATCCTGGTTCCCCACCATCTTTGATTCCACACACAGATAGGCTTGATCGGAGTTTGATCGACTGAGGAGGAGGGGCACATTGTCAGCAAAAGGAAACGCGATTGGCCAATCATTCTGACGTCGTGCAACTACCCAGCGAGCGAGGGGGCGGTCCCTCACCGGCTTTCCTGTGATTGGCGCAGCATCCAGCAACCGCTCTTCTTCAGCATTTCACCATTAGCCATCTGATGTCTGTTTCTGTGCAGATTCCTGCTGATTGTGTAGTTTTCAAACAGTCGCTGCCCATTTCCGTAAGTATTGCAGCACAACGTGTTCATTTTTGATGTTTTTCCTCGTGATGCCACCCTTGTCTCTTAGTTGTTGCACAACAGCTGGTCGTTATGGAGTTAAAACCGAGCTTCGCGGCTTCTTGGTAACTTTGCCTTATGTCAGCTGTTTTGCAGCAGAGGATGGCGGTTTACGGATTGACAATAGTCGATGCTGGCTGTAAGATCAACGTCTAGTGGTGCAAAAGTGTTTTATTCCCCCTTTGGCATCGATGGTCAACCCAATAGGCGCAAACTGTGGCGTGAATGAGGGGTGACGCAATACTGGCAGATGATGTCCACCGCGGCCCCCTCATATGTTTTGCATAGGCAGTCCGCACACCGTGCAACGGATTGTGTCTTTTTTGTTTAAACGTTTTGCCGCTTCACTGGATAGCGGGCATCAATTGCAGTAATTGCTGCACAAAGGAAGCTGGAACGTATTTCACATTTCGTAACTTTGTGCTCAGTTAATAGTATTTAATTCCATTAGGTCTTTTTATGTGGATATGCAAATCCACTAATTGTTTCACCAAAAATATGCTGTGGGAGTGCTCCATTTCCAATACTCTGCCAAATAAGATGGAGCCTATCCCAGCTGACTTTTTGGCCGAGAGGCCGCGTACACCCTAGACTGATGCCGTCCAATAACAGGACAGATATTGACAACTAGTCACAACAATATGCCCACACAACACTACAAACCTTGAGCCTATTAAAATGCGGCGTACAAATATTGAACAATATTGGATTAAGGGAAATTTAGACTCTCCAATTAGCCTAAGGTGTGGATATTTAGGATGTGGAAAAAAGCCAGAGTAAATCGCCTCTTATTTATTTAACCAGGAGTATTGTTTGGTCTACGTAACCAGTGTGAACCCTGTTGCTCTTCTCACAGCATCATGTCGACAATGTCACAGACAATGGAACTTTTTAGGAGAGCAGAGGCTGTCTGTTTTGATGTCGACAGCACTGTCATCAAAGAAGAAGGCATCGACGAACTTGCCAAGTTCTGTGGCGTGGGGGATGCAGTCACTGAAATGTATGTCAAAGCTTTCAAGTGTAAAAGTAGATCTTCGGCCCTGTATGATATTATGTGTTTGACATCGTAGGACTCGTAAAGCCATGGGTGGGTCCATGACCTTCAAAACAGCCCTGACTGAGCGCCTGGCCATCATCAAATGTTCTCGAGAACAAGTCAACAAATTGATCACAGACCACCCACCACAGCTGACACCAGGTATCAGGTAAGAGTGAGGTTGGGTGGGGGGTTGTAAAGTATGTAGCCTTTCACCTTGTTAGCCAACTTCACGCCAACTCATTCACACCAATTTTACACTTATTTTTGGAATGTATGAGCAATACAGCTGTCCCTCGCCGCACCGCGGCTTCACCCGATCACGTTTTTTCAAAATATATGAATAAATCATGCTGTTCCGTGGTTGAATACGGCCTATTATGAGTCAAAAATGTGTTTATTTAAGTCAATTTTATGTATTTTTCAAGCATTTTCAAGCATAAAAATGTCTAAATGAACTAAAATACAAATTTAAGGCTTTCAGAAAATGCGTTCAATAACGTGATGCTATGTAGTGTTCTACACTGGCCACAAGGTGTCAGTAATTTCCCTGTAATGCTTGGTGAGACGCACAAGAATCAGTCCTGATCGCCGGAACAACAGGCTTGTATTGCAGGTTCGAATGATCTCACAACGGGCAAATAATTTAAATAACACAGGCTACTGTTGCGGCCATAATCCACTCCAAGATAAAACTCAACTCTGAAACCCTGACGTCACTTCCTGTCCTCCACACATTCGGAACACATTTATTGCGACACACGAGTGTTATGAGTCTTGAGTCATGAGTCACGAGTCTTATTTATGTCTTAAAAAGGTTCTTTGTTCTGATTATGTCTACTATATTGGGTACTGCGGATGTAAAGGTGACCATGGAGTGATCCATGTTCTGATCCAGATTCTCACCAACACCCAAGGCTTCTTCCCTGGTGCATGTGCCACGCCTCTGCAGCGTTTGGTGGAATTTGTTTTTCTATTTTTAGCGTAATCCTGATAATTGTGTCGTCCTAGTTACTGGTGGGTGCCGGGTGGGCCTGAGGTCAGGGTTCTGTGCAAGTTCTTCCACACCAAACCCATCCAAGCATGCCTTTGTGGGCCTTGCTTTGTGCACTGCTTTCCCCAGACTTTTCCCACACAATTTTTTTTTTTTTTTTTTAACCAGGGAACTTGTGGACCGCCTACATCAGCGTAACATCAAGGTGTTCCTCATCTCAGGCGGCTTCCGCTGCATTGTTGAACACGTGGCCGCTCAGCTTAACATTCCTCTAGACCACGTCTACGCCAATCGACTCAAGTTCTACTTCAATGGTGAGTGCCTTTTTACTTTCATGGGGTAATTTGGTTGACACCAGTGCAGCCTTTTGCCCACGGTCAGCTGGGATAGGCTCCAGCTCACCTATGACCCCGAAACACCTGTAGGAAATGAACGAATTGACGGAAAATGTATGTTGGCATTTCGAATTCAACCAAAATTGTGGGCGTAAGACACCTTTTTAATAGTGCAGGTCATGCATGAGGTCACGTAAGACTTAAGCTTCGCTCGTGTCAAACTCGAAGCACGCTCTTGCTGAGGGTAATGCACACCGAATATTGTTTGCAAATTGCCGATAAATGACTCTTAAAGAAGACTTGCCCTCACAAATGTGTGGCTAGCATTGCCATGCCGGCTAAAGTTCCGCGATGATGGTTTTTGGCTTTCTGTTTAAAAAAAAAAAAAGGGGGGGGTTTATGTTTTTTTTCTGAAATGTATTACATTTTTGCTAAGGTTGGCTGCCTTCATGCAGTGCCTCGATGTTTTGTCATTAATGACCAGAATACTACATATCAACTGTATTTCAATGTTTGGACTAATAACAGACCATCGTCAAGCACAAACCAGCGGCCACTTGTTCGTTTCTGAAAAACTGTAAATGCCTTTTCTGGCGATCACATCTGATACTTGTCTCACTGAACGATTACTGACCCCTAGCGACCAATGTAGAATACTACATTCGGTGTTAGAATGCTTCTTCTGCCTTGTATTTGCATTTTAGTTGATTTAGCTAGTTCATTTAGCAATTTCTATGCTTGAAAATGCTTAATTTAGGCCAAGAATATGTACAATTTGCTTATATAACATTTTCTTTACTAATGATAGGCTGTATTCAACCATGAAACAGCGATAATGTATTCATGCATTTGTGAAAAACCACGATAGAGGGAGGGTGCGATGTAGCGAGGGACGTAGGATCCATAGCACCCCAAACATGCTCAGTGTGTCCAGGGAGTATGCTGGCCACGCAAGAGCGGGGACGTTTTCAGCTTCCAGGAATTGTGTACGCATGGTGGTTGCTCGAATGAGATAACGGGCCACAGGACCTCATCACACTATCTCTGCGCATTCAAAAAAATGCACCTGTGTTCGTCTTAACATACGCCTGTCGATACCATAAGCCCACCACCACCACGGTCCACTAGATCCGCAACACATGGAAGCAAAAAAGCAAAAACAAGTGTTGTGTTTATATCTTTGCGTGTATATTCCCCTACCCCTGCAAACACACGTTTTTTGCACACAGAGCTAATTGAATGCACTTTTGTGTGTTCTTAGGCGAGTACGCTGGATTTGACGAGAGCCAACCTACGGCCGACAGTGGCGGCAAAGGAAAAGTCATCAGCATGTTGAAAGAAAAGTATGGCCTCAAAACGGTAGTGATGATCGGAGACGGGGCCACCGATCTGGAAGCCTGCCCCCCGGCTGTAAGTTTCCTGTTTTAGGCGTCTTTCATTCAGAAATTGAGACTTGACAGATACTCCCAATGGTTTCTTCTCCTTCAGAGCGCTTTCATCGGATTTGGAGGCAATGTGGTGAGGCCACAGGTTAAAGAGAAGAGTATGTGGTACGTCACAAGTTTTGGAGAGCTGCTGAAAGAACTGGAAAAGATTTAAGGTTCTTTCGGTTTTTTTTTGTTTTTTTTTTACTAATTTACTAATGTTTCTTTTGCACCTAAGAGCGTTTGTGATGGTTTTATCCATTGTGCATACATCGTTTATGTCAGATATTTAATTAGGGACCATGTTTACTTTAGTGAGACAGATTCTACCTTCTACTGTGGTTTTTACAGTCTGGATTTGTCTATATGAGAACATACTAAAAATAATGACTGAATATTGTCGCTTTGAAGGTTTTAGTGGTACACGCACTTTTTCTTTTCCATCTTACAACTCCGACATTACGGCAAGTGCAATGAGAGGGGGAGGGGGGGGGGGGGGGACAAAAAGTATTTTAAATATGAACTGATACAAATTGTAGTCAAGGAAAGGCTCCAATGAATTAAGACCAGAGGCATTAAACAGTAGAAACTGTTGCTTGGACTTCTTTAATCTGAGGTGTGGTTATTTGCTCTTCTCTTCATATTTGAGCAAACAAAAACACATGCGCGGCCTTTTTGGTTCAAATTGAATATGTAGTGCCATGATTGCCCATGATGGGGCTTAACAACACCCCCTGAAGATATCTTAAGCCTAGGTCACAACCGGTCGTACGGGCTCCTACAGCCGGTCCACGTGCAAAAAAACGCACAGAGGGTGCGTGTGTGATGTGCTGATTTTCGAGCCGTAGACCGGCCACAGGGTTTCTTTGCCATGTCAAGCAATCTCTACGGAAGCTTACATTTTTTTTTTCAGGTTGCAAGACTAACTTACGCACTTTGTACGTCTTCGTGCGTCGTCCGCGCAGCCAACGTGTGTCTTTCATCCGTTTGGCCGGTGTCAGGTTTGGGCAAAATATCAATTTTTTTTTTTTTTGTACGTGCGGAATCCTTATGTGTGTCATGTGCCACACGTGCACCCCACATATGTAATTAGTGCGGCCAACGCACGTTCAGATATTTCGTATGTCCTCCATGCGTGTCGAGATCTTACTCCTTCATGGTGACCACAACTACGTTCTCCACGGAAAAAAAACTAAACAAAACATAATGCGGCAATTTGGGCCAAAAAAACGTACGTCCGGTTGTGACCTACGCTTAACTATGATAGATTACTACTGTTAAACAAGGCATGCTTAGCTCACACAAGATTTACAAACAAGGAAATGTCACAAGAACTTCTCAAAAAGGAAACTCGGAGGGGGGAGGGAGGGAGACAGCAAAAGAAAAATCACATTTCAGTCAAATATAAACTTTTTCCTGATATGTTACAAATGTCGATACTTAGCAACAGAAAGCCATAATCATGGAGGTCTTAGCGATGAAGGTGACAATAAATAAAAGCCACTGTGTTGCCCAGTGAGCACCAGCAGTTCTCATACTAACGAGAGCATCAGACAGCTGTTTTTCTTTACATCTCAAGACACGCTGGTAGATTTGAAACTTGGTGCTCTTCAGTGCGTAGCCGATCGTCGGATTTAATGACCTTATTGTGGCGGAGTGTGGCTTGACTCCCAAATCTCTGAGGCATCACTGTAATATGACACTACAAACAGTATTTAGTTATTCATGTCTTACAATTTATGGTGTGTTTATATGCACTATTAGTTTTGTGGGTGGCTGATTCACAAAGAGATCCCGTGAAATTGGTGCATCAGGGTCGTAAGGGTACAGTAGATACATTTATTTGCCTGTGCCTTTTACACAGAAGCCAGCAAAGCGGGATATTGCTTGGCGTCCCACAATTACATGCGACATCTGTCCCAGCGTCTGGTGTGACATACACCATACTTGTCAAACAGACGTAGTCCTGCCTCTGTTACAGCCCTGACACTTTGACTTTGTTCCCTGCCATTCTGTGTCAGTGCTGTTCACACAGGATACGTGGAAACAAGCTTTCGTGAAACGAGCTGAAGTTAAAGTCAACACCACACCCGGGAAAATGCACATTAGATTACTTTTTCTTTTTTTTCTTTCCTTGTACATTCGATTACTACAATGGTTTAATTTGAAAGCCCATCCACCCCATGCTACGCCACTGTGCCAATCCCAATGAAAATCTACCCCCTTTTGTATATAAGCTACATACTGCATGTCCTTACAGCTGTTAAGACGATGGAGTCTTTCACTGGACCGACCCAATCCTCAAATGACAATGATATAAAGAAAAAGGGGCTGTAAGTCGTAACGTGATGCTCTCATTCATGGGGCCACGACATGACTTGTCACTTCAGTGGCGATGCCTTGGTGGGGATCATAATCCTGGAATCCATATGCTGGATAAGAGGGACTGTGGGAAAAGCGCAAGCAACAAGTTTGTTCTTGTCCGCAAGGCTCAAAGTCTTCGGACATTGATTTTACGTGCACCAAAGTGTGAAGGTGCTTTAATATCTAGGTCGTTTTTTTTGCCTACCTGTATAATAGACCACCTCGTGCCAACCTTCCTCCTGCCACGCACCGTTCCTCGTGTCTTCTCTGGATTGAAGGTCTTTGTAGGCTACAAGAAGCAAAAGCAATAACAGGACATTCAACAACGCCCTCGAAATCTCCCAACATTTCTCTGATTCACTTTTGCAGCTGTAAAAATGGAATTTCCAATAGTTTTAAGTGCATTCTTTAAAATGTGTAAAATAAGAGAATTATGATTCCCTAAAAAAAATAAAAAATGTAACATGTGTATAAAAAGCAGCATGTGTCTTTATTTTACCCCAGAGGTGATGAACCATGTAAAGGTTGCCGATCTGCGAGAAAAATCCTCCTACGGCTTCCCTGTTGTGCTGGCGTAATCCGATAGCTCTTGCCCTGCAGAAGAGCAACAAAGCCTGAGTACAGTTTCATCCAGACAAAACACACAAGATTCTGGCCAGTGCCCAAGAGAAACCTATTAGGCAATTGTATTGGATCTGCTTTATAAGACGTAAATGCTCTTTCGCTGATGTGATTACCTGTACTGTGCTGGTGAGCAAATCAAGCGCTTCCTTTTTCTCCTGCCTGTGATGTTTTGTCATAACTTCCCCTGAACTCACTCGTAAACAAACTGTTTCAGAAGACATTTTGGGTGCTACTTGCAGCAAACGATAAGGGAGCGATAAGGGAACATCACATCGAGCAACACATCAAACCTCATCAGCCACCTGAAACGCCAGCATCGTGACGGCACCCTGGAGTTTGTTATCGCCGCAGCTTTTGAAAAGTGACGACGTGAGGGCTAAAGCGATCTGTGAGCTTATCATGGAAAGGATGGCACTGGATGACCAGCCCTTTACCATCGTTGGAAGATACCGGCTTTTGTCGGCTAGTAAACCCTGTGGAGCCACAGTTCGTACTTATGAGCCGCCACTACTTTTTATGTTTGATAATAGTAGCGATGTTATGACATTTGGTGAAGACAAATTTACAGGTACAGTTGGTCAAATCCAACTTTGTGTGCGTCGTTATGACCTCCAGGTGTGGATGAACTACAGTTACATTTACATTTTCAACATTGAAATAAAAAGTTTGATACAGAACCAATTATTTTTTATATACACCAGTCTTGTCCCATTTTTTTAAATCATACACTCAAACACTGCACCTGACAAACTAGCCCGTTTTTCCTGTACTGTACCATTCCGTTGATTCAAGTGCCCAAACAAAGAATCCCACGCATTGGTGACTCAGTCTCGTGGTGTTATTATTACAGTCCAACTTTGAGTCCAACTGTGTTTGTAATGTGTTTTTACCTGCTCAAGTCCCACCTGAAAGTCATTCTCCCGCACCTCCGTCTCCCCCCTCTGTGATGTCATCACTGATTGACTCTTTGCTAACTAACCCATTCACACCACAGGTCTCTGCTTGGTTTTTATTGAGTATGGCTGCAAAATAACCCACCATGAGATAAAGAAAGTTGCAAGTGCCAGAACTTTGATAAGGAAGTCGTACGAAGGTGGTGGCTGTGGCTTTCCTTTCTCCTCCTCGCTCCTTGCTCATCGCCTCCTTTGGCCACAAGCGTCTTCAATAAAAGGTAAATGTGATGTTAAATGTTCATTTATCCATTTTCACATTGTTCCCTGTATGTAAAACTATAATTATCCTGTATAAATGTGTTTTATGTTCATAAGTGTGGGTGACTAGAACAGATTCATTGGACTTGCATTATTTCTGACTGGAAATGATTCGTTTTTTGTATGACTGGGTTTTTGACGGACCCTTTGGAACAGTGAGGAAAACCGAGCTACCACTGTATAGGATTATAAAATGATGGCATTGCATGTGGAGAAAATGGCCCAAATGCATTCAGAAATATTTTAAAAAATTGTGATAAAACGAAGTAGATGAACAGCCCAAATAAACACTGCACCATTGCAACGTCCATTTGTCACTTCTGACAGTGGGATCACATGCACACTATAAAACCTTGGGAAGAGAATGCTAATCCCATCACAAATATTGATTAGATTTTTCGAAACTGGGCTGACAACTGACAAAGCTCACCTCCTTACTTTATAACTGATTGCATTACACAGGCAGTCAAATGTTGACCTTCCGGCCAGAGCGTTGGGCCTTCATTTGTTTGGTCATTAAACATGTTCTTGAATGAATGAATGACTGAATTCATGCTGTCTTACCAGTAATTCCCCCACTCAATCATGGTTCCTGGCTGGAGGAGAGAAAATACATTGGCATTAGTAGAACTCACACATGGGTTGCTGATGGTGTACGTTTGCACTCTTACAAAGATATGAACGGTCCAGTATTTTTATAGTAGGTGTATTTTAACAAAGAAAAATGTATAAAACAATCCAGAAAAAATTAAAATTAAAAAGGGGTCTATTCATTTGTATTTGATTGAGGGAAATAAGTATTTGATCCCAATGCAAAATGTGGCTTAGTACTTGGTGGAGAAACCCTTCTACGTTTCTTCTGGTTGCACACATCTCAGGGGGCATGGTGATCAGAGAAGCCATCTAAAGAGCTGAATTTTGGTCTCATTTGACCACTCCATTTATGTATCAGACGGGCCTGTACATGTGTCTTCTTGAGCCGGGGGTCTTCGCAAGCACTGCGGGGTGTCAATCCATGACAGTGAAATGTGTCATGTATGTATTTGGTGGGGAAAAACTGCTCTCAACTCCCTTGAAATCATAGAAGAGCTCCTCCCTTGTAATTTTGCACTGGTCCCTCACCTTCCTCCTCATCCTCCTAACCCCAGCAGGTGATAGCTTGCGTGGAGCTCTAGAGCGAGGGCGGCTGACCATTATGTTGCATTTTTTCCACTTCCGAATTATTGCACCAATAGCGGTCTCTTTCTCACCAAGCTTCTTGCTGATTATCTTTTGAGTTTATTCCAAACTTCTGCAGGTCTACAATCTTGTCCCTGGGGTCTTTTTGAAAGCTCTTTGGTGTTGTCCATGGTGGCGCAGATGTTTGAATGGAAGAGACTGTTTCTTTGTCTTTTATCCACATCAGGAGTTGAGTCTACGAGTACTTTAAGAGACGGAACTTACGTGTGTGTGCTTCCTGAGCACTCAACCTGTGAATGCTTGCTGGTTGGTAGGAGATCAAATAGTTCTCTCAATCAATTACAAAGTCATCTATGCCAGTTATTTGTATTTTTCTGTATTTTCTTTCTATCTTTATTACAATAAATCTACCCAGTTCTGTAGTAACTGCACCAATCCAAATTTCTTAACAGGGTTTCTTACCATCTAGTAAATGCAACTCTACGCTACCATTCTAAGAATAAGGATACACAAAGGCTTATTCAACAGCCGTTGCCGTAAGTAATCTTGGTCATGATATAATACCTTGCATTTATCACGTGACACAGACTGCACTGACGTAAAGTATGAGATCAGAAAATCAGCTTTAATCTGCACAGGAAGCACGTTGCATGCGATAGTAAGAAAACATACACACGAAACAAAAACAACTGATATTGTAAGTGGATGGTCGCAGTGCTGAACCTGTTGACAAAGTGATAAAGCAGGACTCACGGGATAGCTACGCATGTGTGAGGACAGTTTTGTTGTTCACGTGGAGGTCATGGGAGCATGTGACTGCAACACTATTAGATTGACATTGACAACTAAAAGTCACGTTCCCTTAAACCTGCATGGAAGTAAAGAATATTCAAATTGAAGCTTTCTGGACCCAACCTCAGAGCAGTCAAATGTGACAACAGCATCTTGGTCAGACAAGTTTTTCTTGACTTTGCAAATAGGAACACCAACTTTTCTTCAAGGCAGCAAGACAGCATGGCTCCACTGCGGGAATTTATAATGTTGGTTCATCATCTTACGAAGGAAAGTCAACAACACAGAGGCAATTAACTCGATGATGTGTTAGTTTACAAGCTGGCAGCAAATGATGCGCTTCATTTGTATTCAGTGATACTGTCTCCGCCCACAATATATGCATATGCATGTTCAAATGCATGCACGTTCTCAGCGGTGGAAGACACCGGGTTCTGCCGACTGCTCTCTCACCTGCCTGGCTACGTGCTACCTGAACGACAGGAGCCGGCTCGCGTCGTTGGGAGCCAATTGGGAACCGATTACTTTTTTCCTCGTATTTTTTTCTGTTTAGGGTGAATGTCATGGGTCAAGATGTGTGGCAGCCTCTCCATGTCCACACTGAGCAGGGGGAGGGGTGGGGTTAAACACACGCTGTGGTGCTCTTAGAGCCGATTCGTTCGTGACAAATTTGCATGAAGAGATTTGACCTATTTTGACTTATGGAGATGGGTTTTTGTGTTTTATTTATAATATAACAATTTTATAGCTGCTCATTGAGGTTTAATCTTTTAAATCCATTTAAATAATAAACTTTTGATATAATGTATTTTTTACATGAGTAATTCATTTTATACAACACACATAATTTGGTAATAAACTAATTTAAGATAACAAGACAAATCTGAGGAGCCATTGGGAGCCAGCTCTTTTTAGTGAGCCGAGCCAAAAGAACCTGCTCTCTAAAAAGAGCCAGAGTTTCCATCACTAGTACTCTCACATCAAAATTCTCTTTAAAGAAGGCGTCGCATCCTCTAAGTTTCAAGTTTCAGAATTAAATATGTATGTTCTCTTCAAAAAGTAAGTAAAATATGTTTTTGTCTTAACTTAAGGTGATTTTGTGGTTCAGTTTTTCAGCTTACATAGTCAATAGCAGGGGTGAAGCCAGAAATTGTTGCTGTTTTTTTTTTTCCCCCATGGGACCCGGTTTTATTTTTTTTTAATAAATACCTATTTTTGGGGCACTTGGAACTGTCTGAACTTTTCCCCGCTATACGGCACACCTGGCCAATAGCACTCATAAATACAGTACATTCAAAAATTTACAGTTAATCCATGTGATCGGTATTGGCTGAGTTCACACATGAATAATCGGTATCACAAACACGGATAGGACCAGTGACAATAAATAATAAAATCATAAAGATAAAGTCCTACTTTAGCACTCACCCTGAGTTGGTAGGACCTGAGCTCATAAATGTTGGGTCCTTCTCTGGGTACCGGTTCATTCCAGAAACTGAATTCCAGCAGAAGCTGGTTCCGGCGAGACAGTAGCATCTTACCACGCTCCTTCCTGTACTCTGTGAACTCCTGCACCGGGGACAGACACTCATCAGTGCATCCAACTTGAGGATGATACTGACACGATGGAAAACGGCACGGGCATGACCTCTGACCTTGTTCTGACGTAGCTTATTCATCACCTCAGTCAAAGCTGGGTAACCACCTCTGTAACGCCACAAATGAACTGGGCAGCAGAACAAAATAGTATGAATGAAACGTGTTAACTAAAAGTTACTGTGTCTTATGGTGCAGTCAATCTCCTGACTAAGGCTGGGAATGTGAACAAACGGGTGAGGGGTGGGGTACGCCCTGGACTGCTCACCAGTCGATCACAGGGTACGTGCAATATAGACAACAACCATTCACACCTACGGACAAGAGCCTCCAAATAACCCAACACCCAATGTTTCTGGAATGTTATATGTTCATATATTAATTTTAGATGTCAGATTACACTAATGCAAGTGCATTTTTTTAATGCCGTTTTACAAATGTGGTATTGTTCTTAATTTACTCCTACCTGAATGTGGAAGTGAGTCTGTCTGTATGTGTGTGTGTGTATTATTAGCATGATTCATGCATATACTGTACCTGTGTGTATTGTTCATTAAAACAAACTGTTGCATGCTAAGCGTGTAAAATACCTACAGTATATTACACACTACAATTGGCGGCGCTGATGTAAATAATCCTACCAGCCTGGTCCTGTTCTCCATACCAAGTATTCCAGGTGCCCACCAGCTCACAGGGGTAGTACTTATCAGCATGGATGGAAGGCAAAACATCCTCACTGTGTCAAACAATACACAATTTCACAAATGTATCAGACCGTATGAGGTTAGAATAACCTTACAACTATATCTTAAAAATCACAACAACATGTCTTCCTGTTACATGTCTCGTAAGGTCTCAGGTTCCAGCGCCTAAATAGAAGCCAACTATAAGTTCTTGCTCTGCAGACATCCACGGTATGAGCAGATGACTTGTGACATAGCAGCTCCTTAAACACTTCACAAGAATAGACTGCACTGATTTATTTTTACCGACTCTGCGCTTGGCTCACTCTGCCTGGCACTTCTAACTAACACTCAGCAACATAATTAAGGTACACACGTTTGTGATTAAAGTATAACAGATGAACACTTGCCAGAGCTTGTTGTATGCGTCGAGGCACTCTGGCTTTACATTATGGACTGAAAACAAAGGACAAATATGATTACTATCCCAAGGGTACTTGTATATGTGGTTTGTTAGGCGAAATGTAGACTTACACTGGATTTTGTAGAGGTTGCTTTCCTCATTTTTGGTCAGTAGAGTTGAATGTGCATCCTTTCTGGGATCAACTTTCCTTACAAACAATGATTTGAACCAACTGTCTTCTCTGTTGATGCCGGATGTGGAAAACACTCTGCAAACAAATGGTCAAATGCTGGATGACAGACACATTTTATGACACCATGACATGCACAAATGTTGACCAACAATGCAGGTTGCAAAAAAATACATGTTAAATGCTACATAAAACACAGACGCCCACTGATAATCTCACTGGATTCACTTTGTTTGCTTTGTAGCATCCATAGTCATTTTTCAAGTACCAAATTGACCTTGAGCATCTGACAAATAACGTAGCATAACTGAAAATGACACTGTTTGCACAGAGCCAGCAACCGCATCAAGTCGACCTTCAAATCTTGCAATACGTCATTCAAATGTATGGGTTTTTCATGTAGTTTAGTTGAGACGGACCGCTATTCAAGATTGTTTAGCACGTCCAGCGGCTAGCTTGCGACCCCCCCTCACACTTCTCGCATACGCCGCCGATGTTAATAAATCCATACCGGACTTCACCAAACACTAAAACGCTTAGTAAATGGTGGTGACCAGCCGACCTGTTCCAAGCGAGAAGCTGTCCGGCTGAGTGGGCTCCGCTTTTAGCCCGGCCCAAGCCGCCGCTCACTCTCTGAAGGACTCCTGACGCCATCTTTCACACAAGATGCAGACGCTGGTCACACAACTGACCACCAGGTGGCAGTGAAGGACCGTAGCACTCATTATGTGGTCGCGAAGAAGGAGCGCGAGTGCAGTAAAGCAAGTCTGTGACGTATGATAGATGTCACTGTTTTTTGGCCTAAAAAATTTTTATGTATTACTATAATTTAAAAAAAAAACACACACACAAAGCTTCCATAAATTTGTGTTGTAGTGTTATAGTTTCTCTATTTTTAAGAGCAGATTTTTAAACCTTGCTTTTTGCTATAGCTTAAGTTAGGAATATCCCAAGTTTAGCATCAGTAGTAGTACTTATGCTAGCAGTAGCCTATCCAATCGAGGCAGATGGCCACCCTACTCTGATGTGTCTTCTTGATAAAGGTCAGTTTTTCCTTCACTAATGTTGACAAATTGCTTATTCTTCTTTTTCTGCTGAGTCTCTTTATTAAATAGTTGGCATGGGGGAAAACTATACCATAATTTGTTTTTTTGTCACAAAACGTGTTTATTACTTTTAACAGCATCTATCTATACGGTATATAGTATGAAATCTATAGTATAATGTAGTATCAATATTACAACTAAATCTATCATCTTTTCTACTGTTTTGATGACAGGAGGAGGTAGAAGACTTCTTATTATAAAACAAAGATGTTAAGACCTGCGATGGAGCTGTCGAATGCTAGACCCCCGGTATGCAGAGACCGAGGCAGCGTGTAAAAATAAAAGCCTTTTATTGCACACAAACAGGTGCAGGTAAGTTGCAGCAAGTAAGACAAAACGTCTAGGTGACAGCATAGGTGAGCAATGACAATGATCCAGTGCCATCAAAGTGACGAAGCTGGACTAATAAACCCAAGTGATGACTAATGCAATAACATATACTGTATATGTATATGAAAACTAGTAGTAGTAAGTCGTCAAGTCCACCACAGAGGACAGTGGAAGGTACCTTAAATATTACAGTATGTTACCAAAACCAACTCAAACTATTGTTTAAACACATGTGCGTAAAAAAAACACTCAATTTCTACTTCTCTTGTGCCCGTAAAACATATCGGTTGGTATGGCAGCCATTTTGGGAAGATACTTTTTTTTTTATTTCATTGGCCAAACTCCAACAAATCACGTATCACTGGAAACAAATATGCACTGCTATGTATAATTAGGGTAGAGGAAGGACTGAAATGACCCTTGGTTAACAAATGAACAAATGATTAACTAATGAATTTAGTGGTTCTTCCTTGGCTACATGCTGCACACTCACAACATATTTAATAAAAAATCAGCCATTTGTTTCTTTATTTGAATATTTATAGGCATGATACAATCTGCAATGAAAACATGTACATTCATCAGGTTTATTGTGGCTCACTATGCAGCGCTCTTCTGAACAGTGTACAATATAATTTCACTGTACAGGTGGAGATGTCTCATTTACAGAAAATTTTTCAAGAAAAACATGCTGACCTTGTTACACCTCATGCGCATGGCCTCTCATTTACACAGGTGAATTGATAGAAATAATCATGATTGTGATCTATGCTAGTGAGTCACAAAGCGTGACGATAAACTCAAAGTTGGAAGACATGCTACAGTGCTGTTTTATTATTGTCATCCATTACACTTGTGCTTATTTTGTTTTGAAGATTTGAGAGAAATATACTAAAAGTGGTGACATTTAAAACAACGTTTTACCTCACAAAATTACCCATCCACCCACTTTTATACCACTTGTCCTCATTAGGGTCATGGGTGAACTAGAGCCTATCCCAGCTGACTTTGAGCAAGAAAGATAGCAAGCAAGCAAGATACACCCTGGACTGCATGGTCGCCAGCCAATCACAGGGTACATACAGACAACAAAACCATTCACACTCATGTTCACACCTATTAACAATTTTGATTCTCCAATTAACGTAACATGCATGTTTTTAAAATGTGGGAGGAGGTTTACCCAATTTTTACCCATCTAAAATACAAATACTCTTACAGGATTCCACTCATTTTGGGGCCTAATATTGACCACATTGGCTCACCGTGTGAAGATATACTGTACAGTATTCTAAGAATGAAAAGCTTCAGGTCAACAATCATTCCACAAACTGCAACATTTGAACAGATGAGGGCGCCACCACACAATGTGTAAACACTCATCACTTAAAGGTGTCTCCTAATATTAAATGAGAAATGCATGCTTAACTCACAGCATATACAATAACCCAAGAAGTACGTGCTACAGATTTACAGTGTATTCACATGTAGATTATCTATATGAAACATAATTACAATGAACACAGAAAACGCATAGCATTAGTGAAACACTAGAGGGCACCTCAGCCATGAATTGTGGCTATACAACCAGAAGGTTGAATGTTGGAATTCCACTATGGACTAAAAAACATGCAAATTGTTGTTGAAGAAAGGCTGGTCTGCTTCCTAAACACTGCGGCCTTGAGCAAGGCAGTAAACCTAGTCTGTGAGGATGTCCGTGAAAATTCAACTTTTTCATATGATATTGGATATATTTTCATTCATATACACTTTTGTTCGGTAGATTACCTCTTCCTCTTCGATTTCCTATCAGATTTATAGTGTTGGACCACATCGAGTCATATGACTGCTTCGAAAGTTACTACTGTAAGCCTTTCTCACTCATGGATCGGAGCTTCAGGACAAGATAAAAGGTATGTAGGCTACAAATTCACTTTAATATCTATTTGCAGATGAAATTTCATTAAAATCTGATGGTGCAAAAATGTTAATTTTGGCCCAGAATTCCTGTGTACATGCAATTTGAAGTGTGGCGTGGGAACGAATACAGCATGCTGCTGCACTGCGAGTGCGAGGCCTACATGAAAATTATGATACTTGATTTTCTTCCCTGGACTTTTTAATGACTACTCTGTTGACAAATGTCACAGCCTAAGTTTTGTAGGACGTTGTACTTGCCAAGGTCCGTGGGTCAATCACAGCTTTTGTCTTGACTTAATGTTCAAACAATGGGAACCATAGGCCCTATTTCCCGGTATGAAATGTGCTATAACTTCTTTAATACTTGGGGTAGAGAAGTGAATGAGGTATCAAATTAGAGTTCAAGGCATGTTTTATCAGATAGAATTAATCACAGACTTGATTTAATTCAACCTGTTAATTCTTTAATTGTTAATTCAACCTGGAGTGTTGGTTGCACTTTATTCAAATAAAATGTGAATGCATTTTCCATAAATTGTTGTTTACTTGTCTGTTTATATCCATAATTAATATATAACCGATTCCCTTACAAAAAACAAGAGGAATCTAGGAAACTTCACCTGCAGTGTCAGTATCCAGGTATTTATTTTATAGTCACAATGGTTTAATTTTTTGGCAAAAAGGTTTCTGAATCGATTTAAAGTTACTGAATTGTTTCGGATTGTATCGTGCTAAATGAAACAATATCGTCCTTGAATTGAATCGGCAACAATGAATCGTGATATGAATCGAAATGTTATTAAAACGAATCACTGTGCTGCACATTTCTTAAGGCATCAGGTAGTGAGATTTAACCAACATACTATCACAACCCCACTCATTGGCATCCGTTACACATGCTCATCCCACTTCTGTTTGTTGTATTCTGTTGTTGTAACGTAAAATCAAGAAAGATTCAAACTGTTTAAAGTTGATAAAATGTTGTTTTAAGCTAATGTTTTCGGCTCCAGACTATTTTTCTTGAGTGGGGACGGGGAAAAATGGCTCTTTTGATAGTAAAGGTTGCCGACCCCTGGTCTTTCTTGTTTAGGTTCACAGATCATATGCAGCCTGTCCCAGCTGACCTTCGGTGGGAGACAATCACAGGGCACACATAGGCAACCATTCACCATGTGCTTTAGAGTCTCCAATTAGTCTAAATGCATGTTTTATAAAACATAGTTATATTGCAGAGTTGAGGGCAAGTGAGTTAACGTTACTAGAATGCACAGTGCACACATGCAATCTTGCAAACACAGTTTGTCAGTCCTCACACTGATATGATTGTTTTTGGCCCAATAAATAAATATGAACTTGACCACACCAATAGTTAGCATACGTTAGCATTGAAGTGAGCTTTAAAAATGGTGGTCCCCAAGGATAATAATATGCTATTGTCAAAGCAGCAGTGTTATCAGAAATGGACAACACAGTTGCTCAGATTTGCGCTGTATTTACCACAGAAACAGCACATGCCAGATATGGGTTCTACTACAACTTCCAAATGGAGTCTACTGCAACACAACTTTAAATTCCTCAGAGGGGACTTAAAGTTTAGTAGTCGCTATTAACTCTGCCAAAACGTTGTTTTCACCGGCGTCTGTTATTTTGTCTGCTTGGCCTCCAGCAGGTTTACTCAGAAACTACCTGAGGAAACACCTACTAAAAGTAGGCCAGGTCAAGGATTTTATTTTCACTTCACCTTCAGCAAAGTGGGGTTGGCATTTTAAAGACATCTTAATTTGTCAGAAATACTATCTGGCCTTTTCATTTTTTGTGTTTTGTTGGTGTCAGTTGTAAAAATGCTGATGTCAAAACTTTTTGACAGCGTGTAGTTGCTGCATAGTGGAATCTAATGGCAAATTGGTCACGAACAATCACGGTGCATGATATGATGCGGACAATCTTAAGCGTCTTTGATGGAATATTATTACAAATCATTGGTGTTCTTATGACAAACATGAACAGAAGTAGTGGTAGTAGGTGGCAGTGGCTCAGGAGGTAGAGCACGTTGTCTGAGACCGGATGGTTGGCGGTTTGAACCCACCTTCCTCTGTCCTGAATGACTGCTCTTGTGTCCTTAGACAAGACACTTCACCCACCCTTCCTCTAGTGTACTATATGAAAGTGGTGGTGGTGGTCGGAGAGGCCATTGGTGTGTCATTAGTTTACCACCACCAGTGTGTGACTGGCATGAATGAATAACGGGTTCTCATTTGAAGTGATTTTGCTGTCTAGAAAGAAACTATATACATCCCATCAATTATTATTATTATTATAGATGCGGAGGCCTTGGCATACTAAGGTCATGCCTTGTTACCTTGCAGAATCTATAAGATAGTTAGTTTTAAGGTAGGTAGGTGCCAAAAACTTCGTCTCTGTCCTAGTTGAACCAGTCAACAACCAGTTGAATCTGTCAGAAATTAGTACTAGTATTTATCATTAGTCATGACTTTAATGAACAAAGTAACCTCTTAAATTGAGTGTACATTTTTTGGGACACACTGTATTTCAATGAATTTGATATCGTTCCTCAGAGATGTGAGATTCTCAGCAGGAGAACATGAGAATTTTATCTGGTTCGAAACTGACGATGACTCGGGCGGTAGGATCGTAAACACCATGCAACTCAGCACAGTTGAGATTGATTTATTATTTGATAGTGTGTCGGTGAAACTAAAAGGGCTCATATTTCCAAAGCCTTATTGGCTTTAGAAGAAATGCCAAAAGGATTTCTTTGTCTGAAGTTCAAAAACATGAATCACAGAGCAGTGAAACATTTTTGAAAATGCAATTTGTCAATGTGTCTGGGAATTCTAAGAATTCTACGGTACATTGCTTTTTCTGAGTGATTTGTGTTCAGCAGGATCATCCACTTCTGCATTTCAGGAGTTTAAGCAGCATCTAAAAGGGTGCCTTGTTGTACTTATTTCCAGTGTTATTATGTCATTAATTGCACCTCACAAAACTCCACAAACAGAGCAGAGCGCTCACAACATCACTATTAATCTGAATGGCCTGATCAGTACGCACTTGGGTGTGGAAACGTTTCACAAGGGGGGCTCATATTAGTAATGGGAAAAGTGAAGTCAGCCCAAAACAAAGCAGTCTTAATGCACAGTGCATATACTGTATAACATACTGGTACAATTACACACACTAAGGAGCAAACTCCAGCATTTCCCAAAGACTTCAGTCTTTCTTCATAGTCTAAAATTTGCTCATTTGTTGAGATAGCTTAATGGGACATTAAACATGTTGTTGTGTATTTTGGCAAGCGAATATTTGCAAGCTCAACAGTACGCATTTACACTTCCATTTCAAGCCAAGTCTGCTAAAACTATTGATAAAGATACTGTCACGCATATATAAGCGTTGTAATGCTTTCAACAGAATTAGCAAACATAACTCGAGCTCAGCATGGAGCATTTTTTTTTACCTGTACAAAGTCATTAAAACACACCATTAAGATGGAGCCTTTTATGGATACAAGAGAGTTGTTGTTGGAAGTAGCTGTAAGTTGTTGTTGGAAGTAGCAGTTAATGGAAGCGGAATATACGGAGCCCAGAGGTGTCTTGGGATTGTTTGCAAATTGTTCCAAATTATACTAAGAACAAGGTCAAAGTAAAACTCACAGGCTTCTTGACCTTGGAACACAAACATGGAGTTCTATGATTAAGTTTATTTTATCACAGGTATCCCATTTCTCGGTAGAAATTATGTCATGCAGAACGCTTTACCATTGGATAACGAACATACTCTACTCATTCGTGGTATTTCTTCATAAAATGTCATGTTCAAACTGGTAATTTGC
The DNA here is from genome assembly GCF_027744805.1 of Dunckerocampus dactyliophorus. Classification (NCBI taxonomy): domain Eukaryota; kingdom Metazoa; phylum Chordata; class Actinopteri; order Syngnathiformes; family Syngnathidae; genus Dunckerocampus; species Dunckerocampus dactyliophorus. The sequence continues at coordinate 23,218,788 of NC_072830.1, forward strand.
GTTCCTGTGACCTTAAAGTCCCTTAATATATTCTCAGATTTCATCTTTGGACACAATAATTTTGTGTAAAGCAAGGCTTAAAGAAGAGCAGCTGTGAAAACAGCAGACATGAATCCTTCAGTAATGCAGCAGAACACCATGAATGCCATTCATCAGTTAAGAACCTTTGTGGATAAATCCTTCACTCAAGCCTCTCATAGCGGATCAAATGTTATATCTCAAGCCAAATTATTAGAATTGTGCAGACATCTGTTAATTCTGTTCACATGAAAATTCAACAGTTGGGCTTATTCAACAAGATAATAGATATTAAAATGGGCATACATTGTACGGTTTCAGAAGAGTTTAAATTCCTACTCCTATTATAAGTGTATTGCCTGTGACAGAAACTCAACGTTATGACTGAAGTGCTCATATTGTATAACCGGCTAAGAGCCAAGACAGGTCTGCCGCCTGTGGATTTGGCATGCTAATGCTAAGAACAACACTAACAACAAAGCAGCTGGTTTCTCTTAACTGTGTGCACCTTGTTCTATGCCAAAAATGCTAAGAAATGGGTTGTGTTCCAAATTGCGCACACCTACACTTAAACTTAGCATTTTAAGCGCTAAAGTGCGTTGTTGCTGTACACACGGTAGACTGGTAGTTAGCATGTTGGCCACACAGTCAGGAGATCTGGGTTTGGATCTCCATTGTACGTCTCTGTGTGGAGTTTGTATCTTTTCCCCGTGTGTGTGGGCTTTGTCCGAGTACTCAAGCTTCCTCCCACATTTCGGAAACATGCATATTAATTGGCGACTCGAAATTGTCCAAAGGTAGGAATATGAGTGTGAATGGTTGTTTGTCTATATGTGCCCTGTGATTGGCTGGTGACCAGTCCAGGGTGTACCCTGCCTCTCGCCCAAAAGTCAGCTGGGATAGGCTCCAGCATACCCCTGCAACACTAGTGAACAACAAGCGGCATAAAAAAATGAATGAATGAAAGTCAGTTCACACTGAGAAGTATGGCAAAATGCAGTGGCTCACCAGTAGTGGCGTTTTTTTACTTTTTGACACGCTCAGCAATGGAGCCTAACCACCCTCAATCCTCACCACAAATATGAGGGAAGAGAGGAGGGATTAACAATTGCAGTTGCAATTCACGATAATAAGGAGCAAAGAAGAAGTAGAGGAAACGGATACATTTGCGATTGTCATTTCCAGGAAGTGCACAATGTTGCTAATCGATGTGGGACGGCACTAAAGCATTAAGTAGATGCGAGCGTCTTTGTCACATACACATGAACGTACAGGCAAGAGTGCGCAGGGTGGAACTAAGTGGAACTATGTTCTTCATCTCGGAAATCTGACCAGAACTGGACTTAGGAGACCAAGCGGGGGGTAAGTCGCTGTTATTGGACTACAATGCTGATGGGGATGTCGCACAACTTCATGTCAAAAAATCCAAACTATCCCTTTAATGTCCACAATGAAATAAGCTAGCAGAGTGTTAGCATGTTTTGTTAGCCTATATCTCACACCTTTTTCACCAACATTGAATCAGTATCAAGTAAATGTTTAGCATGTATTATTAAATCAGTTGTCCCTCCCCAATTTGTTAGCACATTTATGTTCTCTTGCATCAAATAGTGAATCGCATACTATATGCAGATTGCTGCATGGACAACTCAGTAAAAATTACACTGGTAGTACTGAACAACAAGAAGCAAGTCCTTTGCAAACCTTCAGAGTTGGAGTTATGTAAAGCTCTTGTTTGGCCAGTTAAGGTTCTAGAGATGTGGTTAGAACAGCTGCCCAAGGGGCCCCAGGTGTTTTTTTTTTCATGGGGCCCAGAATTCTGGCGGCTCCCCTGGTGCTGTTCACGAAACAGCTGTCCATGAAGTGATGAGAGCAGAGGAGCAGTCACTGTAAGGTAGGCCTCTAGCTCCCATGAAAACAAAACATCTTCCCATTTCTGCCTTACTCCTGTTTAGCTAGACAATTCTTACATCAGAAAAACACTGGCTGCCATTTTCAAATACTGAACAGCGGTTACTGTCACCGATTACTGATCCTTGTTAGAGATGGCTAGAATCAAACAATAGAAGCACTATAGAATTAAACAATGGAAATACTATTGTTTGAACTTTTGACAACCTTATCAGCTTGCGACACGTAGAAGACACACACTCATACCCTAGACTGACATGAGCTGAAACCCATTAGATGCAAACACATAGCCATACCACTGATCCACGTAGGGGAGCGGTACAACCCCTGCGAGGGTGGGACTTGAGAACAGGATAATAATACGAGTAGGCACTTCCTAGTTCGAGGCTTCTTCCTTCTGCCATTGGATGGACTGAAGTCCAGTGCTGAGCTTTGTGACATATTCCAGGCAATTGCTTCACTAAAGATTGAAAATACAGAAAAGAGTGTCTGACTGGTCTCTTCTCAGGACAAACAAACCCAAATGTTTCATCCTAAAGACGTGAGATAGTGGAAATCTCGTGAAGTTCTTATATACAACCATTCACGAGATTCACGAGTGGCACTGACCAGGGATAACTTAAAACCACAACAACCTCATGATATGGTACTTCCACATCATGTAGAACAAGAGTATAACATTTTAAACATACAGTATACATAAATTTGAAAATCTGGTCTCAGATTAAGAATTCCAGTCATAACTCTTCTTCAATTTTACGAGATCACTTTCAGGGTCGACCAAATAACTGACACGCCTGAAAATGATTGAATCATTGTACAGTACGACTGGTCAGGAGCAGTCAATCATTCCTTGTTTCCTCCCAGTGCACTGCGCTACCTAAGACACCCAGCCAGCTTTGAAATCAGCCCTAATCTAAATGAGTTGACCGACGCTAAATCTGGCTTGAAATGATCTTAATTTACAGTTTATTCCTTGAAGAAAGATCAATGACAATGAGAATGATAAACCCTTAATAATGCAAGTATTGCAAAATCTATTAACTTGTTTAGCAGGGTAGGGTAGTAGGGAATAATAAAAGTGATCTTTGTAAATTTAATCTCACAGTCACCCTCTGCCTTCTCTTATTATCTTTGGCATTACAGTGAACATGCATGCGATATAAAGCTCTCCAAGAAACACTGGTGACTTGTGAGAAAATACTTTGTGTAGTGTCCCCACTCCCTATTTTGTCTGGGCACTGCAGTAAGGAAATCTAGCACTGCTGCACACAGTGGCACTGAGACATTTATTATATCTGACAGAGCAGATTAATATGCTGGAAACATTTAATGTTTTTACTTGGATAATGTAATATAGATATGAAAATGCCAAGAATTACACGAGCATGCCCGATCTGACATGTGTTACAAAAATGCGTCGATTGATAAGATTGTGTGAGTATTCATTGCTCAGTGTAATCCAATACAGGGCCTCATCCGTAAGAATTTGGGCTTTGAAATCAGAGGGCAATGGCTCGATTGCTAGTGTAATGGTTCATATAGCTGACTTTTATGCAGCTGGCGCGGGAACAATGCTAACTCCGGCTGATTCACAGGAGATGTATGATTGACTGTCGACCAGTCCAGGGTGTAGTCCGTATATTGCCGTCTCCAGTCCCTGCTATGAAAAGAAAAACACCATCTTTAAAGGTTTATATGTCTTCATATTCCCGAGGTCCTCTTTTAGTTCAAAACAAAACAATACCATTAACTACAGTTGCCCATGTCCATGTTGCTGTTTGATACATAGCAATCTCATACTGTAAGCAGCATAGAGGATGACATCAAAACCATCTAAGTAAATCTTTAGAAAGTGTTGATGGTGAGGTCATGAAATGACATCATTGCCACATCACTGCTTTTTCAAGACTAATCAATGTCGTCAGATGACAACCGTGTGTGTTTCGTAATGGTTAATGGGGTATTTTGGGGAGAAAATTAGCAAAACTGTTATCTAGTCCCCCCTTGTTTATCGTGGTTAATACTTTCCAGACAGTGAATTTTCGCAAAGTAGAATTCAATATTAATAAACTGAATATTTTCATAGTTAGAGCATAGTAACCTTGTTCATGACCTTCTAAGTATGTTTTTTTTACCATTATTAGAACCCTGTAGACATGAAATAACACCCCCGTGGTCACCATTTACGCTCCTATTATTCTGTGTTTCCACCACATGGCACAACAGGCACCGGCTACAGGATCACTGCATGGACGTAAGAGATGGCCGCCACTCATAGCATGTAGCAAGCTATCCAGCTAACTAGTTAGCCTCTAATTTATTTGTTCTAAACTTAAGAAAGTGTTTAAATGGCGTGGGGAAGAAGGTCAAAGTAAGAATACAAAAATGTATCACTTCTACATGGAATAGGAGGAGAGCATTTTTCAATCTCTCATGCCGGACATGCCATGGCTTAATCCATGCAGTGTTAAGGTAATGTACTCCTAAGGTAGTGTCTCATAAATGTAGCACTACTGACGCCTAGTGACCAGAATACTACAAGTACATATGACTTGTTTTTTATTCATAATAGGCCATAGTCAACCATGAAACAGCGACCATTTATTAATCAATTATTTTTTTTTAAAACTGCGATACAGCGAGGGCATGACGTTCGAACCGCAACGTAGCGAGGGACGACTGTACAGCATTTCAAATTAAATCTTATCTTTTCACAAACTCTGTATGTTGTACATCCAGACATAACAAATACCACATTATCCAACATGACTTTATTGTCTTTATCTATTATTTCAAATTCATAGTTTAATAGTTTAAAAAATGCCATATTGCAATAAATATAAAAGGATCCCTGTTTTTCAATACCCTTTTTTGGAAATACATATTTTAAGACAAAATGCAACCTAAAATGATGCAATATCTGTGAAATAACACTTGGTAGGTTACAGTAGAAAAGGACCTCCTATTTCTTAGCAGCGCAACAGTTGTTTGATAACTGCTTCATCGGCATAATCTTAAAATTAGCATCATAACTTCTCCTTTGTTGTTTGCTTACTTTCCCAACCCTTCCAGACATTTTTTTTTCCAGTGGGTCTCCGTGTCATGACTGCAGCTGTCCAGGTCACTGTTGTGTGTGAGTGAAGGGAAGAAAAACTCGGTCTCACTTGGGGAGCCAACAGTTGGTTTGCATGTATAAATCTCTAGATTCTGAATATAAGACGAGCCATAATTTTCAGACTTTTTTCTAGCAGAAAATACTAAATCAGCAGTAAGCCTGAGCAATATGGACCAAAACTCATATCCCAATATATACTGTATAGGCTGAATATCGATATACGATATACAGCGGTGTGAACAAATGCCCCCTTTGCCTCCTTTCAGATTTCTTATTTTTTGCATGTTTGTCACACTTAAATGTTTCAGATCATCAAACAAATTTAAATATTAGTCAATGACAACACAACCGAACAAAAAATGGCGTTTTTAAATGAAACTTTTTATTATTAAGGGAGAAAGAGCCAAACTCAAGACTCCACAACAACATCCACAGAACTGCAGGCCTCACTTGCCTCAGTTAAGGTTCAGGCCCTGGAAGACTTGCTGTGATAAATGGAACCATGAATTCGGAAGGAGAATGTCCGGCCGCCTCTTCATGACCTCAAGCTGAATCGAACTTAGTCTCTGCAGCAGGACAATGATCCAAAACACAATATTATTGGTGACATGCTGACAAACACTGGCAGATCCCACTCAGAGTGCGCTCAGATGGTAGGCAGTGCTTGTGCACAAAGCCGAGAGGAGACACTCGCAGCAGGTTCACCTTTTTTCCTTTCAGGTTTCTTTCCTGTATTTGAGCAGGAAATGTGCAAATTCTGCCATTTTTACTTGAGAAAATGTTAAAAACGATTGTAATCATACAGAAAATCCATTTGTAATACAGTTCAGTGGACAAATATTTGTATTTATTTAGTGTTATTATTCATTCTTTTTATTTTTCATCATGCCTGACGCATGTCACTGAGTTCAGTATAGGTGAATATGCTGTATTATAAGCTATATACGCTTTGTGTTGTGAGTGACAAAGCAAATGAGTGTAATTAGTGCAAATGAGTGTAATCTACTAGTACATCTCATTAATACTTTTATTTTTAGAATAAGATGAGGACCATTAAAAGAACAAGCTGCAGGCTGAATTGGCCTTCAGCGCTGCACTTTGGACTCCCCTAATTTACAGTGATTTTTTTTTAAGCCAGTGTATTGATGCAGACAAGGAACAGTGACAGTTTGAACAGTTTTAATATATTTTTATTTTAGTAAATTAAAGTTCCTTACTGCCTTGAGTGCAGCATTAATAGTTCCAGATTGTAGCACTGTTCCCAGTCTCTACTGATTTACGTATTTCACCGAGAAGGCCAAATGTTCCCAAACAGGAGACTTGACGGAAGAGGTTCTTCAGAGTCTCCTTAGCACTATCACTAGCCATGACTCCCGGTAGCCAAAGGTTGAGTTGTACAGTTTTCATCCATCTCCGTTTACACACCAAATACGCATTTATGCACATTTTCTGGGCTTGTAGAGGTGCATTGCAAAGCCAGATGTACATTTCTTGACCCTCGCTTTCAGTGTGTACCGTGTGGGAATTTGCTACGCTGCTGTGCTGAACTGAAGACTCCGTGCTGGAAAATCCACAGATTAATACGTGTACCATTACACCCCTAGTTTAAAACATAACGTACGTACATTCTCCAAGGTTCTCTGCACTTGGTTTATTAAAACAAAGTAATAACAGTCAACTCCATTCTTGATGGTGTTGAGAGCTCTTTATCCCCCTGAAAAAAACAGCATGTACTGTAGTGGAGCAGCCAAACACGACGTAATCGAACATGTTTTCACTGGGTGTTTAGATTTGCAGTGTTGACAGAAGATAGAACACTGACATTTACATCACATTAAAAAGGCCAACTTGCCAGCAAGTACGTAATTGAACGCAAGTGAGCGTACACCTGATGTTGGGGCAGCTATACTGTACCGTGAAAAATAATGATACTGTGTACGGGTAATACTAATATAGTGGATTTAGATATTTTGTCCCACCCCTGGTACTCATGAGGGTACACCATGTTTTAGAACCAGTTAATCCTCTCTATTTCAGTGTTACACTAGTCCTTCATACAGTAAATGTCACGTGTAAATTGTGGTAAATGTAGGTGTGAATGAATGAATGTTTGAGACTAAAAATACGAATTGGGAGCAGCACTCTTGAGCCAGGTCTTATTTCATCGACTTGGCTGGAAGCAGTCACCCTCTACCTTAATTCTTGCCTGGAAGCAGTTCAGACTTTACCTCACATCTAAAGGCACACACAAAGGTATCTACAGACTGCTGCAGTTTTTTTCTTACAGGCACTACTGAGGTCAGCTTTAGATTTTCAACCAAATGGCAACGAAAGTGCACAGGCTGTCGTCACACTACTAAAAAGTAGACATTTTTTGGGAATATGTTTTCAAGATATGATGGATGAATTTGGAGGAATTCTACAAAGGGAATTCAATATTTTCTTATTGTTTTTATCCCAAGCTTTCTTACAATTTTCATGGGAAAGTAAGTTGTCTTGGAAACAGTGAGGGTGCTTTTTGATTTTGAGTAGGATTTTGCTAAAAGTACTTTGATCCTTATGATGTGTATAAAATTTTGATGGGCCAACGTAATACGTTTTGTTGCAGATCCAAAAAGGAAATAAAAAGGTACAAATCCAGGATTGTTCCATTAATGATTCATTAATGTTCAGTCTGTGCTCTCCTCCTGAGTATTCCAGTCTTGTTCCAGTCTTCCAGTTTTGTTTCATACTTGATTAAATACTGTGACATTAGACCTAAGAAGTTAAAATAAATAAAAAAGTAAAGTCGACATATATTCAAAATAGGATTCAGAAACATAAGGACAGTAATGTGGTCAAATCATTAGACCTGAAACAGATGTTGGCAACAGGTGACTACTGTCATAATTTGGTCCAAAAGCAGTAACCGCAAATGGTTTTTGAGAGCAAGAGAAGGCTCAGCCTGTCCAGCAATGCTCGTCAGTAATTCCATTAATGCTTCAGAAGATTTGTATATTTCACCATCTGCGGAACTGTAATGAAAGAATTCATGGAATCCAGGGAAATTTATGGCTGCACAAGCCTGAGCTGAACACCTGTTCCTGCATTTGGAGAAATTATTCATCGAGGCTATATTCACACTGCAGGCCTGTTCCGATTGTTTTGCTCAGATGTGACCTGGATCAAATGCTTTCATGTCAGCATGAACAGTACAATCCTGATTTTTTTCAAATGTGACTCAGGCCTTGTTCGTATGTAGATATAAATCCGATATGTATCCGATGCTACTGCAGTCTCAACGGTCAGGTCACACACTGTATATCTGACATATGCGTTATTGAAAGGCATGGTTTAAGGTACTCTTGGATAAAGGTACTCACCGATGTAGGCAAAAGTTGTTCTTCTCATCCGAAAATTATTTTAAAAAGGTGCTACTGAAGCAGCTCTCGTCAATGTCCCAACACTCCTGCCTCCGAAATCCACCCACACGCTCCTTGGAACAGACATCGCAGCAAGTTGTCTACGAACTGCCATAGACCAAATTCTTGCCCTCGTTCTTTTTAATCTCCTACACGGAATCATTTGGTTGAGAAAATATTGACTCCCGTTGCACAAAATCCTTGAAATTGCCACAAACGCGTTAAGGAGAGCATGCTAGTGTTGTGCGGATCAGTACTGAAATATCAATACTTCTGATACCAGCTCTTCATGCTCTAAAGTCGATTTTTAAATCAAAATATTAATACTTAAGAAATATGATTTTGTCCTTTGTTTTTTCTGATGTTGCATATTAGCTTGGCTATATTCTAAATCGCCTCGCTACCTCAATATACTTCAGGGTTTAAAATAAATCAATAAATTACTATGATGTCTTGATTTTTTTATGCTATGATTGGAAATACTGTACACTACTTTTTAAAATTTGCCAGACACATTAGGTGTATTTGCATAGTATCGGATTGACATTGCCTGAATTTTACCCAGTATCGGATCGGAAATGAAATCAGTGGTACTGCACATCACTAGAGCACACATATTGCAGCAATCATTACTTCCGTAAACACACGGAAATACGTGTGACGTTGTGCTTTTGCGCATGCACGTCACTTTCCGGACGCTTTGCTTTCACATTAACAAGTCACATTTTTTTCGGGAATGTGAACGACCACACAAAAAATCTGATTTAAACAAATAATCCAAACTGGCCATAATACCCTCCAGTGGGAACGTAACCCTGCACTTTTTGACCCCTCATGGCTTCAAAATAAATGATGCATGTGTATGAAGTAGCCAAAATCTACCGGTATCGCTCCTGGCCTATCTGGAGAGTCTAATTGATTGATTTGATCTTTACACATTTTCTGTCAAGGTTTCAGTATGTTTTAATTAATGCAGTGCAATATCTTCATGTGCATACAAGAGAAAAAGAGGTTCATAACACATACTGACATGTCATTCTTGGATACTAATTTCATATCATTTTTAAGGCTGTCAAAAATAGCGCTTTAACAGCGGTAACTACAGTCATCCCTCGTTTGTCTCGATTAATTGGTTCCAGACCTGACCATGATCAGTGAATTTCCACAAAGTAGCATTCAATATTAATAAATGGAACATTTTTGTAGTTAAAGGGATAATTCAGATTTTTTGACATGAAGTTGTATGACATCCCCATCAGCACTGTGGTCCAATAACAGCTACTTACCCCCCACTTGGTCTCCTAAGTCCAGTTCTGGTTAGATTTCGGTGATGAAGAACGTAGTTCCACTTAGTTGCTGGGGACAATTAAGTCAAAACTTTGGCTTCTCAAAACAATATGCGTTCAAAATAGTAATACATTTGCGTGACAAAAAGGCCTTCTCAAAAAAATCAGACCTCAGTCAAACTCTTTACTTAATTGTCCCCAGCAACTAAGTGGAACTACATTCTTCATCACATAAATCTGACCAGAACTGGACTTAGGAGACCAAGTGGGGGGTAGGTCGCTGTTATTGGACTACAATGCTGATGGGGATGTCATATAACTTCATGTCAAAAAATCCAAACTATCCCTTTAAGAGCATAGAAGCTTGACCATTATTCGAGTGCCCTATAGACATGAAATAACACCCTGTGGTCACCTTCACACTACTATTATTCTTTGTTTACACCACATTGCTCAACTGTAATGCGCAGGCTGCGGAATCACTGCAAGGACACAAGAGACAACCATGTTTAACCACTAGCAATATATTATTATTATAAATTATTAATTCATGCATTAATACATTTTTGAAAAACCGCAATAGAGCCGTTTAAATTTTTTGTGTAATTAACGCATGCACATCATGGCACGCCACGCCTCTGTGGCCTAGTGTAGCGTCCCCACAGTCACACACAGTCTGACGCTCATTTATAACTTTGTTCTGATCTGAACACATCAACAGCAGTGCAATGCCAACACCAGCCATTGAACGACACTTCCTCATTGTCACTAGACAACGCAAGGTGCATTCAAGGACTCTCTGAACATCACAACAGCGTCTTTATTACGCGTGTATGTGTGGTCGAAATAAACAGGAACACAAAGAAAAAAAAAAAAAGATAATAAAATAACGAGTCAATTGTCTTTCTGTTCATAAAATACAGTAAAAATGAGCATATTTCACACGTAGTTGCAAATGGTGATCAATCATGATGCATTAATTTGAAAACTGTAGTTAAAATTTTTTTATCATATGACAGCCCTAATCATTTTGTTAAAATGGTCAAATTCAAATGCTGTATTTATCTTGACACAGCATACATCAACACATCCGTAGGGATTTAACTTGAGCAATTGATAGATATATAATAAACGCTTTAATCCCAGCCAGATTCAACACAACACATTTTTGGAAGACCAAACCAAACGCTGAAAGACAAAACCTTGGCAAATGTCAACTCATTTTTGGACCTTCTGCGAGAATAGTTCCCAGATCCCTCAGACTTGTCTGAAACATATTATTTCCTGAATAACTAGCAAATCATTTACAAAACGTGTGTGTGTGTGATTATAACTTCTTGTGTACCTTCTTGCAAAAGTATGGAAGAGTTATGACAGTACCATGGCAGCTCAGCTGTGGCTATAACTTCAAGTTATCAATCTACATACAGTATACAGTATCTCACAAAAGTGAGTATGCCCCTTACATTTCAGCAATATTTTTGTTACTCTATATCGTCTCAAGGGTCAATACAATAGAAATGAAACTTCAGTATACAGTACTTATCGTCAGTATACAGCTTGTCTAGCAGAATATATTTACTATCCACTGAAAATGACTCAGCACACATCCATTATTGGTAAAAATTTCAGGTGCATCGGATTTTACCTTGTATCGATTAAATTCGTTTTTTAATGTAAAAATATAATAATAATAATTACCCAAATTACGTCTTATATCTTAAACACTTGCATTAACTGTGGATGGTTCGACATCCATTGTTTTTATGTCCGACTTGAAAAATGTATCCTTGTACTGTTAATTATGCTGAATTTCGAATGGTAAAAATGTTCACAATTTTACAATACTCAGCACAGTGAAAGGCCTCATGAGGAAACGTCCATTTATTTATTTATTTTTTTAATTTATTCTGTATCCATATGTTTCTCCTAAAAGACGCTGGTCAAAACACCGCTATGGTGAACGGGAGTAGCGGGAATGTAAAAAAAAAACCCAGCGGAAATAGGGACAGTCGCGTCGGAATGTGCGGCGGGAAATACACTTTAATAGTGGAGAAGGCAGCAGTGGTGTTCCAAGAAGCCGCTGTAAATGATAATGATGATTGCTGTGGTTGCATGAGAGATGAGGAAGAGTATCACAAGTGGATTAGACATTTTGATGAGCTTGTTGGGTATTGTGGAGACGAGGATTTGACAATTTCTGAGCCTGGTGACATCAGGATATGCAAATTTAGATTAGTGAATTTACTCCCATCACAAACTTTGGGTCATACTGATGATTTTTATAGTTTCATTTATAGTATGCCTTTATCGCTAACCATTTTCAAGCTCCAACCGTTTGAAATAGTAATATCAAAAGGGAATATTTTCTTGAAAAAGCTCTGGCGCCTAAAGGGTTCATTCAGATGTACAATTTGCTACATTTACTGTAAGTATGCCAGTGACACGAGCCGTTTTCAACTCTGTCTTGTCAAATGCACTGTGTACTCTCCCTGGCTGTAGGGAGTTTCTCTAAGGAGGGGCGGTCGCTGTGTGTGACTGGCCAATCCCAGAGCGTGAAGAGTGAATACATAAGTAGTTACCCAATGAGGATTTTCCTTCATCAGGATTATGGGTAATGATGAGTTGTACTTGTTTCATGCTCGTACTCGGCAAAAATGCATTATCTGTAACGGATACTTGTATAAAACAAGTATCCGGCTCATCCCTAGTGATAATGGCCAAATATAAAGTTTTTTTTTCAGTCTTGCTTGTGCAAAGTAATGCCTTGAGATCTTGTTTGGACTATAAACCGGTTGGTACAATTTCATGCGCAACATCTTCCCCTTTCTGTCTTGCCACATGCGGCATCTACGTCACCCAATAAACCCGTGAGACCCCGTCAGGTTCACGACTCACTTGAGTCACCAGTCACAGAGTGCATGCGCGGAAACTCACAGATTTAATTGAAGTATGACAAATACGCAAGTTAACTACTCACTGCGAAGATCAAATTATTGACTCTATACCATTGTGGAAAAAAAATAAAGCTCAGTCTATGGTGACCCGCAATTAAGTTAAGACAAATTCACCAAGCAGTCATGCCTTGGGGGAGGGTTTTCAATTTGTTGTAGCGAATGAGCCGTTGATAAGGTATGGTTGTTGTCTTTCTCTCTGCCTGTTGGCCCCTTATGCACTGTCTCCCCCCTTGTCCTGTGAGCAAGGACTCCTGTGGAAAGAAACTTCAGATCATTTATATTAAAGTTGAATGGTTTGATACCATATTTACAGTATATACTATGAATCTGAACCGGAATCATTCAAGTTTGACAGCAACCCTAAAGCGAATATTGATATGCTTCGTGCAACTAATGATGCCCATATAAAGGTGTATTAAATGAGGCAGCAAAAAAATTCTGTATCTTCGCTTTGTAATAATTTCCACAGATTTGACTATTCATTGGCTTTTGTGATAAATTTGTTAAATTGTTAAAAGACTTCATGGACACTCCTGTACGCCTGTAGTGAATGCATCTTGGATGAACGTATGCGGTCACATTTATAGTTTGCACAGATACGGTATCTATAATGTGTCATCATCATGTGGTTTCAGTTGTAGCTTTGCATTTAATAGAAGAGTGGGCTTTTGGCCACTTTGGAGGTCTGCACTCTCCAAGGCTTTCAAGTTAAGACTTTTGTCACATTGTTTGGCAGTCCTCTAAATCTCATACAGATGCTAAACTGTACCTTGTCCATGGCTATCACAATTGCGGAGAACTGTCACTTTTAGACCACCCAGGATATCTGTCAATCTATCTATCTGTTCATCCATCCATTCAACAATCCATCTAGCTATCGATCTATCTTCTGGTTTCTACACTGCATGATCAAGCATGGTGTGTGTATTATCCAGTGCTGGCCCTGGCCACATTGGGGCCCTAAATAGAATTTTATTTGGAGCCCTGCAAATGATCAAATGATCATATTTCTACAGTACTACTGTTTTCCTCCTCTGGTACTCCTCTTTGTTCTTCACATCTCACTTCATGGTTACTCTTATGTAGATTAGAAACATTAAACATCAGTGGGAGGGATAGAAGGAAAAGAGTTCCTCTCCCATCAGCAGATGCGTTGTTTTTGCAAGAGACATGCACAAGAATGGCAGACGAGACTGATTGGCGGCTTCGGTGGGGTGACACGTGCTTTTAGCCATTAAAGAAATGTAAGTGCAGTACTCATTAGTAGATCTGCCAATATAACACTGTTGTTTTCCACAGAGGTAGAAAAGGGCCAGGCATTGATAGTAATGGTAATAATTAACAGATAAGTTCTGGCGCATCTATTTGGGGAACTGTCCTTTTCGAGAGGAAAACTGAGACGGAGTGGAGGCAAAAGTGTACACTCAGTTGTCTAAATGGAAAAGGCTGCTGCCCCACTTCAGTTGTTTTAGAGGGGAACAGTCTTCGCTGTCAATTGACACAGATGGAAACAGAGGTCTGTGCCTACCTGCCACCCCCGATGAGGGCTTCTCCTCAGAGCCATACTCATTGAGCCTGTGGTTAGCCCAAATTATGTTTTTTGTTCAAAGGAAGAGAATTTTCTTTAATTTGTACGGTGTCCCAGGCTTGAACCATTTATTTATCTATCATTATATTCATTCTGTCATTCATATCTAATATCTATCTAGCTTTCATTCATTGTAAAGTAACAAACTAGTCTATGTCCTAGCCTGTCAACACTTCGTAGATGTTACCTTTCACTAAGCCTGGTGTTTGCAGGAGTACTGTAGGTCAGTAGGCTTTTCCAAAACATAGAGCAGGACAGCACATCTGAATGTTATTACCTAACAACATAGGTTCCATGAATGAAATTAAGATGTATAGGGAGTTTTGCTGGGTTCCAGACCTTTGAATCTGCCGGCTCCAGCAAATTGACTGATGCGTCTGGTGTCGTGACATTAAACACCAGGGTTTTTGGTAGAAAAAAAAAAGATTGATCCAATGGGGACCGTGGGGAGACTGATGCGCTCATGCATTGTCAATTTGTGCGTCATGTTTTTTCCCAATCAACCCATACTGTACCTTTCTTTACAGTCTCCAAATCTTGGCAAAAACTACTACATCTGTATAGCTGCTCTGACTTTGGAGCCAGATTTAAAAAAGATAGTGTTGATCCCTACAGTGATTGATTAGGTATAATGTAATTACCTTCTCTTGTGGAACTTGGCAGAGTAGAAGCACGGGCCTGACTATAGATGGAAAGCCAATGTAATGAGTCATTTCTTGATTATATCAGTCAAAGGTACCTTTTTAACTGGTAGTTTTAGGTTAATTGGTCATTTAGTGCCCAAAAAACTCCAGACCACAGCAAAATGAAACAAATCAAGTGTCACCCCAGGTTCACTAGGTACATCTGTATAATCGATTGAGATTCATTACAAGAATTATATTAAAAAGAAAAAATCTGCCTTTACAAAGATAGCAGAGAGGTGTTTGTAATATGTTGCACCTAAGTTGTAAGGTATTACTAATGCATAATAAACAAAGATGTGGTGAAAGTTCTCCATTCTGTGTTGTAGATAACAACACATGGTTTTACTTGAAGAGGAAATCCTATTGGATTTATTTTTATATGACTTGTGCTCTTCTTCCATAAACTTCTCAGAGCGCATTGTGTTTATTATGCTTATGCATGCATCTTTGGACCAAATGGGTGTTCCAATAAGGTTATGAAAGACTGGTACATAAGAGATGATTGTGTCAATATCGCGGAAAAATAATCTGACAGACTATGGCAAACAATACCTCCATATGAGAGTGATTTCCTGATTTCCTGCTTTAAGTTAGCAGCAGCCTTTAAGAAAAAGACCCCCACAAGGCGATTAACTTTATTATAATGTTTCCCTGGTGATCATACAGTAGATAAATATAATGTTAGTCAGCTATGACAGACTTCTTGGAATAACATTACTTTAAAAATAACATTTATTAAATGGGAAAGCTTGTTGCTACTAGGGTTATGTGAAATGTTCTTTTCTGGGTAGACATTTTAGTTTGTTCATAAGATGAACACTATTTGTATAACTAGATGTCACGGAGTGTTATCAAAGTGTTATTATTTTCTTCATTTCAGCTGCTTTGAACATCTTGCTTCTTAGGAGGATTTCCAATCAGAATTTGTCACGTGTTTTAGTGATGTAATGTTTCAGTGTGTTAATCAGAAACACTTCTTGTCTTTCACTTTGCGCACCCCTACACGGGGCCCTACGCACAGTGCATCTTCTGCGTGTACAGAGGGTCGGGCAGGGGCGGTCCTGCCCGCACCAATTTCAGTTGCCATTTCTGTTTCCAAAAGAAGCAATGATCTTTAATCAGTTGGTGGACAGAAAATTAAACACCACGGTTTCGTCTGAGGAGACTGTTTAAAAATCCTATACCGTACACAATTGTGGTGATGTCTTCAGCTCATTTTATAATCTTTTTACCTGCTTATGTCCAGTGCACTATACTGTACCTTGTACCTGTCTGTGCACACATCAAAATGCACTGTGAAGCCTCTAAGGTTGAATACATTACATGTGAGAACCTTGGTCTGTTTTGAAGAACATATTTTCCCAAGGGACATAATGAATATAGAAATAATCAGAGGTGTGAATACTTATGCAAAGCTATTTGACTTTTTTATTTTTAATAATTTGCAAACATGTGAGGGTCACTGAAGTCTCATGTTGTGTGATGTCATGCATGATGGTGGTTTGTAGTCATATTTGTACCCCAAATTTTGGTTGACTTCCAAATTATACAACCTAAGGCGTGTTCGACTTTAGAGGTTCCACTGTATTGTTAGCAACATAGTGGCGCCGTTAATAAAAATAAAAAAAAAGAAAAAACGTATAAACCAGAGAATGTATGATGTTTTTACTTCTGCACATATTAGGGCAGCTAATGGGCATGAGGGATTTCAGCGTAGACTCCTCTAACCATTTTTTCCAACTGAAATTGAAAACTATTGTAATGAAGTCTTTCAAAACACACAACATTCTTTAGGGATACAGTTTCGAGATGTTTATTGACTATGCAGTGGGCATTTGTCTCAACATCTAAACGGCCAACATTTCAACACACACAGTGTTCTCTATTCAACAAAACCTTGAAATAAAATACTGAGTCTTTCTTGTGATGTTACCCAGATGGTAATCATTTCAGTGTATGTTTTTATTCATATTTTTTTACATAACCATGTTTCTCTTATAAACATTTGTTATCAAGTTAGATGACGTATTAACATCAGTGTTTATTTTCATTACATCCTGTTTTTTCCTGGAATCTTACAGGCTTTTTTTTTTCTGATCATCCATTGAATGTAAACATTTTGTAAGTGTCGCATGTCCATTTTTTCCTTCCACATTTGTGCTAGTGAAATTAACTATTGAATGACATGCTGTTGTTTAAATTGATTGCCGATACATATTTTTACTCTAAACTCACTCAACTAAAATCTATAAGATAGAAGTGTGCAGGAGTGAAGGTACAAGGTACAAATGTCTGAAGGGGTACGTGACTGTAAAAGATTTGGAAACCACTGTTGTAGATTATTCATTGGTATCCTCCCAGACATAAAAAAAAATAACAGCACTTTATGTGTTTTATGCCACTTGAGTCGCCAGTAGTGGACCTGGTGTGTAATGATTTAAGAGCTGAGGTATGAGCGGACACCGAGAGGTTTCCAAGTGATGATGTAAAGACAGGAAACAGGGACCTTAAATTAGGCCACAAGCTTTCCACTGTTGTTTTGCACCTTGTTCAGTGAGGTGACAAAGCTCTGACAGTTTTCGCTTGTGCTGTAGCCAGGGACCTCCTTAGTCAGGCATTGGATTGCCAAAAGTAAACAAAGCGCACATTTTCTTTCATTGCAGCTGGCAGAAAATGTTAGCACCTCTGAACTTTGCAAGAGACGGCTGTAAATGCAGCAAATAAATGTAAGACAGTACCGCCTTTTGTACGCCTAATATTGGTGGCCAGTATGTCTTCAACTAAAAAAGTGAAAAAGATGTTGTCTGTTTCCATTTTCATTTTGTTGACTGGGCTTGTTATCACAGGAATGACCTCTGTGCACCTGCATACCACTGCCAAGTGCAATTGGCACCACCAAACCCACTATTTGGACACTCAACAGGATAAGCGAGCAGATAGATAGAGCTGATCACTGAAAGGCTGATTACAAACTGAAAATTGAGTTTCGTATAAAAAATGCTAGTTGATGACGTAGGTTACCCTGTCTAATTAATCAGATTGTTGGGTCTGGGGAGGTGGTTGGATTAGCCAGTCAGGTTTATGCCTGTCAACCCTCCCGCTTACACCGGGAAAACACCATATCTCGCCCTTCTTTCCTTTTAATTAGAGATGCCCGATATTGTCTTACTGATAGACGATTAACAATGCCAATATCGGTAGCAGAGGAGAAGCGGTATGGAAAATGGATGGATGGATGGATATCGTTAGCAGCTCTTCCCCCAACCTAATGTTGTGTAATGAAGTGATGAGAAAATGATAAGGCAGTATAACAATGTGGCACAAAAGGAGTGAAGGTTTATAATCACTGTAAACGGATTATATAACAGTCATAATAGATAATAATAAATATATAAGTGCTGAAAGGGTTAACAGTTGACAGAAACGTAGTTGGATGATGTGTGAGTACAGACAATGTTCTCATAAAGGAATAAAGACTTAGTAAGTGTAGAAGTGATTAGACATTATGTTGTATGTACACAGTGGTTCAGAACTCTTTTTTTTTCCTTGTACTTTGTAAACATCAACTGCTTACACAGTTTCTTGAAATCTTCATTTTAGTGCATTGCTTGAGTCCTTTACTCCATCCGTTCCATAATGTGATTCTACTGGTGGCAATTTCTTCTTGGTGCTACTATTTAGGCGGAGCCGCATTACGCACAAACAATACAACTTAAGCCATTACAAACTGAATATTTGCAATCAGAAGGTGAAACTTGACCGTGGACATACTGAGCTTCTTTCTCTGTGGAGCACGGTGTAGTTTGATGAGGTCTTACTTGCGTGCCAATATCATTATATAATATAGAAAAACTGATACCGATATGATCCGGGATCAAATTTTTATGCCACTGTTGGCCGATAATATCGTTGTCCTATATTTTTCCGCTATTGGAACTTTCGTGAAATAAAAAATCCTCTCCGGTTATGCAAGAGCAGCACAGCTTCCAGTCCGCTCGGCAACACTTGGGAAACATCGGCATAAGACATCCTGTAGTCAGTAAAGTTAGGCCTTCATCATCCTGCATCACAGGAATAGGCATTGGGGTCCCCTCAAGGGGATGCTGGTGCTGGGGGTGCTGATAGAAATTCTGCAGGAAGACCTTTACTTTCACCGTACTTGTGACAAGCAACAGTTGATGATGAACCACACATATGGTCTTTAAATGTTGCTTAACGTATTCTTACTTCAGACATAATGTTGGTGGGGGAAAATGCTCACTTCATAAGCCTATGAAATCAGTGGGGATCATCACAATCATGACAAAACAGTAAAAAGATCCTGTCTCGTCAAGGGTGTGGTATCAGAGAACTGCGGGGTCAGAGAGATGACGTCCAAAAACAACATCCTTGACACATTTGGTGCTTTTCATGTTTTAGGATCCGTCACTCTTTGTTGCAATAAACACTAGTGAATTGTTTGAACCGTGGTAATATCCTCTTTCTTTTCTTTCCTAGAGATTTATGCTTGGCCTTGGACAAGAGCTGCTGTGATGATGGAACCTCAATTTTTATACACAGCTGGTTAAAGGTCAAATCTAATTAGATTATACCTTTTCCATCAGTAGTAACACTAGTAGTACTGCAGTTCTACACCACTGCAAACAACAACCACAATAATGAACATACTGTTAAATTAGTACCTCAGTCCAAAATGACATTACTTGTTGAGGTTGTCATACAGTTGTAGTCAGTCAGTGTATGTGAGAAGATAGCACATCAGTTTTTTTTTTGTTGTTTTTTTACTTTTATGGTACATATTGTATAAATACAGCATCTTAAGCAATTGTGAGTATTTGTGCCCATGATGTTTTATAGCCATACAACAGTAGTTTTCAAAGTGTAAAATCTAAAGAAAACATTTTGTCAAACCTGCTAAGCTAATTACAGTTACTGTATGCTTAAAGGCAAAATGAAGTGATTTTTTTTTCCAGAAATATTCTCCAAAAAATCATTTGAGGGAGTGTGGTAGTAGGGGACGTCCCCGCCGTGTTATTTTCCCGTCGACTCACTGTGCCATACTTTGAAAACCCCTGATGTAAGAGGTTAAACAATAGCTTAAAGAGGCAAACCTAAATCAAGTCTTTTAAACTGTACTTAAGAGATGAACCTCATCCCCACTGCATTATCTACCTTTTCCTAAAGGCTTCAATGCGTTTTCATGTATATTTGTCCTCCACTCAGACTTGTGTGCTCAATATCAAGTATTACAAATCTTCTGAGCAGACCATTTTACAGAATTACAGCTCTCGAGGGTAGCATTCCTCTTTTATCTCTTGTTGACAATATCTTAAAATAAAAAAAATGTGATCGAGATGAAACATTACTCGGAATTTATTGCAAGTTTATTTGGATTTGCAAACAGAAAGTCCCTTTACTGCTATAAAGTCAAAATCTGTTTTCTGAATAAGACCTCCTGAAGATAAGAAAACCTTTTGATGGAAGCTCATTCTTCTGTTTTTCTTGCAGTTGTTTTCTCAGCAAATATTGAATCCCCCTTTAGTGAACTAATATCCAAATATTGTGACAAATAATGCTTTTTAAAATGTTGCCTAAACTAATTCTTAAGTAGAGTTTCTTAAAGTGTAAAAGGTGCTTTTTACACTTACTTTAGAATGCAATTTTTTTTA
The DNA here is from genome assembly GCF_027744805.1 of Dunckerocampus dactyliophorus. Taxonomy (NCBI): domain Eukaryota; kingdom Metazoa; phylum Chordata; class Actinopteri; order Syngnathiformes; family Syngnathidae; genus Dunckerocampus; species Dunckerocampus dactyliophorus. Next base: position 23,239,422 of record NC_072830.1, read on the forward strand.
TCATAATAATGGAAGATTGAAATCAGCTCAGAGCAGCATGGTGGTGCATCTGGTTAGCAGGTCTGCTAGACAGCCAGAATGTTCTGGGATTGAATATCAGCTGAGACCGCTCTTATGTGGAGTTTGCAAGCTCTCCTCATCCTTGCGTGGGTTTATCTGTGTACTCTAGTTTCCTCCCACGGTCAAAATAAATGTACGGTAGGTGCGAATGGTTGTTTGTCTATACCTGCCCTGTGATTGACTGGTGACCAGTCCGGGTTGAACCCCGTCTCTTAACAGGTTAAGTGGTAGAAAAGAAATGAGTGACTGAAATCAGTTCAAGCTACTGGAAGTCTGATAGTGACCCTGGTGAAACATAACAAAGTGGGGAAAAAAACGTAATAATCAGTTTTGCAATACAATGGGTTAATGAGACCTGAAAAGAGATGCATAAGGAGCCGGAATGTTTGGGTTTCTCCAGTCACAACAATCTCACTTAAGTGGCATGCAGGTAATTAGATGTAGTGCATAACAATAATGCCAAACCCTTCCTGAAACACTTTCAGAGGACCGTTCACAGACATGACGCAGTGGTTGTGTGTCATTAAACATCCATATCACCATGCCAAAAACCACACAACCACAGAAATGAACATGCCAACCCAAAGTTATTTGAACGTGCGAAAACAATGTGGTCAATGGAGGGCTCGGAAAAGGCCCCTACTGCTGAATCGTGCATCTGTTTCATGAGGAAATGTTCATGGATAGGAACATTTATTGTACTGTAATTCCATGTGCTTAAAGTATTTGGAATTTAATCACAGTTTTCCTGAAAAACATGTCTTAAAAGTTGCACAAAACTTGATTGGATTTCACACGATTGCAGGAGATTTCAGCACAACAACATACCTCATGAGGAAATAGTGGTTAATTTTTTTACATTTGTAAAAGTAAAGAAAAGAGTTCAAATGTTCCCTAAAACGTTGCCTGTGCAATAATTATAAAATGGTTTTATTTACTTCTGATTTAAAAAAATTGAAAGATGAATTAATTATGATATGTAATTAATTGATCTAAATAACGTCTTTTTTGCTGTCGCCTACAAATTGCTGAGAAAAACCCTCATCTTGATGTATTTTTATTAAAATTCATTACATATACTGTATATATTGTGGCAAACCAAAATCTTGATATACTAGAGAAGCACTAGAGAAGCCAACCACCATAGTTCCCTCTATATAGTGATTCACTATTGATTTTTTTGGATTGATATTTTGTAGAACCTGTTGGAAACTTGTCCTGTATTTTTTTTGTCTAAGTGCTGACCATTTTTTGTGGTGCTTTATGCACAAATGGCAAAAATGTTACTATCTCGCAATATTAAAGAATCCTTTAAAAAATTCCTGGATCCAGACGGATCACTTGTAAAATGTAATCAGTTCTTCCATATCCTGTTTCCGACAATTCCTGAATTTCATTCAAATCCATTCAGAACTTTTCAAGTTATTTTGAACTGAACCACACAAACCGATAAACACCGGCATAAACACAACCCGCCGCGCTTGCGCTGTGCTTGGCAGAGGTAAAAATAGGGGAGTCGCAACATCTTGTGAGATTAAAATGTAACAAGATATCAAGGGCATTAGGACTGGGACGATAATCAATAAATTATTTAATCACACAATAAGCACCTTGGCGTGTTTGTTACATAAAACGACAGCATGAACGGAGTGAGCCCTTTTGTCAGTCATACAGTCTCTTTGTCTTGGTGGGCCGCTAGCATACACACAGAGCGCAGAAGCCTTTAACGTAGTAGAAAGTAAATTAGTAGATTGCAATATAGTTTCATTTTTTTTTTTTCATTGTACTTTTCTTAAAAGTAGTGTTAGTGTCTCTTAGACCCAGTCTTGTGTTTCATCTCGTGAACTGCGTGTCTCATGACACCCCTAATGTATAAGAAAAAAAATCTTGTTTTTAACAGACTTGAATACTATAATAGTTACTACTGTATAATAGATGCTGTAATAGCCATTTAATTTCCATATCATTCTACCTTTATCAATGGGGCCATCAGAATGTTTTAAAATGTAAATTTCCCATTCAGCGGACCGACAACTCTCTCATATTCCTTAATTTTCTGGTCTACTCTCCGCTACTCACCGCTTCTCACATTGCCCTCCCAACTACATTGAGAGCCTCCCAGTTTATGCTAAACAAGCCCAAACACAATGACAGCCAATCAATGTCCAATTCAGCGTGTGACTGACCATTGTTTTCCACCCCCAACAACTCAATCACAAGAAGCCCATCGCATAAAAGCAGATTTTATAAAACGGCAACTTGCATACAGAAACTGTAAATTTAGAAGTTCAAAATTAGGTTAATGCAATAAAAATGCATTAAATACAGTATGACAGTAATTAATTAACCCCTAGTTAAAATTTTTGAATGGAGAGCAAATCATTTCCATCCATCCATCCATTTTCTATACCGGTGGTCCTCATTAGGGTCACGGGTGAGCTGGAGCCTGTCTCAGAAGACTTGCGAGAGGCGGGGTACAGATTAATTAAGTTATAATTCTTTCCCACACAGTGTCCAGCAATGGAGTGTGTTCAAGCTTAGGTTCTGTTGTATTTATAAAAATCCCATTGCCTAATATTCCTCACTAAAAGCTGACATTATATTTACAGTATGTGGAAAATCCCCTTTTATCTGCTCGAAGAATCCCGTTCAGGGGCGGCATAAGGAAGTTTTAACAATGTCAAGGAAGTGTGTTTGCGTGCATGTGGGAGATGAGTGTCACAGTACTTAAGTATCGTTGAGAAGTGCTAGCCCAATATTACAGTATAGTTTGCACACAATATAAGTACCAAAATTATGCTGCAGCAGGAAATTTCACTGTTATCCTCCAATGATAAGAGAATGTTTTCCCATGTCTTAAGTTACGCCCACAATGGCTTGTCACCATCTCACTTAATGATTATGGTCCCCTAAGTGTGTCTTTCACTGGACATCAAGTGACATGGTGAAAAGTCGTGTCATCAGTGTCTTATATGGCCTAAGAATTCAGCTTCCTGCTCTCGCTTTCTCTCAGACAATCTCAGTGGTGTATCAAAGATTACTGACTGTTTGCTGAAAAAACCCTGAGAACTACGATAAGCTTAAAATCTAACATCCTACAAGTATTACATGACCAAATGCAACTGTATCTGTGCATTGTCTTTGATGGGCATGGGGAGAGGTTGTTTGGTGCCACTTGTTGGATTGCTTGTATAATTCTCTGGATCCCAAATATACGACTTTTCAGACTTTTTTCTTGGGAAAAAATACCTTCTTAGCGAGTCATGGCTTCTAGCCTGGCACTCTTTTTGACATAGCTTAGCTCAGCATTTCCGCAGTGTACCTTGTGTACGTAAGCACTCCAATTGTCCCTGTGAGGCTATCACCTGTGCACAGCCCTTTTCAGGTCACCTCACAGATTAACGTTGAACATTTCAAGCCATTAACCATACCTGTAAACTTGTAAACTCCCGCATTTTGTCCTTCTTTACTGGCACACTCCCATTTTAACAGTTTCCCGTATTTTTTGGTGTACCTTAATGAAAAACTGCACTTTTTTGGGAATTTTGCCCATCACTATTTTTTTTCCTTCAATGGTGGAAAGACCAGAATTATCCTTATTTTCCAGAAAATATCCCATATTTTCAGATGCAAATGTCTGTTATGCCATCCACTTATTCCAATAGTCGTCCCTCGTTTATCGGGGTTAATTGGTTCCAAACTTGACCGCGATAAGTGAATTTCCGTAAAGTGGATTCAATATTAATAAGTAAAAGATTTTCGTAGGTGGAGCATAGAAAACCTGTTTATGACTTTCTAAATCCATATTTTTACCATTATTCGAGCCCTGTAGACGTTAAATAATACCCCTGTAGTCACAGTTACACTATTCTTTGTTTACACCACTTTGCTAATGCGCAGGCTACGGGATCACTGCAGGGACACAAGAGATGGCCACGTCTTTAAGCATAGCATGCTAGCAAGCTTACTAGTTAGCCTCTAATTTATTTATTCTAAAATTAAGAAAGGGTTACAAATGGCGTGGGGAAGAAGAACAAAGGAAGAAGCTAAAAACTTACCACTTCCATATGGAATGGGAGAAATTTTTTCACTCTAACTTGTCGGACATGCCATGGCTGACTACAAGCAGTGTGAAGGTATTGTCATATAATGTCATGTCTCATCAGTGTTTTGTTGTATTACTGAGGCCTAGTGACCGAAATACAACATATTGTTAGACTAATAATGGGCCATAGTCAACCACAAACGAGATATCATTAATTTTGTTTTATTTTTATTTTTTTTAACGGGATAGCGTGAGGGAGCAATGTTCAACCTTCTATGTAGCGAGGGACGACTGTACAGTGAATTCTTTAACACCAAACATAATCTGGACACTGGTCGACCTTCAGTTTGTTCAGATTTCGAAACAATTTCTCCAATAGGAAATACAGGAAATACAAATATTATATTCAGTGTCAAACTGTCACACTTGTATTAACGTACAATTCTTGAAGTAATAGTTTAACCTTGTTAATCTTCATCTTCTTAAAGGGAACCTATCACATAAATTGCCTTTGTATTGAGTTCTGGACTCCTACAGAGCAACCACAACCGATAACCCACACAGAAAGCTTTCTAGATCTCCCTGACTCTGCACCTCTTCATGCAGTGTTTCCTGCCTCCCGCCCAAATGGTCTGTGTAATTTACTCCACCCCTGGCCCTCCTCCAGGTACGCCTCCCGCCGAGCCCACTCTGCTGTGATTGGTCACACTCCCAAGCGCTCCTGAGGACTTCCGGACAGCTGACGAACCCCTTTGTCCGAATACTTACACAAAATAAACACAGTTAGGACACTGATAAATTGTTACTTACAGGTTGCTCTTCTGACTCTTCAACACAACCAAGTAATGTTGAAAAGGCGTCGGACTTCAACAATTTGGCGGATATTCCAGCTTCGTGTTGGCCCATGTTTACCAAACAGTCCCGTGTGAATTGCTGTTGACCGATGAGCATATTTTTCTCTTGCTGGCCGAGAATCAGCAACTCCAACCACTTCTGCCTGATGCTTGACTCTTTAGGCACACCCGAACAAACATTTCCTGGGAGCCCTTGCTCGACGCGGTAACACTGTGAATAGAGTAAAGCAGAGCGGGGGTGCTGGGCATGCCCATACAAGGAAGTCCGGGTTACATTGACGTCAATGGAACTTGGTGTTAAAAAAACTCTGTAAAAGACAGCGTGCAGAAGAGCCGTCCAAAAGTGCTTTCATTATCTGACGCGTTGGTATCGTTAAACATGAGAATACAACATTGTAAGAACATTTATAGGCAGAAATTAGGAAAAGCATAATAGGTCCCCTTTAACTGTCAAACTATTCATACTTTTAACAGTAAAGCAAAGTCAAAACATGCACTCAAGGTGAAATTTGAGGATGTGTGTATGGACTTTAAATGAATTGTACAACCCCAGGGCTGTTTGACTGTAGTTTCTACTGTGTAAAATTCCATCTATGTTTTGTAATGCTCATGAAATCACACTCATGAAGAAATCCTATGACTTAAGATTCAAATGAGCCATAGCATGTAAATGAAAACCAAAATTTGGCACTGACAATCTCATTATGAGGACAAATGATGTGCCTACTTACAATGTGAATTTACTACCAAAAATGTACTTGATACATGACAGACCTGAGGGCAAAGACCCAAAAGATCTCACAGTGAAACAATGAAACCATGTTATGACTAAAAGAAATAATTGATAATATCCATTATGACAGTGCATACATTCCAGGTCAGTTATTTTCTTTTGGCTGCATTAAAAATGCAATCAAATTCATTAAATCGGATTGGGCACATGGACACTTGGATGTTCTGCTCGAGCGCATGCACGGACGGCTCTCCTGCAGGTTGTTTTTGAAAACGTAGATGCCAAACATGAGTCACTGTGTGAGACTGGTCTGGCCCTTACAAGAGCTCATCAGTTCTCCTCGGGTGCCTGATGTTCACTACCACATCTGGAACATAGTCCGGGGGAATGTATCACACTTTTGGAAGTGGGCCAGTCTGCTTGTCTGCGGGCATTAAAAGAAGACAATGTACAGCAGCATGGGACTTGTCACCTGCCAGTATGTGGTTTCCTCTACAAAGTATCCACTCGCTAAACACAGTGGCAGTCAGGAGCAGCTTGCTGGATGCCTCTTTTAAGTTTTGTATTGTTTAATAGCGGTGTAACTGTTCACAAGGATGTATGGAACAGTTTCGGTTCTGCATGTTCGGTTTTGTCCACTACCGTTTTGGTTATATTTCATGCTATTTTTCTCATTAAATTTATTACTAGAGTGATAACACGGAACTAAAGTCTTGTGGGTGAGTTTCCACGCGGCGCCTCAGATTGTCGGACACTATTGACTGAGGGGGAGGAACGCTAGCTCGCAGGCATAACAAATGGCATCATGGCAAATGAAAACCCCTGGTTTAAATGCTCTTCTTAATTTTCTATTACATTGTGGTGGTGTTTAAAGGCAAAATCAAACATCCATCCATCCATCCATCCATCCATTTTCCTCCGCTTATCCGGGTCCGGGTCACAGGGGCAGCAGTCTCAGTAGGGAAGCCCAGACTTCCCAGTCCCTGGCCACCTGTTCCAGTTCCACTGGGAGAACAGGCCTTCCCAGGCCAACTGTGAGACATAATCCCTCCAACGTGTCCTAGGTCTGCCCCGGGGCCTTGTGCATTACTGCAGACGCTGTGCCGATCTGCCTGTCGACCTCACGCCCCAACCTTCCCTCACTCGTGAACAAGCCATCCAGATACTTGAACTTCTCAACCTGGGACAGGATGTTATTCCCAACCTGGAGGGTGCAATCCATCCTTTTCCGACTGAGAACCATAGCCTTGGATTTGGAGGTACTGAGTCCTATCCCAGAAGCTTCACACTCAGCTGCAAACCGCCCCAGAAAACACTGAAGTTCACAGCCCGGTGAGGCCCTCAGGACCACGTCATCTGCAAATAGCAGAGACGAGCTCCTCAGATCCCCGAACTGGACTCCCTCAACACCTTGGCTGCGCCTAGAAATTCTGTCCATGAAAATTATGAACAGAATCTGTGATAAACGGCAGCCTTGGCGGAGGCCAACATTCACCAGAAACAGGCTCTACTCACTGCTGCAATCATTTATTAACTAATTAATATTTTAAAAACCACAATAGAGTGAGAGAGTGATGTTCGAACCATGACGGAAAGAGCGATCACTGCAGTGCAAAAATAGTGACACTGTTTTAGTGCAACATAACTGTAAACATGATTTTTTGAGGGTGTCTGACAAACAGTGACACTATTTTAAACTCATTCCGAACACACAGCATTTCATGTCCCTCAAGTAGATCAAATCTATCCAGTAGAAGCATACAAAAATAAATTCAGAGAGACTATTCTCCTCATTAGCCAAAGTAGCATAAAAAGGACTCTAAAGATGTTTATTTTAAGGTAAAAAAAACATTATTATTATTATTATTGTTGCTTTAAGAGTGACTATTCAGTAACTGCTTCTAGTATGAATAAACAGAAATTTGTCATTGCAAGTTTTTCTTAGTGAGACATACATACCTACTGAAGGTGACACCTTACTTAAACATACTGAACATGACATAATTGCATGAAAAGAAAACAAGGTGGCAGAGCAAGTACTGTACATAAAAAGTGTTGGTAGACTTGCTTGTTAACTTTGCATAAGTGTTATATACCTTTGCAGAATTTATGACGTTTAATCAAACAATTCAATTCATTTTTCACGCTAGGTCCCACTGCAGCAGGTTACCGCATTCAAAGCCAATCACAACTTACGTGTGCAGTACAATATTCCGAACACAAACATTACATTCAATAACAAACCACCTCGAAGCACATATGATTGCAGTAAATTATGAATTAGAAAACAAAACACAGTGAGGGCATTGAGCTAATGTTGTAGTCTGCATGTGACCATTCTTTCCATGTTTGACTAGTGACAAACTGGACCAGATGACTGGAGGCACAAGTGTATTCTGGACGTGAAAAGTGTTTGTCTTCTTTCATTTGGACCCTATTTAAGCTCCGTCTGGTCCCCTTCCTTTGGACAAAGTTGAATGTTGTTTTTGTCAAAAAGGCGGTGATTGAATGCTGAAGGATTGGGAGGGAGGTCGCGTTGGACTTTACTGCACTCCAAACTGGGACTTCTTTATGGTCATGCTGCTGTAATGGAATATTGGTATTTACATTGACCATATGCTGGAGAAAGCTGCATTATTTTGTTTGCGTTGAAAGTATGAAACTCCATTCTTCATTCAAAACGGCATCTCATTGTGACCCAAGAATAATGCATGAACATGAGGTCACATAGGAATAAGCCAACATCTGCTCCCTGAACAGAAACACATTATCTTTATTGGTAGCATCTACAGTCATCTCCCTTCCCCGACTGTGTTGGTTCCATGTTCAAATGACAAGTACGTGTGTGCAGATGGTGTCGTTTTCGTCTTTTCCTCTGTCGTGTACTTCTTGTACGCATTAGTGGCAAATTGCTGTGTAACACTAAACACATGGGTCACATTGGTACAATAAACCCTTGTTCACTGGGTAAGTGTTTGCATCTTCCTATGGGGTGCTGTACTGGATAACCACTCACTCCAACGTTATCGTGCAGTGATCCCAGAGTGGTTGAATATCAACTGAGTCGTTCAAAATTCACGTGTTTTTTAGGTGGATCGGGTCTGCAGTAATGCATTCTCTGACCGTTGTGGTGAAAAGAGAGCTGAGCCGGAAGGCAAAGCTCTCAATTTACAGGTCAATCTATTTTCCCACCCTCACCTATGGTCATGACCTTTGTGCCGTGGCTGAACGAACGAGATCGCGGATACAAGTGGCTATAATGAGTTTCCTCTGTAGTGCAGCTGGTCTCACACTAAGAGATAGAGTGAGGAGCTCAGTCATCCGGGAGGGGCTCAGCATAGAGCCACTGCTCCTTCACATCGAGAGGAGTCAGTTGAGGTGGCTCGGGCATCTAGTCCAGATGCCTCCCGGCGGATGCCTCCGGTAATAACAATAATTGTCATCATCATCATAACTACGGCTGCTGTTGTGGCTGTTCTGGAAGACATTTATTGAAACACATGAGCACAAGTTTTATTTATATTATTGTTTATTTATTTAATGGCTTTTTTTCTGCTATATATGCTATATTGAGTAGTATGAGTTTAAAGGTGGCTATAGGGGTGTTATTTCATATCTAGAGGGCAGGTAATAATGGTAACAATCGTATTAAAAAAGTCATAAACAGGTTGGCTAAGTACGAAAATATTCTGTTTATTAATATTGAATCCTACTTTGTGGAAATTCACTTGGCGCAAAACAATTAATCGCGATAAACGAGGGCTTACTGTATTGCTCTTTGCACTCAAGTTGAGTTATGCTGTGTTTGTTTCACCCTATCACTGCATCGAGATATTATCGTTATCGTCAGCCATGTATCGCAAATCGTATCGTATCGTGAGGTACTCTAACCCAGTCCTATTGGTCGTCACCTCTGAAGTTGTGTTTGCGCTAACATTAAAAATGGCTTTGGCTTACTCCAATGTTAAACAGTCATCCCTCACTACTTTGCGCCCTCACGCTATACTGTAGTGTTTTTTCAAAAGCTAATTAATTAATAAATGATCGCTGTTTCATGGTTGACTATAGCCTATTATTGGTCAAATATATTGAAAGACAAGACATATGCAGTTTTCTGGTCACCGGGCGTCAGTAATGACACAAAACATTGATGAGACATGACTTTATACATTGTAGTCAGCCATGGCATGTCTCCCATTCTGGGTGGAAGTGGTAAGTCTTTGGCTTCTTCCTTTGTCCTTCCCCACTCCCTTTGAAACCTTTTCTTAAGTTTGTAACAAATAAATAGGAGGCTAAATAGTTAGCTCGCTAGAATGCTATGCTTAAAGCCGTGGACGTCTCTTGTGTCCCGCATTGAGCATTAGCAATGTGGTGTAAACAAGGAATAATTGAAGTGTAACAGTGACTATGGAGTGTTATTTCATGTCTACAAGGCTCTAATAATGGTCAAAAACATATTTAGAAGGTCATAAAACAGGATTTCTATCCTCTAAAAACAAAAACATTCCATTTATTAATATTGAATCCTACTTCGCAGAAGTTTGCCTATCGCAAGCCAATTAATCGTAATAAATGAGGGACGACTGTACATAGAACAATTCAATTTGTTGATAAGGATGGTATTTGCTGGCAGACACAGTGATTGAAGTGAGCTTATTGATTTTATTGGGTTCTTGACTTCATAAGCAAGTGAAACATGCCTTGTATTTAGTCTGACCAGCTGAGTTTTGCCCCAGCTTCACACAAATCAGCATGTGGAAGTATGAACACTAACAGTGAATGTCACTGCTATGACGAATGTTGTGTGTTTTGGAACGCACATCCCATTAGCCTTGGTGTAACATGCAGGTCTGTCAGGTTTGTGTCAGTTAGAGTAATGTCTTTGCCTGCAGCTCCTAGTCTCTTCTATTTTAAGCCCCGAAACGATAACAAAAATATGGAGGATGACATTCTTGTCAGCGCTGAGATATTTCCAGAGTAATGTTTGGACGTTTTTGAGCCAAGACGAGCATGTAGACATGGTGTCAATGTTGTGGTAGCTCTAGTGAGTCCGAATGGCATCTTAAGCTAGGCATGCACTGTACGATTTTAGAAGTGTTCTCCCAGTGCGCCAGTTAATTGTCTGTGACAGAAAGTGAAAAGCAAATGACCAACTAAATGCATGACTGCTCACTGTGTGCATTCGAGTCGTGTGCCGTTCCACTTACGTCTTTTAGAGCGGGGCTGACAGAATAATTTAGGGGAGGCTTGAGAAAAATAAAGAAAAATATAATTTATAAAACCTGCGAATCTAACTTCAGTTATATCAAAGGCAAAGTGAATAGATTTTTAGTCCCTACAATGAGCGATTACACAAAAACTGAGGTGAGCAGAATGTTTTTCGGAGACTAAGGAAGGCCCTGAAAGTATTATATTCTCTGCTCACTGTGCCACACTATGAAAACCTCTACTTTAGATGATTGAATATGAATTTTAACCTTTTGCCAGTTGTCAAATATGTTCACATGTCAAACCTGCCAAAGACTCAATTGGTATTGGCCTTAATAGACACTCACAGCGTGATGTGTAAATGTTGGTCATCCATGTAGGGGCAGTTAGTGGGGTAAAAGGCTAAGGGTTCAAGAAATCTATTCACATCTCAGCTTTAACTATGCAAAACCACTGTTACATCAGCATTATGACTCCACAGACAGCTGACATGACTTTTTTGGGGATTTGTCTGACAGTTGGCAACAGTCTGAAACATGCATTAACGCCATCCTTAGACATAAACGAAACAGCATGTACAGTATGTGGCTCGTGTGAGTGAGTTGTACGAGCACCAAGACATTTTTCTGTCCAACAAAGGTGATTAACTTGTGCAGTTTCAAAACTGCACCAACTTCGAGATCCTTTGCCTCATGTGGCTCATTTGCAAAGACCTGGCTTGGGGACTGGAATGTTGGGATTCATGACCTGATCGACGTACAAAAAGATCCGCCATGAATACTTAAAACAGTGGACCATGCAAAGAGAATTTATTAAAGACTGTCTTTTTTAGCAAAGCAACAAAGGTCAACTGCCAAGTGCCCGACTCACTCCCAAAATCCCATTGCTTGTTTTGGTGATACTAGTGTCTACTGATGTACAGGTTAGGGACACGGGCCATCACGTTTTGGCTCCACAGAACATTCTGCACTTGAGAAATGAGTCATAAGCACAATGTGTTTATGCTCTGCTCTCTTGTCAGACAATCTCAAGAGTCCTGTAAATGTCATAATGGACCAAAGCTCTGGTGCCTCAACTTTTAATTGTTGTGACCACACTGACGGTTGCCATTACCTTAGAGAACTGGCTCTGAGATGCAGCACAAGACAAACAGGTTGGTGTTTCATACAATTGGCTGGCTTATCTCTGCGTGATGCCAATGGTGTCCTCATTTCTTTTACCATTACGTCCAAGACCGCTTCCCCTGCACGTGCCATTCACTATGTCCCTCTGTTTGCGGCGTCTTTGGGCCTACGATGACTTCATGTGACCTGTTGTCACTTTTCCTTAGTAACAAGTGTTAACACTGCAAATTCAAGCAGCTGAAAATGTAGAGTTAATTGTCTGGCTGTGTGGGTTGTTTTTTCTCTGTCTTGTAGCTGACGCTCTCAGATAAGTATGCTTTGTATCCATGCAAGTGTTTGGCAAGTAGTTCAATTCCTTCTTGATGGGGGACTTTCTCTCTCCCACTAAATGTGTCTCGTTGCCTCTCTCTCCCCCCCTGTCCTTGCTGGCAGCAGCTCTAATACTGTTGGCAAGAGTGACCAGAATAAAAACAGCAACAACAGACAGGGAAGAGGGGAAAAGCAAAGCAATCCATTGAAACAGAGCTTTTGCCGTGTTTTAATCCCATATCTCTCTCCTTTTAAAAAAAAAAAAAAAAAAAAGGGTTTTCCCTCATCTATCTTCAAGACGACGTGCTCTTGTTAATTAGGTAGCAGAGAATAAAACCAGCTCATCTGGAGAGAGGTGGTGCATTTGGGAGCGAGATGGCTAACGGGAAGGTTCGGCTGCTCCTTCATGGACTCTTCCTCGTAGCAGTGATTCAGCCCACTCTGCAAGGAGGTAAGCGTGTGTCACAGCTCAACTGAACACTTAGCTGCATCTGTCTGAGTAAGAGCAGGTGCAAGGCTTTTTGTGCATGTTTGTCCCTTTTTTAGACATCATTCCTTCAAAATTAGAAGATGGTTTGAATATTGATTCATAAGTTTTGCAGTGGCATTCCTTTTTTCATGGGTTCTCCAGTATGATTTTAATATATTGATACAATAATGCTTCTATGCAGCTTTTGTAAAAGTTGTGTTACTTGGGCTTTTCCTCTGCACACTTGATAAATCACACTGCATAGTTGTGAAATCAAACCTCTGTTGAGGACATTCCTGTTAATACATTGGAAGACATTCTTGGCACTGTATTCATATACACGGTTCTAATAAGTTGAAGATGAAGCTCAGTACTATGCTGGCCTTCTCTGCTTTTATTTAGATGTACTATACTCAACCAGAAGCTTAACAGCAGCTTAAAGTGCACATCACTAACAAAAAAAATATGTGTCACACTATTTACTTCTAATATGCTGGATGAATTATTGCAGGTCTTCAGTCAGATGTGCAATTGTAGCATGGCTATACCTTGTGTGAAATCCTTTTTTGCATGCAAAGGTGCTCTCCAAAATTCCACCACTTCACAACCTGTGCAAAATTAATTTTCCTGTTTGCAATGATGGGAATTTCAGCTGTTTTAAGGGAGCCGGTTCTTTTGCCTCGACTCCCTAAAATGAGCCGTCTCTTTTGGCTCCCAAATCACTCCTGAGATTTTTTGTTGCTTGAATTCATTTATTACCAAAATACAGTATGTATAACATGAATGTCTACTGAAAAAGTATAGGTATACTGTATGTGATATATGACTGCTACAAGAAATACAAAAACACAGACCCATCTCAGTCAGACCAAACGTCCAATCTGATTGTGTGTATTGTTTACAGTGAAATAACACAATATCAGCAAAACATTACACAATAAAATATAAATTAAAATGTACAAAACTAAAACCATCCATCCATCCATCCATCTTCTTCCGCTTATCCTTTACTAGTCATTAGTGAAGAGTGGCATTCAGAAACACAGAGTGCCTCAGATTTTGTTTCCTGATACTCATTTTCCTCACCTTCCCAGCTTGCGTGCGTGTGTGTGTGTGAAACCCCTCCCTCTCCATTCTGCTCAGTGTCTACACAAACGGCACCACACATTTATACTAATCACGTGTGACTTTAACAGAAAAACAGACCCCCCCAAAAAAGCTGGCTCGTTCATAGAGAGAGACCCATCACTACCAAATTGATGCTGCATTGACTCTATATGTGCTGTAACTACGCCTGTAAGCGGACACAACATTAGGTACGTCTGCACGATCTAATGAGATTAAAAAAAAATCAGCCTTTGGCAAAGTTTTGGTTGTAGTTGACAGTGAGGTAGAACTGCACTTCATCAAACTGAGTGGTGTTTCTAATATTTTGGTTTTAGTTACATGAGAGGGGCAAACTATTACCTCTGCAACAAGAAACACACTTGTAAGACACCATTTAAAGCAGCTTTTTATACAACTCTTGTATTAGATTTCATTTAATTGTGCAGGTGCCCCTAATATTGTGGCTCGTGTTTACTTGAGCTTTACAATATGTGGACCAATCGGGGCATCAGATTGACTCTTGAATGTCTTGTTTTCTGGCGGTTATCTCTTGTAATTACCATCTGTCTCACTTACTGTTTTATCACCACTTTAATGTAAAACAGAAGCAGCAGCTGCTTCCCATGCTGGTATCACACATATAGCATTGCCAGTGTTCTTGCTTAAAGCCACGTTTTTATTATAAACTTTACATTTTTACAAGAATGCCAGTGTGGTATTCACCTCAAAAGAGTGTCTTCACACATAAGCAGACAGTGTATGTAGACCATGTGTGTTGCTATAACGTGAAGGAGCCAATGTATACTTTGTGAACTCCCAGGTGGACAAATGGAGAATACGAGTGTCTCTATTGACTGCATGAAGCTACCTGGTCTTGCATTTGAATGTAAAACCACCATAAGGCAGAGACATGTTTATTTGATAGGTTCATTTCAAGAGCCATTTGACTTTACAGCTTATCTGTTACAGACACAGAGAGACATTGTATGTGCATGCCTTTCCTCCCACTCTCACTCAGTCTGTGTGTTTACTTTTTAGCCCTTTTTACACTACTTTGATTTGTTTCTCAATCTCTGTTTGGGCTATCTGTCCTTGTCAGCCCACAAAAAAAAAAAAAAAAAAAATGTCACATCACATCTCAAGTCAGTAAACCATTGATATAATATCTCCCAAGGAAGCATTTATTTGTGAGTGTCTCTGTGTGGGAATCGTAAAAACGAGTTGGATGCTTTTCACCAAACTCAGTGGAGGTATGTGACATCAGCCAAGAAAGGAACCATTACATTTGCAGCCAATCAATCATTTTTTACACTGAATATGGTGGTCCTTCCCTTTTCCCAGTAGGATTATAGGGATTATGTGGAAACAGGGCTTCCTTGGCGGAGGTTTGCACTCTCTGAGGGCTTGTTTTAGTATTCTCCCTTCCTCATGCAAGTGGCATTTCAAATGCAGGGAGATTAAATTATTCTCCATATAAAGTATCATTTTTCTAAGCTGACGGCCTTGAGTCCAATGCTGTTTTCCCATCAAACTATGTAGCAGGTCAGGGGACAATAATTATCAGTGTTGGCTTAGGGTGAATTTATTCAAAGTCCTTACTAGATCCACCCATAACATCATATGGTTCGCAAACCAGCTCCATCTGTGTGTGCACTCAAACTTGAAGAAAAACCTGAACTCAGCATAGTCCAAGGGTCAAGTATCTGTGAACAACATGAACATTATTAGCACTACATTCACTCATATCATGCATCTGATTTTTTTTCCTTTGACAAGTGTAAATGAGTTCTGGTCCTCAAGGAAACAACTAGAAAGGAGTTTGTTGATAAATATGTCCCCTGTTGAGTTACAAAACCATATGGTTGGACTGAAGATTTGTTTGCAGCACTCATACAAAAAATCAGATAGATTTGCCTTGCCAGGACAATTTAACAACAAACAGCATTTTCCATACTACTCAAATCCAGACATTTTGGCTGCATTGTTAATACCAGGGGTTCCCAACTAGTGGGTCGCAGGTCTTAATCTTGCGCTTTTATTCTCAAGGGCCTTTTTTTTTAATCCAGTGGAGTGTCGTCTATTAATACAACCACAGGTAATGGCAACGCTCTGTAGTGCTTTTTGAACGCTGCTGTCATGGAAAACCAACAACATTTGTTAGTACTGGACTACCATTAAGATGTTGACTGTGTCAGACCAGTCTCTTGTTGAGCCTTAGAGAGTGTTTGCTGGGATTTTTAACTTGGACTTGGAATTTGCATCTTAGTTATCTATTAATTGTGGGTTTTCTCCAGGTGCTCCAGCTCCACATTCCAAAAATATATATGTTAGTTTAATTGGAGAGTCTAAATTGTCCATAGGTGTGAATGGTTGTTTGTCTATGTGTGCCCTGCGATTGGCTGGCGACCAGTCCAGGTCATACCTCGCCCGAAGACAGCTGGGATAGGCTGCAGCACACCCGGGACCCTAATGAGTACAAGCGGTATAGAAAATGGATGGATGGATGGATGGATAAAAACCTATAGTTCCTAAAATGTTTATTAAACGTGTTTTGTGCTGGCACATATTTTGCATTACCTCAAATTCCATCTGCACTGTCTTTTCATCAAATATAAGACATTTGAAACATCTGAGTTGAAAAATTTCTGAAATTTGGGTCACTCAGGGGTGACAACAAGTGGTTTATATGTAGTGTATTAACTTTTTAATTCTTGCATTCTCTTGATATATGGTAAGCAGTAATGCAAGCCCCGTCTCAATCCTGACAGTCTCAGTAATTAGCTGTTAAAAATAAATCCAAAGTCTTACATTGACCCAAATAAAAAAACTACACCTTTTTTTTAATACTAGTTTTTTAAGACAAAACAGAAAATAAATAGTCGTTTCAATCATGTTTTGATATCAGTGAGATAATAATTGGTAGATTGCAATAAAAAAATATATTAATGGCTGCTTGACAGCTATTTGATGACTCTTCATTGATCATAAGTATCTTAAAATTGGCATCGTAACGCCTCCTCTGCCAACTTGCCCAACCTTTCAGACATGTTTTCGAGCAGCTCTCAGGTCACTGCCGTGTGTGTGTGATAAGAAGAAAAGCTCTGACTGGGGAGAAGTTAGGCGGCACCTTCTAGTTTGCATGTAAACCTCAGTTTTCGTACAGCCCAGTTTTCATATGATTTGTTTTTTTGTCTCAGTTTTCATACAGTATTGCACGTAACAAACTAGTCCGTTTGCACGGACAGCCCGCCATCAGGCCAAAGAAAGTTGCGAGTGCCAGCAAGTTCCATCCATTTGGCTTTTTTTGCATTGTTTTCTGCATGTAAAACTATAATTAATCTTTATAAAATGTTTGTTAATGTTTTTGGGTGTCTGGAACTGATCAATTGGATTGGCTTTATTACCTATGCGAAAAGTTGCCTCGGTTTTTTTTACATTTTGGTTTTCGTCTGACCTTTTGTAATGGATTAATGACAAAAACCGAGATTCCACTGTTTAAAGTTGTAGACCCCGACTATAAGAGGAAATGGTTCCATCCCTGCTAATTAATAATCAATCAATCTTGATTAAAAACAGTGCACTTGGCTTAGGTAAAAATGTGATTTTTTCCAATAAATGGTTAATGATGGACACATTTTGGGCATGGCACGAGTCATTGGACAAAAAATGAAAATTGCACTTCTCTGACTTCACTATCCTAATAAAATGAAAGTGGCTGTGGGTTCTTTTTGCACTGCTGGAAGTCAGTTTGGCTCATTTAACTCAATCAATGCAGATTGCATGGCATGACCTTGCTGTCCGAAACAGTGAGGAATGCCAACATTAGCTCATGACTGCTGGTTGATACCCAAAGTGATTGTCTCCATTCCCAAGGTCAGTGCTTCAGATTTTATTGACAGAGACTCGTGAATCCAGGTCTCAATCCCTTTTTGGCTCACGTGAGTGGCGACCACAATTTGTTGGATTCAAGTGACGCACTGGGATCCCAGTGCTCATCAAGTCCACTCTGCAATCAGAGAAATCATCTGATCGCGATACAGGTTTCTCTGTAGCTTTCCAGTGCTGCGTTCATGAATACATTTCAGTTTGATGACGTTTAGCGGCTAGGTGACTTCACCCGTGTGGCCAGGAGCCTGCTTAAAAGCTTTGAATGACTTGGATTGGCTGTTGAGAAAGAAACAGTTATGAGCATTTATGTCTCTCTGGCACTGGCTGTGTACTGGGTAAGTCCTTGTAGATTTGACAGGTTTATCCACCGCATGCAGTTTTTTATTAAAGCGTATGTGGGCTGGCTGAAGTCTCTGTAAAGCAGAAGCCAGAAGCACTTAACTTTTTGGCAAACAGATTTTTTTGCCACCAAGACTACTGTGAAAAGTGTTGGAGGGTTTAGACCAGTGGTTTGGATTGAGTTGTTTTAATATAACTTTATAGTTTCACTGTCTGGGATATAAAACATTTCTATTACCTATTTATTCAACTCTAATCTGTCCATCCATCCATCTATTTTCTATGCCGCTTATCCTCATTAGGGTCGCGGGGGTATGCTGGAGCCTATCCCAGCTGACTTTGGGCGAGAGGCAGGGTACACCATGGACTGGTCGCCAGCCAATGGCAGGGCACATATAGAACCACAACTATTCACACTCACATTCATACCAACTCTAATCTATAAACTGCATCTATAGAAATGCATAATAGCATTGTATATGTTTTTGGCTCGTCACTAAGCCAAGATGTACGCTTCTCTACACTGTGTTCACAGCAATTATGAGGATTTTTATACAATATAAATGATCACGTTCCAGCACATACAAATAATGATGTTTTTGTAAGTATAGTTTAGTTGTAACTGTAGTTGTGGATACATTTAAAATAAGTTTCAAAAGATTGTGTCTGAGTATTGGCCACCATTGCAGACTCCTTTGGCTGCATGAATCAATTGCATAGAAGTCCACTGGCATTCTGTTGTTTTGCAGCGTTATGGGTATGTGCATTATGCAGGTTGTTTCATTTTTCATTGAATGTAAGCACAGAAAGATCGGAGCGTCCATTTCAAAGTGCTGTAGAGCTAGACCCAGATACAGTATCTCACAGAAGTAAGTCCACGCGTCAATTTCACCTTTCTTGCACTTTTACTACAGCATATCTTCTCCATGGACAATACTATGGAAATTAAACGTGGATATACTTTAGATTAGTCAAGGTACAGTTTGTCTAATATAGATTTCATCCACTAGAAATGAGTCAACACATTACTGTGTTAATACAGTATCTGGCAATACAAGTGAGTAGCAAGATAAGTGTGTCTTGACAGCAGTCAAGGATGGTGACAGTAGTATTGTGGTCTGGGGCTGCCAGTACTGGGGAGCTGCGGTTCATTGAGGGAAACATGAATTCCAACATGTACTGTGTAGGGGTGTCACGAGACACTCACGAGCCAAGAGCATACACAAGATTGGGTCTACGAGGCGAGATTTTAATATTACTTTTAAGAAAAGGACAATGAACAAATATAAAAAAATATATGACAATATATTGAAATTTACTAATTAAATTTCTACTATGTTACACATTAATTCATTATCGTCCCAGGCACACAAGATTTTGTGACACCCCTAGTACTGTGACAAGAACCCCTCCCTTGGAGAACTGTTTTCCAACATGATAAGGATGCCAAGATGACAAGTGGCCAAGTACTGTATGTCTTCTCCAGACCTGAACCCGCTTGAGTACATGTGGGACATCCTCAGACTGAACGTGCATGACCGTAAGGTATCTTAACATCCACCAGCTCCACCAGTTATGTTATCATAGAAGAGTAGAAGAAGATTCCAATAACAACCTGTGCAGCTCTGGTCAATTCCATGCCCAGGAGGATTAAGGCAGTATTAGATAGCAATGCTGCTCACACTAAATATTAACAAATTTGGACATGTTCACTGTGAGGTACAGTCATGGGCAAAAATTTGGGAGTGGCTTAATGTTTGTGCTTCAACAACGTTGCTGCCTCAGTATTTTTAAGAAAGCATTTTACTTAAAAAAAAAAAAAATCACAAAAATTAATCAGCAAAATGAAGCAGAAAAAGTTCAGTCACTCCCAAAATATTTGGCTGTATACCAAGGATGTCACCAGACACCAGATCTCACAAAATTAAAACGTGACAAAATTTTTTGTTCAGAAAAAAGCTGTCTGGTGAGAACAGGGCAACCAGAAGTCAGTCAGAATGTGAACAATGGGATCGCTGCCATGAATGATAATACACGTAATATGGAAGTGGCAGTGTGTGAGGCAGGATTGGAACCGCACATTAAGTGCTTTGTGCACACTATAAACCTTGCAATCCAGCCTATCCCGGTGTTTCCAGTGTCACTCGGTGGGTGCTTTTTTTCACTGGAGTTCAATAGCTGCGGTGTTGGTAATGACCAAGCAGAAGTTGTAGTAATTCTACTTTTGATCAAACTTACTTAAGAGATGTCAAATCAAAACACAACGGCAGCATAGGACATGTGATATTAGCTTCTATTTGGGAAATGCACCTCTTTCTGTTTTGGCACTTTAAGCATCATGGGTTATTCTTTTAGAGTAAACACAAAACTACAATCTGCAGTCTGTTTTGCGTCTTTTACTATCTTTTCATAACTACACGTCAACATAAATGATTGGCAGTAGCAGCTACAACTGCCGTCATTATTTTAATTTTTTTATTTTTTCAACAGTTGAAAAGCAGGCCATGCGTGCAACGTTATAAAACATTTAAAAATGTACCTGCATTGTTTTGTGACTCAGTTGAATAAAAAAAGTCAGTTTGTCCAGTCCTATATTTTGTTGTTTTGTTTTCTTAAAAGTAATATTAATATATCCTCTTGTCTTGTTCTCGTGACCCCAATATTGTGTGAGCTAAGTGCTGAGTGTGACACACCTAATGTATACTCACTTGTATACTTATACAGTATCTCTTTCATCTGGTTTCATAGTTTCATAATGTGTGATTTTATCTTTTATTTAGTGTTTGCAATGCAGGGCTTTTAGATTTAAATGCAGCTGTAACTGCACCTCCTGTTAGCTTCATTTAAAATGCATAACCCAACACGGGTGACCTGCTGAACACCACCAAGATCTGCTTCTTGATCTAGCACCATCTATACAAGGTCTACTTTGCCAGTGCATTCGTCAAGCTGGCACTCAGGCTCAAGTGACTCTGACACCAAGTCAGAATGGAGAGTCATATTGTGTCACGATAAGATAAGTGAGTGCATTTTTTCATCATTAGATGCTCTTACCACTCTCCTCATCCAACATGCAGTGGAAGGAGTGACAGTGATAGTGGGGACTGTCACATGCTTTATAATGTTAGGGCGCCAGGAGCCACACTGTTGCTTGTTTGGATTTGTGTGAGTTCTGCCAAAAATTGGTATGTTTTAGATTTGTTTTATGGCTTGCACAAACCAAGTGTCAGGTGTTACTTTTCCTGATGATGTTGACCTGGCACTTACCAGTAATGAATGGGATTGCAAGCATAAGTATACGAGCAGTTATTGAGCAACCACAGCACAGGGTGGTGGAAATGGCACATTATGCACTAGCTTGTTTTTTCAAATGAAGCAAAGCTGCACTCCTACGGGTCACAAAGAGCAATTGTGAAAACTGTTCTTAGCATGGGAGGCACTACGGAAAAAAAACATCATTTCTATGACTTGATTCATCAAAACAAAACAAGTTGTGACTTACTATTTCCTAACTCCTCTGCTATTCATTCATGTAACACGTGCACACAGTGTAATGAATTAGTCTGTTCTCGGTTAGTTGTTCAAGCAAGATTATTGTATATCATTGTTTTATTGCCCACATTTATCCGCCATCAGAAAATAATTTACATTTAGCATTTAACAGTTGATCCGAAGCAGAAGATATGATCAGAGACTGCAAGTTGATGGGGTATTTATTTTTCTACCTTGTGGAGTAGTTTTTTTTTGTCGTGATGTGCATTGACACCAAAATATCCGATCAGTGTTTCGGATACGAATATTATTATTTTGACACAAGTACGTTTGACAGTAACAGTTGTAATTAATCATGTGATATTATCTAATTATGGGCCCGCAAGCAAAGCGTAGCAGCTCATACTACTATTCCAAATTTATTCTTTATTATTACAATGATATCTTATTCTGCTACCGCTAATGCTGGACAATCTGTCCACCGAACCCCAGCATATATCACATCATTGAAGAGGTCTTGATCATGGGTAGTGTGCTATTTATAGCGTGCAACATTTTGTGTAACCGTGGCAAAGTAATTGACAAAAAAAGGCGTATTCTGGGGCAACAGCTGTGCTGAACGCGTGGGTGACAGTCGTTTAGCTCAGTAGTATTGTTCTTGCCTCCCATTCCAAAGGTTAAGTGTCCACTTGCATCATGGATATGATATACGAAAAAACATTTATAGAGTCCAACTTTTTGTGTAACCGTGACCGGTAAACATTCCTTCAAAATAAAAGCATCTTTAAACTTCAAAATAAAGCCGAGACTTTAGTGAACTGAAATTGCAACTCTACTCTTCTAATTACAAACACACCTATCTAAATGCAACAATTATATAGTCTTTAACCGTTTCTTCACTTCATTCTGAGTTCATTCTGAAGTAAACATTCTTCAGGCAATGAACCAAACGTATTTCCATTGATGAACTTTATAATGCACACAATAAAGTAGAATTAGCAGGGTGCTACGGTAATGCTGTCTTTTTCCATAAAATAACTTTGATAGAGTAATTATTGAGGAATACCGTACTCACTGCGTCTTGCGGAGAGCAATCGCAAACCATAAAAAGAGGTGGGTGGAACGATCCCAACGTCGACATTACCGATGGTTGTGATAACTTAGTGACCTGGAAGGATGTAGTGCCGTACCGGGCTAATTGCAAGGACAGGCCCATTCAAAATTTCTACTGAATTTTTTTATAGTTTGAGAAGTACAATTTGAACACAGCTACAGGGTCTTAATGGTGAGGTTGGAAGGACCTACTTTGCCTTCTGCCTGCCATTGTTGGTATCAGATTTAGTGCTTATTCAGATTAAATTGGCCCACTTTTCAGTTCATAGAAATATATGAAATTATATATATATATATATATAACTTACCACTTCCACACTGAATGGGAGGATAACTTTTCACTCTATCATGTCAGACCTGACATGGCTGACTACATGCAGTGTGACTGTACGTCACACTGTATTTAATGCCATGTCTCAATAATGGAACATTACGCCTAGTGGCCTGAATACTACATATACCTTTGATTTCAACATTTTTTGACTAATAATACGCCATAGTCAACCATGAAACAGCGATCATTTATTAATTAATTAACATTTGAAAAAATGCGATAGAGCAAGAGAGCGATAATCGAACATTGATATTGGAAGGTACGACTGTAAATGCATAAAATGTTGAATGAAAGGGATAGCAGATGAACATTTAATGTCAATTTTACCTTAGTTGAACACTTAATTGTTGACAAAGACAGCAAGGAGACCACACGGACAACACCTTTGTGTTTTGCTAAGAGTTATTTCTTAACTTCAACAGTGGGTCTCGCCTTCTTTATCAAAGTTCTGGCACTTGCAACTTTGTTTGGCTCAACTGTGTGTTATTTTACAGCGGTGATCCATAAGAAAAGCAAAGACTTGTGGTACAACTGTATTAGTCAACCGCTGATGACATCATAGATGGGCGACAGCGCTGTGTTATTAACACACTTGAACTCATGCAATGTATAAATAACACGACAAGACACACGTAACATTGTATGCTAACCAAGAAATGTACGCAGACAGGGGCAAAATATTTGTGTACATTTTCGACATAAACCGGAAAATATATTCCACTCTATGGTTTTTGGTTTCTCAGCCAACATAACTGATATTTGTAGTGTGTTACTTTTGGACATAGGGAGATAAACAGAGTGGATAAAGAGTGCTAGTACCTAGTACTCGCTGTAGTTGATCTAAACACCCGCAGCCACTGTTTGAGGAAACTATGTTATGCCTTTGGAGAAATACCCTCATGAAGAAATACTCAAATACAGAATAGGTCACATGTCAGAGATCAGTGTATGGTAGACAAACACTGTCACTCTGACAGTGAACTTGATGCCCTCTATAAAAGTGGCACAGTAGCATGACGCGGCCCCGAAACAGAGGAACAGTGGGGCAGACACATTCCAGCTTGCCTCGCTATAGCAAAGCCCAGACAGGAAATCCTTCTGATTGTGCGACGAAGGAACAACCTCTCCAACCCCGGTTGGGTGGTGCCAGCACCTGACACATCTGTCATGGTGGCAGTGGCTCTGAACACACATGCACAAATCTTCCCAAAACATTAGGTACGTCTGCACCATCTAAGGAGATCCAATACAAGAGCTGTATCAAAATATGTGCCTTTCAAGATGATCATGCACTGTTTGATAGATGAAGTATGTTTACTACACATTCCAAAAACATGCATGTTAGGTTAATTGGCGACTCTAAACTGTCCATAGGTATGAATGTGAGTGTGAATGGTTGTTTGTCTATATGTGCCCTGCGATTGGTTGGCGACCAGTCCAGGGTGTACCCCGCCTGTCGCCCGAACTGTTCATACACACTGAATTACAAAATACACTGAATTTCAATACCAGCCAAAACTTTGGACTCTCCTTTGTCTTTCACCAGCATGAGCCAATCTGTCCAAACGTTTAACGGATAACGCTATATGTAATCTGTGCAAACATAATTAACATACTGTTAGTGCACAGACATACAGTATAACAGCATGTTAAAGTGATGGAAATATACAGTCACTAGTGTAGCATGAATATGCTTTTCTTCTTATCATAATAATATCCAGTGCACAGTATGTTACAACTTCTTCACAACCCCACCTTCTCACTTTTTTTTTTAACAGTAGGCACTTCAATAGTGTTGACATTTAGTTCTAACCTCAACTGTATTCTTATGGCAGAAAGTCATTAAATATTTCACTACTTGTTAGTGAAAGCCTTCTGCCGCGCCATAGATAATATGTTTAGATTTTGGGATTTTTCTTCTGGCACTTTTCGGTGGCTTACGTCATACATTTTCATTCCGCAGGTTCAGACAGTAATGCCTTGTAAGTGTCCATGCGGACGAAGCACAAAGTGCGGCGTTCACATAGAATGTGCTAATAAACACACGAACGCCTTTGACATGTGCTTTAAATTAATTGGCCTCCTTGCGCATGTAAGGACCATTAAACAAAACCACTGTGGTCCCCTTAGTACAATTCTCTCCATTGTGTTGTGTTTGTGGTGATACAAACCAGGTTTCTCCCTCACAACACAGAAAGCTGTCGTTTAGGTCTTAGCTCACCACTTCCTGAGGATTTTGTCCTCAGTTGTCCCACACTGGGGTCATTTTTTTTCATTCTTCTCTTTTCTCCGTGTTGTTGTAGCTCACATGATGCGAGGGTGTAGGTGACCATGCAACTCTTTTCTCCTGAACTTTGACTTATATTTTTATATAAACTTTTATAACGGGATCCTCACAGCAACAGATCATGTTTCACTGTAAAACCATCACAGCCATGACCTGAGATAGTGTTTTATTTTGCTGTCTGGGTCAAATGTGAGAAAGATGTTTGGGAAAGTGTGGATAGTAAATGTGGTCATGCAATGGGCTTCATAAATTCTCTTACAAGCATTGCAGTAAAAACATATTTCATCACTATCTCTTTGGATTTATTTTTGGTTGGGTTGCAAGTGCTGGTGACCAAGAATGACCTTTTGATTTCTTGTTGTGTGTTGCAGGCGTGTATGTACCACCTGGTGCTGGGATAGGCAGCGGACCAGGAACTGGATTCTATCCAGGTAAAAAAAAGACTCCAAAGTCTGCTGGAAGAGTTTTGAATAATAAACTTGAGCAGCCGCAATTGACTGCAGTAAAAGTAATATTTAAAAAAAATGTAATAAAGCATGAAAGTGAAACAGAAATGAAACTAATGTAGACATGTAGTGAATGGCAAAGGATTTGGCAATGCTAATCGTAACCCTGAGGACGGTGTATTATTTTTCCCTCTCATAATACATAGCTCCCAATTGAGCAATGTGAAAAAATGCCAGTACATTTTCTAAGATTGATAACTGCACTGACCACACATAGTGACATCTGTTTGTACTTTGTACATTCTTGCCCCTAACCAATAGTAAAAGACACATGGACGCATCATTGCATCGTAGAGCTTCTGCTAACATATAACAAAAATATTCATAACAGCAGGCAGTAGGGGGCAGACCTCTGCCATGATTTTACTGTTAACAAAGGTAAGGGGGAAAAAATCATGCATTGTTGGATTTGTGTCAGTTTCAGCAATCAGCAGTGTGCCCTCTGACAATAATGAGGCAATAAATGTCCTTTATCATAAAGGCACACACATTACGTATGTCAACAAAAATCAAGAAATCCAACTCTGTTAACACCAATAATAATGTGCGGTACACAAAAGCTGATGGGACTGTACCATTTTTAGTCTAGGGAGATTGCTTTCAGCTTGACCTAAAAGGCAAACAGAAAAAAGGAATTATTCTTACAGGTAACAAAAATCATATAATGCTGTATTAGTGTTCGTCTGGTCACTTTGTAGTCAGTGGCGGATTCTACAATCCACAGTCTCTGCAATGACAATACCGAAGCAGTAGATGTCTTGATTGTGAAGCCACACACATACACAACTTAAAGGGACGTATGCGGCTGGCTCAACATTTTTAAAACGAAACCAAAAATAATAATAACACCACCATTGGCGAGCATATGTTAAATAGTAACAGTAATGGTAACGAGAGGAGAGGAGGGGATCCACAACAGCTTCTTTCGTTTGTGACACCTTTACCCCGTCTTCCTTGATTTATTTTTACTTTGCTAGCATGGGACTCATTGTTGATGCACCAAATGGACTAGTTTCTGTAACATTCTCATTTGAGTTTCTTACAGGACACCGTAGTATTGTGTAAACTAAGTATTGCAAGACTTGTGTTTGGCTGCGTGATTCCTGAATAAACAAGCAATGGTAGTAGTCCGTCTGCATCGTAAAATACAACACTTTGTCATGCGCATTGTTGTACGATAACCGAGACAGTGTACGAGAACCGAGGCAACATTTTGGCAACGGAATCATACAAAAACTGGGGCATTCGAAAACAGAGGTTTGACTGTATATGAGGCTCCATATGGAGAACACCTTCACAAAGCTGAGTACACCCCTCACATATGGGGATCGTGCGCTGCTTCAGAATGTCACAGTACATGTTGGAATTCCCTCAAGGAGCCACAGTGCTGGCAGCACTCATGCAGTCCCAAGCCATTCCTGTATTAGTATCCCTTGTAAAGCTATACTGTAATGAAATGTGAGGTTTGTGTTCACTTTGTATTTCACTTATGGGTTCTCTTTGGCTTCCTCCTCCAATCAAAAAGATTTAGTGTATGTTAGGCGAGTAGCTCCATTGTCCATTGGTGTAAAATCGGAGTGTGACTGATGCCTGTCTCTGTATGCCAGCCCTGTAATTAAACGGTGCACCCCTTCTCTGTGATGAGACTAACATATCTCGACATACAAAGTTTGACTAGCCAATTGTAACATTTGTGTTAAAGACAAGCAGAGAACAGATTTCAGCTCCCTGCCAGCTTTAATTAGGTCAACCCCGGAGAAACAGAGAGTGAAACAGTGTCATGTCACTACAAGCAGAGAACAATTATGTTGAAAGAATACACTGGAGCAACCAGTGCTGTCAAGCAAAATTAATCATCAGACCATTTACTTGCTCAGTTCTCTCAACATTACACTATAAGCATGATAATGATATGTTGACTAGTTTGTTACTTTATTCCTTGCATTAGGAGGTTATGGAGGTGGAGGGCAAGGAGGCGTCCCTGGAGGTCTGGTCCCTGGAGGTGTCGGCCAGACTGGCTTTGGTCTTGGAGGACTCGGAACAGGTATGAAGATAACAACAAAAAAACTAGCAGCGTCAGTCGGCAACAATGTGCCGTCAGTGGGCATGAACTATGTGCAGCTGTACAGTGAATCTAAATTAGTGATGGGCGTATCAGTGGTATTGATATATATGTAGATGCTCACACGAGTATCAAATGAGTATCAATGACTCCCATAAAGTATCAATATCCACATCTTTTAGGGTAACTTGCTGCATACAGGCTGTCATGCTGCAACACCCCGCCAGCGTGAAATTGAACTGATCCATTTACTGTATGTCACATGACCACTGACAAGAAGAGGCGACTCTGTGCTCGAGTTGACTAGCAGCACAACAAAAGCAATGTGTTAATAAAGTACCACTATTAAACTACTCGTGATATTTCAAGTAGAAATCCTATATCACTCTATTTTAACATGTGCAACCTACTTATTTATACATGAATCTTCAGTTTTCAACATAAATACCAGATATTTAACTGATTTCAGAATTTTTAAACGTCATGATCAGGACCGAGTTGATCAAAAGATATGAAAAATGCTGTTATGATTCTCTGTCTCTTAATGGTAGCCAATAAACTTTTTATTTTGTTACACATTAAAATGGTTAAATGACCATTATTTTTCGTGTGTTTTATTGGGACAAAAATGCCAAAACTGTAATCGATGTTGATATAAAAAAAAAGGCAAAAAAGTCATCAGTATCGTATCGGAAAAAAATATGGTCGCGCCCATCACTAATTCAAATATGGGCAAATGTATAACCTCCCTTATTTGTATTTATTTAATAGGACAAGGTGGGAAAGGCCCTAAACCAGGTAAGACTATATTTTTGTGCGGTACTTAATGTTATGTCTAGTATGAGAGGACTCATATTTGCAATGGGATTTTTTTTTAAATCATCACTAACCTGCATGTGTTCCTAGCATTCATGGGTGTAAAAGCTGTGCAGTCATATTTTATTGGGTGCCATGGAAAGTTCTTGACTGCTGCTTGCTCTCAGGGTAAACGAATGCATTGGTAATGGGTGGATGAAGTACTTTACAGTTTACACTGCATTATGTTCTGACAGCTTAAGTCATGGCCCAGACACTGGACAAACAAAGGTCAACGCTTTTTAGAGGAGTTGTCACCAAAATGCTCTTATCACCCTGTGCTATAGGTTTACATTAGTGTGGTTAATATTTAAGGCATTCTGATTGGGTGTGGCTTTACAGAGATTGTACTCCTGCTACAACTCTGTTGCAGTGGGGAGTGATGATTGAGTATAAATGAACATCAACGCCTGTTTAACAATGGTGCCCGAGGACTGATTGGTGTTTTTGTAATGTCGGACCCTCACAATATCTGGAAACCTCCAAGTTCAAATTCGCCACAGCCCTTCTCTCCAGTACTGTACAATAAATATTTTCCATTGCTGTATTTGTGTCTACACCTCACCGGTTGCTTTAGCAGGTTTTTGGCCATCGTTTAATTTCCGCAAGCGCGTATTGATAGGATCTAGGCATACCTCTATGTGTTTGGAAAGATAAGGAAGCAAGCAAATGTCGTACAGGCCTGATAACACAAGGCTCCCTCTGGAGTGCCACACCCCTGCCCTCATCTGAGATTGGCAGGGCAGCCACTTTGTGAAAATGACCACATTTCCAGCGCTGGATGGAAGTGGAAGTTGATTTTGGCAGGGAATATTTGGAAAGCATTGACCACGATTTTTCATACATGTGCTGTGGCTCCTGCCACTGTTTCACATGCTTATTGCTGCTATGAGTTGAGATCATGGACAGAACAGTAATGATGCAGAGATTATGTCATGGTATTGGCTGAAGATCATAGCATTTAGTAAATAGCTAATCAGATTGCTCTGATGTCATCCTGCTCGATCTCCACTCAGATTTCTCTTTAACCGCCCTTAAAATGCTCACTGCCCCTACAGGGGACCTACAATGGAACCTCCAAGGTGGAACCATTCATTCTTGAATGCTGATCGACTTCCAAAATGTTCTAACTTCAAAACCATTTATAATCGGAATAATCCATTCCAGCACCAACTGTCCCATTCATACATTACAGTTGTCCCTCGTTTATCGTGGTTAATTGGTTCCAGACCTGACCGCGATAAGTGAATTTCCATGAAGAAGGATTCAATATTAATAAACGGAATATTTTCGTAGCTAGAGCATAAAAAGCCAGTTTGTGAGTTTTGTTTTTAACATAATTGGAGCCCTGTAGACATCAAATAACACCGCTATAGTCACATTTACACTCTATTATTCTTTATTTGCATCACATTGCGCAACTGTAATGCTGCAGGGACAAGCAAGCTACCGAGCTAACTCGTTAGCCTCTCCAATGTACTTATTCTAAACTTAAGAAAGGGTTTTAAATGGAGTCGGGAAGAATAACCACGCAATGACGCCAAATTGTTGGTTGCTTCTCTGAGACGCCTTTACCGTATGTGCACATGCCACGGACATTTACTGTACCTGAATACCAGACAACGGTAAGTGAAATCCGAAAAAGGTAATCACCTCATTCGGGTCGAACGAAAGTTGAATTTTAACTACAAATTATGACAAATATAGGCATTTATTTGTTCAGTTTGTTCTTTTTAACCACTATTGGTACCATCTGCTAGCCAAGGGAGGTGTTCTTATATTTTTTGTTTGAAAAAAGATCCAAATTGTACAGCTTTAAAAAGCATTGAACTGTGGAGGTTCCACTGCATTTAGTGCAGCATCACAAAGGGTGGCTAAAATTTCATTTTGACCCACAATTGACAAAATATTGAGAAGTAGCAGCACTGTTCTCGTGTCATGTGATCAAAAAAGATATGCTGAAAGATAAAGACAAACTTTATTCACAATAGTGCAGGATATGCTGCTGGATAATGCGTCGCTGAACTCTATTAACAATACGGATTCATTTTGTAGCTCTTGAGTTTGCTGCTACGCGACTGTCGCAAATAAAGAATGTATTGCATTTACTTGTATTATTTAATGCATTCAACTAGTAGCCTGCCTCAGGCATTTAGGCTCAGCTTTTGTCATCTGTAGCATGCAATTTATGGGGTAATTACTATTTGTGTTTTTTCATGATTCCTTGGCTTCATAGGAACAGTGCTGAAACAGTCTTAGACATACACTATACCTGTGCACATGGAGCTGCCAATCATTTTTCAATGAAAGCCCAAAAGTGATGCTGCATTCCGATGGCAAGCACCTTGCTTGACCTGGACTGCAATGCGGGGCAACAGCTGGTGAAGTGAGTAGCGTGACTACAGTGAATTTCAGTCGAGCTCATGCAAAACCTTGTAAACGTCACACTAATTGTGAAGTATCTAGTTTTGACACCGCTCTGAACCCTGGAAAGAACTTTCCTTTTATGAGCAGAGGTTGCACGCCATCATCTTTTCTGTGTTCCTTCAAAGGTAGATTCAACCCTTGATGATGTGATTGCCGAAACTTGGCGTTTATAGCTTTCTGTCTCTTTTAAGCAGTGTGAAGGTAATAGGAAACTTCCAAGTTAACATTTACCTCCACACTGATTTACAAACTAAATCACTGCCATCCCCTTTGTGGAACCTTGGTTAGCGTCATTAATCCGTTCCAGAAGTCCGGCTCTAACCAAAACATACTCTAAATGAATACATTTTTTCCCTAACAAATGTAAATCCAATTAATCTGTTCCAGAAAGCCAAAGATGTTAACACAAAACACATTTTTATAGTTTTACAATAACAGTTTTACATGTAGAAAACTATTACAAATGCATATAAATACATATAAATGGTAAATGAGAGGGGAAAATGAGCATTAAAGGTTACTTTTACCTTTATTGAAAACATGATTGTTGACAAAGACACGATGTGGCAGTGGGATCAACACGGACTCCACCTTTGTGTTTTGCCATGAGTTATTTCTTGTATTCAGAGTGTTTCTCACCTCAAGTCTCCACTTTTCTTTTGGTTACGGCTGCAAAATAACCCAAAATGGAGCCAAAGAAACTTGCAAGTGCCAGCATTTGATAAAGAAGGTGAGAAACACTACTACTGTGTCTGTGTTCATCTTGCTGCCATATCGTGTCTTTGGCAACAATCACGTCGTCAATGAAGGTAAAAGTAACCTTAAATGTTAATTTATCCCTTTAATTTGTCATTTATATGCATTTAGTACTGTTTAATGCATGTGAAACTATAATTGTAAAACTATAAAAACGAGTTTTCAGTTAACATTTTTGAAGACTTGTTGTGTAACTGTGTTAGTTAGCAAAGAACTCAGAAAGTTAACTGATGATGACATCATATATGGGCGACGGCGCTGACTTGTTGCCATTTATTAACTAGCTGCAAACAAGGATTTTGTGATAAAAATACATTAAGAACACAGTTGCACTCACACAGTGTATTAATAACACAACAAGACACGCACCATACACTAAGTGGAAAATGTACGCGACCTGAGGCAAAATTTTGACATAATTTTTTTTACATTAACTAGCTAACCGGGGCATACGCAAACCGGTCTCACTGTATTCCATTCCTCTGTTTCATCTGTCTGATCTGGTGAATGGTTGTGTGTCTACATGTGCCGTGTGATTGACTGGTGACCAGTTCTGGGTGTACCCCAACTCTCACCCAAAATCAGCTGGGATAGGCTCCAGCTCACCCGTGACCCTCAACAGAATAGAAAATGAATGAGCGAATGACCTCCACAGCATGTGACCATGTGTAACTGTTAGAAAGGTTTGGCGGCTTAACTTCTTACTTGGTGTTTTTGTAACCTTCCGAAAGGCATCCCATTAATCAATTTTAACGATTAAAAATGATTGTACTAATAATACTAATGTGAGAATTGCTATAACCACATCTGGATAACAAGAAGTTTGTAAGGGGGAGGAGTAATCCTTCACCTTCTAGTTGAGGACAGCCCAGTCTGCACTAGAACCAAAAGTTGTAGCATCGCTTTGGACTTTTGACAGCCAGTTTCCACACTTTAATCTGTTCCAAAGCTCAATGTGTCAACTGGAATTACAACCCTATCCTCAAACTCTTTCTTTTGCAAAATTTGGACCGTGTCAAACTTTGTAAGCGCCGTTCTCTGATTTGAAGCCCGGAGCACCTGCTTTGATTACCGAAGCCCGCTAGTTAATGTCAGGGTTATTTCTTTGTCTGTTTAGCAACAGGCCGAGCGGAGGAAATGAAAGGTAGCGTGAAGGTTATGACAATGAGAGGAGACAAGGAGATTGTAAATGGCAAATCCTGCACATATGATGTACATAAAGCCACGAGTCACAACCTAAAAACACCTGCACAAACGATCCAGTACTTAAGTAGAAATACATCTTCAGAAAGAATAAAACTGACAAAGAGGTATAATCTTGTACACCTTCTTCAGCGTCCCCATCAGGTAGAAAAACTACACTCCAGTTATACTTTGACTGTCCTGTATTGAATCGCATATGCTTGTTAGTGGAGCTGTCTGCATCATAGCCAGAGATCTTTCTATGTTTTGGTCATCCTAATGATCTGAGATGCAAAACAGCTCTGAGTGATGCAGTGCAAGTTTACACCGCTGCAAACTTCAACTGCAATAATAAACAAACTCTTAAATTAATGCTTCAAGGGCAGAATTTGTGATACAGCGTACCTAATAAAGTGACTGACAACTCTAGGGCACATTGCTCTTCTTATAGCGCCAGAAGTCAATGTATCCCCACAACACGTTCAACCAAACCCTCGGAGAAAGATAGAAATGTTGTGGAGCCCAGTGGTCGGCGACCCGCGGCTCCGGAGCCGCATGTGGCTCTTCAGCCTCCTTGTTGCGGCTCCCACGCCGATATAATCCTTCACTGCCCATGACGCTGGCTTACCCACCTGTGTGCTTGATATGTGGTGAGAAATTAGCAAACAACAAAGACATTTTCAAAACGAGCACCCAGCTTTTTCTGAAAAGTACCCAACTGCAGATGGGCGTAAGTGAGCGATTTCGGAACTAGTACGGAAGCTTGAGCAGAGCAAACCTACTTTCAAGAAGCGGATGACTACAGCTGCTCGTGGAGATCATAAGGAAGAGGTGGCCATTCACAGATGGAGAATAAATGAAAGAATCGCTCATAAAAATATCACAGCATCTCCGAATAAAAAAAAAATAAACAAGAAAAAATAAACAAGAAATTATTATTACTATTAATTATTCAGAAAATGACTCCCTGCAAAGACAATCAACAACAGGACCAATAGAATGTCAACAAACAAGTTTAATTCAGTGCAAGCATATTGAATTGCCTGTGCTGAGTCAAGTCATGTAAAGGATATTGAGCAGACACACTGATACACAGCTACGTCAGCTATAATGGGCTTTTTATGGTCAAACTGACTGTTTTATTTTATTTTTACATAAAGACGAGAACGACTCAAAAAAGCCTACATAGTTCAGTGTTTAAATAAATTACTTTAAAATAGGCCTCCACCTGCACTCTGCACTTCTGTTAGTTGAATTCTGTTGTTGTAACAGGTAACATTTAAAAGTTTATAAGCTGTGTCATGCTTTGCAGCTCCAGACTGTTTTTCTTTACTGGGAGAGGAGGCAAAATGGCTCTTTTGATGCTAAAGGTTGCCGACCCCTGGTTTAGCCAAAAGAAGATGAGCTTGCCTGGGATGTGAGACCCCTGGAGCACATGTGTTTTTCATTAGTGGAGCTCAGACCTGTGCTCTGAGCTGCCAGAGACGAGAAAGCCTCTGCATGTAAATGCAGCTGACTGACAGCAAACGTTCCCTAAATATCTACATGATCCTCACAGGCCTCATAATTTGTCAGCACATCTGCACACACAGACACATCAATAATGAATGAGTTGAAGACATAATGCAGAGTTCTGGGATCTGAACTTTAGCTGTTCAGCCCCAATTCAGAATGTGAAGCATACAGTTCCATGTAGTTGGTATACTGTATTTATAAAACACCAGGTAGGTGGTACTGTAGGACTGTAGCACTGCTGCCCAGAGTAGTTGCATATTGTGCCTCTAGCTCAACTTCCCATAGCCGACATCATGTTGTTCTTCTAGTTTAGACTGAATTAAAAACTTTGCTGGTTGCAGCCAAGTAATGTTCTTACACACATGCATTATTAATCACAATTCAATGCACAGGATACTTAACTATCTCTAACTTAATCTGCCTGCAGCATATTGTCATTCTTTTTTTGTGTGCTGTTTTTTAAGATGTGCTACAAGTGGTTACTGACAATTGCTAGTCAGATATGTAGCGTCATTTTATTCACTAGGTTTGAGCTGGCCTCTGCGTACATTTTTGCAGAGTACGAGCACGAAACGAGTAAAGCTCATCATTATCCGTAATCGTGATGAAGGAAAATCCTCATATCGTGTCTTTGGCAACAATCACGTCGCCAATGAAGGTAAAAGTAACCTTAAATGTTAATTTATCCCCTTAATTTGTCATTTATATGCATTTAGAATTGTTTAATGCATGTAAAACTGTAATTGTAAAACTATAAAAACGTGTTTTCAGTTAACATTTTTGAGACTTAGTTAGCAAAGAACTCAGAAAGTCAACTGATGATGACATCCGTAATCGTGATGGGTAACGACTTATGGATTTACTCTTCATGCTGTGATTGACCGCCTCTCCCTAGACAGACTCCCTGCAGCCAGAGAGAGGAGTACGTGGTGCATTTGACAAGACAGAGTTGAAAAGGACTCTTGTCGCATTGGTCACTGCCTCTACTCCGGATGTTTTTTTTTTAGGTTTTCCTCAGCTCAGCTCATATCTAAAGTTACTTGGTAAACTTGTTTTGTTAAGTACTGACAGATTATTTCCCAGTTTGCCACGACTGGATGCTTGCATGAATCACCAATTTCACGCAGATTATGAAAAAATAATTCAATAATAAAGTCTAAACCACGCCCACGTCTGGTTTATGCCCCGCCCACTCAGAGTACAGCTACGGATCCAGATAACTGAGGTGGGCGTACAGATACAGATAGTGGTGTACTTGCTCATCCCTATCATCCACATTTAAACCAATTAAGTAAAAAATGCAATACACGCATTATCATGACTATTTTACTATTACTACTGACGTTTGGGGAGGTGCTGAGATGAAATTTGAGGTCTAAAAAAGAAGGCGGTCTCGAAACACCAGAATGTTGATTACTTTTATTGGGTGCAAAGTCACTCTGTCATACAGTATGCCATACAGTGTTCAGTATTAATTAACTGACTAGTCTTTATCTAATTCTCCATTGTCCTGTCAATGAACAATGCACACATTGCAGCCTGTTTGGTTTTCTTGAATGATGTAATCCCATTTTCTTAGCATCATAATCCTACCAAATATTCTCTAAAGGTGCGGTAATTGAAAAGCAGTGATAGGAAAGCCATGGCTTTTATTAGTTTTTGTTGGTGTCTAATCATTTACACATGCTACATGTCTCAAGCTAATGTTATCCCCATGTGGAACCGAGCGTCTTGCCACAGTTGTTATTTGTTTTTTGTTTTTTTAATGTTCTCTGTGTGAGTTTATGAGCCATCCCTTGGCAAAGTCAAACAAATCTTCCCAGCTTTTGTTTTCCAGCAAGTCTGGAGTATGAAACACTGTCCTTGTGCATCTGGCAACATCATCTCGAAAAAGGAAGACGAAAAAAATATTTACAGTCAACAGGATTTAGACAAAACACAAACCTGGTTTAATTGCACTGTATTGTTGCACAATGTTATATCGTGCTGGCTCCGCTGTCCATGTCAGTGACAAAGCTGAAATGTGAATGATGCCACTGACATAGTAACTTGTAAGGTAACTTTTATATTTTATATTTATATTAAAGGTAATTACATATTAACCCTTTAAAGACACCAAACTTTTCTGCAAGCTTTGCAAAGATGAAAGGAGATGTACTGTATTTGGGACAATTTGTAACGTATGTAACAGAGTGACGGTAATGCGATCACTGCTGGCCAATTATACACTCCTGATCAACATTTTAAGACCACTTGGAAAATTGCAAGAATTTACATTATGCACTGGTGGACAGCCTATTGCAGTTTGATGGTTGTTTGAAATAAATTGCTCACTCACATTTTTTTTTTGTCGCGGTGGTTAGCATGTTGGCCACACAGTCAAGGGATCAGGAAGATCGGGGTTTGAATCTCCGTTGGGCATCTTTGTGTGGAGTGTGCATGTTCTCCCCGTGCATGCGTGAGTTTTCTGCAGCTACTCCTGTTTCCTCCCACATTCCAAAAACCTGCATGTTAGGTTAATTAGCGACTCTAAATTGTCCATCGGTATGAATGTGAGAGTGAATGGTTGTTCGTCTACATGCGCCGGCGACCAGTCCAGGGTGTACTCCGCCTCTCGCCCGAAGTCAGCTGGGATAGGCTCCAGCATACCACCAGCGACGCTAGTGAGGATAAGCGGCATGGAAGATGGATGGATGCACATTTTTTTGTCTCATTCCCTTTTCTTCTTTTTGCATTTTGAAACTCTACTTAGAACCTCCTTAAGATCCAACATTGCAAAATGCAAATTCTTGCAATTTTTCATCTGGTCATAAAATTTTGATTAGCAGTGTACAGCATATGATGACTACCACCTAAGTAAATAGAAAAACTCATAATCATCCATAAAGTGAAAATCCAAGGCCGACTACATTTGTGTCAGTTTAATGTGAGGCCGCACGGTGACCAAGTGGTTAGCATTTTGGCTGCACAGTCAGGAGATCGAGGGTTTGAATCTCCATTTGGGCATGTGCATGTGAAGTTTACATGTTCTTCCTGTGCGTGTGTGGTTTTCTCTGGGTGCTCCGCTTCTTCCCATATTCCAAAAAAGCATGCATGTTAGGTTAACTGGAGATTGTAAATTGTCCATGTGTGTGAATGTGAGTGTTAATGCTTGTTTGTCTCCATGTAACCTGCGATTGGCTGGCAACCAGTCCAGAGTGCACCCAGCCTCTTGCTCAACGTCAGCTGGGATAGGCCCCAGCTTCCCCTGATGAGGACAAGCAGTATAGAAAATAGATTGATGATTAATGTGATTGCTCCTCTCGCTAGTTGTAAATTATAACAACCATCTTGACTTGAAATAATCCACAAAGTCACGAAAGTTGCAGTAATCCAGTGGTGCACAAGTGATGCTGCAGGCAAAAGTCAAAACACGAATGTTCAGAGTGCGCAAAGACCAGAGTGGTCCTCAGTCCATTACAGTACAAATGGCGTAGTTGAGTACAGTAATCCCTTGTTTATTGCGGTTAACTGGTTCCGGACCGTGATGAGTGAATTTCCACAAAGTAGGTTTACTAAATTAGTATTATTATTAAATCAAATATTTTTGTAGTTAGAGCATAGAAAACTTGGTTATGACCTTCTATATACGTTTTTTTCACATTATTAGAACCCTCTATACATGAAATAACACCCCTGTAATCACCTTTACATTGATATTAACCAATATAGTGGATATAATCAGAGAAAATATGACATTTAAAGCATAAATAAGACTCATGCTCGTGTGTGTTGCAATAAATGTCTTCCAGGCATGTGGACAGGAAGTGACGTCTACAGGTTTACATTTGAGTCTTAGCCGGATTATGGCCGTGTAGTAGCCTGTGTTATTATAATTATTATGATTATGGTTACGATTATTATTATTATTATTATGTTTTAATTGTGCCTGTTGTGAAATCATTCAAACCTGCACTTTAAGCCTGTTACACCTGCAATCAAGTCTGGTGCATGTGTCAGCTAGTGACCAGTGTAGAACACTATATTTCATCAACATCTTCATGCCTTATCCTGTATTGGTATTTTAGTTCATTTAAGCATTTTTACACTTGAAAATGCTTAATTTAGGCCAAGAATATGTAATATTTGCTTAAATATGCATATAATATGATAGTATATAGTAGTAGTAATAACAATAGGCCGTAGTCAACTACGATACAGCGATCATTTATTAAT
The DNA here is from genome assembly GCF_027744805.1 of Dunckerocampus dactyliophorus. Classification (NCBI taxonomy): domain Eukaryota; kingdom Metazoa; phylum Chordata; class Actinopteri; order Syngnathiformes; family Syngnathidae; genus Dunckerocampus; species Dunckerocampus dactyliophorus. Next base: position 23,278,302 of record NC_072830.1, read on the forward strand.
TATTACATTTTTGAAAAAAACACAATAGAGTGAGGTCGCGATGTTCGAACCGCAAGTGGCGAGGGACGACTGTACACCCTAAATTGTGCTTTGTTTTGTCAAATTGTCATGGCCCCACACGTTTTGCAGAGGGAAGTGGGAGGTTCTCAAAGTGGAAAATGGTACTAGCTGAAATTAACTTGTTTTAACACAGTATTTGGTTGCCCTCAGCAGTCGCCCACTTACTTGCTGTATTGGGCTTCAGAGTGTGTGTGCCGGGGTTATTGGTGCTACAGTGGTCACTTTCACAATACCCCGATCAAATTTGGCTTGCAGTCTATTCTAGAATTTAGTTTGCCTTCTGCCCTAAGTCAAATGAGACTCCAGCGACTCCAGCCCCTGCCATGACCCTGAACAGAATAAGTTGAAGAAAACGTATGAATGAATGATTGTAGAGTCTGCAGATACAGATGCAATGTGGGATGACTGTTTTATTCCCAAACGAGCTACTCAATTTGACAGCCCAAAGAGCAACACAGCCAGCTGGGAAAACTCCCAATGCTCCCAGTGTCCTCTGTGCCTCTGGTCAGGAATGTATTTGGACTAAAACGGTTGAAAGGTTGAGTACGTTTTAACCTTCTGCAGGTTTCAAGGTGTCGCTGGCGGTTGAGCCACAGAGTTCAATGTGCTTGTTTAAGAACTTTTTTCTCCATCGGTGACATTATTTATCTCAAATTGTTTCCCTTTGTATTGTATTCCCAGTGATTGCGGCAGTGACATGCAACAGATGGCTGTGCTGTGTTCACAACCTCTCTAATGAGTGAGGAACTTGGAAACTGCTTTGGAGCCAGTGCATCTAACGTCAGTGTTTCAATGTGCGCGTTAGGAAGCGACCTGTCCAACACTGGTCTTCTGTCTCAACCCTGACTTGTCAGAAAAGTATTCAGCACAATGGCAGTCAGATGCACATGTGGACCATCTGGGAGAGGAAACACACTTGGCCCAACTGTACATACCATGCCTCCAGGCTTAGCATTTTGACATGAGTTCTAACCCGATTCATAGTTTGTACAATTAATCTTGCTCAGATATGTGATGTTTCTCCACATGTTTTCTGTGTTCCATAATCTAATGCTTGCAATGTGTTTCTGCCTTGTCTGAATCCCTTTGGTGAACATGCTGCATGTTTGTGTGCCAAGCTCAAATGGTTGATGAGCACCGACTTGGAGATACTGCTCAGATATGTTCAGGGGCTCGGAGTTGGCAGAGCAGCTGGGACATTCCTTCAAAGTGGATAAAGAGTTCTAACAAAAACCAGGAAAGGGCAAAAACTCTGTGGTGTGGTGTGGTTGAAAGCGTTCGGTCTGCTGTTGTCTGCTTTGAAAAGTAAACACTGACATCATAGACTGGATAATGGTGTAATGCTTGGTTTACAAATTAGTAGTTTCAAATCTAAACAGGAACAACAACTGTCACCGCAGATGGAGCGACACTGTTGGGTGGAAAACAGAGTTCTTGTTTGTAGTTCTTCCTACAATTAGGAGAAAATATTAGTGTAGTTTTGCAATATATTTTACCGTGCCTTTCAGTAAATATTTCTGCAAATATTATGTTTAAACATTAATTTTGGCTGCATTTTTGATCAGTTTGAGTGTTTCTGTGCTGTGGCTCAGTCGAACTGTGGATGTTTGTGGTGGGAAGTGAGTTTTTCCTAGTGTGTGTGAGAAGTAGCAGCACTTTGCAATGACCTCAAGTGTATTAGTTTTTCTTTTTTTTTTAAAGCTTTGGCATGGAAAGCAGCGCAAAGAACACTTACCTGTGGAAGTGCTGCAGACAGTCAGACTAACAAACAAGTGGACAACATAAACCGGAGGTAATTAAAGGTAATACACAGTAGCAAGGCTTTAAACTACCATAGGCTGTCAAGATTACTGTTAATATGGAGCCATTTTAAAGCATTGGGCAATGCATAAACGAGTTTACATGTGTGTGTTTTGCATTCCCATATTTTGGTTGATTGCAAAATTGATAAGTTTAGATTCTTGCCATGTACAGTATATGGACATACTGGGAGACATAACCATTGCACCAACTGGAAGTGACAGTTAGGCCAGGGGTGGGCAAACTGTTTGAATCCCAGGCCGCTATGAGTTAACAAAATTGGCCCGGGGGCCAGACTATATATTTGATACACACTAGTTTAAGCTTATAATTCTAACTGTGCTTGCTTGTGTCTCTTTTTTCAGCAGCACTTTAAACATCAGACCACATCAAATGACGAAATTGAATGTGACAGTTTTGTTTTCGGAATAAGACACCTGGAATGTACACGAATAAAGGATGTGTGACATACAATATGAACTATGAACGATAAAACACTGACTACTACAGAGTATGTGAACGTCCCTCCTTTTTTACTTCCCAGACAGTGCAGTGGGTAGGTTACGTTGTGTGTCACATATTTGTTGACTTGTGTTTGGCACCGTGAGTGAGGTAGTTGTCTGGATCGCCACTTAAACCACCAAAAGCTTGTCTCACATTGACTGGCTCTAATTACTTGCAAGTCATGTTGCCAGCTTGTATTTTAAAAGTTTAAATTAAATACTGTGGAAGCAACTGGCGGGCAACTTTTTGAAAAGCTGCTTTGAAATCAGTCATTTTAGGCCCCAAGAATCGGCAAAAAACCTACAAAATCCTGCAGGGACGGAAAATATTTTTTTCAATATGTCGGAGTAAATGTGTGGGAATTTTCATCCATTCATCCAGAGTTGGGCGAATCCGCCACTAAAATCTTATGTTTGTTTTCTTTTCACCGTCCTACATCTTGGACTTGGATTTTGGTCATCACTGTAGTTCTGCACAGTGGCTTGTCTGATGGGTCATTGGACGCAGTTTGCAACACTCTGCTATGTTCATCATCCTGCAGCAACGACATTCGTCAGCCTGTCAGTCGCAGACTTGCTCATACGTGGGGCGTTCTCAAGTTTAGTTTTGTCAAAGAGCTTTGCTATGGCTCGCTAAATTGCTAATGTCTTCGCTGCTAACATTAGCCGTGGCTGCACTCGTGACTGGGTGCTTTGCTTGATGTGGTAGGCTAAACTTGAGCTGCTTTGACAAAGCATTCCTTCTTACAAAGTAGGCATACCACTATACCTTTATCAATGGTGCCGGCGGAGTGTTTTTGAAATGTAAATTTCCCATTCCTTGGGCCGACGACTCTTACATCCTCCTCCATTTTCACGTCTCCTCTCAGAGAGAAAGACGTGAGACGCAGAAAGACGTGAGACTGAAACTGTGACATAAAATGATTGTTGAAGAGAACCCGATTTGCCTCCAGAGCACCCTTAGGCTTTCCATTCAGCAAGGCGCCGAACCCTTCAAATTAATCAGCAAAAAACAACATTTTTTTGTGGTCTAAGGGAGGCCCCAATTATATTATATTCTCTGAGGGGAGGCTCACTGTGTCACACTTTGAAAACCGCTGATGTAACCCAAATAACAGTCTAAGCTGAGGAAAAATAAAGTCTAATACAATGATGACAGAGTGTTTGTTTCCCCATCTGTTTTGTAGTTGGCAGGCGACTTCTTGCCTCACAGAAAATGACAAAAGAGAACAGGCCAGTGGTGCCATTTATGATTCTGGATGCCATCAATGGTTCCAGTCAGTCGTGGTTCAAATCACAAAAATCTATTCCTGATTGCATACTTTCTCTTTCCTCCTTGACCTATGCACCACCTCTCTACAAAGTTTAGCAACATCGTCACAGTGGAGCTAACAAACAAACCTACCGACAACTGAAATCATAATACAGTCATCCCTCGTTTTCCCGACCTTGATTTGTGGATTTCCGTGAAATAGAATTCAATATTAATAAATGAAATACTTCCGTAGTTAGAGTATAGAAAACCTGTTTATGACTTTCTAAATACATTTTTTTACCATGAAATTGACAAAATAACATTATTCTTTGTTTACACCACATTATGCGCGCTGCAGGGACACAAGAGACAGCCGCCGCTTTAGGCAGTAGCATTTTACCGAGCTAACTAGTTAGTCTTCAATTCATTTATTAAAGGTTTTCAAACGGAGTGGGGAAGAAGGACACAGTAAGAAGCCAAACACTTACCACTTCCACACGGAATGTGAGGAGAACTTTTTTTCACTATGTCATGTCCGACATGCCTTGGCTGACTCCATGCAGTGTTAAGGTAATGTAATCTAAGGTAATGTCTCGTCAGTGTAACATTACTGCCGCCTAGTGACCAGAATACTAAATAGGACTTGTCTTTCAACATTTTTGACTAATAATAGGCCATAGTCAACCATGAAACAGCAGTCATTTATTCCTTTTTTTTTTTTAAACCGTGATAGAGTGAGGGAGTGATGTTCGAACCGCGGAGTGGCGAGGGACGCCTGTACCTCACTTGCTTTGTGGTTTTGCAATTGTCTAAGGTAATAACCAGCCACCTGCACAGGAGCCACCCCACCGTTGTCGTTTGAAAGTCCTGTTTACTTACATCGATGAGAGTTGTTCCTACCAGAGATCTTGAAAGAAAATTAAGCAACCCCAGAAACATTTGTAGCAGGAGGAACTCACTCGGGATCACCTGACAAACAGGGAGACTGAGGGCTTTTGGAAAACCCATTGATAGCGTCATGACTCCATGGAAAAATGAAAGCAAAAACAATAGGAGGCTTGCTGCCAAAGTTGACTGGCTCATACCATTTAGTAAAGGAGAGACAATATGTGCAGTAGAGTGTGAACACATAATTAGTCCAACATGTGCACAACTTTGCACCTCACTGTTCGTTGCCCGTGACGGATAGCATGGGGAGCCTAGAAGTGACAAGGACAATTGGAGGTCACAGGAAAAGGGAGGAGAGAGAAAGCAAGGGAAAGCTTCAGTGCATCCACTTGTCTCACGCAACGTGGAATTACTACAGCACCTCGCATCACTCTACTTTCATCCATCTCGCTCTGCATCACCTCACAAAAATGCAATGTATCCACTGACTTGGAGGAGAAACGGTGTGATAATTTGATACTGATAAAAATCGGGTGTCATGACTACGGAGGATATAATGATGGGCTTACTTTTCAAAGTAAAAATGTTTTTGGGACCACAGCTAAAAGAAAGCAACCTGTCAATCAAAGAAAAATGCTGAATCTTTAGGGAATTCGCCAAGTCTTAGAAGATGAAGTTATTGACAAGAATTGCAGCGCTGCGCTTTGCCAAAGCACGTCTCTTCATTCCGTGCACCTTTTGGCGCGATGATGATGTCATGGTTAGCGTGGCTCACACGAGCAACTCAACATATGTGTCGTACTTTTCTTTCTGCATGAGATGACAGGTGGAAAGGGGCATGAGTTCAAACGGTCGCCTGCTGCTTCCCTGCAAGCTAACAGAGGAAAAGCACAGAATAAAAAAAGGGAAATGTGTGTATAACTTCTCTGAGACATTTCAGAGGTCTGCCTTCGTTGGGTTTGAATGAGAAAGCCTGCACAAGGCCCAGGTGGCGAAGGGAAGCTGCAAATCCATGGTGCACTCACTCACCTGCGACAGTTAACACCTCTTGTCTGCTCTCTACAACACCTTAGAAAGAGTGGAGAAGCATAATAGAGAAAAGCAGTGAGGGGAGAGAGTGAAGAGTGAAGACAGTGTTTTGATTAATGGCTTTTGTATCCCCACGGTTCTCAAACAGGATTGTCTGACCTCGCCCCAATGGAGAATGAGCAAGGCGTTTGAGGGGTGAGATTGAAACCAGATATTACTGTTCACACTGGCTCATATCCATCACTTAGGATGAGGACACGACCGGTGACTGAGAGTGTTAGCTACATCGTCTGGACAGCATCATTCTTCTATGGTACAACAATGAAAAACGTAGACCATTGTACTTTTAGGGCTAGACTGGCTTATCACTGGGGTGGTGCAATACCCCTTTTTACATGACTTTTACAGACTGGGAACATGGTTGTACCTTGGAAAAGGTACAACCGGTTATCTTGAAGGCCTTTGCAACCTGATGTTGCACTGTCACTGCGCTGATTTTCTTTTTCAAATGAAAACAGGCTTTGCAATTGCACTGATATCGCTCTGATTTTACAAAATCTTAATGGAAGGAAACTGTGATGCATCACAGTATTTTATCACTCACCTTCCCATTTCTCTGGCCCCCATTCTCTGGTGTAGTATCGAGTTTCCGTCCCTTCCATCTTGTACTGGATCATTGACCTGTCATTGGGTTGTTCTGTCCATGGTCCAAAGATTGTGTGGGGTTACCGAGAAATATATCTACAATGCAGATATACAGATATCCTTCATCTTGTCAGCAATGAAATAAATACCAGGGGAAAGAACCAAAGTGAAGTGATAATTTGATATCAGGTCCATTATACAGACTTTCCATGTGTGGTTCTTTGACAACAAACAAAACTGGTGTAGACTTTCAATCTAATCTGCATACTATGTTTGTGTGAGTTGAGGTCCTGCTGTAATACATGTCCAACAAAAACATAGCTGTTTAGGCTGACAGGGTGCTGTAAATATGGTCAAACAGGGAACTTTTGTTCAAAACCCAAAGCCATGATCTCGCAAATATAAAGCAGATCATTCAAGCCATCACATGTCCAGAATTGCAATTTGTCAAATAGCTCAACGGTGTCCTCTTTGACCCCTAAAATGAATTACTTCCAGAAGAGTCATTGCGTAACTCTGTGTGATATTACATCACTTATACACTATGTGTATGTATGGTCTTAATGCTCAAATGTCATCCGTGGCTACTAGAACAATAGAATAGATTAGCTATATGTTATTTATTTCAGTATTGCCCTTAATTCAGTCTTACTTACTGTATGTCTTAAATGCCTTATTTACTCTTATTATGTCTATGGGGTGTTATGTCATGTCTAGAGGGCTCTAATAATGTTAAAAAAATATATTTAGAAAGTCGTAAACAGGTGTTCTATAAATACTCCATTCATAAGTAAGGAATCATACTTGCGGAAATGTACTTATCACGGTTGGGTCTGGAACCAGTCAACCGCAATAATCGAAGGATTACTGTAGTAGCGAATGTGATAGACTGGTGACTAGTCCAGGCTGGGATAGGCCCCAGCTTACAGTTGACATTGAACAGTATAAGAGGTACGAAATGAATGAATGACTGAATGAATGAAAAACTGTGCCATAACTGCTGTCTCCTGAATGCAGCGTTACCACTGAACCTGGTGTTAAAGGCACTTCGAGATACGCTACATGTCCATGTTTAAAGCCTGGGAGAAGGAGATTACTGAGGAACTCTTAGCTCAGCGCCGAGGCTTGTGTTGCATGCTTTGTGTGTTTGTCAAGACCTTGGCAAGAACCACTGTGCACTTTTGCTCTCTGAACACATTCCTCTCGGTCATCATCAGTATCATTACCTGCACTCTGAACATTACTGAATGAACTCCAAGGTCTCATCCTGTCTGTCTAGCTCCCTTGTTCGACTTGCTTCCCATGCTCACTTGGAGTTCTTGTTCTTGTTCTTGTTCCAAAAACCAGTTCCAAAAACTGCTCCGGCATGCTTGCTCCTGCGCAGCTATTTTGAAGATACAATGTGCATATTTCCTAAAACGGTGTTCTCCCAAAGCAGCTTTTGCCAATGAGGGATACTCAATCTATGTCCTTGTGTTTCCATGTCTCTGCATATTTTACTTGCTCTTCAAAATAAAATCAGATCAAGCCAAGAAGGGACTTTGTTTAACCAACAATTTCTGTCATTGGACAGCTTGTTGCCAGAAAGTGTTTAGAATACAACATAATGACTGTTTTGATTGAACTGTAGCACTGCAAAAAAATAAGCAGAATTTGGGATTTAATTGTTAATCGTTGCCACTAACCTCAAGCTAAAGGAACTGAAACGCTAAATAAGTAATGATGAAACATGACCAAATATATTACAATAGTATATAATAAATCCTTATTATTGCATGTGAAAGCGTTTTTTAAAAATGGCTATTTCACTCGCAACATGAAAAGGTAGCACTGATGCTCCTGCTAACGAATTAAAGGAAAACTTTTTTGTTTAATTTTGCCCATCATCCACAATCCTTATATGAGACATGAGCACACGTCTTTCTCTTTTCTGCGTGTTCTAAAGATCTGAAAACATATAAAAAGAGACAGCTCAATAGTGCACGTAATGGGACACACCTATGCTGCCTAGACTGCAATTAAAACCCCTCCAAAAACTTCCAAAAAGGTTTTCTGGTTTTGTTTCTGTAATCGTGTAGTAGCAGGTACATTCATGATAACATGTAATACTTTCTACTACGCATGTAATACTACACATGTAATACTACGCATTGATTTCACATAGAAAACATAGAAACGAACACCACCACCTAGCATTAACTTTTCCAAACACAAACACAAAAACACAGCAGCAGTAGCAGCAGCTCCAATGTGTAGCGTTACCTTTTGGTGGTGCCGTGAAGCGCTGTGCACTAGTTGCTAGCTGGCTAGTAGCTAGCCGATGCGGTGTGGCAAGGTGTCAGTGCGGGAGTAACGTAGTTCAATCGGCGTAGCAGTGTTAATAATAATAATAACAATGTCGCTGTAGCTTGGTTAATATGCATGTCACATCATATGTAAATGGAGCGTTGCTGCTGCTTTTTGGAGTTCACGGTCAGAAGGATTTATAGGCGGAATAAGTGTTTCCCATTACGTGCATTTGTAGCTGTGTCTTTTTTTAGCTGTTTTTATATCTTTAGAACACACAGAAAACAGAAACCATGTGCTCATGTCTCACATAAAGATGGTGGATGATGGGTAAAATTCCCAAAAAAGTGCAGTTTTCCTTTAAGGTGAGTGGTGTCCAGACTAGTACACTAATATTATTGAACACCAAACTAGGTGACTCAGTGTTGCTATGGCAATGACACAAACTGAATTCTCATTTTAAGGTAATATTACAAACAATTAACTAACCGATCTCATCGGAACTTTACGCAGTGTATTGTTGTGTTTGCTCTTTTATTTAAACTCTGACCTTTCTATTTCTTCCTTTCCTAGGTTATGGTAATCTAGGCGCTGGCGGTCGTGGAGGTGGTGGTTATGGGACTGGAGTCCTAGGTGGTGGTGAGTACTTTTCTTTATTATTAGTAGTATTAGCTTCATTTGGATTGAACCATACGGTATGAAGCTGATTGACATTAGCGCCATCTTCCCAAATAGGTGATTATGGAGGATATGGTGCAGTCTCAGGTGGAATCTTTCCAGGAGCTGGACAGAAGGCTGGTAAAAGAGGTATACTTGTGGCAAATTGAACTGACATTCATTATTTGGTGCACCTATTCAAACTGAGACTGTATAAAACGTTGTTGGAGTGACACTCAGGTATAGGGAGAGGATTTAGCAATACAGTGGGACCCTGGTTAGCGGTAGCGTGGCATTAATTTGTTCCAGAAGGTTTGACTGTAACCGAAACGCACATTAACTGAATCACTTTTTCCCATAAGAAATCAAGTAAGTCCAATTAATCCATTCCAGAAAGTCAAAAAATATTTACACAAAACACGTTTTTATAGTTTTACAATTATAGATTTACATGCAGAAAACAATTTGAAATGCATATAAATACATATCAATGATGAATGAACATTTAAGGTTACTTTTACCTTCATTGAAGATGTGGTTCTTGACGTGATTGAAAACAGGAAGGCGATGGTGGTTGATCTCGCTGCCACGTCGTGTCTTTGGGAACAGTCACGGTAAAAGCAACCTTAAATGTTCATTTATCATTTTAATTCGTCATTTATATGCAATAAAATTATTGTATCTATGTAAAACTATAATTGTAAATGTATAAAAACGTGTTTTGTGTCACCATTTTTGAGAGTCAAGCGCTGATGACCTCGTAGACGGACGACGCAGCTGACTTCCAGTTCCTGTTTCCAAGTAGTAGTGATGTGTCGGTCGCGAGAGTTATTTCTTGAATTAGTTTCGGTTACAGTCGGACCTTATGGATTGGATTAATGATGCTAACCAAAGTTCCACAGTATTTGTTCTGTTGCTACTGTGTTTTGTTAATAAATAACCATGTGGTCAAAGAGAGCTACGGTTCCCTTTCCACTTTCTCATGAAGTCTAAATCGTTATTATTAAAATGATAAAACTAATTTGTTACACAAATGCACTTTAGGAAGTGTTGTTTAGTAAATTAATTTTAAAAAAGGATCTGTTTCAGTGTCAAACTGTCACCAATATACTTATTAGTAACTATACTGTAGTGTAGTTTTTAAGTAACTCAGCATCCTTTTAACGGAGATTGCCCATTGCTAAAACAACTGTTTTGGTGTTTTTAGGGCACGAGCATAGGGTTAGTTGTTTGATATTTTGCTAAACGTCAATTAGCATCTTCTGGTGAAATTGGTGATGTCTCCCTCACAGGTGCTGGAGGCCCACTGCTACCATTTGGAGGTGAGAGGGACAACAGTGCAAATGCCAGCACAATGCACACTTGCTTGTTAATAACCAAAAGCCAAAATGCATGTATCATAATCAGCATGGAAAAATAATGTATTGGACAGAAACATACTCCCACAGAGATTATTGTGACCTCACTGTCTGTGCTGTTTATGTCCATATGATCGACTGTAAATTAGGCAGCTTGATGAGGCATGGACTCCAGGGTGCACTCATGATGAGGGCTTTGGCGAACGACTTACACTTAAATTGGTTGGCAGAAAGAAAACTTCCCTCAAATAAGTCTGGCCTTTTTTCATCATGATGCTCAGAATAACAACTCCTTCCCCCAAACAGCGAAGATAAAACAGCGTTCCTTTGCCAAAACTTTCCTCAACAAATCTCCAGAGCCCACATACTTACAGGTAGTGCGCAATGTCTATCTGAGTAAAGTATGGGGAATGTAAGAATAAAGTCTCAAACACAAATAAATGATTGTGTCGTGTGCGTGGCCAACCTCCCCTACTAGTGAGGCTGACGGTTCATTTCCTGCATGAGAGGCTCGCCAGTGAAATGAGGCACTTGATGATGCAAAGCTAATGACATTTATGGTGGCTGCTCCTCATAGTTAGATTAAAAGTCAGCCATGTTACTTAAAGTCATGAAGGTGATGACAAGCTCTGAACGCTGAGTCAAGGCTGGAGTCATGTGATTAAGCCTATTTGTTTTCCATACCTGCACTACAGGGGCCTCTAGTGGCCAAACACACATGCAAATCTGATAATACAGTAGTAGGCCTTTGCGGTTGACACTGCATGCTTTTGTTTAGTTTCCAGGAAAAAACAAATTTGAAATAATAATCTGTCCCAAAGTCAAACTGTTGCCATCATCAAACTTTTGCTCTCAACACATAGTTTAAATTTTAACAGTCATGCAAATGTAAAACTGCTATCTGCTTACACGTGTTTCTCATTCTTTCTTGTTGCACAAGTGTAAAAAGAAGTTAGCCACCGGAAAGAGAAAAAGAACGGCACGCACACGCAGTTGATCCGTCGATGTTCATCGACTTAAACATGTGGTCAAATTATAAAATGTTACTATCTTAGGGAGATTTGACTTTACAGATTTCACTGTTCACTGAGTAGAAACAACAGGACTTTTACTTCATTGCATTGTGTTGTACCACAGGGGCAGGAACTGGAACTGGAACTGGAACTCTGCCTGGTGGAGGTACGACTTTGTATATTGTTTCATTTGAAATGACATTAGTGTTTTAACATTCTGTCTTTGTTTTCAGGCCCTGTTATTCCTCAGACAGGCCTTCCGGGAGGGGCTGGTGCTGGATTAGGGAAGAAAGCTTCCAAAGTACCAGGTTCTGTAAAGTTGCTTCAAATCTTCTTGGCAAACAGGATGTTATTTCATGATACAATAGATTATATTATATACTGTATATAGTGGATAGGAAATGTATCAAGTTCTTGTGCATTGGAGATGTTTGATGTAAAACCAAATATGTGTCAGTTTGTCAGAATGATCCGACAGTTTGAACTCCTGATATCAGACGGAAATAAGGAAGGTCGACTCGTTCCAGGAGTCAAGCGTATTACAATGTAAAACAACTACTTTCTCTTGTCATGCCCTGTTTTAGCACTTGGTCCAATTCTGAGTAGTTCATTTGCTGAACTATTCCAGTCCCAAGGATCAACTGGAAGGGCAGACTAAAGAGCAACTAAATAAAGACAGAGAATGAAATATATAGAGAATATTTTGGAACACTGGTTTGAATCCATACATACAATATCCCTAGAAAGACTGTTTCTGCATTTTCATGACACATTTTAATAAACATAGAGTTGCATTAATGTTGTCCCATTGGCTGTGTGACAGGTGTGGGTGTACCTGGGCTTTATCAAGGTGGACTGGTACCTGGAAATGGTATGTCGCTTTCACTGGCAGATGGTCAATGTGTTCTTCTCTCATGTAATGCAAGCGTTTTGTAACATGCTCTTTAAGGCTTTGGTAGTCGTGGAGTTCTACCAGGAGTTGCTACTGGCACCGGCCTCAGTCAAAAATCACGTAAGAATTTAACACCTATTCATTTCAAGAGATGGCATAAAAACGTGAGGACTTTGGCAGCTTTGCAGATGGTATTACGCAGGCATTCCCAACCTTTTTTGCCACACTAAAACTGTTGAGGTCGATAGGTGGTGTTTCACACCCATAAAAGATACCCTTGTATGAAGGAAATGTATGAAGCTAAACCATATAATGCTTACTTACTGGACACTTTATTAGGTACATTTTGCTAGTTGCAAACCTTCAGAACTACCTTATGATGTAATTCATGCATTTATTATCAAATAAAAATTATAATATTTATTATTTATTATATTTTTTCTGATAACTGTACACACAGAAAACAGTCATACAGATGTACTCCAAAACACCACTAGGATTATAACATATGTTTCTGGATGTACATTAATTTTGCAGCATTTTGCTGGAGCCAGTGGGGCACCAGATGCCTTTTTAAAGCTCAAAATAAAGTCAGACATTGTCATAATTATTACATCATTTTTTATTTTTCAAAGAGTGTCCGTTTGATTTAACAAGGTAATTGGGATGACGTGTTTTTCCTTCTGCAGTTGGAGGAGGAGGACAGGGTGGTGCAGGAGCAGGTCAGTTCTTGCAGCATATAAAATTCATATACAGCATCTTATGTCTTATGTATTTAAATATACAGTATATTTTTCCTTGATCAGGCTATGGTGGACAGATGCAGCCTGGAGTGTTCCATGGATATCCACTCAAATCACCAAAGACACAAGGTGGGAATCGTATTTTTGGGAATGCATTGAGCTTTATGGAGGAATGTCATTACAAATAATGGCCCAAATGAATTCTTGTATTTTTGTTGTGGTGTTTTTCACCACATATATCATCTCATTAATGAGCTTGTATTTGTCCTTAGGTGGCTACGGAGCAAAACCTGGAGGTGGCAAACTTCCCTTTGGTACAAAAGCTTCTGTTTCATTTATGCATAATGCCAAAGTATTCATACATCAGCCGGATGTTCGTGATGATGTCACCTTGCAATGTTTCCCAGGCTATGGGGGCTTTGGTAATCAAGGGGCTGGGCTCCCAGGAGGTAAAGGTGGCGCTGGATCAAAGCCTGGGTATCCTTTTGGAACTGGTGTGTATTCTAATGTGTCATTTGTTCATGTGGTGCAACACAAGACCCGAAAAGAATGTCATATTGTGTTTTGTTTTTGTCAGGAGTGGGCGCCGGGGGCATCTCACCTGGACAGGCTAAATCGGCCAAATATGGTGGTGTTCATCTTCAAAACCAAAGAGAATGTTGTGGACCATCTATCAGTTTATATCATATCTGTGTTTACTGTGCTCTAGGTTTGGGTGGTGCCGGTGGTTTTGGAGCTGTCGCTGGTGGTGCTGGTGCTTATGGTGGCGCAGGTGGACTATATCCAGGGCAGATACCAGGTGGTATCATGTTTAATACTGAAATGATAACACTATTTAAAAGCACTAGTTGTCTAAAGAGATGTACTGTATATTACCAATGTATATGTATATAACCAATGTATATGTATATTACCAATGTATATTTATATTACCAAGGTTTATGTTTCATCTTTTGTATGTACTGCATCTGAATTCATACACTGAAATGCATCCCTGTTTCACCAGCTGGCTATGGACCTGGAGCCAAAGCTGCCAAATATGGCAAGTAAAGTTCCAAGTCTTATCTTGATTTTATTTTTAACATGAAAACATTACATTTGACATAATTACATCTTTCTATCCATATTGACATACTTGTTGACCGCAAACCAGGAGGTGTACCAGGTGGTGTACCAGGTGGTGTACCAGGTGGTGTACCAGGTGGTGTACCAGGTGGTGTACCAGGTGGTGTACCAGGAGGCGTACCAGGTGGCGTACCAGGTGGCGTACCAGGGTTTGGTGGATATCAGCCATCAGCCAAAGCCGCTAAATACGGTATGGGTGCAATGTTATGTGTGATTTCTCCATGTTGATTAAGTATGGGCATACATATGGGTGTAGGAAGTGCTTTAGCAGTTGTAATTCTCCTTGGTAGGGCAGATACCCTAATGTTCCATGTTTAAAAATGATGTCAAGATTGTGCATTTATACAATCAACATCATTGTTTTGACAGGTGGTGTGCCTGGTGGTGTAGCAGGTGGCATACCAGGTGGTGTGCCTGGTGGTGTTCCAGGTGGCGTACCAGGTGGCGTACCAGGGGGTGTACCAGGTGGTGTACCAGGTGGTGTACCAGGAGGCGTACCAGGTGGCGTACCAGGTGGCGTACCAGGGTTTGGTGGATATCAGCCATCAGCCAAAGCCGCTAAATACGGTATGGGTGCAATGTTATGTGTGATTTCTCCATGTTGATTAAGTATGGGCATACATATGGGTGTAGGAAGTGCTTTAGCAGTTGTAATTCTCCTTGGTAGGGCAGATACCCTAATGTTCCATGTTTAAAAATGATGTCAAGATTGTGCATTTATACAATCAACATCATTGTTTTGACAGGTGGTGTGCCTGGTGGTGTAGCAGGTGGCATACCAGGTGGTGTGCCTGGTGGTGTTCCAGGTGGTGTACCAGGTGGCGTACCAGGGGGTGTACCTGGGGGTGTACCAGGAGCTGGTGGATATCTACCATCAGCCAAAGCAGCTAAATATGGTATGGGTAGTGTACTGCTAGTTGTACAGTACATATCATGTGTGAAATGTATGCACTTACACAATATCTTTCTGGTATCCCTTTGGCAGGTGGCGTACCTGGTGGCGTGGCAGGTGGTGTACCCGGTGGCGTACCCGGTGGCGTACCAGGTCTTGGTGGATATCAGCCATCAGCCAAAGCAGCTAAATATGGTATGCGAAGTGCGACAGCATTTTCAATTGTCTCTGTTGGTAGCGTTGCTATTGAAGATAGCGTTGATCATGCGGGTAAACTGTATCTAGGATGGATACCTTAATGTTTCATGTTTATAAATAATGCAAAGATTGTTTATTTATACAAGCAACAACATCTTTTTCACAGGTGGTGTTCCAGGTGGCGTACCAGGTGGCGTACCAGGGGGCGTACCAGGGGGCGTACCAGGGGGCGTACCAGGGGGTGTACCAGGAGCTGGTGGATATCTACCGTTAGCCAAAGCAGCTAAACACGGTATGGGTACTGCACTGTTAATTGTTAATGTTGATTATATTGCTTGTGGAGCATCTGCATCTTAGGCAGTATGTATTATGTGTGAAAAGTATGCACTTATATACCATCTTTCTTGTATCCCTTCGGCAGATGGTGTACTTGGTGGCGTACCTGGTGGCGTACCCGGTGGCGTACCCGGTGGCGTACCTGGTGGCGTACCCGGTGGCATACCCGGTGGCATACCCGGTGGCGTACCAGGGTTTGGTGGCTATCAGCCATCAGCCAAAGCAGCTAAATATGGTATAGGAAGTGCCATAGCAGTTTTAATTCTCAGTTTTAATTAATTGTTGGTAGCGATGTTATTGGTGATACGGGTGAACTCTATCCAGGACAGATACCATAATGTTTTATGTTTCATGTTTTTAAAAAATGTAAAGATCATGCATTTATACAATCAACACCAACTTTTGCACAGGTGGCGTACCAGGTGGCGTACCAGGTGGCATACCAGGTGGTGTACCAGGCGGCGTTCCAGGTGGCGTTCCAGGTGGAGTACCAGGTGGAGTACCAGGTGGCATGCCAGGGGGTGTGCCAGGGGGCTTACCAGGAGCTCACATCAGCCAAAGCAGCTCAATACTGCAGTGCTAGTGATTCTCAATTTTGGTGATATTGCTTGTGGAACAGTTCTCAGGGCATTGAATTGGACTGTTCAGGTTGTCTTAGAAGAGGTTTTGAGTAGAGCTGTCCTATCATGTCAGACTAGTTTTCCCACCTAGTCTTTGAGCCTGAACTGATGAAGCCTGCTCAGATGAGAGGTGAAATGTCTTCTACGACAACCTTAACAGTCGAGTTGAAATCAATTCCCTGAGAATACAATTACCTGGCAGAATGAGAATATTCAAAGGCTTGTGGAACAGTTGAACTGCATCCAGGGCAGATGTACAGTTGTCATTTGTCAAAAGCATGCACTTACCAGACACCATTTTTCTTGTATCTTTTCTTTGGCAGGTGGTTTACCAGGGGGTGTGCCTGGTGGTCTACCATCAGCCAAAGCAGCTAAATATGGTATGAGCTGCTGCTCTGTCGGTCGGAATTAAAATTTGTATTGGCATTACTAGTGGTGTTGGTGTTACAGTTCTGTCATGTGTTGAAATCATGTCAGTATTCACACAGCCTTGTGTCTTCTTGTCAGGTGGGGTACCAGGTGGTGTACCAGGGAGTGTGCCCGGTGGTGTTCCCGGTGGTGTACCAGGGGGTGTGCCAGGTGGTGTATCAGGGCTCGGTGGTTATTCGCCAGCAGCCAAAGCAGCTAAATATGGTATGCGGCACTGCTCTGCCAGTCAGAATCTACAATTTTGCTGGCAGTAGGGTTGGGGACTTACATCTTTGGTATATTCAATGATGAATTATGGCTAGAAATCATGTCAGCATTCATACAACCTTCTTTATCTCTGACAGGTGGAGTTCCTGGTGGTGTGCCAGGTGGTCTACCAAGTGGTGTGCCAGGTGGTGTACCAGGTGGTGTGCCCAGTGGTGTACCAGGGTTTGGTGGCTATTCACCAGCAGCCAAAGCAGCTAAATATGGTGCGATCCGCTGCTCCACTGGTTACAATTTACATTTTTTTCCGGCATTTGTGTTACTGTTGGTGGCATAGGTAGACCACTGTATCATGTATCATGTGTAGAAATCGTATCAGCATTTGTTCCGCCTTATGTATCAATCCAGGTGGTGTACCAGGTGGTGTGCCAGGTGGTGTGCCAGGCGGTGTGCCAGGCGGCGTGCCAGGTGGTGTACCCGGTGGTTTCCCAGGCTTTGGTGGTTTTTCACCAGCAGCCAAAGCAGCTAAATATGGTATGAGCCAGTGCTCTAATAGCTGCAATTTACAGTTTTGCTTTCATTGCTGGTATTGTTGGTGAAATAGGAAAATGATACCCTGGTCATATACTGTACAATAATGTATCATGTGTAGAAATCATGTCAAAACTGATACAACCTTGCATATCCATACATGTGGCGTACCAGGTAGCCTTCCCGGTGGTGTTCTCGGAGGCGTTCCCGGTGGTGTTCCCGGTGGTGTGCTGGGTGGTGTTCCCGGCGGTGTGCCAGGTGCTGTTGCTGCTGGTGTGCCAGGATTTGGTGGTTATTCACCAGCAGCCAAAGCAGCTAAATATGGTATGAGCCACTGGTCTAACAATTGCAATTTACAGTTTTGCTGGCATTCCTGGTTGTGTTGGTGGCACAGGTGAACTACTGTAAATTGCAGTCATACAGGAAATTATATATTATGTGGAGAAATCAGCATTCATACAACCTTGCGTGTTACCTTCCATAAAGTAGCTGCAGCGTGCAGCACCGTTCTCATCACTACTGAACAATGGCAGTGCGCCGCTTGCATCGCATGCACTCATCCTTTGTCCTGTTCAAAAACACATACACCTTTGAGGTAGGGGCCAAGAGGCGGGAGGCCCGGCAGGCACTGTAGCTGAGGAGATCCACCAGGTCTGAGTTGCCTCCGTGCATCGGTGACACAGTCGGGCCGTGCGGCTGTTGTCGCCTATACTCTCCGCTTCAGCGCTTCGCCTTTTTGTCCGCTTTTCCTTCGCTCGGAATATGCACAGTGTGGGAAATGGGATGTTACTTCGCGGGGAGGGCTTTTCTCTAACCTGGAAAAGCATGTGCACACATACAGTGCAAAATTAATTGCAAACCCAGGGTCCTTAAAGGGCAGATTGTCCCATGTGCCTTGTCCCATGCAGGGCTGACCGAAAGGTCTTCTATATTTCCATGTACCGTTACATCCCTAGCATGGGTATATTAAGTGTTGCTACTTCCTTTTGGTGGTTTAGGTGGGGCACATGGACTACATCCAAAGCAGACACCTCTATGCATCATGTGTAAAAATCATGCATGAACACAATCAACATCTATTTTTCTTTTTCTCCTTGACAGGTGGCGTACCAGGTGGCGTACCTGGTGGAGTACCGGGTGGCGTACCTGGTGGCATACCAGGTGGTGTACCTGGTGGCATACCAGGTGGCATACCAGGTGGCATACCTGGTGGTGTACCTGGCGGTGTACCTGGCGGCGTACCTGGGGGTGTACCAGGCGGTGGATATCTACCATCAGCCAAAGCAGCTAAATATGGTATGAGAAGTGCTCTAACAGAAACAGTTGTGCAATTGTTTTTTAATTTGTTGTACTGCAGTGTTTCCCAATGATTTTCTGTCATGCCCACTTCCCCAGTCAACACGTTATTACATTTATTACAATTTTTTTATATTTAGTAGTAACATTTTCTTATTACCAAATACCATCTTTCATGCGTCTGCTTGACAGGAGGCGTACCAGGAGGTGTACCAGGAGGAGTGCCCGGTGGTGTACCAGGTGGTGTTCCAGGAGGGGCACCATTTGCAGTACCAGGAGGATATCCAAGACCAGGGACTGGTACATATTCTCCAGCAGCCAAAGCAGCAAAATATGGTATGGGCAGTGTCTACCAGCTGTAATTCACAGTCAATATTAGTCAAAGCAAGCACATTAGTCAAAGCAAGGGCACTATTTATTTTTTATAACAATTAGTAAAGTAAATATACTGGATCCCCACATATTCAGCATTCACATATTTTTTACATTTTATTTTTTTTCTGCAAAGATAGTTTTTTGCCGAAAACACAAGTCATTCACTTTAAATCAATAATCATTTATAAGATTCAAGATTCAAGATTCAAGATTCAAGAGAGTTTTATTGTCATGTGCATGGTAAAACAGCAGTTATACCATGCAATGAAAATCTTATTCTGTTCATTCTCCCAAGAAAAGAAAGAAAACAAATGAAAGAATAAGAACATAAGAAACATAAACACATAAACATATATACCAATAAATTAAGCAACAACAGAAGAGACATTAATACAAGTAAATAATACAAATAAATAAATAAATAAAGTGCTATGAGTGTGTGCGTGTGTTGCGTGCGCCGTGTGCGAGTGCTTCGTTGAGGAGCCTGATGGCCTGTGGGTAAAAGCTGTTTGCCAGCCTTGTGGTCCTGGACTTCAAACTCCTGTAGCGTCTGCCTGACGGTAGGAGTGTGAATAATGAGATGTTGTGGATGTGTGCTGTCCTTGATGAGGTTGTGTGTTCTGCGTAGGACTCTAGATGTATAAATGTCATGCAGTGAGGGGAGGGCTGCCCCAACAATGTTCTGTGAGGTCTTGATCACACGCTGGAGTGCCTTCCTATCACGTGTTGTACAGTTACCGTACCAAACAGTGATGGAGGCGGTAAGGACACTTTCGATAGTGCATCTGTAGAAGCAACTCAGGATTGTGGTGGACATGCCAAATTTCCTCAGTCTTCTCAGGAAGTACAGTCTCCTTTGGGACTTCTTCATAATTTGTTGGGTGTTGTGAGACCAGGTGAGGTCCTCGCTGATGTGTGTGCCAAGGAACTTGAAGGTTTTCACCCTCTCCACCTCAGTCTCATCAATAAACAGGGGTCTATGCGGCTCCTTTTCCCTTGTTCTTGGGTCAATGATCATCTCTTTAGTCTTATCTGTATTGAGAAGGAGATTGTTATCACGACACCAAGCTATGAGGTCCGCCACCTCTCTTCTGTATGATGTTTCAACACCACCAGTGATCAGTCCGATGACTGTAGTGTCATCCGCAAATTTAATGATGCTGGTGTTGTTCTGGGAGGCCACGCAATCGTAGGTGAAGAGCGTGTAGAGGAGTGGACTCAGCACACACCCCTGTGGGGTCCCAGTGCTCACAATTCTTGAGCTGGATGTGCGGTTGTGGACTCTGACTGACTGGGGCCTGCCTGTGAGAAAGTTAAACACCCAGTTACAGAGGGAGGGAGACAGGCCAAGTGTGAGGAGCTTATTTGTGAGTTTGTGGGGGCAGACTGTATTAAAAGCAGAGCTATAGTCTATAAATAGCATTCTGACGTATGTGTCCTGGCCCTGTAGGTGAGAAAGGGCTGTGTGGATGGCAGTGTTGACTGCATCATCCGTGGACCGGTTCTGGCGATATGCAAACTGTAGAGGGTCCACAGTTGCCGCCGGGATGCTCTTTTTGATGTGGGTCATGACTATTCTTTCAAAGCACTTCATAACAATAGGAGTGAGTGCTATAGGGCGATAGTCATTCAAGCAGGTCACGTTCCTCTTCTTGGGTACGGGCACTATGGTGACTAAAGACATGTTAATGGATGATTGTAAGTCAGACCTGAAGTTACAACAGGAAAGTAATAGTAGGCTATTCGTGGATGGTCTTAGATCGTAACCCCCGCGAATCTACAACTTCTGTACGATACATACTGTATACCACCCTAGAATCAGCTATTCTAGGTTCATGTTTAAATTGATTTCTAATAATTGTGGCTTCCGGGTGGCACAGTAGCAGGATTTGGAACAGGAGGCCTGGGGGGAACAGGAGTAGTGGGAGGAGCAGAAGTAGGAGGAGTACATGGTTTGGTGCCAGGGGGTGTTGGAGGAGGACAATACTCTGCTGCTGCAAAAGCTGCTAAATATGGTACAGTAGTTTAAACATATAATATGTAATTATATATAATTTATAAAATATATAAATATATTATATATAATTATCATAATTATTATTATAATTGGCAACTCAATATTGCCCATAGGTGTGAATGTCAGTGTGAATGTTTGTTTGTACCCTGCGATTCACTGGCGACCAGTCCAGGGTGTACCTCTGGCCCGACGTCAGCTGGGATAGGCTCCAGCATACCCACGACCCCAGTGAGGATAAGCAGGATAGAAGATGGATGGTTTAGGTTTTAAAAACATGCTTGCTCATAATTGTGTGTTACAGGAGGAGCAGGAGCAGGGTTAGGGGCAGGAGGACTGGGAGGAACAGGAGTAGGAGGAGGAGCTGGTTTGGTACCAGGAGGAGCTGTCGGTGGACAGTACCCTGCTGCTGCTGCAAAAGCTGCTAAATATGGTACTATATATAAAACACATAATACTCTCGTATAGCTATTTGTCTAATTTAATCTATAAAAACAACATTCTCGATTTATCTTTATTTGGAATTACAGGAGGAGCAGGAGCAGGGTTTGGAACAGGAGGGCTGGGAGGAACAGGAGTAGGAGGAGGAGCTGGTTTGGTACCAGGAGGAGTTGGAGGTGGACAGTACCCTGCTGGGGCTGCTGCTGCAAAAGCTGCTAAATACGGTATAATACATAAAGCACAAAATACACAGTTATAGTACTATTCACTGGTAAAACTATTTGTCTTATTTGAACCTTAAACAACATCCTTCATTTATCTTTACTGGGAATTACAGGAGGAGCAGGGTTTGGAACAGGAGGGCTGGGAGGAACAGGAGTAGGAGGAGGAGCTGGTTTAGTACCAGGAGGAGTTGGAGGTGGACAGTACCCTGCTGGGGCTGCTGCTGCAAAAGCTGCTAAATACGGTATCATACATAAAGCACAAAATATACAGTTATAGTACTATTCACTGGTAAAACTACAGTCAAACCTGTCTTAGCGGCCACCTTTATAGAACGGTCACCTGCCTATAGCAGCCACTGAAAAATCCCCCGCAGCAAATTTACATGTTATAGAGCCTGTGTATAGCAGTCACCTGTCTAACGCGGCCAGCGGCCACCCATTTTGTTTCCCTTGGTCAAATTACCAACTCAAGTAGAAGCTTCATGCACGAAAAAGTTTTGTTTTTCAATCAATGAAGCCGTCGTGTGTAGACTTTAATTACTGAGTCCTAGCTCAGTCACAATCATTCACAAGATCCACACAAACTGTCAGTTGTTCCACATAAAAAAAACGTCTTCTTTTGAGCTTGCTATTTCCTGGTCAAACATGTAACTTTAAGAGCATTTGCACCAAAACATTACTGCAAAGTAGGCTGGGAACAGGACGTGCTCCCAGCGACGCTACAATAAAAAAAAACACACGCTAGCATGCATGTAGCAGCGGGAGCAAAACTGAGTTCGGTTGTACTCGGTTCGGTTCTAAATATTTTAGAATGTACTCACGTTATTTTTGATCAATCCTCATCCACAAATCCATCAAAGTCCTCATCTTCTGTATTCGACACAAACAAAGCCGCCTTCTTTTCCGTTCGCTACTAGTCTGTTAACTTGTCAGTGTTATTCAGCTCCGAAGCAAAGAAGGAAACTTCTCCTGTTGCTTCTGCCAACTTTATTTATTGAACGCGGCCACCAGACAGCAGCTCAGAACACACACACATCTCTCAGCATCGTCTCTCTTTCCTGCTTGCCCACAAGGCAAAGGTTAAACAAGCCCCACTACATAGCTGTCCCGGCAATGCCTGTAAGAAATGACACAGTTTATTTCCTGGTGTGCACCGGTCAATACTGTAATGCCGCTTGTTGTGGGGAAGGAGAGACTCACGTCGCCGATGCACTTTAATGGCTTTATTAACAGCGGAGAACACTGCAGGACTTTACATCCACGCCAACGTAAACACACTTCCCAACTCTCTCGAAACTCACAGCTAGCACTGAGCCTAGCTCTCCTGCATGGGATGCCCACCGTCACTTCCCGTCACTTCTTGATGAACTAAAGCTGTAATGACACTCTGCCGTATAAAAAGTAAAATATTAAAAACAAGCGTAAGACATTACTAGCACAGCTTTGTTCTGTGGGTTGTGGATATATTCTATCAGTTATTATTAATCCTCTAGCTTCCTTTTAGGAAGTAAAAACCTTGGCTATGATTGCACTACATTGTCATGTAGACCTACAAAGTACACTTGGAAGAACAAGAGGTGAATAAATGTATTGCAACTGATGTGAAACTGATGAGGGGTAGGATTAAATAAGCTTTGCTTCTTCATACTCCTTTTTGGACATGCAAAATTGTGAATTGTACTATTTGATGTGCTACTGTCTGACTCATGCATGTTCAGGATTAAAACCATGAACCATGAACCATGATCGTAACAAGCCTAGCAGTGCTGTACAACTTTTATCCGCAGTCCGCAGTGCCCTCTACTGGTCAACATTATTATTATTATTATTATTTTCCCTTTTTTTTTTCTTCTTTTTTTTCCTCTACTGGTCAACATTCAAACTGGACGCCAACCTGTCTATAAAGGCCACCTGTCTATAGCGGCCACTTTTGCAGACTCCCTCTAGTGGCCGCTATAGACAAGTTTGACTGTATTTGTCTCATTTGAACCTTAAACAACATCCTTCATTTATCTTTATTTGGAATTACAGGAGGAGCAGGAGCAGGGTTTGGAACAGGAGGGCTGGGAGGAACAGGAGTAGGAGGAGGAGCTGGTTTAATACCAGGAGGAGTTGGAGGTGGACAGTACCCTGCTGGGGCTGCTGCTGCAAAAGCTGCTAAATACGGTATCATACAAACACAAAATGCATAGTTATAGTACTATTCACTGGTAAAACTATTTGTCTCATTTCAACCTGAAACAACATCCTTGATTTATCTTTATTGGGAATTACAGGAGGAGCAGGAGCAAGGTTTGGAACAGGAGTCTTCGGGGGAACAGGAGTGCTTGGAGGAGCTGGAGTAGTACCAGGAGGAGTTGGAGGTGGACAATACTCTGCTGCCGCAAAAGCTGCCAAATATGGTACAGATAACATAAAGTGCACATTCATCTACATCAATACATTCATAATCATCTTGTGTTTACGATTATTGCTGTGGCATGTTCCCTTCATTTTTGAGGTCCAGGAGCAGCAGGAACAGGGTTTGCACAACAAGGACTTGGGGGAATAGGAACAGGAGTTGGGGGAGTACCAGGTTTAGTACCAGGAGGTGGACAATACTCTGCTGCCGGAAAAGCTGCCAAATACGGTACAGTAACGAATACAGTAAAAGCACCACACATACGCTAGCAAATGTATGTACAGTTGTTCTAGTTTTAAGATTTGAAACATTGATTAATTCATTTTGTCTTTACAGGAGGAGCAGGAGCAGGGTTAGGAGGCGGAGGACTGGGAGGAATAGGAACAGGAGTAGGAGGGGGACCTGGTTTGGTACCAGGAGGAGTTGGAGGTGGACAATATCCTGCTGCTGCTGCCAAAGCTGCCAAATATGGTAAAGTATGAACAATGTATTGCACATTCTGTAAAATATACACATGCATTATTATTATTATTATTATTATTATTATTATTATTATTATAAATTGTCATGTTTCCTCCCTCTTAATTGTGAGTTACAGGAGGAGGAGGAGCAGCGTTAGGAGGCGAAGGACTGGGAGGCACAGGAGTAGGAGGAGGACCTGGCTTGGTGCCAGGAGGAGTTGGTGGTGGACAATATTCTGCTGCTGCAAAAGCTGCCAAATATGGTACAATAAATAGATCAAAAGTATACCTAGATTATCATATGTGATTTTTTTGGGGATATTTAAGTTTAAATGAAATGTTCAATTTATGTCATAATTCATTTGATTGTTTGTTACAGGAGGAGCAGGAGCAGGGTTAGGAACAGGAGGGCTGGGAGGAACAGGAGTTGGAGGAGGAGCTGGTTTAGTTCCAGGAGGATTTGGAGGTGGACAAGACGCTGCTGGTGCAAAAGCTGCCAAATATGGTACAAAAAATAAAGAAATAATGCACTGTACATAGATTATCATGTGTGTACAATTGGCAACAACATTGATGACTGATTGGGTTACAGGAGGAGCAGGAGCAGGGTTAGGAACAGGAGGCCTTGGGGGAACAGGATTAGGAGGAGTACCTGGTTTGGTTCCAGGAGGAGTCGGAGGTGGACAGTACTCTGCTGCTGCAAAAGCTGCTAAATATGGTACAGTAAATAAAACACACTAACTTTCCAATCTTAATTTTCTCACATTATAACAGTTCATTTACTTAAATGAACTTCACATTTCTTTGCAATCTCGTAATTTCCTGAATTAGGGGTTTCAACAGGAGCCGGGGCAGGGGTTGGAGTAGGAGGAGCAGGAGGAGTAGGACCAGGAGGTATAGGACCAGGAGGCGTAGGACCAGGAGGCGTAGGACCAGGAGGCATAGGACCAGGAGGCGTAGGACCAGGGGGTGTAGGACCAGGAGGTGTAGGACCAGGAGGAGTGGGCGGTGGTCAGTACTCTGCTGCTGCAAAAGCTGCCAAATATCTGCCAGGAGCAACGCCGTATCCAGCTGTTCCGGATGGTTCTGCTGGTGTGTTGCCAGGTAGCACGGGTGTTCCTGTAGCTGGAAAGCCACGTAAGGCATACTGGAGAGTCACTTATTGTCTCAAATGGGTCGTTTTAGACGTATTATCAGTAATCTTGCTGTTGTTTCTACAGCAAAGGTTGTTGGTCCTTCTGGAACCAGTGGTCCAGGTACTGTTAAATTGCATTTACAACTTTTACACATTATTATTAGAAGTAACTTTTAACAGACATTTTAAACGAGGCATGCATTTAAATTAATAATGAATATACAGTCATCCCTTGCCACATCGCGCTTCGAATTTAGCGGCTTCACTCTATCATGGTTTTTCAAAAGTATATTAATTAATAAGTTTTGTGGTTGAATACAACCGATTAGTAGTCCAAAAATGTGCATATTTAAGCAAATTTTACATATTGTTTGGCCTAAATTGAGCATTTTCAAGCATAAAAATTACTAAATGAACTCAAATACAAGTATAAGGCATTCAGAAGACGCATTCAAAGACAGCATGAATGATATGTAGTATTCTACACTAGTCAGTAATGTTACTGTAATGTTCAGTGAGACACACAAGCACCAGACTTGATCACTGGAACAACAAGCTTTTATGCAGCTTTGAATTATCACACAACAGGCACAATAATCCCTATTAAAAAATTCAAATAAAAACACGGACTACTGTTGTGGCCATTACCCACGCCAAGGTGGTAGAACTCTGAATCATGTTGAGAGGGCTCTAATAATGTTAAAAAACTTATTTAGAGGGTCATCTATCTATGAAAATACTCCATTTATAAGTAAGGAATCCTTCTTTGAGGAAATTCACTTATTACGGTCGGGTCTGGAACCAGTAAACCGTGATAAACGAGGGATTACTGTACTCTAGTTTCACACATTGAGAAACACTCATGCAGTAACAAACACACCCACCTGACCTACTACCACACTGGCTGGAACTCACATTTTTATTGCTTCTTTTCCCACCTGTTGACCACCTTTAGTTTACAGCCTCGCAGCTGTGGCAGCGACAGCTTTCTACCTTTGTAGTCAAACCAAACTGTGCTCCATTTCTTCTGGCAGGGCCCACAGCTATTGCCACAAATGGCAAGGCACCAGACCTCCCACAGCCCAGTAAGACCATTTGTTTGCATGCAATCTATATTTTCTTCCAGCATCTGTATATAGCTTGTGCATTGTTCAAAAGATGGAGTTCAATCAGCAAAGACCACCAACCAAGTGATGGTTTTCATTGGAAAAAAAAATGGTGGGGCAGCAGTCCGTCCTTAATAGCACTTAATATCTAGTAGACACAGCAATTTGATGAACTAAACCATTTTAAACTATGGGCTGGCTGCACTTTAAAGATTATATGAAATGCATATTGTAGGATTGTCAAAAATAATGCTTTAACGGCAGTAACTAAATTATTTATTTAACTGCGTTACATTTTTTAACATAATGCATGCACATCATGGCATGCCACCTCTCTGCCACCTCAAGCACCTCTCTGTTCTGACGGCAGAAGGAGGCACAGTGGAGCGTCCCCACTGAGTCACACATAGTCTGATAGTCTTTTATAGCTTTATTCGGACCTGAAATACACCCAAAACATGCATGTTTGTTTGAAGTTTGGTTTGACAATGAGGATGCTTGCACTTATGCAAAACAGAAGGCTACCTGCTACCTTTAAAATTCTACAGCAGGGCTATTCATGACCTTCAGTTTCATGCACCATTATGCGTCTCTTAAAATAACATTTTTTTTTGGATGGCCACTGGAAATGTGATGTCCCTGCTGTAGGACACTGCAATATTTGCTTTATGTTATTTTAAAAGCGACTTATATTCTGCTTGTGTTTGTTTGTTAGGCCCATACGCAACAGATAAAACAGCAAATCCAATCATATTAAAGCACCAATCAAAACAGTCATTCAATCATTTCAACTTTTCAAAAGATAAATTCACTAATTTATGTTTTTTATTGTTTTGTTTTGCTTTTTTGCGCCCTTCTGATGGATGTGAAAAAATAAGGCGGTAGGTTCATATTCCTATCCTATTCATTATAATTGTGTGGTAGTGGTAGTTAATAGTTGCTTTAATATGCGTTCATTGCTTCCTTTTGTTACAGCTGGTGCTGGAATTATTCAACCAAGTGGTGAGTTGAACATCTGTAAAACAATCATTGTACTTACAGCAAATCCTCATTAGGGTCGCGGGGGTATGCTGGAGCCTTTCCCAGCTGATTTCGGGCAAGAGGACTGGTCGCCACAGCCAATCGCATATAGACAAACAATCGTTCATGCTCACATTCATACCTATGGACAATTTCGAGTTGCCAATTAACCTAACATGCATGTTTTTGGAATGTGGGAGGAAAGCCAGTCTCCTGACTATGTGGCCAACATGCTAACCACTTGGCCCCCGTGCGGCCCCTAGTGTGCATAATTTGACTCACTGACTGTATTTATTTAAAAACTTTGTTATTAGCTCTGAAAACACTGTTTTTAAATTTTTTTGTAAATGTATTCATTAAATTTTAGGGGTGTCACAAAATATTGTGTCACGAGATCTCAAGATTTCTTGTTCAGAACAAAAATGTCTAAAATTATAAATAAATACATTAATTAATTAATGAATTAATTAATCACTCGATAAATGAAAATGAACTCGAGAATTTTGCCAGCCTCCATATATTGCCATGTGCATGCTTGCTTGTTTTCCTCGTCTCTCACCTTCAAACAGGCAGGAGGAGGTTTCACTCTGTGCATTGGTTCAGTACCTGGACACTTCATAGAACAATGGCAAACAGAGTGAGCCCTCTTGTCAGTCATACAGATGCTTTGCCTCTGTGAAGGGAGGCGGGGTCTCTAGCACACACACTGCAAAAGAGTGAAGCTTGGTGAGGAGCAATGCAAGGTAACGTAGTAGAAGTTAGGAGGGAAAAAGGTGCTTACAAAGCCAAATGCCACAGCCCCCCGTGTGGAAATAATAATAAGCAAGGTGAGCCCATCAACACGATCCAGCCAGAATGCCAAATGTATTTCAAAGTGGTAGCAGCATAAAAGGCCACAAAACAAACTTGCCTACCTTAGACATATCCAGCCGACCCAGTTTTCCCATCTGGGGGGAAAAAACATCCACATCAAGATGCAGAGCCTCCGTCCCAACAGTCAACACTCACTGAGACGTTTGGTCGGCATAGCAAATACAAACGGAACAGCGCAAAAATTGTGCACGTTCACACAACGCTTCGTCCCGTCTCGTGAGTTGGTTGTCTCGTGTCGTCCCTATTAAATTTACAGGCAACATCATGCATCATCTCCTACCGTATTTATTACTGCTTGAGTTTAACTGTGATATTATCTGTCTTTTTTAGCTGATACTAAAGGCCAAGGTCCGCCTGGTAAGTGTGAACCAACTCTTATTGTCATTACAACTCTGTCTATGCCAATTACAGTATCCTCATCAACATTGCAGGGGGTGAGGTGGTCATTGGTGTCAATATTTTAGATGTCGTTCATGATTTATGTTAAGTCTCTTCTCTTACAGTTGGACCTGGGGGACAACAACTTGCAGGTAATTAATTATACATTTTTGGGCTGCCCCTCCCGACATGCAGATCCAGCCAGCCAGCCCACGGCTGCTGCCTAAGGCAGAGGGCGAGGGTTAGATACCACCCCTGAACATTTGTTTTTCTATTAATTTGTTATATTGCTAAAAAAAAATTATAATTTATTGAACAATTTGTTTAAAGAAAATACATTTTTACATTTTATTCATTTCAACCCTAAACATACATCTAACTACATTTGGGAGGGGGCGTGTAAAAAAAAAAATGTGTAAAAAAATAAAATTCTGCTACAGTACATTAACTTGTACAACGTCGTTTCCTTCCATTTTGATTGCAACTTTAAGAGATGCAATACACGCTTGTGGCCACATGATGGTAACATATACCAAGAAAACTGCTTTGGCTTTATGGCTTCCTGCAGGTGTTGGTGTTGGTGCTTCAGGCAAAGGACCGAAACCAATCCCACAAGGTACAGAAGAGCAATGTTTACTAAATAATCTCATGTTTCAGTACAGCATCATGCATGCACAAAATGTATCCCCATGCTGTTAACTCATCACAGCGATGTTCATTTTCACCATTAGTGCCATTTCAGCTCCTTCTCTTTACATTTTGCCTTTATTTTTCAATTTTTTGCTGGGTTTTTTGGTTAAATTTTATTTCTACAATGAAAAACAAGCTGCGGGCTGCAAATGGCCGCCGGGCCGAAATTTGGACGCCCGTGCCATACAGTGAACACACGTCATTTCTGATATAGTAGCACTGATATACACACTCAGATGTGTTCGTTGTAAGACAAGGTCTTCAGCAAAAAGGAACTACTTTACACTCGTAGTCTTCTGCTCCACAGGTGCTGGAACAGGTATTGGTCCAGATGGTTATCCTTATGGAGGCAGGTTACCCTTTGTTGTATTTTCACCTCAAAATGTATCCTTTGACTAACTAGCGTATGTCCTTGTTCCTGTTAGTTCCTTATGGACCTGGAACTGGTATTGGAACTGGAACAGGAGCAGCGGTGCTCCCTGGTGCGAAGCCTTTGAAACCTCCTGGTGTGTACGCATGCAAGGCAAACATAAAAGCTGTTACTCATTTCCAGTATATTTTATTTGAACAAACAAACAAAATGCAAGAACTGGAGATTTTCTACTCATTTGTTTTATTTGGTCTTTCAAAGCTGTCGGTGGAGCAGGAGGTGGTGCAGGAATCCCACTGTCTGGAGGTCAAGGTTATCAAGGTTGGACGTCACATGCATTTATGTATTGTAGCATCAGTTGTGAGGTTTAATTGAATGCCTCAAACTTATTCTTGTTTTACAAAAAACACATTGACATTCTAATGAGATGAAATGTCTGATCTGTTTAAGTAAGGGAGTCACAAACACATGAAATACAAACGGTGCTGTGGGAGGTTGGTTAACCTGCCAGACAGTCACGCTCCTTTTTTCTGTCATTGTGATTCAGCGGGATACAGTCCATATCAACGAGGGTATAGACAGGGTATGTATGAATGGAGAGGTTTTTTCAGAGAGTTCAGATTGTTATTTCAGATTGTTCTGGCCACTGACTAAAGTGACAGTTGGTCAGGAAGAAGCCATCACTTTGGCATTTCCTATGCAGGGAACAGGCCGACATGCTGATAGGTTTTTTCTTTTTACAGGCGTGAAGTCAGAGTAAACAGTTTTTTTAGATCAACCTTTTACATATTTTCATTCTAATCAGCTTAGTAATTGTGTTTTGTTTTTGTTTTTTGACAGGTGGTTTGTCATATCCCTCTGCGATTGGACTGGGCGGTGCTGGGGGAGGAGCTAAAGCACCAAAACCAGGTACTTGAAGACACCTGCAGCTCTTGTACTGTTATTATCTACCCAGAAAATGTGTTTAAAATGCACTTTATAGCTAAATAGAAATAGTGCTTGCAGTTTATTTCTATAGCAAGTATGAGGTTTGAGGTATGAGGTTTATTCGAGGTAAGGCATTTATCACAGTACATGGGCTGCCTTTATTAGTATTACAGTTTAAAATTATATTTAATTACATCATATTCTTCAATTATATTTCATATTATAAAGAAATAATATAAAGTATATTATCATAATGTGTATTAGTACGGACATAACACCTTCATCATCAGTACATCATCCATCCGTCCATTTTCTTTCCCGCTTATCCTCATTAGGGTCGCGGGGGTATGCTGGAGCGTATGGGTACACCCTGGTCTGGTCGCCAGCCAATCACAGGGCACGTATAGACAAACAACCATTCACACTCACATTCATACCTATGGACAATTTAGAGTCTCTAATTAACCTAACATGCATGTTTTTGGAATGTGGGAGGAAACCAGAGTATCCGGAGAAAACGTGCACACGCACGCAACTGCACACAGAAATGCCCAACGGAGATTCGAACCGATCTCTTCCCGATCTCCTGACTGTGACTGTGTGGCCAACATGCTAACCACTAGATCAGGGGTCACCAGCGTTTTTCCTTGCGAGAGCTACTTTTACAAAATGAAAACGGCCACGAGCTACTCATTTTTGTAGAAATGATTTTCACACCTTATTTCAACCCAAACAAATCAAATATGCTCTTTTTACCAGAACATTCCCAAAATGCTGGTATCCACAACTCACATTTTATGTTTCAGAATACTTTTCTTTCTAGTGTTCTCACATTATTAACTGAAAACCTGAATGAAAAGTAGGCCTGCGGGCGCCTCATGTGGTCGTGGGGGGGGCTACCTGGTGTGTTGGTGACCCCTGCACAAGACCACCTCACTTCATAATATTTCACTATAATATTATATTATTATCATGCCAGCTGCATAGCTGAATATTTTTTCCACCATCCACCTCTTCCAAAGATTCCTGAACCATTGCAGTGTTTGTTAGGTTGGGCAAAATGCATGACGTCAACACATTTCCCCAGTAGACACTGATGACTGTTAGATTGTGCACAGCATCAAAGTGTGACTGCTCGAAGACTGTTTGAAGATCCAAGCCCTGGAGAGTCCTGCCCTAAATTACCGGTAGCCAAATCTTGACTCATGTTGAGTCAATTCAGTTGAGATAAAAACACAACAAACAAATTACACAATCTTACTTATTTATTCAAGTACAGTAATCCCTCTTTTATCAGAGTTAATTGGTTCCAGACCCAACCGTGCTAAGTGAATTACCATGAAGTAGGATTCCTTATATATAAATTGAATATTTTCATAGTTTCTAAATATGGGTTTTAACATTATTAGAGCCAGGAAATGACAGCCAACAACACCTCTATAGTCACCTTTACACTTGTATTATCCAATATCGTAGATATAATCTGAGAAAATAAGTCGTTTAAGACATAAATAAAACTTGAAGTGAGTTTTTGAGTTTTTGCTGGATTATGGCTGCAACAGTAGCCCGTGTTATTATGATTATTATTATTATTGTGTTATTATTGTGCTTGCTGTGAGATAATTCAACCCAGCAACTGTGTAAAATACTGCATATTGAATATGTCTTCTGAATATGTCTTCTTCAGCCTTATATTTGTATTTTAGTTAATTTAGCCATTTTTATGCTGGAAAATGCCGTGATGTAGAGTCAAGCCACTAAATTTTAACCCCCCGATGTGCCGAGGTACAACTGTAATGCGTTCACAATGGAATGACCGTTTTGACTTGTTTTTGCAGGCTATGGAAATCTGGGAGGTGGTGGTGGATATCAGCCTCAGCCAGGTGACGACCACGACACATGTTTTGTACAATGTTCTCCATGTTGTCCCCATCAGCTTTATCCATTCCTCATTGCCCTAATCCTCCTCTCAAAATGACACAGATGGCTTCAATAAGCTGTATGTCATTTGTGGATATGTCCTATTAAAGTATGTATTATTGAAGGTTATTACTAACTTGCTCAAGCTCCAGTTAATAATGAGATCCCATACAAGAGCTGTATTAGGAATGTCATTACTGCCACCTACAGGACTGGAGGTGAATGTATTTCATGAATTGTACTGTGTGTCAAATAACAAAAGTAAAACAAATTACACTAAATGCAACACTCTGGCAGGTAACATTTAACTTGAGATTAATGGCAATGCCTTTTTGTCCCCCTGCTTGCACACAGGTGGATATGTCCCAGCCCCGCTGACTCCTCAACAAGGTACCTAGGGACCGCCATTTTCCTTACACCAATTGTCCAATTTCAGTTAGCTGCATGTCAGATTCCACCCTGCGTCTTGTGTGTTTTTCCCCTGCTGATTTTCAAATTTGTCCTAAAAATCCCTTTTTTTATTTGATTTGATTTGATTTGATTTTTTTTGTACAAATTCTGAATTTATCTGTCCATATTGATAAATAGGAATACAATAGTAAAGCGGCATAGAAAATGGACGGCATACAATAGCACCTCGGTTTTTGCACACCCCAGTTTCAACAAAAATGATTACCAAAAATATGTCTTCCTTGGCACACTTCCACAGAATCAAGTGCCCAAAAAAAGCAACCACGTTGGTGACTGAAATGGAGAGTGTTTCTTTTAGAGCTGGGACACTAAACAGGAAATCCTTTAATCATCTTTATTATGCATGTAACTCTGTGTCTGTCTCCTTGCTTCGTATCAGTCAGGCACCGTTCTCCCTGTGCTGTCAGTGTGGCTGTTCATGTGATGAAGCCTTCCAGTGCAACTCTGAGTGTGTTAGGCAAATCAGCTTTCAGACAGTCTGTGCTTTTTTTTTATGGAGTACGGCTGCAAAATAACCCACCATAAAGCCATAGAAACTTGCAAATTGTACAGACACGACTTGACATCCAATCACGAATGAGATGTTTGGGTTCAGCACCCAAAAACGACTTTAAATCAGCTCTTAGTCAGCAAAATCATGCAGAACAGTGTTGTTTGGATGAGTCTATGCAGTGTGTGTGTGTGTGTGTGTGTGTGTGTGTGTGGTGTATATGCTCAACAGTGCAGATGGCACGACACAATCAGTCAGTGTGAATGCATGATAATCTGTATTTTCCTGAACATTGGAGATTACCGCTAGTGGGATTATTTCGAGGAGAACACGTCTCCTTTCTTGCTTTGCTGAATTGATGTTTTACAGGGTTGCCCCAAACTTACCAAACTGCACAGCTTGACTTGTAGTCTTAAAACTTGTTGTTAGCGTGCTGATCAGTGTGACACTTATTCATGTCACACTGCCTCTGTGTGTACACAGCCGTAAATTACACAGTCAAATAAACAATACTGTACTGTATGTACTAATTGGGATCAAGTGTTCTGATGATTTGATGTTTTTGTTGTTTTGCAGCCAAAGCCGCCAAGTACAACGGAAATCCATTGCAAGGCTTCCTTGGTGGGGCAGGAGGAGGAGCCTACAGAGGTAATACATTCTACTGTATGTACAATCCACAAATGAGTTTACAATATGTGTACATATCGATTACATTCCAGTGAAACATTGTGGGAAAAAAACTGCTCAGTTTTGTAATATAGGACTGACTGTCAAATGATTGCATTGCATTTGCATCAATGACAACAATAACATCATATGTATACGCAGCAATGCCTCGTTTATCATGGTTAATTGTTTCCAGAGCCGACCGTGATCAGTGGGTTTCCGCGAAGCAGGATTCCATATTTATAAATGGAGCAGTTATGGCAAAGACAAACCTTTCATGATCTTCTAAATAAGTTTTAAATATGATCAGAGAAAATAAACAATCTAAGACATGAATAAGACTTACCAATAAATATGTTGCAATAAATGTCTTCCGGCCGCATGGACAGGAAGTGACGTAGGGGCTTCACAGTTGAGTTTTAGCTGGATTACAGCCACAACAGTAGCGCATGTTGGTATTACTGTATATCAGTATGATGATTATTATTATTAACTCATTTAATCCTAGACATTTTTCAAAAGACAACCCCTTGATTTGTCAAGGCACACAGAATATAAGTTGTTCTACCTTTTTGCCATTCTTTAGAATTCAGCAGTAGAACATACGTCAGTTTCAGGGAAATGTCAGTTCCCAACAAGAAACGCTACATTTCTAGCATCACTTTCACTTTGACACTTTTTTTTTTGCTTTTGTGACAGCTCAAATATCTAAACAACTGTACCACAACGTAAACAACACAAAAATGTTTCTTTTACATCAAAATAACAATTTATTTACAAATATATCACCATGAACTATTTACAGTTTTCACATTTGGAACTAAACTGCGTGTGTGCACGAGTGCGTGCGTGCGTGCATGTGCATGCATGTGCAAGCATTAAAACTTCCCTGCTATGCATAACCTTCTGCTCGCTACACTCCTCCATGCTCTTCCACTTCCTCCTTGCTATCAAGTGTGTTAATACATGCAAATGATTCATGCTGAGCTCTTATCAAATGCACTTCTGCCACCTTGTAGCCGTTTTTATGGCTTAAAACTGCTTTAACAGCGGCATCTCTTAGTGTGCACTTGCATCACCACCTCTTTTTGCCTCTCGCGCGATCGGGCAAACGGGTTTATAATAACTTCTAAATACATCTTTGTTATTGAATGAGTTAGTATGATCCACTCATTTTCCATGCCGCTTATCCTAATTAGGGTCGCGGGGGTATGCTGTATAAGTCACATGTCATGCAAATGTACAAATAAGTCGCTTCCAGCTTAAAATGACTTTTGATGCAGTGGTAACTGAGCCCAGGTGAAGTATGCACATGCCATGCATCACGACGGTCAAACTTTGATTTCAGCTTCATTGTAAAGCGCTAACGTGCTGTGTTCATGTCGATTGTTTGCTCCAGGCGGAGCAGGAGCATGCCAGGGGAAATACTGCGGGAGGAGGAAGTAGATGACCTCCCGGTGTGACCTGAAGAAACCATGGTGCTACTGCATGAACTAGAATGTACATTTTATACACAAACGATTTTTTTTTTTACTTGACTTCTGCTCTTATGCGAACCCACCGACCAAGAAATAAGTACTTTTTTTTTTTTACATTTATCACCGACAGTGCCTTTACTCATAAGTGTGTCAAAATAATTGGCTTAAAGTTCCCCTTTTTCTCTGTGCTGTCTTTCCTAAGCATACAACTGTGTGTTCTTTATGCGGCACGCACACGTAGTGATGCTGTTGTGTGAAACGCAGCGCTGAACCTCTTAAAACAAGGCCAGCTGAAAGCACACCACCTCTCTGACCCGTCAGAAGGCTTTTTTGTTTTGTTTTTGTGGCCAATCTGAGCATCGTCTCCAGCCCTCTTCCTCCCTCGCTGCTATTTTTAGCCCCATTGGGTATAAAGCAGTGGGAAATGGGACTCAGGCCAGCCCATCTGTTCTCATTGACTTTTTGCTGATTCTGTTTGCTGAAGCGATTCTCAGCACTTCCACGCGTTTTAATGAGATAAACTGTGTTGCCATTAATATTTTTATCCCTTGGATTGTTTGATTTGCAGGTGAATGCTTAGTCATGTGTCACTTTTCCACTTCAGGAGTTATTTTCATGTATGTGATGTCATAACAGGATTATCCACCATGCTTTGACGCATATCTTATTGTTATTATAAATGAAGTATCCTTTCATTTATTCACTGTCGTAGAATAACAGTTTGTTTCATGAGGCCACAGAAGCCCCACTTGTTCCTTTACTTGAGCTGCTTTCGGGAATTTCAAAAAGAAGAAAATGCTTAACTGACCAAAGGTTCATGGGTGCTGTTGCCAAGTGACCCTTTTTTCTTTGTGTAATTGTGTACTGTATTTTGTACTAATATGTAGGTTGCTGGCATATCGGTTCGTCCACCCTGAGCTGTGTGAGAACTGTCTTTGAGCCTCACTGGGTCAAGCATGTGCCATGGGATACGCTTCATCTTTATTTAAAACTATTTCTGTAAGGAGGAACAGTGTGGTTTTGCACTTTTTTATTTGTTTCCATGACACACACACACGCACACACACACACAACTTGATATATCCTACCTTTGTATTTGCTTTAACGAAATAAAATGTGTTCAAACATGTCTCCTTTGTGTCAATTCACAAGCTAAAATGTCTTTTTCCTTCTGTTTTGTAACTTTGTTGGTCCAGCTGGAAATAATAAAACGGTGCTGGTGAGAGCCACTGAGCCCCGGCCCTGATGTGTACAGGGCTGCAGGAATCAAACCTGCGGCCTTTCAATCACATGCCACACTCTTGACCATTTAGCTGTTTATTAGCACACGTCATTCATTTGTATTTACATGGATTATACAGTACAAAATGTGACCTCTGCATATAATCTATACTGTTGTGCCTCGCCACTCAGTTCGAATTTTGCGCTTTTTTTAACAGTTTTTCAAAAATATATTCATAAATATGCTGTTTTGTGGTTGAATACAGCATATCATAAGTCAAAATATACATATTGAAGCAAATTGTACATATTTTTGCCTAAATTAAGCATTTTAGAGCATACAAACATGTAAGGCGTTCAGAAGCCGCTGTGAATCATATGTAGTATTCTACACTGGTCACTAGGTGTCAGTAATGTTTGGTGAGATATAAACACCAGACTTGATTGCTGGAACAGCAGGCTTTTATTGCAGGTTTGAATGATCTCACAACAGGTACAATAATCCCTGATAAAAACACGGGCTGCCGTTGCGGCTCTAACCCACACCAAGCTAAAACTCAACTCTGAACCCCAAACGTCACTTCCTGTAAGACATTTATAGGAACGCACATCTGTCAAATGTTTTGTTTTCTCTATATATGTCTACTATATTGGGTAATACGACTGCAAAGGTGACTATAGGCGTGTTAGTTCATGTGTAGAGGGCTCTAATAATGTTAAAAACCATATTTAGAAGGTGATAAACAGGTTTTCGATGCCCTAACTATAAAAATATTCATACATAAGGAACCCTGCTTTGTGGAAATTCACTTAAGTCACAGTCGAGTCTTCAACCAATTAACCATGACAAATGAGGGATTACCTACAGCAAGTGCACTTTGTCAGGGACTCACAAATGAGAGAGGGAGTCAAACATGCGACATACTGATTGCAGGCCATATTTTTAAGTATTCAACTAACTACCCCAAAGACGCAGATGTTAATTTGCAATTACTGCCTGCATCCAATGCAGTTTCAGTAAATAATAAATAAGATTCTTGTTTATAATTTGAGCATTACAGCACCTCTATTGCAGAAGTGTTCAGTTAAATGTTTGTTTATGTAGTTTACAGGTTCACATTGGCAAAATGTAATTAAAATCTACTTGTATAATGTTACACATTTCATTTGTCAAGCCATCTGGCTTCTGTCAGGCCACAAGCGGCCGTGACGAGGACGATTTACACGTATCCTTGCTCTTTCAGCACGCATAGTACAGGGCAGTCACACGCCACAAGGGGGCGGTATAACCTTTATGACGTGCAGGATTACATTGCACATGTTTTGTTAGTGGATTTTCGAAGGCTTGAAGGTAGGTAATTGCACTTTTTGGCATTTTAAAGACGTTCTAACATAAAATGTGTCCCTAGGGTGTGTTTACGAGCACCAGATGTGAGAAAAATATATCAGTTCCCTTCACTTGTTTGCTCCAGTTTTGAGAGAAGAGGCGATCAAATGCATTTGAAGTTCCGCGTTTTTATGACGTCATGTACACAATACCCCATACACACGCACTGTAGCCTATCCGTGGGCTAACTATGGTTTGTGAATTGTGTTTTAAGTTTGATCTCACAGTAGTGGATATTAAAAGGCAGGCCCCTGAAATAGACTATGACACAGCTATTGTCATTTCAGGTTACTTCAAAAGAATCACTAAGGCTACTGTACACTAATAAACAACCACACGAGACTCACCAGTCTGTAAGATTTTACTTTCAAAACAAACAGGTTTTAGTGTGACAAATGTGCATCTATCAACAATAAAATTCTACATACCCTTATAGGAAAACTGCACTTTTTAAAATTTTTGCCCACCATCCACAATCCTTATGTGAGACATGAACACATGTCTTTCTCTTTTCTGTGCATTCTAAAGATATAAAAACAGATAAGATGCAAGTAATGAATGCACATAATGGTACACACCTATTCCGCCTACAAAGCCCGCTATTAGAACACCTCCAACAAGGTTTTATGGTTTTATATACTGTACATGCTGTGGCCATGCAGTAGCAGGTACATTCATGACAACATGTAATACTTACAGTGTTTTGCTGTATTTTGGTCATTTTAAGCATTACCGGAACTCACTCCCCGGGCGCATCGAATTCACATAGCAACATAGAAACGAACGCCTACACCTGGCGTTAACTGTTCGAAACTCAAGAACAAAATAATAACAATGTAGCAGTAGCAAGACGGGTGTGTCTGCAGTCTCAGACAGTCTTCATTTCATGAAAGCAACCTTATTATTGAACTTTCACAACAAAATGTATTTTATCTTAACATTTATGACGTCGGTCTTTCTAACTTTTATAACACCCTTTGACACTCCTATCACTTCTGACTTGCCCCTAGCCGAATGAGCCCACTTAATACTTTCTACACATCTTAAAATGAATCATGGCGCTGTGCCGCACGGTGACCTAGTGGTTAGCATGTTGGCCACACAGTCAGGAGATCGGGAAGGTCTGGGTTTGAATCTCTGTTGGGCATCTCTGTGTGAAGTTTACACATTCTTTTCTTTTACTCCGGTGTCCTCCCACATTCCACAATGCATGTTAGGTTAATTGGCGACTCTAAATTGTCCATAGGCATGAATATGAGAGTGAATGATTATTTGTCTATATTTGCCATGCGATTGACTGGCGACTAGTCCAGGGTGTACCCCGCCTCTGGCCTGAAGTCAGCTGGGATAGGCTCCAGCATACCCACGACCCTAGTGAGGATAAGCAGCATTGAAGATGGCTGGATGGAGCTGTGCCAGCTGTCTGTCAGTCAGCTATAGAGCTTTAGGTTTGTTGTTTTT
The DNA here is from genome assembly GCF_027744805.1 of Dunckerocampus dactyliophorus. Lineage (NCBI taxonomy): Eukaryota > Metazoa > Chordata > Actinopteri > Syngnathiformes > Syngnathidae > Dunckerocampus > Dunckerocampus dactyliophorus. The sequence goes on from NC_072830.1 coordinate 23,318,571, forward strand.
CAGCGAATGGGCTAAACAACATGATAAAAATGTAATGCAGCTGTGAAATGTAAAATGGGTGGGATGTGGGAGGCATGTTGTATGGTTTACAATACTGCTTCAAAATATTGATATTGAATTGTGCTAATTGGTATCACCTTAATAGCTACTTTTGATTTCCTAGACTTACTTTAAAAAAGAGCCATTGACAGTGTGTCCATTGTTTAGTAAGTACACAAAAAGTGTAACTGTTAAACTCCAAATTGTATTGAGTGCCCCCCATGAAACCAGGAAGGAGGGCTCCTGTTTGGCCAATCAGCGTCGTCCTGAGGCTGGCAGAGTATCTTTATTGGTCGGCGGCCCTCTTGAATGAAACTCCGCATACACGAACCAGGCAGCAGGACGAAAGGAGAAGCTGACTACGCCAAAGTGAGAAGCGAGCGACCCGCCGCCAAGACACCGCTAGCCGGAGGTGGTTAGTCACCACCGGTTATCCTTCTACCAGAGGCAGCTGGCTCTCTAGCGGAGAGTGAATGCGGTTGATGCTGCTCTGCTGTACCTGGAAGGACGAACGAATGGGAGAGGAGGAAGGTAAGAAAAATAAAAGAGGGATGTTTGTAATATGTCGCCTGCATGTGCCGCTTGGGCGGAACTTGCACACATAATTGAGATGCTGGTTTAAAAAACAAAAAACAAAAACAAGGCTAGCTTGTTCTCCACATATTACTGTACATTTATTTGCAAAGAGTCTCCAGATGGTTGTCTAAATGTGGCCATGCTGTCTCCTTCGTCATGCTTGCGTGCAAGTGTTTACCTCCAGGTCATACACACTCCTTTTCTCAAGCAGATTGTCAAGCATATTTTCTTTATCCTCATGACTGAAACGGTTAGTACACTGCATTGGGTATGTGTGCACATACCATTGAGATCCAAGAGAGTTGTATAAAAAATAGGTCTGTAATTGACGGACAGAGGTTTTACTGTAATTGTTTTTATATGTTGCTGTGGCCTGAACTGCAACTACAGGATGTTTGTTCTTCTCTATCTACCTGGCAACCTATCCACTGACCCAGCTAGTCTTGCAATAGGTACTGTATGCCCTGCAGTAGGTATAGTACCTATTAGGGGGGTCATGAGACACCCAACTCATGAGATTGGCTCACGGAGAACGATACAAGACGAGATTTTAACATTGCTTTTAAGAAGAGCACAATGAAAAAAATATGACTGGACAAACAACCTTTTTATTGAGCCCAGTCACAAAACAATGCGGGTGTGTTTTGAAATGTTGATTGTCCCACAAATTGACGCTAATAATATATCATAATAATGCAATGTTTCCTTTTAATATGTCTTTCACTCTGTAAAACTGTGGAATTGGTGTTTGTGACATGTATTTTCTCACAGGCAATTTGTGCTGTCTGTCAAACATTTGCAGCATTTCCTGAAATGCTGGCTTTTCAGCTGTAATAAAGAGCAGCATTTCTTTGGCCGTGTATTAAACTACCCCCTCTGTGAACGCACACCATTTTGCGCTGTTCTCACCAGTGTTGACTGTCCATGTGTATTTTTTTGGATGGATATGTTTTGGTGGGCAGGTTTGTTTTGTTTATGTTGCCACCACTTTAGAACAAATTCGGCATACATGCTCTTTCGGTTTGATGGGCTCACCTTGCTTATTGTTAATATTTCCACACGGGGGCTGTGGCATTTGGCTTTGCAATCATTTTTTTTTCCCTTCTAACTTCTACTTGCGTTGCTCCTCACGAGGCTCCACTCTTGTGCTGCGTTTTGCTGTGACAGAACGACTGTCTGACTGAGAAGAGGTCTCACTCTGGCTCACAGCGCCTCAAGCCGTTCTATGAAGCGCCTAGGTGCTGAAACCAGTGCACAGAGTGAACTCTCTTCCTGCCTGTTTGGAGGCAAGATATGAGGAAAACAGATGCACATGGCAATATATCGAAGCCTGCAACATTATTGAGTTCATTTTCGTTTATGTTGTGGTTAATTAATTTATCTATTATCACGAGACAGTTTTTCTTGAATGTGGAATCTTGTCACTTCTCAAATCTTGACACCCCTACTACCTATAGTAGGTAACTGGGTGTCTATTTGTCCAGCTACTCACCAAGCTAGTTATCCTCCTCCATGCCCATCCTGCAATCTAGTTTGATAGCCAAACTGACCTTTGTAGCAACCTGGTTTACTACCCAATCTTTGCATCTGAACTCCCTAGCTGCTCATCAGAATATTTTACCGTCAGTGTCTTCCCCCCCATCGCATGTTGTGAGTTCAGAACACCAAATAGTGAGTAATTGTCCTGCAGTGGTGGCAACTCAGGCGGGACCAAGTTGAATGTGATGACTCACTATATGTTTCATGAGTCAGGAGGAATGAAGTGTGTCCACTGTTGTGTATTTGTTTGCATTTTACTGAGCTATTAGTGTCTTTAGTGGCCTTCGCAGGCACGTGAATCTGCAATAATGAGCAAGTGAAGTGCTCCCTAATAAAGAGATGAGGTGATAAACATAAATTAATGGAGGTCTGACAGTGGAGAGGCATTAGTGGGCATCAGCATGACCAACCTTGTCAAGCTGATCAATAAAACTACTACAGCAAGCCATTACAGAAATAAGCTGTGGATACAAAAGTGGTACACAAGGACTTTTACAAATGTCTCCCCACCATGATATAAAACATTACAGTACCCTATTTAATATACAGTCGTCCCTCGCCACGTTGCGGTTAGAATTTTGAGGATTCATTTATCATGGTTTTCAAATATATACTAATTAATAAATCAGGCTGTTTCGAGGTTGAATACAGCCTCTTAGTTGTCAAAAAATACACATATTTAAGCAAATGTTACTTTTTTGTGCCTAAATTAAGGATTTGCTAGCATAAAAATTAGGGGTGTCTTGATACAACTTTCCCACCTCTGATCCGATACCGATTTTGCAGCCTTGAATATCGGTCGTCACCGATATTGATCTCATTTCAGCACAGATCACACATACTTTTATTTGTTTAGTAGCGTGGGATGTTAGAAAAGGCTTGATCAAGTGGTATTACTCAAACTGAGAATAATAATTAGCAACAGTAGGTATAAGAAAAATGGATTCATTTACTTCAGGATGCATCTGGTGTATTAGTTTATCCACCGTAGGTATAATTTAGCATTTCAACCCGACATTACTCACCACCGACAGGGACCGCCTCTTTGCTCTTCCAGCCGGTGACTTTTTGCCATCCCCTGGGAGTTTGTCACGTTTTGCAAATGTTTCAAACTGCAGTGGATGTTTCAGGAAGCCGTGGCGTTTTGCGAAAATCCTTTTTGAAATGCGCGATGAGATTGGTCGCGTTCGACTTCACGGTGAACCTGTGCGTGACAAGTCTTGCAAACAGGTTTTCTATGCCATAATATGACGTTATTCCATTTATAAATAAGGATACTTGGCGGAGGTTCGCGTATCACATTTGAATCTGGGGCCAGTTAACCGTGATAAAGGAGGGATTACTGTATAGAAAGTAGTACGAAGTTACTGTACTGACCCAAATATAAGACTATTTTATCTAGAAAAGGGCAAATGTTCTTATATTCGGGGTCTAGAGCTTTATGAACACAAACCAACAGTTGTTGCCACGTGATTTCTCCCCAAGTGAATCAGAGCTTTTCTTCCTGTCATTCACACACACGCACACCATCTACGAGTTGTTATTTCACTGATGTCGAAAGCATGATTCAAATCATTTTAAATGCATTTTGCTTCTCAAGTATTTATTTTAAATGGGTCTTCTTCTGGTCAGGGTTGTCTTACATTCAGGCCAACAACGTACCGTTATGTTGGTGCTCAGCATGTAGCAACATATGTATTCAGTACTGAAACTCCTGTAAAGCTTCAAGACTACAGTGGACCGCACCATTCACAACAAAACTACATATTGAATGATGCGGTACACTAACATCTCTTACTTGCCTTTAAAAGCATTTATGCCTCCTCGTGGCCTCAGATGTAAAAGGGTGTGTGATGTGCTTTTAGCTCAATTAACTTTAAAATGCGCTTTAGTAAATAATGCTTTGCTGTCTCTTGGCTCGTTCCCATCATGATTTACATCAGCATTTCTTTAATGTGACTCTGAAAGAAACTTTCCCAGCACAGCTAATGTTACTCTTTACAAACTTAACTGCTTCCTTTTTAAATGAAGGAACTAACGATGAGACCGTCCGAGAGGTATGCATTAACAATGTGTTCATTATTGTGGTTTTAATGTGTTCCTCTTGTTCCAGCTGGAGGAAGTTTGCCCGTGTGTACAGCGTGCAAACAGAGGATCTACGATGAGCAGTACCTTCAAGCTCTCAACACTGACTGGCACACCTTCTGCTTCAGGTACATGAATAAACATGAAATCATTAAAGGACCTATTCTGCACATACACTTGTTTGGATTAATACAGTTAGCTTTGGGCTCATGGGCCACTTTTGTGGCTCGGGCTGTGGAAAAATGAGCAAGCAAACTTGCGAGCTTCCACGTTGTTAATTGCATTTTGGCTGCATTTATGTAATGCATTTGTCCAAAGCACTTTCGTCATTGCCTGTTCGCTCACATTTTTACACGAATAGTCAGCACAGCAAGGAACCCGCACACACTCACTTGGAACCATTCTGACACTTGAGCAGTGTCTGTTGACGATGTAGATCTTGATACATGAGTGCATGTGCACGTGTGGGCGGTGCGAGTGCACGTGTGGCTTTGTGAGAAAGACATCTATTCATGCTTTTTAATATGTATGTAAAACAGAAACACAATACTGAAGAAATCATGTTGATAGGGCAGCGCAATGGCCTAGTGGTTAGTACAGCTGCCTCCCAGTCGGGGGATCAGGTTTTGAATCTTCATTGGAACAGCTGTGTTTCCATGCTCTCTGAGTAGAGAACCTTGTGTGGGTTTTCTCCTGGTACCGTATTTTCCGGACTATAAGTCACTCCAAAGTATAAGTCGCACAAGCCAAAAATACACAGTGAAGAAGAAAAAAACATACATAAGTCGCACTGGAGTAAAAGTTGCATTTTTGGGGGGGAAACAGAAAACAGGCTAAATAGGCGCCTGTTAACGTAACGTGTATAGTTGGTATGTTAACGTAACATAAGTCGCTCCGGAGTATAAGCCGCATGACCAGCCACACCATCAAAAAAAGTGCGATTTATAGTCCGGAAAATACAGTACTTTGTCTTCCTCCAACATTCCATGCACGTTAGGTTACTTGAAGACCCTAAATTGTTTAGAGGTGTGAATGTGAGTGTGAATGGTTGTTATATGTTTGTACAGTATATACAGTATGTGCTGGGGTAGGCCCCAGCGGACCCACGACTATAATGATGACAAGCACTATAGAAAATGGATGAATAGCACACTGTGTACTATGTTAATTTATGTGCTGTTTCAATACAAACAGGAGCAATCTTATTTTCAAACAGTACAAAAAAGGCATTTTATATATTTTAAAAACAAACTTGGTGGCAAAATGTACTTTTAGTCTCATCAGTACCAAAATGTACACTTCCTTGTTACATTACACCTTTTTGCTGTTTTTTTTATTGTTACAGTTGCTTTTGGAGTTTTTTTTGTAAATTTTGTAAAAAAAAAAAAAAAAAACTTTAAAGGCTGCAAAGAAAAAAAATAGCCTGCATGTCTGCTGTGTGTTATAGGTGACATAGCGTATTATTCTTATTCTTATTCTTATTCTTATTAAGCCTTTTTCTTCTCTTTTTAAAGTTTTATTTTATTTCTTTGTACTGCAGGCCAATTAAAAAAATAAGCTTTCAGTCGCAAATGGCCCTGGGCTTACAGAAACAATAAAACACTTACTTTGGTAATTAACAATGCTGTTAATGTTGGTCAGCTGTGGCATGAACTTTTTCTCAGAACCTTTTTTTGTCTTTTCACAATGTCTCCTAAAACTCCTTGCAATGTTCTGATGCGGGCCATCTTTAATTTCATTCTTAGTATATGCCGCGGGCCAATGAAAAACGAGCTGTGGGCTGCAAATGGTCCCCGGGCCGCACTTTGGACAACACTGCAGCCCAACATCGACCTACTGTATATTTGTGTTTGTCCGATCGCATTGTGCAATCAGCAGTGTGTGCTCTGACAAGAACTAGGCAGTAGACGTCAATAAGTAGCCTCGAAGCTACACACAAACACGAAAGGAAAGGATCACTGTGCTGCTCACAGCAACTTCTGATGCGACATCAAATCGGGGAGAACTTGGAACTATATGTGGAGTTCAGAATCTATAATATATGTATTGCTTTCGCAGCTCTGGTTCAGTTTCCTCTTCCTCCCCATACTACTTTCCCTTCCTTTCACTTTGTTCATCCGAGCCGCTCATCTAAATGACTCTCGCTTTGTGGAAAACTCACCTCATTACATCATAAGTGACTTCCATCAACATGGTGGGTAATCTGAGGAGGGTGTCTGGACATGTGGCAGCGATGCTTTTGTGTGAGCTTCAGCAGGCGTGTGGCTTCACTATTGATAGTCATTATTCTCCATCACTGCCTTTGTCAACAGGCTGCTGTTGCCTGGTGTGAGTGTTGCATCGGCTCCTTTACACTCGTTTGAGGTGTCAGGTGTCAGCCTGGAGCGTCTGTCCATTCTAGTTTAATACATTGGAACAGATTTAGTAGGGGGAAAGCAACAGTATGCACTTGACGTCTGAGAGGATGTGTAATTCTTTAAATTCTTTAAAAATCTGTCTTGTTTTGAAGTGCGGCATGTTAAATACTCATAATTAATCAGAAGCTTTTTTAAAGAATGACAGCCCCACATTCACGTCCTGAATGATTGTCATGGCAGTAGACTTGGCTTTGCAAATAAAGCCTGCACAGAAAATGTAAATCCAGTTGGACAGAAGCTTACATTTAAACAAAAAATGTCCTGCTCGTGCAGTACGGAAGTGAGCATTTCAGTTGAGGTGAGACATTTAATAAAAAAAAACAAAAAAAACCGTAACTGACTTCTGCCTAAACATGATCGACAGTACACAGCGTGGGACTGAGCCAAAGCATTGTTTTTATTTGGAATGAACAACTTGTACTATAATAATACCTTGCTCGTATTTCACTGCTAGTATTGTATTATTACCTCAGCATTCTTGCCACCAAAATTAAACATTTTTATATGGTCTTTGCAACTGCAAAGATGGACGCTTTCATTCTTTTTTCAGTGATGTCCTTGCATAGTTTGCCCAGCAGAGGGCACACTGCAACTGCATCGCCACAGCATCGCATAAATGCTGTATAGTGATGCATCATTTCATGTGCGAGTCAGAGTTGGTACTAGCAATACTCGGGTGTTGTTTATTACATATCACGGCATCTATTTTGTCATCTCATTTTCAGTTGATCCGTTGGAATATTTATGGCATGCATTTATTTTAAAAATGAATTTGTTTGGCCGTGAGTAGTCACTGACACACATTTTGTTTTAGCGAGGCTCAGAAGCTTTCATAAAAACACCACCCGATGTGGTTCGGAGGTGTAAAAACATAACTAAATCCCAGCCTCCTCTTACAGGGTTGGAATGAAAATCTTATGAGATTTCATGTCTTCTGTTGTTAACAGCTTGCAGACCATTTGTTTCTTTGCTATAGACTTACAGCACACCCTGTGAGATGATCCAGTACAAGAGTTCCTTTTAATGTTAATGTACAGTATGATACATATTGTACAATAACAATACAACAATACCATACGATGGAACCCAGAGCCGCCCCTGGCCAAATTGAGGCCATTAGCAGTATTTTATTTGGAGGCCATTTATCTGCCATTTTTGGCATTTTACTCTCTTGTTCTGCTGCATGCTTTCAATCAGTCCAGCAGCAATCATGGTGTCAGATTGTGTTTCTTTTTTTTTTCTTTCCTGCCTCGGGCTGACTTGGTGCTCGATGCCTCACTGCAGCGATGCACATCCTTTGGGCATTTGCTGTCAATGCGCCCCTTTGCACAAACTTCAGCCCCACTTGGATTGTGGGGCCCTACGCACAGCGCGTGTTCTGCGTGTAGGGAGGTGGAACCCCTAATGTCTGACATCCCCGAAGTTGTACACAATTTTACCAAATACTTGCTTTGAAAAATACACAAGACATCACTGTAGTTCTTGAGACCTTAGTTCAATCATTATGCCCATCCTTTGTTTATATCATTTGCCTAATTTACTTTAAAGATTGAAGGTATAGTTAATAAAGGTTTGATGATGGCTACAGTTTGAGACGTTTTGTTCCGCATGTTCTCCTATGGGGAAAACTGTTAGGAAATGAGACATGGAACAGCAAGAATTGGACCTACAAGGTGTAATTTGTATTGATACTGTTCATTATGGTTGCAGTTTGCAGTCCTGCAGTGTGACCTATTTAGTGGTGTTTGGAAATATCCATTTTGCAGCATTCTGCTTCCATAAAGCTAAGCCAGCTCCACACTCAGCACTTTGACAGTCATCCCTGATGATCATGCCTTGTTTGCACTTTTGTCTTCATTGCGTTGCTTGTGCTGCTGGTTTATAGGAAAAAGATGTCCTCTGATGACACTAAGGGTTATCTTACTGATAATAAAATGTCAAAATGGCACGGCACGGTTGAAGATAGTGATGTTCATCAGAACCTGTCTGATGTCGCTTTGGGTTACTTTGAGGTTTGCCTCAGCAGCAGAGAACAAGAAGAGGCAGCAGTGACTCAGCTGTTTCTTGCTGCGCACCAACTCTGCCTGGCAACACAAGCTGCAGCACATCAACAAGTCACTGGGGAAGATGTGAAGCTGTAGCTGTGAACAGTGAACCTAGAATAATAATTGCGACATTTTGTACATTGTATGGTCTTCTTGTGTCACAGTTACAGTTCCACAATTAGTGCAGGCTTGTGTGTGTGTGTGTGTGTGTGTGTGTGTATGCGTGTGAGTATTGTTATATATATATTGTAGCTATAGTGATGCTTAGATGGGATTCTTATACCATCTTTTCCCTCCGCACATCCTAGTTCAAATGTGCATAGTCAAACTTGTTGTTAGATTGAATATACACACACTAAATGTGTGTTTCCTTCAATTTTCTTGAGAGTTAGCGTTTGTCTCATATAACGTCTTATTCGACTAAATTTGGATCATTTTCTACTTTTAGCTAATCACCTGAGCCTGACGAATTTGTCACAGATTTGTGACTTAAGCCTGAATTATGCGCCAGGAATGCCAGCAGGCTCCGCCTCCTCCCCCGGTGGAGGTTGGCGTGCACCTCCAAAAAAACTCTTAACTTTGGTGAACGGTGTTGCATACCGTCTAGCTGTGATTGGTTGGCTTTTCCATGTTCATCATTTACAGTTCTGCCCTCTCACAGAAGCGCCAAACAGTCAGCGTTAACAAAACAAACAATGGAGCAAGTTGAGGAGCGTCTGAGCTACTTACTTGCATCAAACCAAATCTGCTCTCCTTGAAAATGTACCATTGTTTACTACTACAACGCTAAAGCTAAATAGCTAGTCAGAAGAGAAAAGGGAATTGGGGTTGATTACTCTCAGGGAAACACTGCCTCTAGCGTTTTGGTGGAGAATTGAACATCCAGCGCTCTCCCCCCAGCCAAAGAGCTATAAACAGCCGGCGTAGTGACTTTACTTTAGCATAATTCAGCCTTAAGGGCATGGGTGGCCAATCTTTTTCGACCGAGGGCCACATACTGAAAAATGATTGCAATGGCCACTTTTGATATTTTGTTAAAAATTACAACTTTATTTTGTTTTGTTTGTTTCTCATAATATTACAATAATACATAACATTACAAAAATACATAACATTACCCTGCCTCTCGCCCAAAGTCAGGTGGGATAGGCTCCAGCATACCCCTGTGACCATAATGAGGACAGGCGACATATTACGATATATACGATTTCAATGTTGCACCCTATTGGTGGACATTTACATTACATGGAAAAATTCTGCTTATTCTGTGCACAGTGGCATGGCTCCCGTCAAATGAATAGGAGCCCCTGATTGGTGAAAAATCCTTTTACGTTACCGTAACATTCAATTTGATGTACAGGGGGACATTTCTCTGATATTTCTACATTCATTCTACATTTCAGTTCAGCATTCACGCTCAATTTCTTCACAAATTGCTTCATGTAGTTTTTATTGTTTTTGTTTTGGTTTTTTTACTCAAGTTTATTTAAATGTCATGGGTTTTAGAGGATGTTTTTCCTCACTTGAGGCCTGAACAAAGAAAGAAATATGATGGTCCAAAATGCACAGTCATGGAGAATATCTAGAGAATATGACCAGAATCCCTTAAGTTCTTACATAGCTATAGAATTGCACTGCCAAAAAATGTAACGCTTATGAGTTATTTTTGTTGTCATTGTTATGTTTGTCCAAACAAAGGTACCTTTAGTTGGATCAGGCATTAAAATGAACAAGAAACTGAAGAAACAAGGGTGGTCTCATCATTTTTTTCCGTGACTGTATTTTCCACTGACCGAGCCTGTGATGTCACAGAGTCAAGTGTGCTCCCACTGGACCGGGCCGTTACAGGAAGTAGTTGAGGACAAAAAGGCATCTGCTTTGTGGGAGGAAACAAAAGGAGGGAGAGATAGAGCAGAGAGCAAGAGTGCAATTGATGACAACGAGGCTGTGAGACTCGTCACGCTTTGTGAGTTCAGCATCAGCACGGTGGACATGAGTGTGGTTTTTAAGTGCCAAAATAACACCCTTGGTCCTGTGGGTGAAATGTCAGCAAAGACTGAGCACAGCAAGACGCAGCTTCAGCGCACCAAGTAAGTGGAATGGCTGGAATCGTGTCATGGAGTTAACTTTTTGATACTAGAAAGTTTTTAGAGTTAAAGATTGTAATATATCATGAATATGAACATGAGATTTAAGTATTTTTTTGCTCATGTCATTTCAATGTTGTAATTTTAATAGTACCAGTGTGTTAAAATGTGGAACACCATTTTTTAAAGCAAACTTCTTCCCGTGACCCAGAATCCCCCCATAAATACGTGTACATGCCGTAGCATCAAAAAATACATACAAATTAAAGATAAAGAACACATTTGAGGGCCGCACGGTGGCCGAGTTGACCACACAGTCAGGAGATCAGGAAGATCTGGGTACGAATCTCCGTTGGGCATCTCTGTGTGGAGTTTGCATGTTCTCCCCGTGCGTGCGTGGCTTTTCTCCGGGTACTCCGGTTTCCTCCCACATTCCAAAAACATGCATGTTAGGTTAATTGGTGACTCTAAATTGTCCATAGGTATGAATGTGAGTGTGAACGGTTGTCTATACTGTATGTGCACCGCAATTGACTGACGACCAGTCCAGGGTGTACCCCGCCTCTCGCCTGAAGACAGCTGGGATAGGCCCCAGCATGCCTGCGACCCTAATGAGGATAAGCCACATAGAAGATGGATGGAACACATTTGAATTTATTAGAACAAACATGACTGACTCCATATCCGTTTATCTTAATGCATGAATAAAAATACTGTATGCATTATTCATTGTAATTTCTTGAATTAGCACTCACCAAAAACAGCACATTAAATTATGATGAAATGTGTGCTTTTAGAGAGGTTTGGACACGCATAGCCCAGCCGTTTGTCAAGTTTCAAGAACTATGTTTCATAAAAGGTTCCTCATGGGCAACACAAATGCTACAGTCATGGACAAAAATATTGGCATTGCCATGGCCATAAACATTGGCATCTTCCATCCATCCAGTTTCTATGCCGCTTATCCTCTTTAGGGTTGCACATTGGCATCTTTGGCATGCCGATATTTTTGGCCATGACTGTATTTCATGTATTTTGGGCACTGATCTTGTGGAACTTTCAAATGTTACAAATCAATAATAGAGAGACATGTAGAATATAAACTATCCTAATCTAAAAATTGATCTGTGGTGGTGACTGCCTTCAGGTGATGCAGCTGACTGTGTCTCACTTCCCTTTGTGGTTTCACACTTACGGGAACTGCTTACTTAGGTTATGCTGTATGGTTATAAGGACCAGATGGTGCAGAGTGTAAAACTGAAGGCATTCGGCTATTAAAAAATGTTTGCGTGTCTTTCCAATAGGGTTCTTTCAGAGGGTTGTAGCTACTGGAATGGTTCATTGTGTAAAGATCATATTTTCCTTCACTTCCTTAAATTTGTTGCTTGCCTGGCATCTGCTCTTTGCCACTTCAACTTTGCTCATCTGGATGCAAAAAAAAATTCATTGTTATTTTTAATCTCCCTGGTGTCTTTTGTAGTGTATTATTGTGTGTCATTTCTTGATTGTTGCTAAAACTTCTTCAGTGGCTGTGATTAAATGTTGTGTACACAGCTGTGTTCTAACACGTTATAATCCAGTTTTAGCAGTTAGAGATTATATGCAACTCGCTCCAAATTTGATTTTTTTTTTAACCCAAAAAATATAAGAACACCACCACCAGCTAGCATATGTTACCAATAGTGGTTTAAAAGAACAGATTCTACAAAAAAAGTGTTTAGATTTTTCACAATTACGAATTGAACTGCATAAAAATTGTCGTACATTTTCGTTCGGCCCGAATGAAATAACTGGCTTTTATGGCTGTCTGGTATACACGTACATTTCCATGGCATGTGCACATACACAAAAGCAGTCTCAGAGGAGCAGCCGGAAATTGGTAGTCATTGCGTTGTTATGATAGGCTACACATTCAATGATAGCTAGCGTTAGTTAGTAGCTAAACTTTGCCAAATTGCTATCATGAGCTGACAACAAACTTAACTAGTACATGCGTTACAGTCCCTTTTTAAAAGGTCAAATTAACATAAACATAAAGTTTTGCATTGTAGAGTATACTAAAAGGATGTTTAGTCTCAAAGTTTATTCCAAGACAAGTAAATGCTCACTTCTAAATCATGACAGGAGCCCTGGAGTAAGACTGCATAATTCCTTACTACAACTTAAAAGTTTGGGATAATGAAAGTAAAAAATGTGTCGACTGTTTATTTGTACTTTGAAATTTCTGAAATTCTGCTCTTCCTCATTGTTACTTCCCAAGGTCCGTAATGTCTGATAACATTTGCACAGGCTAAAAATTAGTCATCCTCTCCTGTGTGTTAAGTCTTGTTTTATTCATCACTTCTTGAAAATACAAATATGTCATGTATGTTAGAAAGCCACATTCCTGAATATTCTAGTCCATGTAAAAGTAATATGAAAATAATATTTCATGAATAACAATTGAGTTGTTGTTGTTTTTGTGTGGTCAAGTAAATTTAGTAGGAACGAGTGGAGTTGCCGTCTACTGGACCTTAACTTGCTCACTTGAGTTGCATTACAACAGTAATTTGCAGAGGTGGGAGCAAGTCTTTTGCAAGTCCCAAGTAAGTGTCAAGTCTTTAATCACAAGTCTCAAGGAAAGACGTGCAAATCCATGTCAAATCTCAACTAAAGAATGACAGGTCGAGCGAGTCAAGTCCCAAATCATAGGCTTCAAATTTTCAAATCCTATCCAGTCATAACCAATGTTTACTGTCCCAAATAAAATGCAATTTTAACAATCTATTAATTTTTGCAAATACAATGAATGCATTTTTAATTGTTTTATTTTTTAAATAAAATAAGACCAGTGTGACAAGACTTACTCTCAGAAAAAAAGAGTACTGACATAACATTCAGGATTTAGAGATTCAGGATTTTTAGTACACAGAAATCTAATCCACACATTTGTTGTTTGTTCTTAAACCTGATTGGACGTTAATAGATGCATTCCACGTGGCAGATTCAAAGGGGAAAAAAATGCAGTCTAGCTGGAAATGACATAATAACGATCATGTTGTTAATACTTTGAATGGGGACACATTTTACTCAACACATTCACAGAACAGCACAGAACAGTATTTCAAGTCATCAGACTGAAGTCCAAGTTAAGTTGCAAGTATTTGTCAAACGGAGTCCTATGTCATCAAACTTGTGACTTGAGGTCAAGTTGCGTGACTCGAGTCCGCACCTGTGGTAATTTGTAATGACGCTATTTCCAGGTTTGTTCGCTGGTGATCATTATCGCTCGTGTGTTCTTGCAAAAGCTGATTTGTGTTTTGTAAAAATCAATAAATACAAGCGCAGCAGGGTGGGAGGGGCAACCGGAAAGAAACTTGCATTTCCCTTTAAAGGTTTGTTTTGTGTATTCAGGTGATCTTTTAGCTCCTAACAAAATGCACCCATTTAAATTTTGCACAAATGGAGGAACACGATGTCAACAAAATGCTGTAGGTTCAAAAATATTTTATTATCGCCTATGATTCTTATGTCTCTGGTGGCAGTCATAACTATATGTGCAACCAATGGCTCTTTTCACATATGTCGGTAGCCGCTTGTGGACGTGAGTCAGTCATTCTGAGGGATGTTGACTTAAACGCCTTCCACTGTATTACCTTTGTCTTCCCGTTGTCTCTCCTGAATCCAGCTGAACCACAATCACAATTACCAGAGCTTGCTTTTATTGTTTCCCCTGCCAATGGAACAAGCGAGAAGGACCCAGACTGACCAACAGCTTAACTCGCACAAAGAAAACTGCTGCTGTGCAAAGCCTTTACTCATGGTTTTCCCGTGCTTCTGTTGACCAGCGAAACGGAGCCACGAATACAGACATTGTCACCCTGAAGCGTTTGTTCACGCTTCTCTCAGGGCAAAGGCAGTGGTAACATGGACGAGCTATTTCTCTCCTGTTTGGTCTCAATGCTTGAAATGATGCACATTTTCAACCATGAATGTAGATTTGCCCTTTGATGTGCCAATGTCACAAGAGTCCTAAAGTCATTGGCTGAGGGATTTCCTGGTTTGAAGCCACCCAGTAGAAAAAAGCATGATGAGCTGATGCCTTTTCTCAGTGAGGGGGGTGACATCATTGCTGTGGCATTTCTGGTTGCCATGGGGAGAGAGAGGAGGAGAAAAAAGGGGGATAAAAGATGGGGTGCAGAAAGGGGCACAGTGATTTGGGGATGAATCTTTGGGAGTGTGTGAGAGCCGAGTGACATTAAACCTGAATTTTAAATGGTGTCCCTTTGGGAATATTGTTGTCTGTGTTCAGGAATCCTCCCTGCATTTATGCTAATGTGGATATTTTGGAATTGATGCCTTAATCCTCCTTAATTTAGATGATTCTAAAAAGGGGAAGAAATGTCTTCCCCGGGCAGAATGTGTGTGTTTTTGTGTGTACATATGTGAGTGAGGAGTTAATCTTTGCAAGAAACACCAGTCACACAATACTACATTTTCTAGAGCAGTCACATTTGTTTTCATCAACAAATGTTGCAACAATGCTAAACGAAAAGCGAAATGATACCGGCCCTGGAAATCCGGGTTCGAAATCAGAAACAGGGCCAGTCTGGCTGTTGGATGAGGAGGATGGGACCTCAAATGTAAAACCTGTTCCAGAATTGGAAGATCTTCTCGAGAGCAATATTTGATGCTATTTCACGCCTTGAAGCGGGAGATGAGAGAGCTACAAGAGCAAACTGCAGCATAAACAAAGCTCAAGATCTAAGAGGCCAGCTAGTACAGATTGGATATGTACAATCGCAGAAAGACAGCCTCTACGAAAAACTCATGGAGATCCATGATGAAGTCATAAACCTCAAGGAGGAAAATAGACCACTGTGCAAGGATACAAAGGCACTACGATATCAAGGTACTACAGTATGATAATGCTGCCTTGCGCGCTACTCTGAAGGAGGTTATAAACCCTTTGGACAAAAATAGTGCACTACGTAATGATATCAAGGTTCTACAGGACGATATCAAGGCACTATTGGAAGATAATGCTGCCTTGCATGGCACTCTTGAGGAAGAGAAAGAAGCAAAAGAAAATATCACTGAGCAAATGAAAAATATAATTGATGAGATGGCTCAGCATGCACGAATGAAAGCAGTGATCCTCACAGGGCTCCGAATTACACCCAGGTCAACAGACAGGGCAGTCCAAAACAGAAGCGAACCAGATTATGTTTCTTCAACAAAGTAACGATCAAATTTGGTGGAGATAGCTATGGACACTATCGATACTTGCATCCAACAACACCACACCCGTCATCATCGTTATGTTCACCACCAGGGATTTCAAAACTGCACTGCTGAAACATGGAAAGAAGCTGAAAGCTACAACCGTCTACATGGATGAGCATCTTACAAAACGCAATGCTGACAAGCACAAGACTTGAGGAAGCAGGGAAAGATACAAAGCACTTGGAGCACCAACGCAAAATCTACATCAAGCTAAAAGGAGGACCAGTAGAAGCAAAAGTGCAAAGATATCAACGATCTGAATAAATATTAAAGATCACATTGCATGTTGAACGCAGGAAGTGAACAAATGTCTTAGCAATTGACGTGAAACGGAGAGCGGACAGGATTAAATAAACTCTGCTTCTTCCTGCTCCTTTTCGGACATGTGGAATTGTAAATTGTAACATGAAGCATTTCAGTGTAAACTGTATGCAAGTTAAAATAAATTAAACCCTAGCCATAACATCATTCAAATAATGTATACTATACATTCTTTATATGTACACAATGTATTTCATATTTTCTGGTTCTATTGGCATATTGATCAGAAGTCCTTAGCAGCATTCCTGCATTCCTTGCAGATTGAGAAGACATGGATGTCCCTGTGGGTTTTACAGAAGATGATGGAAGCTTAAATAATTAATAAGCAGCTACATTTGTGTGTGTGTGTGTGTGTGTGTGTGTGTGTAAGAGTATGTGTGTCTTGCTATGAGTTATGTGCTGGTGAGTTTGTTGCACGCATGCTTGCATTGTGGAAACATCTTTTCAAGGCGAAAAAGAATCTCTTTGAACGTTCTGAACGCCTGTTTCCAAGCCGGTGTTAGGTTGAGTAGAATAATGAGTTGCGCTGCAGCAGAGGTTTTTGTGGATGTAGCTCAATTTCCCGCAGCTGATCAAATGTTATACTATACTCAATAGTAATTATATCTAATGTAATATTTCTTAAGTATCATTTAATCAATTATTATGCTCATCCCTAGCCTGGAATTGCTCTTCCTGTTAGTTTTCTGTCTCAGGTCACGTCAATTCCTAGTTTGTCATTCGGGGGTGTCGTGGCTACAACACACATTTTGAAGTTATACTGTGTGTGTATCAACTGCTTGTCCTTCAAATCGAGGGAGCAAAAACACAAATCACATCATGACAAAGTATTTGCATATGTGGAGGAGTTCATGCAGCCACCATTTGTGACTTGAGGACCCTACAATATACAAGTAGCTGTAATCTCCTGCACACGTTCAGAATCAGAAGTTGGCGATGTAGTACGTAACCACGAGATTGGCTTAAGAACTAGTTACAGCCACGTAGCGGAAGAATACGCAGCACGCGTCAAAAATGCAAAACTATACAGTGTGTGCCTGCGCAGCTAAACTGAGGAAGGTTTATGTTGCAAATTAATATAGGAAGCTCCGATCAGGGTTTGATGTTGATGATTCCTAGCATCGATCATCCAGGAGTGAAATCGGCCGATACAGATCACGTGGATTAACTGTACATTTTTCAATGTATTTATGATGAGTGCTATTGTTCAGGGGCACCATTACACATTTGCAAGGACCTCTGGCAAATACGTAAATATTACAAAAATAAACATTTTGGCGGGTTGTCTTTTTTTTTTTTGTGAAATTTTTGTGCTATTTGACACAAACCTGAATTTAATTTTCATGCATGTTTTGGAGTAATATGAATACATGGAAAATAAACTGTTTAATTATTTTTTACTAGTTCAAGATAACAAAATTAACAGAATAAAATCCATCCATCCATTTTGTATTCCGCTTATCCTCATTAGGGTCGCAGGGGTATGCTGGAGCCTATCCCAGCTGACTTCAGGCGAGAGGCGGGGTACACCCTCGACTGGTCGTCAGCCAATCGCAGGGCACCATTTACACTCACATGCATACCTATGGACAATTTAGAGTCTCTGATTAACCTAACATGCATGTTTTTGGAATGTGGGAGGAAACCGCAGTACCCACAGAAAACCCAACGTACGCACGGGGAGAACATGCAAACTCCACACATGCCCAACAGAGATTCAAACCCAGGTCTTCCCGATCTCCTGACTGTGTGGCCAACATGCTAGCCCCTCGGCCACGGTGCGGCCCGATACAAATAAATATCTTTATTAAATTGCAATCTGTCCTGCTCAACTTCAAACAGAATAAGTTCAGTGTCCAAGTTGCAGGGGTGTCCAACATTCATCACTATTAGAGCTGTCAGCTATTGGTGTTTTATTTATGACTGGCAACATTTAAATTGTACACTACTTTATTGACCAAGCAGATCTCCACTCAAACAGTGTGGCCATCGTCTTTATGCTATTTTGTGCTCATTTGTCATTACCCCATGAATGTGATATCCACTTGTGGCTTTCCCGTGGGACAAAAACGAGCGTTGCTTGTTTGTTTTAAAAACAAAACGTCACTGTGGTAAAAATTTGGAGTTCGAAGACCAGAAGCTAGGCAGATAATGCTAGCTTGCTAGTTAGCTGCCGCCAGCGACAGCTAGGCAAAGCGTGTAAACAAAGATGTAAAAATAGTCGAACGGAAATACAGTAGGTTTGATAAGGGTGTGATCAAACACTCTGGCATCGATTGGCATAGCATGTGGCAAGCTCATTACAAGACGTGTCATTTTGTTGGCTACCCTACTTGACTCAGCAGGCATGTAGTATTAACCGATCGGTTTTTGTGATCGGCTTTGAAATGCGTTTATAGGCATACGCCGATCACGTGTTTTTTATGGAAATTGGCCGATACTGATTGGTGGCCGAATGATGGGAGAATCCATACTTATTAGTTAACTTTGTGCACTTTATTATGTCTCCCAAGCGGCAGTGCGTCAAGGAAAAGGAAGGCCATGGAAGTGAAAGTAAACATCATAAAAAGCTCCAAGAGAGGAGATACGCCCTCCAATATGCTGTTTTGGTCTCAACTGCTCAACCGTGTGCGTGTGTGTGTGTGTGTGTGTGTGTGTGTGTGTGTGTGTGTGTGTGTGTGTGTGTGTGTGTGTGTGTGTGTGTGTGTGTTTTGACAAGTGTGTCTCCTCATAAATGTTTCAGGTTTGCATCTGTCAGCTGATAGTGATCCTTTCCACACATCTACCAGGTCCATTTGTTCCTTCCACTTCCTGTGGCAGTGTCACTGCGCACGTCATTTGATGACCCAGGCCAACATCTGTACTCACAAACTCTTGTGAGAGCTCTCTGCTCTGTAACTCTTGTGTCATATGTCCAAATGTTCTAAAATTACAATTTGAAAGTGAAGACAGCACCTTTTTATTACATATTTTTATTTCATATTGAAAAATCTTCTCTTCCACACTTTATAGTCTCATGGGAGTTAAATACAATGAATGGACATTTTCTTTCATCGTTTTTTTTCATCTAACCATCGCTCATCCATCGCACTTGGGACAAATGAATCATGTCCGCTATTGACCTGACTCTGGCTATCCTAATGATTAATAGGATGGACAGATGTTCAATATATTATTACATCACAGAACTGTCTTAAAACATTACCTCAGTGGCTGTAATAAATACGAATGGGGCAACCAATAAAGAGAACCTTATGGAGGTCATTATGTATTTAAAATGATTTTAACCAAAGCAATACACATCTACATGTAATCCTGATTGTGGTTTAGGGTTGTTTGTCATTGGTAGCTACAGCATGTCGTTAGCTCTTCTGCTATGACCCCTTTGTGGTAAATAGTTTTTACCAAAACATCTCGTATCAAGAAAACAAGAATGAAAATGGGGGATAACCATTTCTAAAAGTCTTTTTGTTGTGAATTTTTCTTGGATGGATGTGGATTCCACTTGGAGATCAATAAACAACCTACAGTATCAATCTATTTATTTAGTCATCTAGTTAGCTAAATAGCTAGCTTGTTATGCTACCAAACTAGTTGAATGTATAATGAGCAAACTTTTTTACAAAATTGAATTGAACAGAAGGTTTTTTTAGTTTGGCTTTTTTAAACAATTGGCCTAAAGAAGCAAATATGTGTACATAAGAAGCATTTTTATATCATTTCACTTTGTTGGACAATCACTGCACACAACTCTGAACAGTAAAATAAAGCCTCAATTACACTGCAGTGTCACGGCACCCGCATAAGCTACGGCGGTTTTTCCCTTCCGGGAAAGCCTCAAAAAGTCCACCAAAAAAAAAAAAAACAGTGGTGCAAATTGAGTGAAGAAATATACAAATCTGAGCAGTCATATGAATATGATATAAATATGAGCAGTTTCAGAGCAACGTGTACAATGTACAGTGACTGATGTTCCACATCAGTTAGTTTAATCTTCAACAACGATTTGGTTGTCACAGTCACCAGTGGTTGCTACGACACCGGAAGCTAAATAGCTAGTCATAGCTATTTAGTCATCGTCATAGAGAGTTGTTTTGTTGGAGAAGAGCTATAAAGTAATCACGATGCCGTCAGAAGGCCGGGGTAATGACTACGATGAAGCTTAATTAAGGCTTTAGGCTGACACTAGTTCAGTTAGCTTGCACGATGGGATCTGGTCCAACAGTATTTTTGGATGTAAGCAATCTAAGGTCACTATGACAATGATGCTACAAGGCAGTGGACAATCCAAATATATATTTTTTTAATTTAAGCGGAAAAACCTGGGCTGGCGACTTGGGACATGCCTGATTGATGGCGTGTGATCTAAGAGCTCTGCCTGATAACAAGAATATATGTTCTTCGCCACTGGTAGTCAGCAGAGTGCAGAACTTTGGCATTTATACACCATAGGAATTCAAATGACAGGAGAGTCAGTCCTGTCAACAATGCTGTATTTTTAACTGTTAGAAATTTAAGTTGTTTCTTAAAACAATAACTTACAGGGACGTTTTAAAATGGCACTTCCTGGCAAAAAGGTTGCCAACCCCTGCAGTGGACTGCCTTAGTTATATGACAAAACTCTACTTCGGTTACCCTTCGGAGGGTCTTCCAGTTTTTTTTTTGTGTGTGATCTCAGACAGAAAAAAGATGAGAGACTTGGGAGCCAAGGAATTTATGACTCTGTCAGATACTTTCAGTTCATTCCACTGAGGATTTCAACAGGAGGGAGGTGACGGTTTTAGATTTACGAACTCTACTCCTCCATTTTCATCTCCTCTGCTATTGGCTGATTTCAGACCTTTTGGTGGATTCCAGCTGAGTTTCTTAAAATCTCCTCGATTTCCCCTTTCCCTTTTCCACGCTTGTGAATTCCATCCCAGTGTGCTACTTTTCATCTTTCAACATATCATGTTTCTAACGCCCCCCCCAAGTTCATGTTGATGTTTTCACATACT
Organism: Dunckerocampus dactyliophorus; assembly: GCF_027744805.1. Classification (NCBI taxonomy): domain Eukaryota; kingdom Metazoa; phylum Chordata; class Actinopteri; order Syngnathiformes; family Syngnathidae; genus Dunckerocampus; species Dunckerocampus dactyliophorus. The sequence continues at coordinate 23,339,942 of NC_072830.1, forward strand.
TGTGCACGTTGTGCATGTGTGAGTGTGTGTGTGCACATGGAATCATAAGTGGGCAGAGACTCTGAGTATTTCACGCTGATAATCCTCTTACAGTCCATGCAGCTTCAAATTCTGTCACGCAAAAAAAAAAAATCCCCAAATGAGAGCTCCTAGAAGTGCATTAGCACACTAACCACCGTTCTACTATTATTAATTAAACATCTAAATCCTGATACAAATTATACATTGTGTACATCTTGATCTGGGTGTCAGTAATGCATTTACTCATATACCGTATTAAGTATGTTTCCGCTATTCTCAGCTGCAGAGTGTGCATATGTGAATCTCCACTAGGTATGACTTTGTAGCACAGGTTTGAAGGTTGTGTGTGTGTGTGTGTGTGTGTGTGTGAGACTCCATTGTAGTTATTAAATGACGCAGAGCAAGGACAGCAAAGTCGCTCCTGTCTGGATGCTGCTGACATCTCCTGAAAGCCTTGACCCACTTCCAGATCTCTCCCCCACCCAAACATGCTGCATACTGAAACAGCTCTGCTACAGTTTGCCTTAAGGCACTGCATGCAGATGCTCGGGAGAAAGGGTGTGTCTGTGCCAGTGCCTGATGAATAAATTGTGAATCACGGCACTAGAAGGTGAGCGTGCCAGCAGCCTTGCAGAGAGAGACGACCTTGGTCAAAGTCATACAAAAATGCTGCACTTGCAAAGTGTATGAAGTTCTTCACTGCTTGACAAGTATATACTGTATACTAGCAACACTGGTGTAGTTACTGAATAAAATAGTTTTTTTTAACCTTGAGTTACACATTTTTTGTATAAACAATTTAACTTTATGTGAGCACACAACATCACAAATAAACCTGGAAAATAAAGTTGCATAATATTTTTTAAATAGTTACATTAGAGCCACAAAAAGCAAGCTGAGGAATGCCAGGAAATGAGACGTATTTGGAAACTAGGTCTGGGATTGATCCAGACAGCCATCTGATAAGAGGGAGCCTCCACTGGGAAGTGGGGGAGACACTCACTTAGTCACAGCTGGTAGACACACAGATTTAGACAGATTACAAATAATAAAACACTAGCTAGCTTTGCACATGCACGCACGTTAGTGTATCATACAAAATGGGGATTAGCACACATTTTCAATACTCTAACTCACATTCCGTTCATCAATCCATCTATTTTCTATGCCGCCACCTCCTCATAAGCACCTAAGTGTAAGACACTACCTGAATGGCTGAGCCTAAACTCCGACCCGCACCCGCTCCATCTAAAGCGAGCATCTGGAAGCACTTTGGCTTTCACGTACTTCAAGGTAAAAATGAGCCTGGTAAGAACCAGACAATATTCAACCTTTGTTATACAAGCTTAAAATATTTTTGGAACACGACAAATATGAGAAACCACATAGCACGTTTCCACCCGAACCAGGAGGAAAAACAGCCATCGGAAGTTGCTGCCGACCAGAGAACCATCAAGAAGGTGATAACTAATTTTCCACCCAACTCGGAAAAGGCGAAGAGAATCACAAAGTCAGGCAATCGCAACTTTTATTGTCGTATTCGGTTGTTGAGAAGCAGGGCTTTTGTGCTTTGTTGCGCACTTTGGAATCCAAATACAACATCCCATCGCAACGTTATTTCACTGACACTGCAATTGTGAATAAGGGCAGCCTAGTGTTTTTTGTTATTCATAATATACTGATGTCTGCAAGCATTATTCTTGTATGTGAGCTGCCGGTACAGAAATCTATATTTTATATGAAAGCTGTTTTTGACTTTTGTATACAGCAAAAATATGATTTTGTCAGAGATTATATGCTTAGGATTTTAGTTTTAATTCAGAAGTCTATCATTTATTTGTGAATAATGGTAGATTTTTAATGTTGGTTAGTCAGAATCTTAATAGCTTAAATTTTTGTTCATTAAGCCATTTTGATACTTGAAAATGCTTAATTTGGGCAAAAAATATGTACAATTAGCTTACATGTGGATATTTTTTTACTAATAGGCCATAGTCAACCACAAGACAGCATAATTTATTAATTAATGTTTGAAAACCACGATAGAGTGAGAGAGTGATGTGCAAACCGCGATGTAACGAGGGACGACGGTATTCCCTTCGCATTTCAGCAAGCTTTTTCATTGCACTATATCTTCTCAGGGATCACATTTGGTAATAGTCAGTACAGCATCATCAAACAACATTTCAATGAATGAATGCAACCCAGTCGTTAATGTTACATTGAATGGACGATGCTGCACTCTAGTTGTGATTATGTTGCAGATGACAGCATTGCTTTGTCTTTGAAAAACAGTCAGTGCAAGCAAACACAGGCACAAAGGCCCAGTCATAGCTGTGTGTTTTTATGTGATCTCATTTGTCTGTCTGTCCACCTCATTAGAGCAGCCTTACAAAGACGCTCATTATCACCCACGGCACTATCATTTGGGACATCGTTCTCACAGCACCGAAACTTCTTTAGTTTGTGTAAAGAAGCTCATGGAAATGTAAACCGTAGCTTCATGTGGTTTACTGTATAACCTGCTGGTGTTTGAGTCAGATGTTGGAAAATGCTGCAGTGAGTCACTTTCACGTAGTTCAGCTACAAGCAAGCATGCCATCCAGCCTCGTAACTTGAGCATCTATTTGTCCTGAATATCACTGGCAACTGGATGCCCAAAAAAACATGTCACACTTCCATTAACAAAAATGTCATTGTTTTGGTTTTTTATATTCTCTTTTTTTAGGTGCTGTGAGTGCAGCAGCTCGCTGGCCCACTGGTACTATGAAAAAGATGGACAGCTCTTCTGCAAAAAGGACTACTGGGCCAAGTTTGGGGAGCTCTGCCATGGCTGCAACGACCTTATCACCACTGGCCTCATTATGGTAAGAGGATTAAACCACTAACGCTCATCTTCCCTTACCTCTGGGGCCTTGCTTTGCACAATTCGAAGCGCTGCCATTTAATGTGCAAAAAAAAAAAATGGTGATTCTTCTTCGCTAGGCGATTTTGGAGAAGTAATCCTTTTTGAGTTTACAGTCGGGTTTGCTATCGGTGACAAATCGTTACTTTTAAAACTGTCAATGCTTGAACGGTACCCAAACCTGTATTTAAAAAAAAAATGGAAAAAATGCAAATTTTGTCTAAAAATGATACGTTTTTTATTTTATGACATGCAAGTTGAACAGAATAGTAACTTAAATACTTCAATAACATATATATAAAATTGGAACTAAGTCATAAATTTACCAATAATAAAATCCACAACAGATATCATAAATATCACAACAAAACCAGCAGCAATACAGAACACAGGGATTGTGCAAAAAATAAACAAGGTTTTACAGTACTTTTAAGTTCATACATTCTGCTTTTAAGTGCATACATTTTGCGCAATTTGAGCAAAAATTGATAACTAATACCCCATTCTGGCGACCTGCTTGTTGATTTTGATGTTCAGAATCACGTTTTTTGTGAAGGCACCTTGGTTGTTGTGAATGTGATTATTATAATAATACAATTATTATCCTTTTCTTTTGCTATCTTGATACAGAACGTGGATAATTAGAATAAAATCGGATGGATTCATTGCACTTAAATACCTTTTTTGGCACATTTGCTTCCTGGTCTAATATTGTAGCTAAAAGCCCGTGGTTTTGTACGTGTGTGTTCTTTGCAGTGCAATCTCAGTAATGAAACATGGGAGGGGCACATTTACTTCTGTGTCCTCTAGTTTATTGGTCTTCTGACAAGGTAAAGACTGATGACGTTCTTTGCCCTTTCTACAATACCACACCAATATACTGTAAAGTTGCATGCTGAGTGCATGGAGAATGTAGAGAATAGAGCATTATGTGGTTTAATATGTTGTTCTGCTGCGTGTGTTCATCGAAATAAAATGTCATCAGAAGCACTGCATCTCTCATCTCTACGACAGATGAATGCCTTGACTTCTCGCACACAGCATTTCCCTGACGTTGTTGATTATTTCCAGTCTCATTTTAAGTCGTTCTGATTATTTATTTTGTGCAAGGTGGCGGCTATCATTAACTACTAGTGAGAGCAGCGGCCATATTAATTAAATGACACGTCTTTATTAAGCACAGGAATGTAATTGTGGTGAGTATGCCTGTTGTAATGTTTTGAGGATTTATTTATATTATGAAATGTGACGTTATTAGAACTTGCGAGGAGGAATTGCATTACAGTTGCTCTATGAGTCTTCCACCTTGCACATGCAATATTGCCGTGCCCTGGCCCACCTCTTCCAATTGTGCCAGAGAAGATGGAAGTGTACTGAGGCTGAGCACATGGTACTACTTGCTTAGTGTGGGTACACCCTCAAATGGCTGTGAGAGATTTTATTGGCCACTTAAGGAGACTTGTGTAGAAGTTAAGAACAGCGAGGCTTATAGTATCGCACAAAAGTTAGTACACCCCTCATATTTGAGCAAGCATTTTATTACATCTTCTCAAGAGACAATACCATAGAATTGGAGCTTGGATATTACTTAGAGTTGTCAGCGTACAGCTTGGAAAGCCGTACAGATTCACTGTCCTCTGAAAATAATTCAACAGACAGCCATTATTTTCTCAATATTTGCTTCCAATGAAGCAATTATGTAGATACTCTACAAATGTTCCTCTCAGCTTTTCATGAGATAGCAAGGTCACCATATATACTACATATTTCTAGTAAATTCCAAAGTTAATCACAGCATTGCATTATCTTATAATGAAATCAGCATAATTCGTAATAACTAATTGAGTCACCCAACACTGACTGTGCATCAGTCTGAATTGGTTTTAGCACAATTAGAATTTATGATGTCTCCTCAGCTTAAACCAATGTACATTATTCAGGATTGTAGACAGTTAGAGTGGTAAAACAAAGTATATGAAGAGTGGCTCTGCGTAGGCATTTTAATCAGACTGGCTGCAAATAAAGTTGGCCGAATGGGCTGTGGCTTGGGGATGTCATGGTACATAAATGCAAGTCATACACAATACACAAAACATTTTTATACACCGTGTTGATACAATCTTAGCAATAATTGGTGCCATCTCTATTGTGTGTACCTGCAAAAACATGTGTCCGAAATATGGAGAGCACAAACTTACTTGCCAGACATTACTCAGGTAATTTATAACCTTTACTGAGGATATATGGGCTCAACTGAGGCTTCCACTCTGGTAATTGAAGTATACCTCATCCCATCCTCGCTCTGTTCTGTCCAATCTTTTAACAAGACACATCTGCAGACTCAATGAAAAAGCTGCAGAAGGATGGTATTCTAAAATACTGCTGCGTTTTGCTTTTTGTAACTCAATATCAAGACCACCACTTGCAGACATTGTTGACATTGATTCATGATGATGAATTAGCTCAACTCCTCTTGTACCATAATTAAATGATTTTACAGTTAGTCAGGTAAAGTTGCCGACCTCTACTGGTCACCATTATTTATTTGAAACATCTCATTTAAACATTGGGACTTTCGCTTATGTCATTTAAAAAAAAGCCTCAAACAGTGGAGGGGGATTTCAAAAGTCACAGGGTTTTTTTAGCAAATTTTTTTAGCAATCCAAATCACATGAGGTAAACGTTACATCATGAGTTTTCAACTTGTTTTCTGTTTCACTCTGAAAAATGCATCGAAAATGAACTTGTTTCAACGCTGTGCCTCGTGCGTGTCACAGCGAGTAATTGACCACCAAAAAAATGTGAAGAATACAAAGTGAAATAAATCACTATTGTATTTATAATCAGTGACGTGCGGTCAGGGGTGCCAGGTGAGGCAGAGCCTCACTTGTCATGATGAAAAAAAAAAAAACAATAATAACATCAAATAAATATTAATATTTTTCCATTGAACTGTATTATAAATGTATTTTTTGTATGATTCCAATCATTTTTAACATTGTATTAAGTACAAATTTTTCACATTTCCTGATCAAATACAGGGAACAAACCTAAGGTGAGAGTTGCTTCTCGGCTTAGTGCGGAAGCCCTGCCTACCGTCTGAGTGCACACTGAGTGGGTTCATGGCACCTGCATTTCTGTTTGTCAGCATGCCACTAATATATTGTTGCAGAAACATTTAATATATGCCATGACTTTCTACCGCCTTTTTAATGTCTTTAACGTCTTTGTGACATCATTATTCTTGCTAATCAGACAATAAAATACACAGAAATGTCATACGGGAGGCGGTGCAGTACCGATGCAGCCTGAAGGGGTTAGGTGTGCGTGAGCTGGAAGGTGCTTGTCAATTGCCGTCCTCGCATAGAGATAAAGCCTGCATTTTTTTATTTTTATTTTTTACTTGAAAGACACCAACAGCAGTGCCGGCTAGAGATTTACAGACAAGTCAAAGGCAAAATATTTTTATGCCCTCCTGAATTTGACTGCCACGCAAGCTCACCAGGAGGTGATTAGACTTTTACAACAAAGTATCACAACACATCTTGGAAAAGGAGGGTGCATGTACTTCATATACAGATAAAAGGTAGGAACACAAATGGTTTTCAGTTAATAAAAAAATTTACTAGAAAAGTACTCAGAGCGTGCAGACCTCCGCCAAGCGCCATACTTCCCCCCCGTGTTGTGATGCACACCAAAATAATAATCCTACATTTTTTGGATCAGTCTTTGATATTTTGTAGAACCTGTTAGAAACTTGTCCTGTATTTTTTTTTCCAAGTGCTCTGACCCATTTTTTGTGGAGTTATATGCACAAATGGCGAAAATGGTCCTACTGTATCTGGCTATATTAAAGAATATCCAGACGGTGATCCGGATCACCTCCAAAATGTAATCAGTTCTTTCATGTCCCATTTCCGACAGTTCCTGAAAATTTCATCCAAATCCATTCAGAACTTTGAGTTTGAGCACAAACAGACAAACAGATAAATGCCGGCAAAAACATAACCTCCGCGCTTGCATTGGCGGAGGTAAAAAAACACCAAGGGAGTCAGTGCCTCACCAGCCATGAACCTCACTAATTGTCACTGTTTATAATACAACGGACCTTCTGACTTTTTCATAGGTAAAACTTAAAGAATGTTTAGTGGACAAAACAAAGGCAGCCTGATTGTCTGCTCTTCACTGTTTTATAGTTTTGATTTCACTTTCTTGTGTTTTGTAGGAGGAACACCAACACAATGTAAATGTGCGGTAAAAGTTGGGAAACTTTGGTAGGAAACTGAAACAATGGAAAGTTCCAGATGTGATACTGAACTATTTTAATAACTGCTGGGTGGGGGTGAGGTGCTTTTGTGTTTTACAGAACCTCTTAGTGATGCCTGATAACATGAAGACACATCTGTTTTTAATTGTTGAGCAATCCGGTGTAATGTGGTTGGTCAGTAATATATCATGTTAACATGATCTCATCAGACAGTGAATGCAACACAAGAGGAATATCTCGACTAAATGAAACAATGACTGAAAACATTGTAATATGTATGCCAGAACAGTAATACCTCTTTTAGCATTTACACGGGAAAGGGAACACAATATTGTTCTTATTAGTGATGGGAAACTCAGTTTCTTTTAATGACTCAAATTTTTTTGAGTCACTTATTGAATTGAATGAATGAATTGGGTACTCGATTCACTCATTTCACTCGCCACTGTCAACCGATTGTTTCTCTCGCGATACTCGGTGCATGTCTTCACAATCGATGAATCTAAAGAATTATGGCTGATTATTATCGATACAGCATTCTTTTATCGGCTAATCGGAATCGTTACTCCTCAAATCGACTATCCGGTCACATCGGTTTATCGTTCACATCCCTCGGTACAACCCACCTGTTTATAATCCCCTATGAACCAGGAAATAGCCTGCCAACAGACAAAACGGATGGATACACAAATACAAAGATGACGCTCAACCAGCTTTTCTGTCACTTTTTTTACAGTTTAGTCTTGGTGGAGTGTTATTCTAGTTGCATATTATCATAATGGCATTGGTAAAACAACCAATCAAACAAACTAAAGGAGGTAATCCGTGGTCGCCATGGGAATGAGATTAAGGTTACTTTGAAGTTGTGGTAGTCAGATTAAAATTAGCACATATTGTTTCATAGCATTTCCTCTTTTCTGAGGAATCAGTTATTCTATTAGCTTTTAGGAAATCCCCTGTTTTGGCAACAGGCTGATAGGTTTCACTTCTGAACTGCTAGTTCTTTTTCTGCCTTACAATATAGAAGGGACACCAAAATATTGAGCGTTATTTTGAACTTGTAAATTGTCCACGTCTCTCACTGCTATGTTGAGGCTTTTGAATAATATTAATTAATATTTTACTGGATTAAAAACTCAAGAGCCGTTCACAGTACAGTATCAACATTTCAGCTTTTTCTTGTTACATTGTGTCTTTTTACTCTATTTTTCCTTTGTTGCTGTGTTTTTTGTTTGTTTTATTGTTATGATGTTCCAATGGCCCCTAAAAATTGTAGTGGTCCACAAATGGTCCAGGGCCGCACTTTGGACACCCCTTACGTATTTCACCAGGAAAGCGAAGTGTTACCAAACAACATCGGAGTGTGTCCAGACTCAATAATGCTCGATAAATGCACAATAATAAATGCACAATTATTATTATTGCTAGTCATGACTGCTACTAGTGTTGTATACGCTTCCGCATCTTGTACACTCCCCGGACTTGTGGAGGTGCCCTGCATGTCTGGATACTTCGCCTTTCGTGACCGCTTGTACAGTATTTGATTACAGAGTAAATACATGATGCAAGAAACACTTCCTGTCTTTCCTTTTAGCACGTGCCGCCAACTGTAACAGGTAGCTCCAAAACCATTTGCGGCCACCCAAATGCTTTAGTGGCGAGCTGCCACAAATAAATGAATGTAGGGGTAACGCTTAAGCTTAAGTTTTTCATGAACTGTCAGCATCCCTCCCTCTGTGCAGAAGCAACCTGCAGTGTGTCTGGCCACCTATTAATATCTCACCAGTCATAGCCTTGATCCCATGCTCGTAACAAGGAGCGGGGTCAGCGCAATGTGTGACGACAAGGACAAGCCTGACACTGAGCTGGCGTAGGAGTGACACAGCAGCAAAGGGAGTGTGTGGACTATAGCTGCATGCAGAGAGGAAAAAAAGCAGAAGCAGTGCTAACGGGATTAACAGAGTGCACACACACGTTGTATATCACATGTCCGATGACATCATTGATACGGGCCGTCAGCACTGTCTGTTTTGGCTCTCTTTGCTAATATGGTGAATTCCTTCTGGCTCGTGTTGTGTTTTTGTGGGTAGGGGACACTTCCTTCCTTCTACTTCCTCTTTATTTTAATATCTGCTCTTCTAAAAACGCTAAATGCGTCCATACAACACACGTTGTATCAAAGGGTTTGCTTAAGTGTGGTACGATGATGAAGTAATGTCAGGTTTTTTTTATTGCAGTTGTTGACTACATTGGTAATATAAACACCTAAACAATAGAAACATTTGAAACAAGTATGAGTCAGTACTTTTCTGACACTATGAAAACTGAACATTTTAGTGTATTGTATATAATGTATATTTGATTACACAATACTTTTTTTCATATTTAGTACAATACATAACAACATTGGCATTGCACTAAGCTAACAACAAAATGACATTGGGACAGCCTGAGTGTAAATAGTAGGGATGCACAATGTATATCTTTTTCAAGCCGACACCGTTAACTTCCTGCTTCTCCATACCGATACTGATACTGTTACCAATAACCGATATCTTTTTATTTCTATTATATTTTTCCATTTAAATTTAACAGTAGTTTATGCACACCTGGAGGTAAGAATGACTCAAACAGAGTCGAATTTGACAAACTGTACCTGTAGATTTGTCCTAACCAAGTATCATGACATCACTACTATTAACAAGCCATTAAAAAAATAGTGCTCAGAAGTACAAACTGTGGCTCCGAGTTTACTAGCTGACAAAAGCTAGTATCTTCAACAATGGTAAAGGGCTGGTCATCCAGTGCCATTATTTATTTATTTCCATGATAAAATCACAGATAGCTTTAGCACTCGTCTCGTCTCTTACAAATGTTTTTTTCCAATTTTCAAACGCTAAGGAGGTAGGAACAAGCCCTGTGCTTGGCCGTCGTAGTGAAGCCGGCATTTCAGGTGGCTGATAAAGTTTGATGTGTTGAAGCTCGATGTTTTTTTTTCCCTCATCGTGGGTCGCATGTTTGCAGAGCATTTTGAGCATTTTGTGCAATGTCTGAAACAGTGAGATGTCCCACATGGTCGACGGCATGTGTGTTGATAAATGAGCTCAGGGGAAGTTATGACAGCTTTGCAGAACGTCACAGAAAAAGAGCTCTTGATTTGCTCACGCTAACCCAGCAATAGCACAATCATTGGAGTGTTTGTTTTTTTAATCGATTATTGGAGCTATTCTTTACTGTTATGTGATGTATCAGTATGATGTCATAATGCGTCATCGGCCCGATAATGATCGTGCACCCCTAGTAAATAGGAAAAGGTTCAGCAGGTTAAAAGGACATTTGACTAAATTACCTTGGTATTTTAAAAATATTTTTGTAGGATGGTACTGTAGTACTGTATGACGTGGTCGTATCCCAACCTTCTTCTTTAGACCACAATCCAGATGAGATGGAATCAGCAGTGCCTCAGTGCCTCCAAGTCGTTCACTCCATTTTGCCTCATTTCCTTCATAACAGGATTAAACAACAATTATGATATTGACCTGAGTGCAAGGCGCTATTTTTTCTCAAGAAAATATTCGGACAGAGTCATCTTGTATCTGGAATTTAGAGATTCATGTATGTAAACCAATAGTTGGTGGCAAACAAGAACTATTCTTCCTGTAACTCACACACAGCAGTGACCTGGAGAAATGCATCCACGACATCGAGAGACTCGCTCTACAAAAATATCTCATTGGTTGTTAATCGGTTGCTAATTATTGTTAATGTTGAGCGGCTAAGAAATAGGACTATTTTATTGCAATTGACCAGTTGTTACTTTGTGCTTTGGCTGTGTTATGTCTCTTTTTTAATTTTTTGTTTTGCCATAAAAGTATTTTTTCCAAAAACGGATCTTGAAAAAGAAGTGACGTCTGGAAAAATTCATCCTTACTAAGTAGCCATTAATGACTAGTTATTTGTATAAAGATTATAATACATTACACATTGGATATCGCATCGCAGCACAGTAAAAAACAAAAAAACATATTTAGATGTTAACTGTGTCATTTTGCAAAAATATGCTTGACTCCATATAAATGTATCAAAATTGCTTAAGACCTTTGGTTTACACTTCTGCATGTGAGTATTAAGTGGTGAGAATGTGCCTTTCAGAAGACTAGAAGAAGAATTTGCTGATAGCACGAGGGAGTGTGTGTGTGTGTGTGTGTGTGTTTGGAGCGGGGGCGGGGCCAAACAGGAAGCGATGAGGTCATTGCTAAAGTAGGAGAGGAGGGTGGGTGTGTGTGTGTGTGTGTGTGTGTGTGTAGGAGGGCAGACAGGAGGGGATGAGCTCAGCTGCAGAGGCGTGGGTTTGCTCGCCTCCCGCCCTCCCTGTGCAGCTTTCCACCACACTGTGACCGCTGCCTGCCCGTGTGTGTTGTGCGTTGTGACCGCCTGTTCTTTTTTAGAATGAAATAGAACAGCACAGAGACTCCGGCTCAAGGTGGCTGTCATGGTGGGAGACTTGTTTTTCTGGAGCTTCTGCTGTCTCAGGCTGTGGAAAAGGGATAAGAAGGTGAGTGGGAGCACTGGTGCTGATGTGTATGTACAGTATGGATGCATGAGCCGGCGAGAAGACAAGTGGCCGACGTGGTTCGCCGGCTGCTGCGTGCACGTCCTCCATCTTTTGAAGCCGGTGCAGTATATGTGTCATTTAAATGTGGGTCACTTTTTTGCTGTGTAATTCCATAGCTCCCCTCTTTTCAGTGAGGCGCTCTCTTCACGTAAAACTGATGAGCCTTGCCAGATAAGACCGTTAGAGAGAATGGATGGTTTTATCAGTATTTTTTAATTGGCATGTTTAACCCGTTTCTCTGCCTTGCCTGACCATAATTTCTTATATTATCACAGCGGATGTGAGCTCTCCAGTGCGAAAGACTCGGCTGAATACATTAGCAGGGTCTTTAAAGCCAGGCCTGTATGTACTGTGCTGCTCTACTGTTAGAAGCAAAAGGGGCTTTCCATTCTGAGCATCAATGTCGCCTACTGTCTTCTTCCTGGCTCTCTTAATTCTGTTTGCCTAAATAATGTCATCTGTAACAGCATCACTGAGGTCTAAGCTTGGTCGCGTTTACTTTTTCTAGCAGGAAATGGTTTTGACATGTTTGTCAAGCATGACTGAGGTGTAGCTGTCCCTGTGAGGCAGTATCTGTTACCACTTTGCGTGTGTTGTTTTGGCTTTAGTGTCAAAACAGCAGCAGGATGTGACTGAAGACATGGGCGCACAAATGCATCGGTTCTGCATGTGGACTTTTGTTTCTAAAGGCCATTACAACAAGATCACGTTTAAGCGCTTTAATTTGGTGAGGCCCATAAGAAAGGCCGCGTCCACTGTTAATATGAGCTCGTTTTGGTTTACTTAGCTTATGGTAGTCCATCGTATCAGATCATGACTTCAACTTCTTCTGTTGGTGAGTTTTGAGGTGTCTGAAAAGTCCAATACGGGAGCTGCAGGGTCTATTGCAATGGGGGTGTATGAAGTTAGTGTTTGTTGTGGTCTTGGCTGCAGAGACCATCTTCCTCCGTGCCCTCATTTTGGTTTATATTTAGCCAGACTGGGGTTAATGGAATTTTATGCTTGTGATAACATTATCCTGTATACACAAAAACGTCTACACCAGGGGTAGGGAACCTATGGCTCGGGAGCCAGATGTGGCTCTTTTGATGACTGCATCTGGCTCTCAGACATTTCTTAACAACACCATAAAATGTGTTTATTTTAATTTGTTTTCCTGACATTTTAAAGTAAAACATTACAGAAACAGAAACATTACAAAATTCAAAATATGCATTGTAATGCATTTTAACCCATCCATTTTTTTTTCTAGCGCAATGCCAGCTGTCCTTCCCATGTTTTCCGTGTCAGACACCAAAACTTGATTATTATTGGGGTTGTCCCTCATTTAATCAAACCTTCTTCAATCAAATAGTCAGCTAGCTAATTGTGCAGAGACAACCCTTTTGATGAAAAAGGAAAAGAAAGAAAGATACGGAGTAGGGCACAAAACCATGCAGCACCAGAAGTTGCATTAATGGTAAAAAGCAATTTATTTATTATTGGTTAGCTTCAATATAACAACATTATTACAAAGAATACATTCAGAGACTGATATTCTAAAATTGCTAGTATTCCTTAAATACTGTATTCACACATTTGGTTGTATTCGGTGTTAAAAAATATGATATGGCTCTCACGGAAATACATTTTAAAATATGTGGCTTTCATGGCTCTCTTAGCCAAAAAGGTTCCCGACCCCTGGTCTACACCCTCCTTTACAGGTGCTGATCATTGTTATTGGCAATAACACTCATTAGCTAAACTCATACATTCCCGATCAGTAAAGTAATCTAAATGATTTAGAAGTATTTTAAATGCAATGTTTTTCATTCTCCTTTTTATTAATCAATAATATTGTGTGATCCACAACATCAACCTCTTATCAAGTGTTCATTGAAATACCACCCATCCACTTTCTATGCCGCTTATCCTCACTAAGGTCGCGGGGGTACACTGACTATGCTGACTTTGGGCGAGAGGCGGGGTACACACTGGACTGGTCGCCAGCCAATCCCAGGGCACATATAGACAAACAACCATTCACACCTATGGACAATTTAGAGACCCTAACTCCACACAAGTCGAGATTCGAACCCGGGTCTTCCCGATCTCCTGATTGAAATACAAAAATGTAAATTAAAACATGTAAGCTTAAATAAAAATTTCCCACAAATTATTTGTTGTTATTGTTATAATTGTTATCCTTTTTTATAACAGACATAGTTGTAAAAATTGGTTTAGTATGCTTTTCTTACAATACAATACTTTTTTATTAACGTTTCCACCCAAATTCATAGTTATTAGTACTGTAATTAGTGCTGTAATTATATGTAGAAAACATATTAATTGGTATGATATAATATGCATTTCTTATTAGCCAAGACTTTTTTAAATGTACCCTTCCCAATTGATGCAGTGATTTTTACATTATTTTAATGATTTTTTTCAATTTTATTTTGGATTTTCCATTACTTTTTAATGGATTCCTAACTTTAAAAACAAAATTGTCATTAATTGTTTAATTTGGTTCCTTTTGTTAATTTTCTCTGATTTATTTTCCAAATGTTTGTCCTCAACGGGGGAGCTCATTGCGCTTAACCCCAGACAAGTGGTCACTCACAGAATGTTAAGATTGGCCACTAATAGTATGAAGCAGATGTCAAGCATCTCTGACTTACCACCAACATGTTTTTCACATTTTAGTGTTGCCAAGAGGCCTTATGGAGTCTGGCATAAATGACTAGTGATTGGCTTAAAAGTCATGTTTGTTCACATTCCTCAGCCAAGCATAGGTCACACATGTTAATCATTTCAAAACAAATAAAGTTTTAGGGCTCCTGACACGTTAAGTTGACCTCATCTGTGGTTGCTCGGTGTCACAATGACAGTCAAAGTCTGACTCGTATACTGTTTTCACACAAATTTTAGGTTCTATGGTCATCATCACACGTGTCCTGTTTGATCACTAAAAAGAAACACCTTTGTAATATATTGAAGTCTTGGGGGATTTTGCAGGGGTCTAGTGCTCACTTTATGTTTTAATACTGAAATCCAGTTTAGTAAATTTCAATTCTCCAAAGAAAACAAGCAGTTTTATGGCTCTGTAACGCAACATGCAGCATTTTGATCAAAACAAGCTGAAGTGAAACAGTTAAATGATCATATCCTGTCGATGTGACTTTAAGGCCAGCAGCCGTTGAAATAGAACGCTCTGTTGCAAAATAACAAGCTTTCTCCTGAACCCATCCAGCCTTCCCCTGGGGGGGGGGTGTACATTTGGTCCCACTTTGTTTAGCTGCTAATAGAAGGAGCCACAAGGCGTCATGGTCGTCCAGCATTCAGTCAGTCACACACTGATGAGCTCATAATACACAGTGGATGAAATACAGCTGCCTGAATGCAGGCATGAAATATCTTAAGGCCGTGGTGCATTAAATACATGTGATGTTTGTCAACAGTCACATGGTGGACACCACATGGAATAATGCTTTTATTTTGAAGTTTTACAGCAGCTTTCCTCCTGGTATTGCTTTCAACCATTAATGTTTTTCTCCCCTGTAATTGCCACCTTGGGATGGAAGTGTTTCCCAAACATAACGACGACAGCTGCCGTCTGTCATATGTGGTCCTAGTGTATGTGTGTGTGTGTGCGTGTGTGTGTGTGTGTGTGTGTGTGTAAGTAAATGGCAGCCACAGTGTCAGATTATATAAAGTCACACACCCTTTTCATCCTTGCCCAGCTGTCCTCGCTTCTTCCTGTATCCCATTTGGGGGCGTCTACACTCACATACATGTGCACGCACGCACACACACGTACACACGTGTCATGTTTCCTTCACAACCCAGACACTTTGTTGACATTACATTCATTTCCTGAACCCTGGATTTGTTTTGTTATCCTAATATCCCATAATAGATTACATCTACTCATCTGCCCATAAAATGATTCATTTGCTACCCATGATGTGACTCCTTTGTACTGCTCTCTCTCCTTCATAATTATGGTGTTTACATCCACGCAAATGTTCAGTGTTAGAAAATAACTGTTTTTGGCTCCTGGTTGATTATTAAACGATCAGAGCTTTTCAGTCTCTGCCAAATGTCATTTTACATGCAAATTTGACTTCCAAAGCCGTAAATAAATATGCCTGTGCAGTGTCTTGCTTCTTTGCCATTTGCTTAGCTTTGTGTGTGCGTGCGCGTGTGAGCTGGCTCATGTTATCCGTGCTGCTCTCCCAGTAGGGCGGGGCAGGAGGCATACGGCCGGGGATATTGATTTCATTGATTCTTCTTGTAATGATGCTGCACATGTTTCTTCCGCTTTGTCTCGGGTTCCAGTTTTCATTTCGTTTCAGTTCAATGAGACTCACCAGTGATCGTTTTTTGGGAGGGCAAATACTTTTTAAAGCAATTTAACACCCATTTTATTATGTTTTAGAATATTTTTCCTGTAACTGTAACTATCACCACAGAACACAAAATTAGGTATACCTGCAGATCTAATGTAGTTAATGAAAATTCTGCCTTTACAAAGATGACAACACCCTGTGTTGTAGGTTTACTATAGTTTTAGTTTCCAGTGGCATAGAACTATTACGACTTTAAATGAAATGAAATGACTTTAATACAGCTTATGCATCTTTAAAGTGTTCAGAGAGTGTGGCCATTGATTGTTGATGACATTTAGACAGTGCGAGCCAACAACAAAATTACATTTTTTTAATATGGCCTCAATATTTAGTGGTTTATCTCTTGGCAAATGCTGTAGTTAGGACAATTTAGCGTTTCATTTTGCTTAAAATACACCTGCTACTTGGCTGTTTTTTTTAGTGGCCCTCTGCACATTCTAAAAATACGATTTAAACAAGAAAAGTAAAAAAGAAACAACAGCAAAAAAAAGAGCAGTAATTTTATGAGAATAGAGAAAAAATGAAGGAAAAAAGTTGTAATATGAGAAACCAACAAAACAAAGAATAAAGTTGCAATGTTAGGGGAAATGAGGTTGAGTAAAAGTCATCATATTACGATAATAATGTCAAAATATTATGAGAATAAAGACATTAAGAGAAAAAATGTACAAGAACAAAGTTAAAATATTTGTAAAATCAAAAAAACATCAGGAATGAAAAAGTATTTAATGAGAAACATACTAATAACTAATATACCTAATACTAATATACCATACCAATAACTAGATAGATACAAGAAACCTCTTTGAATATCTACATGAGTTGTTTTAAAAAATGTCATCGTCACCCCGCATCCTTTGATTTTTCAGTATCTAGCCCTCAGTGGAAAATTTTGGACACCCCTGATTTATTTGATTTACTGATTGTTAAGGATTCTCTCAATTATGTAGAGTTGAGTACTGATGAATCCCTTAAAGAAAATGAGGTTAAATGGAGTGCACTACTTGGCTGCAACCAGCAGAGGCGCTGTACATTCACGCTGGACTAGTTTGTAATCTAAACAACAACAAAACTTCAGCTGTGTTTTTGTATGTGTTGCTTGACTGTTAAAACAATTGTAAAAAATATTCTTGAAATATAAATATACACGTTGAAAAACCCTGTTTTAAAAAAATCCAATAAATGAATTAGTCACTCATATTAAGTCAAATGTCCATCAGTTCTTCTTTTGTACTTGACTTTGTGATTTCAATGTGTCCAGCAGATGTTTTATTTTGATAGTACAAACATGGTAACTGCAAGGTAGAGAGAGCGTCTTAGACCATCAAAGGAATTGAAACCTCTTGGGAAAACTTGGGTTTAATCTTGGCAGGTGCAGTGTATTGAAAAAAGCATTTGCATAAAGAGCAGATAATTAACTGCAGTAATTAAAAAGGGGTGGTATTGATGACTTGATTGCCATTAAATCTCTCTCACAAATGAGGAAAGGGATTGAACGAGCAACATTAAAATTGGACTAGAAAAAAACAGCATAAGGTGTCACATTGTTTTTCTTTGTTCAGTTCAGGGTTTCCCCTAGGATTTTTGAAGCTGTGGTGGTGGGCTGCATGGGAGGGCGAACTGCCATCGCTGTGTCTTTCCGCTGCTGCGTCTGCATTTTTTATTTGTTTTGTTAATAACAAATAGCATTTTTTTACAACTTAGGTTTAGGCTTAATTTAAAGGTAAAGTTGCTGAGAGCACATCTCCACTCTGTGTGCTCATTTGTGATTAAATACAGGTGCCATGTTTGAATAGAACACTTACAAAAATGCTAAAAGGTAAAGCAAATATTCTTTGGTGAACTACTGCTAGCTTAAGAGCTACCTGTTGGAGACCCCTGTGATAGCATCACTGTCTAAAGCTGTTCACACTACGTGTTTCTGTTGCACAGCTTCGACACAACTAGTATTTTGAAGACAAGCCATAAGTATTATAATGATAACAAGAGCGCAAGATTGTTAAGTGACACTTTAAAAAGGTAAGTTGTGATAACGATTGTAGCTCGACAAAAACGAGCTAGCTAGATGCCGCCAGCCAGGCATGTAAACAAAATTGACAGAAAGTGGAATGAGATTGAAACATGAACGATCACACACACTGGCATAGATAAAGTTAGCATGTGGCAAGCTGTCGTCAATTGACTACACATTTTACGGGTAATTGTTCATTCTCCAGATCGTAAGAAACAAAGTGAAAGTCAACACAAGATGCATCGCATATCTGGTCACATGTGCACGTGCCAGCAAGACAGACAGACGATTCCCGTACGTGCTTATCAAAATAAAGCGCAGTGAAACATTTTTATGATATTTTAAATTGTTTTCAAACTCATTGTGCACAATATGTGCATAAACAATAAGCTATATACTGTACTGCATGTATCTTTATAGCATATATATATATATATATATATATATATATATATATATATACACACATTCATACAATATATTACTTAACATTGTTTTCAAGTTTTAAAAAAACAAATTTTTAAGGTGTGGTGGCTTTTATTCTGTAGTGGCCAACCGCCACGGTCATTTACATGAGGCGGAAACTCTGCAGTTAATCCATAGTCTGAAGCACACTGCAGTAAAATCATACAGCCAGAGCATTCATTTCCAGATTTGCTGGGCAGATTGATTCATGTGCTCATTGCCTGCTCTGTTTTTGGCCATAACTCAATTCTTCCAATGGCCCTAAGCTCTAGAGGAAATCTGGCACCATCAAACCTAATCTACCAGACCTTGCCCTACTTTTCAAGCCAGTAACATGCCTTTTGTTGCATCCTTTTTGTGCACAATACTGCTGTGGCTTGTATCCATTGTAACATTTTCATTGTATGTGATTGGTTTCATGTTCAGCAGTGTTGCTTACATGTGGTAGAAAGGCAAAAAGCCAACTTTGAATGTTTTGTTTTTTCTGTCAGGTTGCAGGGGAACAAAAGTATCATCCAGAGTGCTTCACCTGTCTGAATTGTAGGACGTTTATCGGTGATGGGGACACATATGCTCTGGTGGAGAGATCCAAACTCTACTGGTGAGTTGGTATATAAAAAAAAATGTTTTTGTAAGTCTTTTTTCTTTTCTTTTCTTTTTTTTTCAAGATTTGATTTCAAAGATAATATCTTTGCCATCTTGTGGCGTGAATTAAAAAATATGTCAGGAGGTTGCCTCCAGCCACAGCTGTTAATGCCAATATTTTTTTGTCCTGGAGCTAATGATTATTTGATTTTTATAGAGATTATTTGCTTTTCTAGACGATGCACCCAGCGACTACATAAGACTTTGTGGTTAATAGAATGCCACTGACAGTGTCCACTTATCTTTGTAAATGTAAAATATTTGATACCATACTACCTTGTTAATACTTGATAGTATTTTACAGTACAGTCATCCCTTGTTTATCGCAGTTAATTGGTTTCAGGCCCGACCGCGAGAAGTGAATTTCCGCGAAGTAGTATTCAATATTGTCTTATTAAATGGAATATTTTCATAGTCGGAGCATAGCAAACCTGGTTTGTTTTATTTTTATCATTATGAGAGCCATGTAGACCTGAAATAACACCCTTATAGACCCCTTTACACTCCTATTAATCTTTGTTTACACCAGGCTACGGTACCACTGCAGGAACATAAGCATAGCATGCTACCGAGCTAACTAGTTAACCTCAAATGTATTTATTCTAAACTTAAGACAGGGTTTCGAACGGAGTCGGCAAGAAGGGCAAAGTAAGAAGCCAAAAACTTACCACTTCCACATGGAATGGGAGAACTTTTCACTATGTTGAACATGCCATGGCTGACTCCGTGCAGTGCTAAAGTAATGTAATGTAAGTTGTCAATGTAACATTACTAATGCCTAGTGACTAGAATTCTACATGACTCGTCTTTCAATATTTTTGACTTATGATAGGCCATAGTCAACCACGAAACAGCGATCATTTATGATTACATTTTGAAGTTTGAAGACCACAATAGAGGGAGCGATGTTTGGATCGCGAAGTGGCGAGGGATGAATTTCCTTAGATTGGATCAGATTGTGCAGGAGTACACTTGGCCGCTGAGTAAATAATGCAGTTCATGGTGTGGCTCCTAAAGTGCTTACCCAAGAGCTGTTCATTTTGGGCTGCTGTGTTTTAAACTAAAATGATAAAACATGTATTGAAATATTTCTGAGCCCTTTGAAGTGCATCCAAAACCGCAAATGAAAGACCGAAAACAAATGCATTTTTCATGAGCTGTAAGCTTGTGTAATGCATGAGCTCATATTTCAGAACAGAACATTTTCTGACTTTTTCTCCCAAGTGCATTAGACACCAAACACATATTTTAGTGATTAATGATGTTCAGAAATATAAAAAACAGTCTGTATCAGTCATCTGGACACAATTTCAATGTGGCAACAATTGATTTGGGCTTGCAGTTTGAGCAAAGTTGCCCTCCAGGTTGGCGTGTATGGTTTTGTGGATGTGTTGAATGTGTGAATGTCATTAGCCTCAGGTAAAAAAAAAAAAAAAAATGCTGGTTCAATGTGAAATTAGGTGCTCTACACAAGCCACAGAGACCCTCAAGGTCTTCTTTCTGAGAGGATGTAGGTGACTAATGTGTGGTGTTTTCTGTGTCTTGGATCTATTTGTTAATATTTTCATGCTCATTAGGCCCTCATCATTTAGACGGATTAAAAAGTATTAAATAGACTTTTGCAATCAAAACTAGTTCAGTGTTTCTCTTCTCTTCCTCCAGTGGTCACTGCTACTACCAGACCGTGGTCACCCCCGTTTCATTGCCTGACTCACCATGCTCGCACATCCCTCACACCGTCACGCTGGTGTCAATCCCCGCCTCCGAAGAGGGTACCGGACACCGGGGAAGGGGCTTCTCTGTGGCTATCGACCAGCCGCTCAGCCCGACCGACAATTACAGTCCAGAACATGGCCGCACCGTCAGGGTCTCTCAGTGAGTTCATGTTTGTGAGCAACGCACCGTTATGTGATTTGTTGGCAATGATTGCAGAGAGACGACAAATCAGACTGTATCAGGTGATGAAGGTACGTTTGTACAAGTGCTTTTTGTTCCACATTTTTCAGGGTGGATGCTGACTGCATCAGTCCAGATGTGAAAAATTCCATCCATGTCGGCGACAGGATCCTAGAAATCAATGGGACGCCAATTCACAACGTTCCTCTGGATGAGGTATCCACTGCACAGCACACAAACTTGAAATTAAAATATATTAATTTTATGCCACTGGTGTAACAATTATGGTCATTCATGTGCCAATTGCCAAAGAATGTTTGTCCTGAATTTAATAAACACTAATTCCTCGTTTATCGTGGTTAATTGGTTCCAGACTGGACCACAATAAGTGAATTTCCATGATGTTTTTTAACATTATTAGAGCCATCTAGACATTAAATAACACCCATATAGTCACCTTTACGTTTGTCTTACCCAATATAGTAAATATTCATTCATTCATTGTATCGAGGGTATGTAGCCCAGCTGACTTCGGGCGAAAGGCGGGGTACACCCAATCGCAGGACACACATAGACAAACAACCATTCACACTCGCAGTCACACCTGGGCAAATTAGAGTCTCGAATTAACCTAACATGCATATTACATTATGCATATTTTTGGAATGTGGGAATACCCCGAAAAAACCCACACACGCACGGGGAGAACATGCAAACTCCACACAGATGCCCAAACGGAGGTACGAACCCAGATCTTCTAGATCTCCTGACTGCGTGGCCAACATGCTTATTATGATGATAATTATTATTATTATTATGTTATTATTATTGTGTCTGTTGTGAGATCATTTAAACCAGCAATACAAGCTGTGGTCCTTCGGTGGTGGTCTCGCCAAACAATTACAGACACCTAGTAATCAATGTAGAATACTACATTCACAAGTGGGTGGTCTTCATCGCTTATACTGTATTTGTATTTTAGTTCATTTAGCCATTTTTATGCTTGATAATGCCTAATTTGGGCAAAAAAGATGTACAATTTGCTTAAATATGCATTGTTGTGACTAATAATAGGCCATAGACAACCACGAAACAGCGATCATTTATTAATTAATGTTTGAAAAACTGTGATAATGTAGCGAGGGACGACTGTACAGCACACTGTCAAGGAGCCATGTGGGCCTGGACAATAGGTGGCAGTATTGTGCATTAGAAGCTTGGGACATGCATTGTCTACAGTCACCTGTGGAATCCATTGATTTTGGTTTTGAGACTCCAGTGTTGCATGATGTGAAGATGAACATCACAGTTTGTACTGATTGTTCAAAAATACACGTGTTATTTTGCCAAAGCCATTAACGGATGTACATAAGTCAATTTGGAGGTAAGTTATACAATAGCCTATAAATTACGCAGATATTAATATCATGAGGTGTGTGAAAAATTGTACCATGCTACATAACTTCACAAGCCCATGAAAAAATTCTCTCATGAGAAAATGTTTTACATTTCAGTTGCTATATGAAATGTTTTGCTTTGAAAGTGGATGTATTATGCCATAAACAGGATTTGGTTCGTCATATGTGGTTTCAGAGGCTGACAATATGTTTAAAAAAAAAAAAGAAAATAGAACGATTATTACGAGCTTTAGACATAAAAATGGTGAAAATGGTTGTTTTTTTAAATCATAAATGTACAGAAGAGAATGGGAGGATGACAGGTGAGAAACATTATAATAGTCTACATTCAACAATTTGAGAAGGAATTGCATATATTCACTCTTTCTCCACTCAGTTTAAACCTTGGCAGTTAATAACAATATGAAAAACATATACTACCGTAAATGCTCCAATGAACGCCTCTGTTCAATTAATCGCAGAGTTGAAATCAGCAGGAAAACAATGAGGAGCTAGTTGAATGCACTGCTTCTCTTTGTTTAGCGCTAACGTTTATTCTTATCCTCTCCAGATTGACCTGCTGATCCAGGAGACGAGTCGGCGGCTCCAGCTCACCATTGAACACGACCCTCACAGTCGGGGCCAGGAGGGAGGCTCCTCTTCAGAGACTGGGGAGCAGGTGGATGGCCCCCTGTCCACTCCACTATCTGGGGTGCCCAGCCC
Source organism: Dunckerocampus dactyliophorus (assembly GCF_027744805.1). Classification (NCBI taxonomy): domain Eukaryota; kingdom Metazoa; phylum Chordata; class Actinopteri; order Syngnathiformes; family Syngnathidae; genus Dunckerocampus; species Dunckerocampus dactyliophorus. The sequence goes on from NC_072830.1 coordinate 23,363,278, forward strand.
CATCCTGCCCATCACCCAACCTCCCCTCCCTGACATCAGCAACCTGAAATCCCGCATAGTCACGTAAGACATATTTAATCTTACTTGGTTGTACTTAATATTATGGCCATTGAGTGAATGTACTTTACCAAAAACTTATCTTATCTTCTCGTTGTCCAGGCGGAGCTACAGCATAGACAAGTCCCCAGGCTCCAGCAAAGCAGCTTCCCCCATCTCACCAAGGAAGGACATCAATCGCTCCGAGTCTCTTCGAGTCGTCTCCAACCGGACACACCGAATCTTTCGCCCATCTGACCTAATCCACGGAGAAGTGCTCGGGAAGGGATGCTTTGGACAGGCCATCAAGGTACATATAGTATGAAGCTATTTGGCTTCATTATTTGTAGTCATACTCACAATCCCCACAAGGGGGAGACTTGAAACGTGTCAGAATGGGAGGATTTAATGCCTAGGACTAATTCCAATTGCACCCACTTCCAGGTGACCCACAGGGAGACGGGGGAGGTGATGGTGATGAAAGAACTAATCCGCTTTGATGACGAGACACAAAGAACGTTCCTAAAAGAGGTGCGTAGATGTGAACAGCCTCTCATTCCTCCGTTAACTGCAGTAGATGTGATGATTTGTGTTCTGACCTCCCCTCATAAAAGAATCCATGCTGTCGTCATTGCACAAAGGCCAGATCAAGTTGCAGGGATTTTATTGTGAAGAATGACTTGAAATGGCTCGATAATATCAGGCCCTGCCTGCTGACGACAGTAGGCGGGGGTCCTCTGGGATTCAAATGTTAACGATGGCGGGTTAGAGTCAGAACACAGGATGGAACCTCCCAGAATAATTTCCTGGATATTTGCAATAAAAAGGCACCACCTAGAGGCAACAAAAAAGCATAAAGACCTTGCTGTTGACCTTGGTGAATTTAAATAGGTATTTGTTGTACCTATTGGCATAGAACTGATTAATAACGTTCGAAATTACATTACGATTATTTATGCATAGCAATTAAGCATAACTACTGTAGATCAAGTGGTTAGAATGAATGAAAACAGCATTGTGCTACTAAGGCAAACATAGGGATAGTAGTTAATTTGTTACGATGTGAGGAGCTGTCGGATGCTTGACCCCCGGTATGCAGAAACAGAAGCAGTAGCATGCAAATAAAAGTCTTTAATTATGCACGAGCAGGCGCGGGTACTCACAGTTGTACAGGAACAAACAACAAAAGGTGACAGAGGGAAAGGCTCTGTGAAACAATACAAGTGGCAGTCTAGGGCAGTAGCAACAGGTAAGAAAACCTTTTACCTGACAGCACAGGCGAGGAGAGCAGAGGCAATTAGTGGGGATTTTAAACCCCGCTAATTGCCATTGCTGCCAGCTGCACAACAAACCACTGGGGTGAAGCGGCTGCAGCTTCCTCCCAGCAGGAAGTGCAGCACACCAAAGTAAGAGCGCAGGACAGGAAGTGCTCGCTCCTGAACATGACATAATTCATTTAATGAATAAGTGAAATAGCTTTCCCACTTAACACTGACAATTCCATGTTTCATTCATTGGTAAGATGGCAGGAAGTGGCTCATTCTGTTGTGTGGTCATCATCCCCAAGTAGACTAATAGAGTATAATACAAACAACAGGTTGCACTTGGCAATGATCTACTTTCCATTGATTATTTGTGCAAAAGCAAACGTGACTGTTTTATTGCCTAAAATTAAAAAGTCAGTTGCTCAAATCAGCCATCTTCCCCCCCTCCCTCTGCTATAGCTTACTTCCAGAAAATGCCTTTACTCCAGACTTGGCTGAACTACGGCCCGCAGGTCATATACGGCAGTTAAGCTTTTGAACCCTTGCCGCCAGATGTTTCCTTTTTTTTTTTTTAAACCTTAGACTAGGACAGACTTTATTGATCCACAAGGGAAATTGCTTGGCTAAAGTAGCTCAATTTCAGAAGAAAAACACTCTTAAATAAAGTGCTATGCAATATGTATCAAATATAAACATAAACAAGATTTTCATATTTACAAATAGTGGGTAAAAATATGACTAAATACAAGTAAATTTACACTTTATACAAGGGAGGACAGACAGTACAGCGCAATAGTATTGTGAATTATCTTTTTCAGACAGGTGTGGTATTGTAGAGCTGGAAGGCGTATGGAATGATTGAAGTCCTGTAGCGTTCGCTGTGGGAACGGAACCGGAGGAGTTTGTTGAAGAATGAGCTCCGCTGCCCCTCAGCGGCTGGGAGGGGTTGTTCGTGATGGAGGGCAGTTTGTCCAGTGGCCTCCTTTCTCTCACTGTTACAAACGCCTCTAAAACTTGTTCAGCTTTCCGGATCCGTTTGTCCATCCGGTTTATGTCCTTTTCGCGGGTGCTGATCCCCCAACAAAAACACAGGTGGTTTCTGAAGCGAGAGAATCTGCACTTATATACAGATCATTACGATAATGATAGGGACTGCGTCACAGCAGCTCCAGCAAGATGAAGCTTTGATAGAAAGCAGAGTGGTATATCATATACAATTTTGGCCTTACATTACACTTTACTATAATTAAAAAGTAAAAATGCCGTAGAGTCATGAGGGCTGAGTCATTTGACATCTCTAAAACTGCCATGTGATGTCTCAGGTGAAGGTCATGCGATGCTTGGATCATCCCAACGTGCTCAAGTTCATTGGAGTGCTCTACAAAGACAAGCGCCTCAACTTCATAGCAGAGTACATAAAGGGAGGCACCTTGAGGGACATCATCAAGAAAATGGTGAGATGATTGAGTGTGTATGCAGGCATCAGCAATTGGTAGCAAGATTTCAAGTCTGTGCCAAGGGATAGGGTTCTTGTAAAATAAAGCTGTGTCTAACAGTTGAATTTCCTTTCACAGGATAGCAACTACCCTTGGAACCAGCGGGTCAGTTTTGCCAAGGACATAGCTGCTGGGATGGTGAGTTCAAAGACACAAATAAGATGGCTACAGCCACGTAGCACCCTCTAGTGGTGATAGAAGTTCAGTTTAGGTTAGCACAGTGATTAATGCCATGCATGACCAGGATTGCTGCTGTTACAATGCCAGCATGTTGAACTGAAATAAGGCACTTTTGTTCACTCTTGACAGTAAAACCTTTTGTTTTCTTATCTGTCATGTAGTCATATCTTCATTCCATGAACATCATCCACCGAGATCTTAACTCTCACAACTGCCTTGTCCGGGAGGTAAGAGCTTTTCAAGGGCATGTTTTCTTTGCACATTCAACACAGTAGTGGGCTTTGTCAACAAGAGCTACACTACGCTTACCATGCATTCCTTAAGTCTAACTCTCTCAAAGATAATTGAGAGCTTTCAAAATACGTTAGCAACACTAGACAAAGGAAACTAAGAAGCTAAATGCATAGAAGCACAATCCAGGTTAGCATATGTAACCTGCCTTTTCCAGCCAGCCCCACGCTGGGCTCGAACACAGGACCTTCGGAATGGGAGTCAAGAGCGCTGACCGTTGAGCTAAAAGGCCGGACTGTCAACCTGGCGTTCAGCACAGCTCTTAAAGCTGAGGGACTGAAGTTTTACTATTGTACACTTGTGCAGCCACATTGGTCGGCATCCGTTACACATAGAATACCATTGGTATGTGAGCTACAGTGCTTAACAGCAACCTCATGCAGAGCTTTGGATCAACATTTGCAATAAAAGTGTTGTAATTTCAACAGTGTAATAGATTAGATTGAGCTCCAGAACCCTCTCTGTCGCTCTTCAATTGCCATTGTTCACTCTTGATGAGGAAAACTAACAAACTAAATGCATAGAACCACAATAAAGGTTAGCATCGCATACAGTAGCTATGTGAGCGACAGTGCTTAACAGCAACATCATCCTGAGTTAGCCTATTCGCTGAAGAAACATGTAATTATCTCATGTACAGCTCCCTTGTCTGTAGCTAACTGATGGACAGTTGCAGAGCTTCAGATTTTATTTTAAGATGTGGAGTGAAGCCTGTTATATACACGGGGTGGAGTTTGCGTCACGTCCATGTGTAAGAAGGAATTTCGCTGACGATGTCATGAGAACTTTCAAAAGTGGAGCAAACAAGTGAGGTTTTTCATCCTTATGACTGTTGTACCATCATTAAAAAGTCAATTTTGCATACCAGGGGGCCTTTTAATAGTCACTTATATACTTACCTTTTACTCAAACTAGGCGTACATTTGTGACATGAATGCAATTTGTGTGTTTGTGAAGAACAATACCGTGGTGGTGGCAGACTTTGGGCTTGCTCGCCTCATGGTGGACGACAAACATGAGGAGAAGTTTTCACAGGGTAAACTGTCAGGTTTGAAGAGGCCTGACCGCAGGAAGAGGTACACAGTGGTGGGGAACCCCTACTGGATGGCTCCTGAAATGATACATGGTATGAATGCAGAGAGATCTCCATTATTTTTTTTTACGTGACAAACTCAGTGGTAGATGGTCACAGTCCTGTTTTTGTTTTTTCTCCTACCCAGGAAAGAGTTATGATGAGAGGGTGGACATCTTCTCATTTGGCATAATGCTCTGTGAGGTAAGTCACCTACTATCGTAGTAAAAATGTATGTGTCAATCAGTGGTGCCCTATCGGGTGTCCCCTTTCTGGCGGGCCGAGCAAAGCTATGCTGCAACTAATTGAATATAAAAAGTAAAACATGAAAATGTTAGGAAAATTAGACCCAAGTACAAACAGTACCTTTTCAACTGTATTTGCCCCACCAGATTGTGCAGTCTTCCTTAAGAATGTTTTTTATTTAATTTATAACAAACAGTGATTTCATTTGAGAATTTTAAAAACAACAAAAAAAGCATGTTACCGTTTTTCAAAGAAAGAAGAAACTTTCCAGCTGGTGGCTTCTGTTCTGGCCGCACTCCATTAACCTAAATCTGGGCTCAGTTCAGTCACTGAAGGGCTTTTCCAGATGGGCTGTTATAACGAGAATGGTGGAGGCTGAAAGTTGTCTTCATGTGGTTACTGCCAGGCAGGCAAAAGGCAGCTGCGGTCTGCTGGAAACAATCAGTTTCGGTCTGGAAGTTTCATTGGTTTAAAACCGCTAAGTAAAGGGCATGATTTCTTCTTTTTTTGCTCACTCTTATGTTTGTGGTTCCTTTTAGATCATTGGCAGGGTCAATGCTGATCCAGACTACCTCCCCAGGGCGGTGGACTTTGGGCTGAACGTGTCGGGCTTCCTGGAGCATTACTGTCCCCCTGATTGTCCTCGCGCCTTCTTCCCCATTGCTGCTGTGTGCTGCGACCTTGACGCTGACAAACGGTCAGATATCCCATGAATGTAACAACAACTTTGGGGACCCTACCATTTGTGGGGCTTATGATCTAAGACCACCCACGAGTAGCGTAATTGAGATACCTATAAAAATGTCTATTTTTCACACGAATAACCACCATATGCTAAACCTGCTCACTCCTCCCCCTCTAAAGCCTCCTGCTAGCTTGATGTTGACGCTGTCCAGATTAGATTGAGCTGCAGAACCCTCCCCGCCTCTCTTCAATTGCCATTGTTCACTCGCAACGAAGGAAACTAACAAGCTAAATGCATAGAAGCACAGTGCAGGTTTAAGCCCTCAGTTTGCGTCACACACTTATTAAACACATTTTAAATGATAAAATGTATAGGTACCCACAACGAATGAACAATGATGTAAGATGGAATCGGGACTCCTGGCTACGCTTTAGCGCTACGATCGTGCTTCCATCTGCTGCGGGGCTGTAGCGGTTCCGCTGCTCCGCAGGCCGCTAGGTTGTCCCAGCTAACTGTCGGAGACGGCGTCTACATAGTCCACTCTGCTTGCCAGTTGTAATTCCATTAACAGCTTACGTGCGATCATATATTAACTTGTGCTCACCTTGCTACAAGTTTTGAGGCCGAATTTTAAGGAAGTTGATGAAGCTGGTGCTTTTGTAGCCACACAGGGCGCTGCCATCTTGCACTGATGTCATGTTGTTACGTCGTACATATACGCTGTAATATTATGATGTACATTTTATGCTTTACAGTACTATCACGTATTTATAAATTACTACTGACTTAGGGTGAATGAGATGTGTTTTGTGCAGGGAAAAAAAAACTGCCTTTTTTCGGAGACAAAATAAAATCATGTTATTTGAACAAAAGCCCTGCAATTGTTCGGGGTTGTGAATGCTGAATCGTGAATCTGCCGTGATTCACTGTACTTCCTTACTTCAGGTATAAGGTATAATGTAACTTGTCACGTGAGCTCACCAACTGCTTGTCCTCCCGGTCGTAATCTAATTATGGTTATTTTTAGGCCAGTGAGATTCCAAAAATGATTACAAAACGGCTGATTATGTTCGAAAACTGACTGTTACTTTTGTTTTCACAGCCCGCCATTCTCCAAACTGGAGGAGTGGTTGGAGAACCTGAAGATGCACTTGGACATTGGCCTGCCGCTTGTGTCTGAAGTGGAGCAGCTGCACAAGACCTTCTGGGAGAACAACAGCGTCACACGGTCCGAGAACGGCCTGCACGTCCACCCTGAGCAGCCAGAATAAGGCCGGATTACAGAGGAGGGCCTCTCTCTGTTGGTGAAGGAATCATCGTGTATTATTGGAAACACACCTCCATGCCCCACGATGACGCAGTGGATGCAGCCTGGCTCAGGCCCGGCTGGTAGACTCAGGGGGACAAACGTGTGTCAGGAGAGCCGCTAAAAAGAAACTTTGACGACAATAGCTTGACTCGGCTGCACCTGATGCTTAAACTAGAGCATGCCGTATGCAATCAGATCCTTCTTTCAAATAATGTAGATTTCCATTGGCATAAATTGTCTAGCATAAATTAGGTCTTCAAGCTTGGGCAGAAACAAGTGTCACATAATGCAAATAGACACCCATCTCTACAGCTTACTAGAGAGTGCATGTGCGTACAGTACTGTACTTCAGGTCAAGTCCTGCTTTGTGATGTTTCAAAATTGATCCGACTGCACAAGCAGACTGGAGTGCCTCCTTTGTGATTGTGTAGCAAGTGAGTCCATCATGACACACCTTAGGCTGAAATGTCTGCTTCATCGTGATGTGGCATCCTCGATAGTCCAACGTGCACTAGTTTGTACATAGCTGGCAACATTGTAAATGTGTTAAATATTGTAAAATGTAAAGACATATTTTATATACATATTGCAGCATTGCCATATTTTTCTATGGCTGACCTATCGAAAATAATGGAGATTGAAAGATTTGACTGCAGTTTATGAGGGGTCAGCATTTGATCGACGAATCTTAACATCTCCTGCATTTAATCTCATTCTGTCATCTGGTTGATGGTCGTTTTACAGTTTTCATTAATTGTAGCGTTTGGAATAAGATAGACATCTCCTTCAAATTCTAATATAAGCGATATATATACACCGTATATCTTTTTATTGTTCTCCTTAATGGTACCAAATACTGTCTTATAGTGACTGCCCACCTACTGTAATGTCACCCCCTGTTTGTTTACATGGATACATTCTAGCTGTAAATACCACTTTATATGTCTTACGTGCATTGCGATGATAAGTGCAATGGCACCGCTTCGGAAATAATTGCTTCCACTTCCACAAATGTCTCTCCAGTATATGGCACCTTTCAAAATCTGTTGGCTGTATACTAAACGTATTTTATTTTTGGCTTATGTTCTCACAGGTTGCATGGTACAGTAGCTACAGTACGGTATGTTCGCCTTCTAAAAGCCTGAGTATTGTGATGTTAAATAAGACCTTTTTTTAACAAGACAGGTGAAATGTTGTGAAGATTTAAAAAAAAAAAAAAAAAAAAAAAACAGCATCTGTTTTATATATACAGCATATAGAACCACTGAAATCTTTTGTATGGATTTTTGTTTGCACTATATTAACCAAATGGCTGGTTTAAGCCATGATTTGTTTTATTTCCTCTCTTGGGCTACTTGTGATTAAGGAAATAATGTGGGTTCAGGTTGATATAATGATGCAAGACACTGGTCAAGCCTGTTCTGGAAAATTCCTCTTTGCATCAAACTGGACTTGATTTGTGACGATATTTGTTGCTCAACAACATCATACAACTGTGATGACAATTACTGTATTTTATGCAAGCGTGTCCAGTTTCAATGCTCCCGAGGATCAACTTTTCTGGTCTTCGCTTCTCTGAAGATGTGATGTCCCAGCTCTGCTTGCTGCCTTGCTCAATGGTCCTTTGTCAACCATGTAGTGTGTAGTGTCTGGTGGCTTGGCTGCAACCATTAACCTGGACTGTCTCACCTCTTTATCACTCTTCTGGCTCAGGGCCATCATTTCTTGGTGTTCCTTCACCCTTAAATCAATTCAGAATCCACTAGTAACAGTAAAACGTAAAGCGCATGTGATCACTATTAATGCTTGATATACAAAAGTAGGCTTCTGTAACGAAAACCACTCCTGGGTGATGTGTTCTTTGTGTTCTCTTAATTACTCTTAGAGCCATGTGAGCATGTTGGATGTCTCCGTGAGGACGTTGTGATGATCAATTAGAATGTTGCCGCAGCACTTCTTTGCAAAGGATCAATACCTCTGATCAATGCTGTGCCTTTGTTGTAAGCTAGCCTTGCCAACGACTTGAATCGTGACCTGATTTCCTGATGGGTTTTTTTTTTTATATAATGTATCTTAAGTGGATTTCAGTGGACTGAATATCATTGCTGATACTGTTTGTATGAGTTTTTCTTCTATTCATGTATCATATTTATATTTTCCTGAGCTTCACTCTGTTTTGATATTTTATTAATATTATAGTTTTTCTTTTGTTCTCTTTATTTAATTTGTACACAAGCTGTGAAAGCAATTCTGCACTTTAACCTTGAACGTGAACATTCTGACTCTTGAGGAGATGAGTGTTTTATTTTGTTTTTTCTTTTTGTCACGGCTGAAAATAAAATTGTTGCTCCTTAAAGAAACCGGTTTTCGTGTTTATACAGTATATAATAAAGAAGACACAAGAGGGCTCTACAATGAGCAGCCACATAAGGGTGTACACTTGCAAAATATAAGGAGATCTACACCTACAGTCATGGAAAAAATGATTAGACCACCCTTGTTTCTTCAGTTTATTGATCCGTTTTAATTCCTGGTACAACTAAAGGTACATTTCTTAGGACAAATATAATGATGATAACAAATATAGCTCATAAGAGCTGATTTCTAGCAACTTCCATGGTTTTCTTGATAACAACAAAATCACTCAAGTTCTTACATTAATAGCTATAGCATTATACTGCCAAAAAATCTAACTCTTATGATACATTTTTGTTGTCATTGGTATATTTGTCCAAACAAGGGTACCTTTAGTTGTATCAGGCTTTAAAATGAACAAACTGAAGAAACAAGGGTGGTCTAATCATTTTTTCCATGACCGTAAATACTGAGAATAAAGAGACATCTTGCACTATACAAATTTAATTTAGCTCTGAAAACACAAGACTCGCACTTGACTGCTGCAACCATCAATAAGGGTAAAGATCGTCTTTTAATGTCTACCCAGACATTGTAAGGATGGCGAGAAGGTTGTCAAAACTGTCTCTTCGTTGCGAAAACAAAACCGTCTACTGTCTGCCAAACCGTGCCAAAACAACATCAGCAAACTGCATGCAGCCATCATCCTCAGCCTGCAACCCCCCTCCCAACACACACACACACACACACACACACAGTCAGGACTCATGTCACCTTTACAGACACTCGGAAATCACAAAACTCTTTGACAATACACGTAACTACCAAGTCACTGATCCTCTAAAAGTGACAGAAATAAACAAGCAGTGTAGTGGTCTTATTATTGACATGTCTCTGTATTTGATGTCCTTCATGTGTCCTGTTTACAGTGTGACTGACTTACGAGTCCAACTTAACACCAAAACTCGACTTACTGTACATCGGAGTCTAGGAACGGAACTCGTACATACAGCGAGGACCACCTTTATTGTGGCTGTGCTTAATTTATTTATTAGAGCTATTTAACATTACTAATCAGTGTAAGGCAAGGGTGGCCAGACTTTCCACCAAGGGCTGCATATGGAAAAGTCAGCATACATTTTTTGTTAAAAGGCTAAAAAAATAAATTAAGTTGTTTAAAATGTATGTAAAGGCAAACCTTTGTGTTATATTTTGTGTTATAGGTGACAAAGCATATTATTGGCACCTATTATTTCACCTTTTCGCTCTTTTTTCCCCATTCTTGCTGGGTTTCTTAAATTTATTTTTTAGAATGTGCCGTGGGCCAATAAAAAATGAGCTGCAGGCTGTACATGCCCCCCGGGCCGAAGTTTGGACACCCCTGGTGTAAGGCATTACAGTTCTACAAAATACAATCACATGAATAATACATTAACTTTAATACAGCTCTAGTATTGGATTCTCATTAGATTTTGCAACACAGTGGTCATGAAGTACTTCTACCACAAGATGTCACTATTTCAAATGTTATTCAAACTCAGCCGCGGTACAGTTTGTTGCAGGCAGGTGACTTGTGATTGATATGACCAAAATGTGTATAAAATGTATCGAAAAGGAATATGTTTTACTTTTGATGTTTCTGTGGGTTGAAAACAAAATTCTCGTAACATTTGCAGATATTCCAGTGATAGGTGATTTGTTGGGGTGTGTCCAACGAAATAGAAAATCTGTCTTGCTATGGCGAACTGCATGTTCTATGGGCACAATTACATTTATATGTGTTTTGAGTGTAAGGTTTTGTTCAATTGGGGTTTTCAAACTTTTTTGAAAGTTTGTTTTTTTGTTTCTTTAGTTGAAGTTTACTTAAATATATATATACAAGTAGAGTTGTAAACTGCTTGTTTGTTAAATTTTTCCACGTCAAAACTATGCCATTCTCCACTGAGGAAATTGTATTAAAACGTTGTGTAAATTGTGATTCACACGCTACTTTTACAAAATGAAAAGACGGGTAAGCCACTTGTGTTTCATGTGTATGACTGCCAACATTTAATTGCACTTTATGCTCGTTTTTTTCCTCTTATTCTGTGGTGACTGGGCATAAAAACAGCCAACACAATCCTGAATTAACAGTGATAAAAACAGTTTATACACATATTCTTGACCCTTTTGGTGAGGTATTGCTCGCGCTGAGCTGCCTGTTGGAGACCGGCCTTAATTCGTGGCAATGTGTAGCATTTCATATTAGCCATAGCATGTGTCAGCATCCACATTCACAATTCTATAAAATACGTAATTAAAAATGTGAACAATTTGCCAATAAACCCTTTCAATGCGTTACAGTTATCATTTAACAAATAACGTTATTGCTGGTTTCCGCCGGTAAATGGTTGTTTGCTTGTTCACGTGACTCCTCTAGCGTCTTACGCACGTGCGATTGTTTTCATTCCGACGCAGCTGCGGCAAGAGCCTGCCTTGTGACGTCATCAGCCGAGACACACACACACACACACACACACACACACGCACACACGCGCGCACATCTACTCATTTAAACACACAACACAGTGACACGGGAAAACGACGGGTTTGTCTGGTCGGACACGACAACTGTCAACCTCCATTACGGCTTCTAGCTGAGAGGGAAACACCGACGACGAAGAAGAAGAAACAGAGGGAGACGAAGAAGAAGAAGACGAAGAGGGTTGCGACCGCTGACGTGAAGTGAAAGTTGGCGAGATGGAATATTCGTCCAGCCGCAATCGCCTTCGATCGGCGATGTTCAACCACGGTAAGTTCTGACTCGTATCAAGTCCTGTCTCATATGTTAAGGTTCCCTTTCAATGGTGTCATCATGGTGCCGGAGTAAAAACGTTACTAGAGTAAATTGAGTGTCAACACTACATTCAGGTGTTTGCAGCCTCTCACCGGCCTCATTAGTAAATCCTTTAAAAAAAAACATGGCAGTTTTTTCTTTAATCCTCCTGCAGTTATGCAAGAGTAGTACCACACTAAACTGTTTCTACAGCAAGAATACCGAGGGGGGGAAAAAAGAAGACTGCATTGGCATGTGTGGAATACTGTGCATGCTTGTTTAGTCTGCAGTAATCTGAACACAAGCAGATGTGTTATTTGTACACTTAAGAAGCTTTCAGCTGCGTACAATAAGAGATTTCCACTTGATTTGACCCCCTTTTATTGGTACAAGCAGGCACCGAATGACGTGACTTGTCTTCACTCAAATGTGTTAACTTTGCTGTCAAAATACTGTCTACATCTGTCAAACACTAATTCAGTATGCAGCTGCATATATATGGCATGCATTCACTGATCAATCATCATTGCTTTAAGACACATTTATTTCCATCTATAGTTGCAATAAATGATTGCATTGTCTTGTAAAAGAGCTGACCGCTGTCTAAAGTCTCTTCTTGCACATCCTAAATATTCCCACTGGAATTGCGGTCTGAAGTAGACCAGGCTTCCTCTAACTGTTTCATCTGGTGGTTCCTCCCAAGGACCTTATCTTACAGAAATGGCCAATATATTGCTGTAACATTGGCACATAGATGTGAATTAATGTGGATGTGGAAATTAACAAACGATACGGAACACAACAGACAGTCGTTTATGACAAGAACTGAAAGCCAAAACAACTTAAACGTACCAATCAATACGATGGCAATAGAAATACAGCAGTGAACACATTTTGGGGTTGCTAATTTCAGAAGAAAAAGATACAGTAGTAGTAGTAGTAGTAGTAGTAGTAGAAGTTGGAGTAGTTGTCATGTTTTTTTTTTACAATTATGATGTCAGAGTTGCAACAAGCCTAATGATAGGCATCAGCTGCTGACTCACCCCTCCCCTACCCATGTAAGAGTCCCTGTCCGTCATGCCAGTAGCCAACTATGACATCTTCAACCACAGTGTTTATTTTACTTTTTAGACTGATGCATGCATTATATGTGTACCATAAACACTCTGATTTTAGCCGGGGCGTTTATTTGCCTGAACTACAAAGACGATGGTAATTGGAGAGCGGTGGAGATTTCTGACATTTTAAACCTCATTTTTTAAAAACTTGAATAATGATTTGGGGTGCATGATGAGTTGGGAAGGAAAATGTAGCTCTCTTGGACCACACGGTCATTTATTACCAATTACTCTATATTGCATAATAAAGGACCAGAACCAATGTTGCCTGCATTAATAGCACTCATGACTTCACTGTAAACAACAGTACTGCAAGTGTAAAGTGCATGAGTTTGCCGTTTGCGTGCAGAAGTAGATAAAGTAACAGGCAGCTGCATTCATTTGAAACAAAAATGCCCTTTTGGATTGGTACTTGTCAAAACGTCTAAGTACCATAAATTGCAACGGCTTAACTCAAGCACATATTTTTTAATACTGACCACTCACGGTACTTCAAATGCAGCTACTGCCATCTTAAGGAGTTAGTTAATTTAAAAAAAAACAACATCAAAACCTTTTTTGACCTAGAGATCCTGCCAAGTATTTGCTTTTGTAGACCACCACCCCGGCGACTATAAAAGGTTAATTGAATGGAGGGGTTATGGAGCATTTATGGCAGGGATTTCCAAACCTTTTTCCACTGAGGGCCGCATACTGAAAATCCAAGGATGCGGAGGGCCACTTTCGTATTTTTATGTATTTTAAAAATGTTGAAAAAAGGCTAAAAAATACAAACTTCATGTATATTTAACGACAATGCTTTGTTTTATTATTAGTTGTTAGTATCAACATTTCAAATTTAATTGTCTCTATACAATGTGCCTCTGGACAGTAAGAAAACAATCTGCGGGACGCCAATGGCCTCCGGGCCGCACTTTGGACACCCCTTATTTATGGTATGTAATTGGACATGTGCCTTAAATGGTCAATATTGGGCTGATGGAAGAGTCCCATGTCACATTCCACACATACCTATTTTCTTAGTTTATCCAGGTGGTGTCTTTTTCTCAGCCGGTAGGAATAATCATTCCATGTTGCTTCCCATTTTAAATTGAAGGCAAAGATGTCATCAAATAATTTAGACTGCACAAAAGTACAATCAACTGCGTCTTAACAAATTGGAAAACTCTGTTAGCTCTCTGCCTGGTGTCATGGGCTCTCCATCTGGGCGGGTAAAGTTGTTTGGAGAACAGAAGTCTCATGATGCAGAGGCGGCCAGAGGCACACTGAAATGTCGTCCAAAGCGGAGGGAGGTGGTGGTTGCATGGAGGTAAATGTGGGAGATGAACAGAGCTTTAATTCAGAGAGTGGGCATAGATGTGTTCTTTCTGGAGCTATTCATCAGTTTAGTCATCTTTTACAGTCTTCTGTATCAAAAACATCTACATTTGCAAATATAATAGCACTCGATCGACAGTGACAGAGATATTCATTTAACAATATTTTTATTCATGGAGTTGTAGTTTACGTTGGTATAGAGAGGCATTCTAGTTACATGAGAGGGGTAGACATTACTCACAAAAAGTTATGGGTATTGGGTTTTTGATTGCAATTTCAAGATGAAGCTGATATACACTGTAAGCTTTGCAGAAGAACTTAATTTGACTTCCTCGAAACCTTTGAATGCACATGTCCAACTGTTCAGTGTTTCAGTACTTGCTGTAGTGATGGGAAACTCGATTCCTCTTACTGACTCAAGCGTTTATGACTCCCTCACTAATGTGAATCGAGTACTCGGTTCACTTGAGTCGGGTGTCACAGCATGCATGCTCAAAAAAAATTAAAACTCACACGGATACTCCTATAGACATATATACCCACTAAGCAAACACCTTATTGAGATTGTTGGCCCGTTGCAGTCATACGCTTTGATGTGGCAGATTGCCTTTCAAGAAAATGGACCAACCAAGGAGGCTGATCTTACCATAATCTACATTACGCCACAAAGTCAATCAATTCTGTTCATAAAATGATTTTATGATAGCCAAATACAATCAAAAGTTTTTTTTTCCAGCCTTACCTGTGAAAGGCATCTTCCCCGTTCCCCCTTGCCACATCCAATGTAGTGGTGATATCCACGTCCGATTCTGCGCTCAATGTAGCATCTGCATCACTCGAGAAATTTGTTCACGATTCACTTGTCAGCTCCCTCATGCCGGCATTGGCGAGTGAGTCTAGGCTCGCGAGTGCCCGAGTTCGTAGACAGCTCAGACAGGAGCAGGAAGTGGAAAGGAGAATTGATTTGAGGCAAGGAGCAGAACTGTTGCTTCTTCCGCGGGGTTAATACATTTATCCAAATGCGGTCAGAGTAAAAGTTGCACAATTAATGCCATGTTACCTGGTTTCCTTTTTAATTTAGCTAGCGGCAACACAGTTAGTGAACAAGTTTGACCAACACCCATCTTTCCCCCTCTGTCAATCGTTTTTGACCCTTTTAAGATTTAACATCTTGGTGATATGTTCAAATGTTAGTTTTTACAAGCCTGGCTTTTGAGTGTGTTGAGAATGCTGGAACTATCCCAGAAAACAAGCTTTTTAGGATGATTAAATGTGACATTTAGTTGAGAAACAAATCAACCGGCTATCTATGTCTGCCAGCCAAGAAACACTTGCAATCAAGGCCGTAGTAGTGCAATCAAACATCTAACCCAGAAGCCTTTTAAATTAATAAAGCATCACATTTCTTCTTAGCGTCCGCCTAGAATATTTTTAAAAATGAAGTGCGGCTGGAAAAGGAAGGAGAGCGGTATAGATGGGTGGCACAGTGAGCAGCGGCATTCTGAGATGGAACCATCCTTGCATGCCGTCTGTGGCTGCCTGACAGCATCGCTGGTTGAGTGTCTTGGCATGTAGGTCAAGGGAGGGACCGCTAGAGAAAGGAACAAGTCAAGCAAATTGCCATCGGAGAACAGCTCAGGAATGTCAGGCACACCACGTGTGTTGCAGCTCTGTTATAAGATTCGATCTTGTTTTTAAATTGGAAAGTATGTTTGCATTGTGGGATGTTTTAAAGAAAGGCAGCAATTATACAGCTCATATATTATTTATGTAACTACAGTCTGTGTAACTAAAGCACTGCGCGTCAGCTATCATCAAATGGCGTAAGTCTGGTGATATTTCTGCAAGGCCTGAATTTTCATGTAATAAAACAAACCTCCAGCCTGGCAAACTAGTCCCAATATACTGTATGTATATCTGCAGGAATGAGCATTTGACTGTCTTTGATCAACTACGAAGAAAATGAATCATATATTGTTTTTAATGGGAAATGGAACATCTCTCTCAGTGTTCTGAGCTCCTATTTCCATGCTAGTGTTGTATTGAGCTTATGTTGTTGCCTGCCTATGTGGATGTAACTCAACTTCCCAACTCCCAGGTCTGCTGGTTGCAGCCAAATAATGCACTTGTCTCTAAATTGCTTCTGTTTATAAGCAACAGAGATGTGGACTCAAGTCCTGTGACTTGGACTCAAGTCAGACTTGAGTCACATTTTTGATGACTTCAGACTTGACTTGGCAATACAATCAAAGACTTGCAACTCGACTTGGACTTCACTGGCTCGGGACTTGACTCGACTTTAGTCTGTCGACTTGAAAATACTTGAGATTTAATGTGACCGTCATTATTTCATTTCCAGCGAGACAACAGACAACAGCCATCTACCTAACGTCCAATCAGGTTTAAGAACAAACAACGAGGGTGTGGATTGCATTTCTGTGAGAGCTAGGCTGCTGGAGAGTGGCAGTGATTAACACCGGGATGTGTCAACATGCTACCAAGGATCATATCATTTGCATTCGCAAATTACAAGGTCATAAACAAAAAATGAATTGCTTGTGAATACGAGAATAACTAGACGGAGAAACGACAACTTTTAACTTTGTTTGACACCTCAAGTAGCATCAAGAACGCTAAGTTGGACTGATACCTGTTGTGAGCTAATGCTTTGCGTAACTCTAGCTTAGCATCCATTTTGTCAAAAGTACATCCTCTCTTGTAAAATAGCTGTGGCTAGAAAATGTGACACTGAAATTAAGGTAGCTGAAGTGGATAAGTAGAAGAAGATGGGATGGATGGATGGTAAATAACGTCACGTGAATGTGCTCCAGGGCCGGACAGGAAGTGACATTGGGGGTTCAGCGTTGAGTTTAGTTGCAAGTAGCCCGTGTTTTTATATTTTTTTTAATTATATACTATGAATTATTGTGCCTGTTGTGAAATAATTCAAACCTGCAATAAAAGCCTGTCGTTCCGGTGTCGTCAGTACCACCTACCGCTACTGCCCATGCGTGTGCAAAAACAGCTGTTTTGACTAGTGATGTGCGATACCACCGATTTCCTTTCCAATCCAATACCGAGTACAATTCAGGCTGGTATCAGCGATCCAATAATGTCTGGTAAATTTTGAAAGGTAATATACTTTCAAATCATAGCATAGCTCATACCATAAAAATACAATACATCACAGCAATATATTTATTTACTTTAAACTTTAGAGTGTATTGAAGTATGGCCATGTTATTTACAGTACAGCCAAGCCAAGAAACAACCGAAAAAACAGAGGGCTAAATCATATAGAATATTTGGAAAATTGTGTTTTTAAAAAAAAAGAAAATAAGTAAAATGATAAACCCATAAAAGTCAGCTAATTTATCATAGTCCTAGTGCCATCGTAAATGTTGCAGTTTTTAATAGCTTGAAAAAAAGCAATATTTCATTATAACAAGTGCTGCTTCGTGTTGTGAAAGATGGCGATTTTTGACACGTTCACATGAATAGCATCATACATCATAAATGTCATCGTTTAACAAGAGGTAGTGTATATTAAATGACAAAATACATTCATGTTGGGTTATTTTGAACAAGTATGAGCCTTGTGTGCTACCAGGTAATGTTTGGTAATGTTGCCAAACATTACAGTATTACTGGCGACACCTACTGAATACTAATACTACATTTTATCGTCACTGAATCCGTCTTTATATGAGTTTTATATTTGTATTTTATTTCCTTTAGTCATTTTTGTGCTTGAAAATTAGGGAAAAAATTCACATTTGCTTAAATATGCATATGTTTTGACTAATACGCTGTATGCAACCACTAAACTGTATGATTTAATTAATTAATATATTTTTGAAAAACCAGGAGAGTGAGACTACAAAATTAGAAATGGCATTTTATTTGGTAAACACTTAACCGTGCTTATGACTCGAAAGGACTTAAAATTGGAATAAAAATGTTCAAGTCTCTCACTTCAGACTTGACTTGAACTGTCTTGTCTTGACTTTAGACTTGGCTTGGACTTGCACGTCTTTTACTGTATTTGAGAACTGACTTGAGACTTGGAATTAAAGACTTGAGATTTGCAAAACACTGGCTTTCTCCCACTTCTGATAACTAATATTATACCATAAATGTACCACAAAACAATCACGTTTGAATGAAATTGTTACTTGTTTTTTGAATGCAACTGGGGGGAGGGGGAATGTCAGAATTTCATCAAAGTTGAAGAACGTGATAACATTTTTGGCGTACGTTAAGATCCCAAATGTGAGAGCAACTTGACCCGAATCAAACCCGTGTCAGATGACGACAGTATGAATCTAATAACCCTATGTCAAAAGATTTTGTTGTTTAATATGTTGACATTATTTTTTTTCTCTCCCATGTGCCCCCACTCCACTGGACATGGGTTCTCACATCTGGGCGTTTGCTGATGATTCAACCGCTGACCAGACGAAGAGGTAAGAAGCCAGCTGATCCCACAACTAGATGGGAAGTAGGTCGGTGTTGGGGTGACCAAAAATGATGACATGAAGGTTTGAATGGTCACTTTTGTGTCATATGATCACTGCAGCACATCTTTAGACCTAACATACATCATGTTAGTGTTTTATGGAGAAATCCTGTATTTTCCTTCCATATTTTCTCGGTGTGTCAATTGGGATTTTTTGCTTAGACGTCATCTGTGGTGCTCAGCTGACTGCACGTAGAAAAGGCGTGTTGTCAGAGCCCAGATTTTCTTGTTCTTCTTTAGACAAGGCGACATTCTGTTTGTGGGTGCGTCTTCGGTGTTTGTGTTGTTGCCTTGTTGGTGTGCATGTGGTCGGCGCTCACATTAAGCAACTCAACCATCCTCTGACACTGAGGTTTATTGCTGTTTGTGATGGTGATGCTGTTCGTCGATGTCCATTTTCCCCGAGGTTAACAGCTGACTGTCACCCCCGTGGCAAATCTGCCCTTCCTCTCTTGTCCTTTCCATGATCTCAAAGCTTGACAGCTGTGTTTGACCCCTGGATGGCCATGAAAGGAGTGTGTGTTTGTTTTCTAACCCTAGTAGTTTCACAGGTGGGTGAATGGATTTGGCAAACGCGAACCTCTTTCACATGGCGATCCTTCAAAATTGCTGCATCAGAGGCGTAGCAGTAGAGTCGGCATGTATTTTCCTTTACACAGAACCAATTGAAGCAGCATATTGGCGTAACCCTTACACATCTGTGGCATTTATACAGAACAGTGACATGGGCACATGGAAAATGCCAAAACTACTTTGTGACGAAGTTGACATGTCTGTTGAAGTAATGCTGATATTTTCATTCATTTTGGTATTGTAGTGCTTCACGTAGCTGATCTTGTGGGGGCGGCATGGCTCAGGTGGTAGGGTTAGAGTTTCTGAGACGACCCGACCTGATGGTGATGAGTTTGATCCTCCAGTTCTTTCGTGACCATGTTGAAGTATCCTTTGGCGAGATACTGAACCCCCAGTTGCTCCTGATGCTGCGTCATCTATAGGTGAATGAGGTAACATTCTCAAAGGTAGAAAAGCGCTTCGAGTGAAAGCCCATTTTCTGTTTACCTAAGTGCAACTGATGTGGGATAGATTCCCACCAATTACAATCAATAGAAAGTGTGTGATGAACTGATGACTCATTCAAGTAGAGAACGCAGGAAACTGTAAACAGACCATGGATTGCTGTTACAAGACACCAGGAGCACTGAAATCAACACTGAAGACTTTCAATGAGAGTCTGCCAAGTGACACACGACACACACAACCTTTTTAGTGTTATTGACTTGCACACCTCTGAGTCTCGCCGCATGCGCCTGTTTGAGGTGGAGAAATAACAGGTTGGCTGCTCAAAGTGAGACGTCCCTGTTGGCGCCGTTCTAGAAAAGGTCTATCCCATTTGTGGCTTGGCATGGCCATTGGTCTTTTTAAATTGTTAATTGAAATATGTAACAGCACAAAGATGCTACCTTTTTCTGGACTTTTGAAATCGGTTTAAGATGTACAAGTTCATAATGCTGTGTGGTGAAGACTCCAAAGACAGCTTGACACTTGCTATGCTTGACATCTGATTACACAAATAGATGTCCAAGTCTGCATATATCTAACAAAATGCTCTGTCATTAGATGTGCCATCTTTTTCCCCTGAATGCAATCATTCAATCCAGCCTGACATAATTGATGCGCCCTTTCTTGCGCCAACACCCTGTGGCTGAAAACCAGGACTCCGGGTGTGGTTGAGCAAGAGGGTGGCTGTGATTTGCTAAAATGCCTCACAGCAATCACTTAAATACACACGTACTGTACATGGTATGATCAACGGATATGGTGTTGGAATCTTTAATAGACTTTGGAGTGTGTCTGCGGGAATTGTCCATTCATACATTTACATCCATTTGCGTCCATACAACAGTTGTGAGGTCACTCAGAGGGTGCAATTCACAATTTCTGTTGTAGTTAATCCCAAAAGGTGTTTTAATAGGTCTTGGGTCAGGAATCTTCCAAAAACTTTCTGCACCTTGCTTTGTGCACTGGGGTATTGGTACGTGTGCCTCAAAAGCACTTGTCCATGTAGTATTCATCTAGTATGTGATCATGTCGCCTGGGCAGTACCGGCTTTGTACTGAGAAGCATGGAGAAGGAAAGCACTCGTCTCTTCGCTCACCCACACATTCAGAGTGGTGTGCTCCGCTGTGGCTTTTGCTCAACTAGCCATTAACTTCCTCGGCCTTCATTTGCAGCTGGCCACTGTATCCAAAGAGTATGCCAGGCTATACTTGGACTTTATTAGCCTGTCTATTAGCTTGCTAGCTTCCCTCCGTAGTGCTGTTTTTCAAATTTGCAACTGTCAAACCACAGTCATCCTTCAAACTGGAATAGCAGAATTTGCAGATATGAAAGGCCACACCCTATCAACCTTGACTGACACTGCACTGTTGAACCAACCAACGTGTTATTATAAAGGGAACGCCACCCAGAATTAAACCTAGGATATGTCGAAAGAAGGGTGTGATCTGATCATTTACATACTACACTCCTCTAATGTTTCTTGTATAAGCATTTCAAGCCCCTTCATAGATGAAGTCATATTCATTGACAAGTAAGTGCCCCAGGCACAGTTAGTTATGCAGACATTGAGGACAGTGGCAATGGGGTTTTGGCCTGTGGGACTGGCTCTGACAGGCGGCCCTGTGGGCTTTTACAGTTTGATGAGAGGACAAACAATTGGGTTAGGGAGCAAGCACGCAACACTTCAATGAACACGCTGCCACTGTAACAACACACATGGTGAGGGATGAATGTTTAAAGAGGGGGCATCCTCATGCATGCACCACTTCTCATTTCCATTACATCATTACAAAGATACATTTTGGTAGGTTTTGTCTTGGAATTTGGCATGGCTACGGCAAAAACATCATAAAACCCTTCACTTACCGTGCAGGCATTTTCAAGTATCATTTTAACTTTCAGAATTGTCTTAACTTTAAAATAGAAAGATGAGGGCATAATGTAAAGGTGATTTGTCACAGATAAGCCACACATCATTTTTTTAACATTCCTAATTAAAAAAAGGCCAGCCTCAGCCCTTTGCAGACGTTTTGGTCAAAGAGCAACCTTACAAATTCCTCCAAAGCCTCATAGATGTGGACCTTGCCAAGCCCCCAACCCGCTATAAATAATGTCAGCCCAGTTCCCATGGCCCCCCATCGGGTCGCGCTGCTAGCAAAGCCCAAATGCTCTGGCCACATCAGAGAATCAGATTATCTTTTGTACTGAAGGCAATTTGCAGTGTAGGAGAAAGCAATCTGAGGTCATGATAGCAGCTTTCAAACTCGTCCACCCAGTCTGACCACCATGATGACTAGAAAGAACAAAGCCCTCCTCATGCATCTCTCCAGCCGAGGAGCTTTTTTTTCTTCACTAACGTAGTGGTACAACTGACTTCATGTCTTTAATCACACTGACACTGAAATTGACACCTCTAGCAATTTTTTGTTTTATTTTACTTCACACCCACTGTTCATGTCTACAGTGTTCGCGTATTTAGGGGATATATTTACAGTGGAATTTCATTCCTGACCTCTAACCGCTTTCAGTTTTCCTTGAGTATTTCCGTCTGGCACGTGGAGTTGATGCTGTAAGATGGATAGACATTTTCATCAGCAACAGACAGTAAATGGAGCGTTAGTACTGCAGTGGAAAAGTACTGAGTTTTTGCAAAACTGTATAATGTATGTGTAATTTCCATATCTTGGAACTGAATGTTTGTGGGTATAGAAATTGTTAAAATAGACTACTGCCTCACTAAAACAACCCAATGTAAGGAAGCATGCCCAGTTTGGTACAGACCTAAATTGACTTTGTGATATTGGATACACTGTACATATTGTATGTAATTGGGAACCACCTTAATTTGCATGACTTTTACTCCTGCAATGAAGCTCCATGCATCAACCTTACTCACGCTTAATATAGGTCAGAAGACTAGATGACTTTTTAATATTATATTAAAGTCTGGGCACAAAGTATTAACTATTTATTGACTTGAATTTTGCATTAAAAAATCACTGTTGTGTGCTAATGCAAAATGGTAAAATAACAGTGTTCAGAACTAGCTTGGTCGTCAGCTTCTCAACCTTTCACTCCCTTAAGAAATGATGTCCAGATGCTCCCATGATGCCGCAGGACAGTCGGAGGAAATGCCAGGCAAGCCTAGAGGAAGAGCAGGAAGAGATGGTGGAGATGTAGTGAAAGATGTTTATTTCCCCAGAGCACAAACCATCCCTTACATTTCTCGCCCAGTTGATAAGACAGAACAAATTGACATCATATCTTCATCTGAGATCTGTGAGTATTAAAAGCAATGAATATGGGTGAACCCAGTCACCCGGTTTCTTTTTATACAGTGTATAGGTGCAATTAGTTAGGATGGCTCACCTTACCATCTTGTTGTATTCACACTGTCGGCATTGTCAGCTGACTCGCAGACAAAGCAAGCACTCCGGCGGTGTCAAATTTAAGCACTTGTAGGTAATGGGTAATTTAGAGCATATTGGCATGCGGTGTCATGATGATGATG
This sequence comes from Dunckerocampus dactyliophorus, assembly GCF_027744805.1. Classification (NCBI taxonomy): domain Eukaryota; kingdom Metazoa; phylum Chordata; class Actinopteri; order Syngnathiformes; family Syngnathidae; genus Dunckerocampus; species Dunckerocampus dactyliophorus. The sequence goes on from NC_072830.1 coordinate 23,386,552, forward strand.
ATTAATAAAGAGAGTTGGCAACAAGTGGGAGACACAAACAAGCATCTAGTCTCTTTTATATCCGTTAGATATAAGAGATGCCCGAGAATTTTTTTTATTATTTCATTTATTTTAAAAAAGTTTTTTTTTTTTTTTTTTTTTTTTTTACACCAAAACAGTAACTTTTGTGGCAGGTTCATATCCCAATTTCTATATATAATTTACCTGTAATTTTATTGTAAAACCCTGTTTTGCATTGATTTACATAATCTGGATGATTTGTGTTGGTTTGTGGTCATTCTCTTCTGTAGTCTAGTAAATCCTTTGAAAAGTGTTAGAAAAAGGAGATGTGAGTGCACTAGTTAAGGAAGGAAGCCTCCAAAATGTGCTTCTGTGAGAATTCCAAGCCACAACATATGGGTCTCATTGAAGGATCAAAGCAGAGCATGTGGCTCCGGCCGCACTAGAGCACGCCGTCTTTGAGCCCTACCTTCTCTCCGGTGTGTGTTGTTTTTCTTCTCCCCCTGGCCTTCGCTGGTGTCTCCTTTATGGTGTTCCATGGTCTGTCTGAAATAGTCTATCACACTTACATGGATCACTCCCTTGGGTTTCAGCGTTGCTTTCTTTCATGTCCACAAAAACACGGTTACATACCTGTGGCGTACATTGACCTCATCCTTTTTCCGAGAGCTAAAGCCACACCGGGATTCTCTTTCTATACGTGGGTCTCCACCCTCAATTCCCTAAAGAAAACCTAGGCTAAAAATAGTTTCATTTATAATTCTTATCCAATTCAAGTATGACAGATTAAAAGTAAATTCACCAATAAGCACCCATATTGTATGTTCACGTAACAATGTAGTCAGTCTATTGCAATGTTTACAGCTCAACAGTCTTCTGAACTATTTGCTGTTCCTGGCTACTCTGAGCGCACAACATTTCACTAGGCAAAAAAAATCGATTTAAAAATCATTCTCGGACAGAATGCGAAGCGATATACATGTACACTGTAGCTCTGCACTTTTCCAATGTAATAGATACCATATATCACATAGAACAATAAGGTTGGGTATAGAGTCTTAAGCATTGATGAGAACTGGGACTAACATTGTGATTCAAATGTTTTTATTTGGAGTCGTAGTTTCGATGCCCACTTCGCCCATCGGAAGAAATAGCGATGAACACCAACGAAGAGAAAGCGGTTTCATAAAAATGAAAGGTTGGCTCAGTACAACATTTGCAACACAATGATATCATGCAAAGGAGGGTGCACGACCAACATGATTAAACGTCCCAGCAACAAGCAGAACTACGTTCCTCATCACGGAAATCCGACCAGAACTGGACTTGCGGGACCAATTAGCGGGTAAGCCACTGGTAAGCCAATGTAGTACACTGCTGATGGGGATGTCATACAACTTCGTGTCAGAAAATACGAACTATCCCTTTAAAAATGGGTCTGGAAACTTATTTCACACAGTGTATGCACAACATATTAACTAATGATAACTACCCACAAGTGTGGCTCGGACTTGGATCCAACTTAGCTTACGACTGGTTGTGCCCCCCCACCCACCCCAAACTCTCCAAGAGGCAGCTGCTTTCAATTCAACTGCAAAGCAATGATACTACTTAAGATACAACCCAAACCAAATTGCTGTGTTTAAGGTCCTGTGTGTTTCAGAAAATCACATACTCATTAGCTGTTGCTGTGTGTGTGTGTGTGTGTGTGTGTGTGTGTGTGTGTGTGTGTGGTATCGTTTTAATTACAGGTGTCTGCTTTATTTTGCGTGCATATGTGTAGTCTGTACGCATAGCAAACCTCCAAATAAGTGTGCACAGAGCATGGTTGCTCATTACTGACTTCTTTATGGAGCCACCTCTAGTACTTAAGTGCCATAAGCAGCTAATGACTTCCTTATTTTTACTATTCGAAATCCCCTTCCTGTATCCTTTAGACTCCCAGTCATAAGGACGACGAGTTGGAAAAACATCTGATAGTTGTAGCACTTTACGGCTTGATCTACTGTGACAGCTCTTTTTCAGATGCCTTGTAAGGTATTCATTTCTTTTTCTTTAGGTTTCTTTTCATGAAACTTTTTGACAAAAACACAGGAAACTTGGTATTTACAGCAGGTGGCCCTCTGTTTTACTGCTTCCCACTGGACACGTGGACTCATCCCACTGCCCATCTAATAGAAAGGGGATAAAGCTATAACACGATTGGGCTAAAAGCGTCTTGTTTTTTTTTTTTTTTTTTTTTTTTTTTTTTTTTTTTTTTTTTTTTGCAAAATGAAGGAAAGTTTGAACTTATTTCCAACTATCTTATGTTAATATTTTCTTGACAAGTGTTGGGGTTTTTTATGGTCATGGGGACAAAAGCCTTGTGTCACTGGTCTGAATGAGCAGTCGCAGTGTTGTATAGCCCTCCTCTCTCTCACCCGTCTCTCTTGTTTTGCTGCCCGATCTCCCTGGGCCTTGTGCCAGCAGGGGCGCCCCTCTCTCTGCAGCATCGCCATGAGAGGCAAACCTAGAATGCTTGGTTATATCATTTTGAAAGCATGCAGTTGTGATGTCAGAAGCATGGGAATTAAATGGCAATTGTCATTTTTTTGCCAGGATGCAACTAAACTGTAATATTGTCACTGAAACTACTGTAGCAGGTTGATAACTCTGTTAGTGAGTCTTGTTTTTCTTTCTAATCAACAATGTTGTCCATGTTGGGCCAAACTAAAGGGGACCCTGGTGAACAAGCACCGACTGCTGACTTGGGAGTCTTCCGCTTGCTAGAGTGTGGGCTATTATTAGATTTAGCCTGAGAATTCAGACTAAGGTCAGCAATCAAATTCTTGCTCCAATATGGTGGAAGGAAAATAAGTAGGAAAAGTAGCTCTGTGGAAGTGTGCATTTTTAACATTTCAGTTCATTTATGCAAACTTTCAGTCCTCTTTAGTGTCTGCATTGTGACATGACGACCTACGCGCTCCTTCCCTACCACTATGCATTCATATTATTAATTTTGCTCGCTCTGTGCTCTCACTTGTATTGTGTCTTTAGTTATCCTGACTTGTAAAGAGGCTTCAGTTGAGAGGACAGTATTGTCAAGCGTTATAGGGCAATGATTGTGTTATTTGTATGACAGATGTTGTACAGGTACCTATCAATGACCATGAAGGTAAGACGGACTCTTTACAGAGCCTACAGGTGTACTTTGTCCCCTTTTAATTATACAAATTGGCATTCTAGCTCTGCAACAAGGTACAACTTATATGGATGGTGCATTTGACACAGCTAAAAGTGTGTCTAACACTGCCAAATAATGTGCCAAAATCACCTACAATATTCTCTGGCTACCCACACGTTTATCTGTGTTGCTTATTCAACATAAGTGACTAATCAGACTTTCCAGTGATAGATAGATAGATAGATAGATAGATAGATAGATAGATATAGATATATATATAGATATAGATATAGATATAGATATAGATATATAGATATAGAGATATATATATATATATATACACACAGTATATATATGCATAGAATATACTACACCGATTTGTATTATAAAAGGGGAGACATTATTTGACTAATTTATTACGGAGAACTTACTATCTCACCAAAAGTTCAAGCATTAAATGCCACTTTTCTCCACACACCTTGTTTGTATGCCAACCAAAGCAGTATCCATACAACCAAGCATTTTTTTCATAATTCATTATCTATTTATTTAGTAGTTGCACTCATTTAAAATGCACGCACAGTGAGTCAGCAAGGCGTAGAGGGCTTTGTTTGCGCACTCGATTCCGCAGAATGATACAGTACAGGGCAAACGGACCAGCTTATTAGGCGGAATATATTGTACGAAAATCGAGACAGTATACGAAAACTGAGGTAAAATTTTGGCAAAAATTTCCGTCAAAAACCAAAAGTACGAAAACCAGTTTGACTGAACCAGTTTTATGGGTTATCATTTTCAGTATGTTGCTGTATAAACAAAAGTGACATTGTATAGTTGATGAGTTATGTTACAATATGTGCGGACACTTCTAGCACTTTTAATCATGTTACTTTTCGTGTTTCATTCCCGCTCATCTTTTTATTGCCTATATCTGCTATGGTATTTGATAAATCCATCCTTCCATCTTCCACCGCTTATCTGAGGTCGAGTCGCGGTGGCAGCATCAGGGGAGCCTAGACTTCTCTCTCCCCGGCCACATCGTCCAGCTCCTCCCGGCCGATCCCGAGTCGTTTCCAGGCCAGTTGAGACATAGTCTCTCCAACGTGTCACGGGTCATTTCGGCCGCATGTACCCGCGATCTTGTCTTTTCGGTCACTACCCAAACTTATGACCATAGGTGAGGGTGGGAACGTAGAACGACCGGTAGATCCTCCTCTCCAGAACCCCTGAATAGACCTTACCAGGAAGGCTGAGGAGTATGATCCCACGAGAGTTGGAACACACCCACCAAAGGGGGACCATCATCCCGGTCTGCCAATCCAGAGGCAGACCTCCAGGCACAACTACAATGGTCAAAAACATCTAAGAGGCCAGCTTTAGATTTACCTGCTGTGGTTTCTATTGTGCAGCTTTATCAGCAGACTGGCCTAAACACATAAACACACTTACTGACGATTACTGTATAGCCATATTTAACTTTGTAACTGGAGGGCTGAATGAAACTCTGGAATGTGCACGTTATGGGTGTTCTTCATGCAAGGCAATCATTTTTGTCCTTTTGGGGTCATGCTTGCAGAGGATGCCAAAGGGGAAAAACATTGTCATGTAATATATCTCCTAGTCTTCTCTCATTTGCTTGTGATTGTAAATGCTCTTTGGCTTGTCCTTCACCCACATACTTCTTGTCACATCACTGTTATGGGTAGCCAAGGTGCTACTCTCACCGGCTAAGCATCATGTAAGACTATGAAACATACATATCATCAAGCCGAGGCACACTGCCCGAGTTTGAAAGATCCTTTCTCAGTATTTGGCATTGCCATTGCTGAAAGATGAGTAAGGTCTGGTGAATGAAACCAAAATGCACAAAAGGGAGAAGCGCATAAAATAAAGCATAGATCCAAAAGGCAGTAAAACTACATATGCAGACCAAATAGCACCTTCATTTGTAACCTTCATGTTCAAATAAACTAAACTAAACCAAACCAAACCAAATAGCAGAATAGGTGCGCATATCAACAGTTTCAACTTGCATGCTGTGTGTTCAGTTCATGTAGACATGCCCACCCACTTTCTACAACAAACAGAAAAAGTGTTGTGATGCAACAGCTTTAAAGCTATCAGTGTCTTACTAGCAGCAGCAGCAGCAGCGACATACAGTACTTTGTATTACATTACTGTCTGGTATGTAGTGCTCAGATGTTCCTGGTGAACATGGTTGTATACAACTGCTTCTTCCTGTAACCTAAGTAAAATGTTGACACTGCAACATGTGGTATATTGCTAGCATTAACGTTCTTGTTGATGCAGAGTTGCCATCTATCGCATATAGTCATTTCCTCACATTAAAGAGTCCATCAGATTAGGTGAATATCAGATTAGGTGAGTATATCTTGCAGTGGCCGAGAAGTGCAAAACACTTAAACTGTGAAACACTTTAATCTTTCAGAAACCAAAATTAACATTTCAGACAGCAAATTAACCAAAGATGAAACAAATTTTATATTTCAGAAAACACATTAACAAAACCTGGAACAAATGAGCATTTTAGGAAACATGCTACCAAAAGATGAAAGAAATGACAATCACACAGACCAGAAAGGGAATGTACCAAAGCCCAGATTGACAGGAATGGAAGCCAATAATGGTGCATGTTTATAATAACCATGAGCTCTAAATGTGAGTGTGCATGTTGTGTTGCATGAAAACATAAAATTGTTGAAAACAAGTTGATCTTCCGCATCAGACATAATGAATGTAGCAAATGAAAATAAAACGTTGGTTGTTAAGATGTTTTGCACTTCTTGGCCGCCCTTTCTATGCATAGATCAAACCAGAAAAACACCATTTGTGAACCCAGGGTGGAACGTCACACTGCACGGCATCCTATGCTGTTTCCTTATGACACCTCATTCACTTAAGGTGTGAGTCCTGTTGATGTAATCCATATGCAATACATAGTCATTTGATGCTCTTCATTCAGGCTTTGCTTGTCTTTAGTCCACTTTCAAGGTACTATTTTTTCCACAATTTTAATTATATCTCCCAATGTGTAGTCTTGATGGTAGTATTTAGACAGTCTAAAAGTGCTTTTAGTAAGCCTTACCGGGAACAAACTATTTTGTATGTCACTTTAATGAGTTTTGTCCATGTGTCTCCTGTCTCCTTTTTACACATACACTGTAACTTTGCACTTGTCCAGCGTAATAGTGGCAAAAGTGGCACAAACAAGTGAGGGAGTTGATCGAAAAAGAGGCTCTCGGTACACACATTGCTGTTTATGGCATAATTTTAATGGGCAAGCCTTAAATGGACTCTGCCAAACACACTTTGTGTAAGTGTGGGATCAGATACAGTATTGAACGACCTCCACACATTGTAGTTACCTAAACACAGCAGAGGTGGTGTTGTCTCTGCATCTTGAAAACCGGAATTATATCTTCACTGACTTTTCTCAGTTTTTATGTGATGGAACAAATGGAGCATTGCTTGCATCAATTTTATTCATGACTGTGACCAGTCGTTTCTCCCATGTAGATTGTAAATGTCTGGGCTTTGTCAGTATGAACATTTTGGCTATGAGATTCTCTTTGTGGCTGATAACAAACTTATGTATTGGATTGAGTGCACAGGTTGCTTCTGAGAGACAGAGGTTTCCTATAAGACATTTATGACTATTTTATTTGAAAAGGAATAGTCTGAAGGTGGATTTCAGACTGATGTCAGAGAAAGCTCTTTTTTTAACCACATGTAGGACAGACTTTCTCGGCTGAATGTGGGCGAATCGGCCCCAGTTGACTCATCAACATGTGAAGTAAAGATTTTACGGCATGGTTCTGGTGTAAAGTTTTACTGTAACATAACATCAAGCATAGACACATATATTTTTAAGCCTGCTTTGTGGAGTTGGTCTGAGACAAACTCTATTATGGTAGAGCCTGGGGATTTATGTCCAGGACCACCAGTGAATGGCGAAAAACCATGAGTAATTGATATGCTCATTAAAAAATGTATATTTTTGACACATGTAAAACAATGACTTTCATGTCTTGGGTGCCTTGCTCAAATGCACCTTGACAGAGCATAATGGCGGCTGCTCAGCAATCTCTCCAATCTTCATCCTCCTTGTTCCAGAGCAGATTTTTGGTCCCCGCATGTGTTAAGGCATTCAACTCCAACTGTTTAAAAACAACTTTAAGGTGGAAACTTTTATTCTTTTAGTCTAATGAACCATAAACCTCCAGCTTTGCCTGCCCTAGGGACTGCTGACTGCACTTTCTTAATCTCCTTCTCAAAAAGTAATGAATGTGCGAATAATTTAGCTACTTCATGTTTGTTTCCACTCAACTTGGCACCTTGTGCAAGGCAGGAAGCTCATTCCAGACAATGATGTAATTGCTCATATTGAATCTGCTCAAGGCACAATGCAAACACTGTTTCAGCATATCCGAGTCTCTGATTTTTAGACTTCAGTCACGTTGTGATAAGACTGGAGCTGGAGCCAAACATCACACAAGGTGGTTTTGTGTTGCTTTAATACGGATCTTAGAATGGCTGGTATTGGGAAAGGCCACTGAACCGACCACTCACTTCCTTTGCCCAGAGCAAATGGAGGTTACCCCCCAGCACATGGTCCTTTTTTTTGTTTTGTCTGGTTTTACCTTTATTTCCAGGGTGGTCCCTGTTCTCTGCTCCACTTGTGGAATTATTATTGTTAGCATTGGATACACGTTATACCTTTTTAAATACAATAAATCAGTCCAGTAGGTAAAACGCTCTTCCTGAACTCATTCTGCTTCTTAAGTCATATTTTAGTGTTTCATATTGTATGAGTTGAGTGCAAATTTGCTCAAAATTCACTGGAAACATGCATGTGCAAAAGAGTGCCATATGACATTCTGTGCATGCTTCTGCTAATGATGCAGTGCGGTTGAAAGCAGTCAGAGAAGCATAACATTAAAGATTACAGGTCATTGCATGCGAGTCCTGCTGAAAATGTTGCTTAAATGAGCGTGGGACAGATTGCGTGCTGGCAGGTGATCACACTGGGCAGGCAGGGTGCACAGGAGTATCACTGGGACCAAAGGCTCCACCAGTTATGGGTGATAACAACCCAAAAATAGATGTACACAACCTGATGAAGGACCATTTATTGAGATTAACAGAAAGGCATTCCATTGATAGTTTTTAAGTCATCCAGCGGAACCTCACTTCTCCATACTCGGCATGAGCCGTCCATTGTTGCACCCATTCCACCTTTTGAAAGGGGGAAAAAAACAATGTGAGAAACAGCTTTAGCAACTTTCCTACAGGAATTCTGTGTCAGATAAAGGGGCTTTACTGAATAGCGCAGGAAGGGTAGGAAGTGTAAGTACAGGGGAACTCAGCGTCTCCTGGCTTTTTGCTATTGTATAAAAATATTTGTGTTCCTGCAGAGATGCTAGAAGTCTTTTTGAGTGCACCTCAACTTGGCATGCTACTTTGCTGCAAGGCATATTCTATCTTGCTACTTACTCTGACAGAAGAAAAGGTTGTCAGCAATAGCACCCTGCTGTCACCTGTCACTGGCATGTTCATTCCCATTCCCGCTGGCGTACATACTGTCTTTGGCCACAACTACCTTTGTTGGTTCAAAGCAGCCAATTTGATATTTTCACCATTTCAGTCACTATGACGTCTGCCCCCCAGAATCATAATGCCACCACAAAAATACAACATTCCACTTTTTCAGGCTTAGTGAAGGTAAAACATTTGGAACTTTAAACAAATTTAAACAAAAAAAAAAACTGAAATATGTTGTTTATCACCTGATCAAACGTTTAAGACCAGCCTAACAGCCTATATCTGCTCCAAAATTTCATTTTCTGTCAGGCATTCACACTGTCATACCCTCCTGATGGCTAAAGCTAAGAAGCTTTCTCTTTTTGAACGTGGTCGGATTGTCGAGCTGCATAAGCAAGGCCTCTTGCAGCGTGCCATTGCTGCTGAGGTCGGGCGCAGTAAGACAGTCTAGTTCACATGTGTCAAACTCGTGCCCTGGAGGGCCGAGACGCTGCAGGTTTTCTCTCCAACCAGTTTCTTCAGCAGGTGATTTAAGTGATGAGCTCCTTCCCTCAATTTGAAGGTGTTGATCATTAAAATCACCTGCTCTAATGATCGGCTGGAAAGAAAACCTGCAGTGTCTCGGCCCTCCATGGCATAAGTTTGACACCCCTGGTTAATTTTGTGTCTGGGCCACTGTGTTTATTTCCATGTTGATAAACTTGGACAGAAACTGAATTGAGTAAAGGCCATATTCACCAAACAGTCAAATTCACAGATCAATCCAGATCCCGCAGTTGTGAGCAGCAGGTGGCGCTGTCCCCCCATCCCTGAGGTCACCAATGATAATAAGTGACAACACAGAGAATGAGAGAGTGGCCTGGTACTGTAAACATCCAGTTAGACTCCTTATTGGGCTCTTGGACATTTGGGAACATTGGCACTTGCTGCATGTTGGGCTTTGCTGTGGTTTTGTAGAACTCCCTGGCCCTGTTGGTACACAGCCACATCATCTCGCAGTGTACACAAGATGAAATTTGAGCCGCAGACATAGAATGTCACTGTCTTTTTCATCTTAGACCCGTGTGTGTGTGTGTGTGTGTGTGTGTGTGTGTGTGGGCATAGTCAGCCCTTCTAGGCACTCTCCAGTAATCCCCATCATGAGAGGCTTGTAACATCTCCTGTTCTCTCTTCAATGTCAGGTTGTTACATTTGTCAGAAATCCAAATGTGATTGCTATGCAGTGTGCTTTACTTTGCTGACTATCTCATTAGTGTTACACCCTACACAAGCTATTACATTAGTGCACTCGGCACACTTGGGAGAGCTATTAAGATTGGGATCATGTTGTGTTTCAGTTCTTCCTCCAATGGGCTGAAAATTAATTCCCAGCTGACTTCTGCTGCTTTGTTTGTCCCTGTGCTCCGACATAACCAAGACATTCTCAATTAGTGTTTTTCTGTGTCAAACAGCTGAGTTTGTCATGTGGTGTTTTAGGTCTCTCTTGTCTAGTGTTATTGGAACAGGACAGCGTTCTAGTCCCTCATAAGCTCGGTCATAAAGGCTAAATGCCTTAAAACAGGGGTGTCCAAATATTCAAAAGTGAAAGGATGCAGGGGGCCTCTTTGATCTTTTTATAGATGTTTTTTATTTTGTAAAAAGGCTAAAAAAAACAACATCTTTAAAGCCAAAGCTTTGTGTTATTATCAACATTTCAGCTTGTTCTTCTTACATCGTGCCTTTTTGCTCTATTTTCCCATTTTTACAGGTACAGTTTATTGCCGTTAATTGGTTCCAGACCCAACCCCGACAACTGAATTTCCACAAAGTAGAATTCAATATTAATAAATGGAATATTTTAGTAGTAGTTAGTAGCACATGCATTTGTCATGTTTGCTGTAGTAGCAATAGTGATTTGGCAAGGTTAAGCTACTAACGTTAGTTATCATTGAATGTATAACCACACAATGACTCCAAATAGTCGGTCGCTTCTCTGAGACTGCTGTTGTGTATGCGCACGCGCCACAGACATTTACGTGAATACCAGACAGCAGTGAGTGAAAGCCGTACGCACCAATCTGCCTGTTCGGATCAAAAGAAATTATTACAAAGTTTAACTTTGAATTGTGACAAATTTTGTGTTGTGACAAACATATTCTCTTGGAGACCCTATACTGTAATAGATAGAAAGTATCTAACTATCTATCTATCTATCTATCTAAGCTATCTAATCTATCTATCTATCTATCGGCATTTATTTGTTCAGTTTTGTTCGTTTACACCACTACTGGTATAACATATGCTAGCCAGTGGTAGCGTTCTCATATTTTTTGGTTGAAAAAAGTGTAGTTTGTTGCCGAAAAGGAACATCACCTTTTTAAGAATGAGTCTTGCAAAGTATTGAGAGCCGCTGGGCTTAGTAGTGAAGCTTTGTGGTGTGTTTTGAGTACAAATATTTATTTCAGTGCACACCACGTCGCCTCTCCTCCACACACACACACACACACACACACACACACACACACACACACACACACACACACACACACACACACACACAAATAGTTCTTGTGCTACTGTGGGCCTGGCACTGCCAGCTGGGCGGTCTGTGTTGGATGTGATGAACATTGTAGGAGAATGCTGCACAATTCTGATACTATAAAGCTTTTCTTTTTAGACGTATGCTGATTTGGTTGGTTTATGAGTGTTTGACCACCTTATTGTTCATACAGTATTTCATTTTCTGGTGCATACAATTATAATTTAATACTTGTAAACCCCAACTTTAGTCTCATAGCATTACACGTTTTTTCTTGTAATTACATTATTTATTTTTGCTTCTTTTGTGCTGCCCTAAGAAATACCTCTTTGTAGTGTTACAGTATGTTATTACCTTTCATACAGAGTACTTATTACTCTATATCTATTTCACATGCGGTGTTGCTGAGTGCCGTTGAGTTAATGTTCTTAATTCCTTTGTCTAACAACCTTTTACATACACTGAGTCTCATGGAACTACAGTAGAGGACAGGAGCTCTGTATTTGTGTGGAGTAACTATGAAGGTTCTTCCTCAACTCAGAGCCAACTTCACACAGAGCCTTGCTATTGCTATCCAAACAACGTCTACATTCACACAGAGAGCTCATGGCTGACTTCACCACCTGCCACTGGCCTCACCACAGAGGAAACCTAAGTGCTATTCACACTGTGTACTCATTTTTTGTTTCATAAAGGGATTGTGTGGTGTGACCACTTTGCTCTGACAGTATTACATCTCACCTTATTTCTCCAAAGGCATTTTTAGGAGAAATAACTGAGAAACATTTTGAGACAAAAGAGAAACTAAAATGAGGCTGAGATGAGAATCTCAAAATATTGTCTTTTGAGCTGTAGAAGAGAAAGCTTTGAGCAAGAAAATGTTCTTCTGGGTATGCTGTTTTTCAACGTTTTTGTAAGTCTCAGATGTCCCACAATAGTGTTTTGGAAGTGTATTGCTAAAAATCTAGCCTTAATGTTAGTTTAGAAGTTCTTTTTGTGAGCCATACTGAGAACACACCATTTTGTGTCTCTGTAGCCTTAATGCTAATGAGCTGCGTGTGAATGCCTGTCTTTTATAATTCTATTGTCCTTTTTACCCACTTTTTTTCATATGCACTGTAACTGTGCACTTGTTCAACGTAATAGATGCTATTGATGCTAGTGTTGATGAAATACAACATAACATTAAGGTGTGGGGTAAGATACAAATGTTAGCAACACTATGTGGGCTACAGTACATTGCAGTCACATTGGTTAGTCTATTTGCTGAAGTAAAACGATGATCAAACTTACAGCTCCCAAGTCTGTAGCTGACTGTTGGCAGAGCTCCAGGCTTTACTTTAAGATGTGTAGCGAAGCCTGCGTTTTCACAAAATGGTGGGCGTATAGGGGGGCAGGCTCATTTAGCTAGCTGGTGGGTCAGAGTCGTTGTCATGTCTCTGAAGGAGGTTTTTTGCTTATGACGTCATGAAAACTAAGAACTTTAATATTGAGCGCTTCTTCTTTCAAAAGTGTAGCAAACAGTTGAGGAAGATGATAGATTTTTGTCACATTCGGCGGTCATTAACATTTTACTTTATAAAATCATTAAAAAGTCAATTTACCATAACAGGGGGCCTTTTTTAAAGCTAGTCAAAAGTGTGCATGAAGAATATGGTGTCCACTAAGTGAGCATTGTTGATTTTAAACTATTCCTTTTAATATTGTATGTTAGCCGTAAATGAATAATTGTATAGTCATTGTTTTTGGATTGTAAACTAATCTGTCGACTGCGTTTCCTCCTGAGTTGAAATTTGCTTTCATCATGGACATTCAATAATAACGTTATATAGTTTCCTAATGACTTTTGGCAGCTTGTGGTTGCATTTCCCATGGGGAGCATTTGATGTGGGCTTTCCCTTGAGAGCTGCAACAAATCATCATCCATCAGCACAATGGCAGCTACCACCATCCAAGAGTAACAACACAGCATAGTCAACCTCGCAACTTGTTTATTTTTCAGTTGGGCTACATGTCCCTCCATTGTTTCTCAGGGTCCATGGGGACTACCATCATACGGTTTCTCCTTGTTCCCCATCTCCTGGACATACAGTGCACATTAAGGCACATCTACAGAGGAGAACTTCCCTAATATATTGACCACCAATAAATGAATATTTCACAATGCAATACACTGCATGGCTTCAAGTCAAATGTCTGAAGAGGTACACCACTGTAAAAAGTTTGGGAACCACTGATATAGACTAATTTAAAAGAACCTGTAATGTCAGTTGGTCCAGTTAGGAAAAATTTAATTGGTTCAGGTCTGAGATGAGGCTGGTCCCTGAGGGAGCATGTGTATGATGCCCTAATTTATACGCTTGGAATTGATGTCAGAGATCACTATACTGTACAGCCATTAAGACATTTCAATCTAGTTTGACGTATTTAAATATTAGAATGCATTACTTGGTACCTGGTTATTATTATTTATAGTAGATACGCACAAATTTTTGACTCAGCATTCATGGGTCATGGGCCCTCAATTTGCAACGTTTTGGTAAAGAAAAAAAGCTGCAAACGTTTCTCCCAAAAAAGGCTCTTTTTTACTTTACATTTAATTTACGTTGGATTTATATTCATTCCCACACTCCAAGTCGATTAGCGCTCACATTTCAGCACTGCAACCATTTGAAATGAAACTTGGCTATAGATTAATCAGTGTACAGCTTTTATAGCAGTATAGATTTACTATACACTGAAAAGGACTCAACATACAGCCATTATTGTCTAAATAGTAATAGTACTAATAAATAAATAATAGCCACAAGCGATTGCCAAGATAATTGTGTCTTGCCTACAGTCACGCATGTTAGTGCTAGAGTCATAGTTTGGGGCTGCATGAATGCTGCTGACTTTCATTGATGGAAACATGAATTCCAACATGTACTGTGCCATTATGAAGCGGCTCATGATCCTCTCCCGTTGGAAAGTGTTTTCCAACATGATAAGGATCCCATACGTGCCTCCAAGATGACAAGTGTCTTGCTGAGGAAACTGACGGTGAAGGTGATGGAGTGGCCAAGCTTGTCTCCAGACCTGAACCCAACTGAGCACCTGTGGGGAAATCCTAAAGCGGAAGGAAGGTGGATGAGTGCAAGGTGTTCAACATCTACCAGCTCTGTGACATTATCATGGGGGAGTGGAAGAGGATTCTAGTAACAACCCGTGCAGCTCTGGTGAATTCCATGCCCAAGAAGTTTAAGGCAGTGGTAGGGAACAATGGTGCTCACACTAATAAATATTGACACTTTGGACATGTTGACTGTGAGGTGTACTCACTTGTGTTGTGACAATAATGGCCGGTTGTTTACTTATTTTCAAAGGATGGTAAATATGCATATTTATCTTTATATGTATATTTATCTTTATCTTATCCAGTTATCTATAACAATGCTGCTTTCCAAGCTGTACACTGACTACTCTAAAGTATATTCAAGTTTAATTTGTGTAGCATTGTCCCTTGAGAAGATGCTGTAATAAATGCGATGAGTGTACTCACTTTTGTGTAGTCACTACTGTAGATGTTCAGAAGAAATTATTGTCTGCTTATTTTGTACACAAAAAATATTGCTTTTGTGTTTGGATGCACTTTCCATGAGGAGGGAATGTGAGTGCAGATGTGACGTTGAGCTGGGCAAAGTAAAAACAACAATTGTTCCAATCACAAGTTTGTCTTGGTTGTCATGATGTCATCAGTAAAGCTTCTTTGGTCCCTGAGCTGCTGCAAGCTATGTTCAGTCATGCTTCCCTTGTTCCCATTCAACCATGGCTGTGTTTTTCCTCACAGACTTATGTCTATACATTAATCACACCATGCACTGAAAGTCAGGACATTCTGTGGGAGAGAAAAAGGTTGCACTATTCTTTGGTCTTTTACTTCCGCAATTAGCATTGGCCTTGGAAAAGATGTAGTTCTCGTAGTGTTCAATAATCAGCTTTGGTACTTCAAGGAGCAATCCCCTTTTTTAGACAATATGGCCTCTTTGAAATTTGTTTTAATGTGAATACAGGTTGCTCATTATGACGGTAACAAGAAAAGGATGCATATAATTCACTTTGGTTAAACTTTTTCAAATACTTCTTAGTCCCAATCATTTATATTTTTATAAATTGAAAAATGTATTTTCTTACCTTTTTTTTTATTATTTATGAAGTACATGTGCCCTATTCTTCTCCATGACAAGCTCTCATACTTTGTTGTAAAAGTCTGATCACTGTCTGTTGAGCTTGGATATACTGTAGAATCCTCCATATTGGCAGACAAGTTAATTAATTCACTCAGCAGAGTAGTAAAATATATTTCATGCATTTGACTGTTTGCTAAATCTAGCTCCAGCTGGTGCTGCTGGGAAAAAATGGGAAAAACTCATTGGCTTTTGCTCTCTCTGGAAGGACGGCAGCGACACGCACCTTCCAGCTCACGCACGCACGCACTGTTTGTAGAAAGTCATCGTGTGTGATAAATGTTTCTGCAAACATGTTGGTGATATGATGACAAACAGAAACGGGCACGCACCATCTGCACTCTGCAGTGAAGTGCATTCAGACGATAGGCTCAGCTCGTGCACTTAAACCGAGGGGAGAGATTCACCGCAGCCTCATCTCGGCTTTCTGCACTGTATTTGATCAGGAAACCTGCAACTTCAGCGATTTTTTTTACTTAACAAAATGTTATTTTTCTTTTTCCTTAATTATTCTTTTTTTCATTATGCCTCCCCTGATTGCACGCCACTTATATGTCATGTAAAAAGGAATGTAGAGAAGTTGACTTATTCATTTCAGTACAACCTCCTAACTTGTTAGTCAGACAATATTGCAGACAAATGCGGAACACATTTACATATCAATGAGAAAACCCTCCTTAATTCTTAATGTATGAGACAAGTAAGTTGACATAAATAGTTTGTTGGTAATTAGTGAACTCATTTGCATTGTAGTAATTTATAATTTATACTTTATGAATATGAATGCATTGCAAGAAATTTACACAAAACTGTTGAGCACGTTTGACTCAGGTGTGCTTTGCTGCTCCAACCTCTATGTAAGTTCGTATTATGAAATTGTGTAAAGGGTGTGTGATAATGAGCGGTACAGCTACTAAGGGTCTACGTATTTTGTGTGCGTACTGTGCATGTTTATGTTGCTCATCAATGTGGCTGATCAGTATCCTGGGGGTGCTGAGTGGGTCGATACAGAAGTAGGACGCGGCATCCGGTGATGGGTGTATAAATGTGCGGGGCTTATGCCCTCTGCTTCCTGTTTCCTGATGGAGCCACCTTAAGCAGAAGCTTTTAGACACTCTATGAATCACTTTGGTTGACCTTCTGTACCATAGCTGACACCCTGCATGAGAAATATCGTGGTTCTTCACAGACGGTGAGCATAATCTTATTGGTTGTGGAACTTCTTTCATTGTTGACTTTTCTAGTGAAGAATATTTTCAAGAAGCACAGTAAAGGTCAGTATGTACTTAATCCACAATGAGTTTTCTGCTGTAAAATTAAGCAAAGTAAACGGTAATCTTCTGCTCCAAAGGTTTCCAGATGGACCAACCTCCATGTTTCTATGTAGGTCACACAACTGAGTCTATTGGACATTGATCTTTAGCAAAGCAGGTCACAACTGTCAATCGTGCTTAATCCTAAAGCTAAATGACAAGTGCAGGCCATGGGGTTTTTATATAATTATTATGTTAAGGAATGACTGCAGATGTTGATGTATAGGAGGGAAGGCAGTCATTGTCAATTCTTCAGTCCAGTCCAGTGTTTTATTTGGTGATTCATTTTTTCCCCTTTAACTTTCAAGTGGCTTCACTGGAAACAACAGCCTTCCTCGATCAACTCGCCATTTTGTATCAACTGATATACCATTTCCTCTGGTGAATAGTATGTTGCTGCTACTTTTAGCGTTATTTATGTTTCTGCATCTTCCTTCTTGTTCTTATCTGTCTTATCTGATTACTTTTCATTTTCCAACTCTGTTGTTCTTTCTCATACTAAACCGCTCATTCTCATGCTCATTCCCTGAGATCACAGATTTCACTGTAGCCACCACTTGCAATGGAGGACAGTGACCATGAGGTTCAGTCTTCATCAGATGAGCGGGACTTCTGTCCTGTCTTCCCATATCCCAGTGGAGGTCAGGATGCTGACCAGGTACCGCTCACTTTCTGCCTCGTCCCTCGCACAGTGCAAGTGTATCTACTTGACTGTCCCATGATTTTGATTATTAACCCATAGTCTTACATAGGAAATCAAAGAGTTTGTAGATAGTTTTGCCTTGCAAGCTTACATTATCACAACACAGATGATAATGTACAGTTAGTGCGCCTGAAAGTCATCAGCTCAGAGTCACATGGCTTTCCCCTTACATTATTTATCTTTGTTGCATGGCTGCCAGAGAGCCTTCAGTCTTTGGTAATTAGAGCCTAGCACAGCGAAAACAAACTAGTGAGGCTACAACTCAGTGAAAGGACATCATTTTTGTACTTTTGCTTGTAAAAGTTTGCATAATCTGTTCTCAGGATTTCACACTTTTCATCATCCACCCTCCTTCACCCTATCTCTCCTGTTCTTTCTCACTGCCTCATGCATCTCATTCACTCCTGACATGTCCAGCATTCAAGCCACTCCAATGACTCTGAGGTGGAGAACATTATGCAAGACCCCTGCCATCATGTAGAACATGACCACCTTGAGCTTGACCGTGACCGTGACCACAGTCCACAGCTGCAGCATCATGGCCACGAGGCCCATGATGCAGAATGGGAAGCTGCGGGCCAAGACCGCCCACACACGCCATCGTATTTGCGTCCCCCTGTGGCTGGTAGGGCACAGTCAGAGTCAGGTTCTGAGGCCAGTTTGCCGCTGAGCAAAAGTGTGGAGTTTGACTTACCTTCCCCGGTCAGTCCCTGCAGGCCCAAAAGTCCATGGGCACGTTTCGACCCTTACAGCAATAATGAGGTAACATATGGAGGTGCAGTGAAGAGACCTTTAGGGGTTTCTGTGTGTGTGCTTGTGCTTGTGCGTGTTTCATTTTAATGCATAGTTCATTGGAACCCACTAATCTGTCCCGCTTATGTCGAACAACGCGGTCATTTCAGTGAAAATTGTTCCGTATATGCCAACATGTGTTGCATTATTGTCAACATTCTCAGTATCGCTTATCCTCACATAAATCCTTTTTCATCGCCAATTCTCCTTATGCTTCTGGCCAAAGTCGCAAGTAACTGTGCGAGCAATGGTTAGTTTTGATTTTGATACTGGCTATGTCGACAACTGCTTATGTCAATGTCAGTTAGCCAGATTGAGGGGCGTTGAGATAAGCGGGTTCCACTGTGTTAAGTGGCTGAATAGTTGATGATAGTAGAAAAACAGACCATTAATGTTGTTGTGGTGGAACAGGGCGTGAAGCTTTTTTGCTACTGTCGTAATGCTGACTTATTTGTCCTGACAAAGTGCACATAATCTCACACTATGACTTATAAGACACTTAAGCACACAATTCTCAGTATGCACTGACTGACTTGACTTGGTTTCATATGTTTTTTTTTTTCAGGATCATGATAAGGAATATGTAGGTTTTGCCACGCTGCCAAACCAGGTGCACCGGAAATCAGTCAAGAAAGGATTCGACTTCACACTAATGGTGGCAGGTAAAAAAATCCTACAGCAGTCTAAACTAATGAATCACACCCTCCTACCTTGCTTGTCTTCTCATGTTGTTATTATTATGTGCTTACAGGGGAATCTGGCCTTGGAAAATCCACTCTGGTCAACAGCCTCTTCCTCACAGATCTTTACAAAGATAGGAAGCTGCTCAATGCTGAAGGTGACAACACCATAGCCTCAATTACTATTCATCCAGTTAGTGGTTATTGTGTACACATTTTATTCAAGAGGAGACTTGGGGCCACTGCAAACGTGTAGATTGTGGAGTACAGTACCACAGCATCCAGAGCTAAGACACATCAGCAGGATAATCTCACGTTACCGTGTCTTTATTTTTGTCATTTTACACCAGTTTACCATGTCCTAGAAATTGTACCTGGTAGTACAGATTCAAGCCTTATCAAGCCAAGTAGGTACCTTGTAGGGGAAAAGAAGCTTAATAATTAGAGTGGTGTGAAAAAGCGTTTGCCCCTTTCATGATTTTCTATTTTTTGCATGTTTGTCACACTTATATGTTTCAGATCATCAAACTAATTTAAATATTAGTCAATGACAACACAACTAAACAAAAAAGGCAGTTTTTAAATGAAAGTTTTTATTATTAAGAGAGAAAAAAGTCCAATGGTCATGTGGCCCTGTGTGGGAAAAGTGATTGCTCCCCTGTTAAAACATAACTGTTGTTTATCACACCTGAGTTCAAGTGGAAAAGGTTGGGGCTCCAGCGAATCACAGTAAGAGCCAATATCCACAAATGGCGAAAACATAGAACAAGAGCGCAGCGACGACTCATCCAAGAGGTCACAAAAGACCCCACAGCAACATCCAAAAAACTGCAGGCCTCACTTGCCTCAGTTAAGGTCAATGTTCATGACTCCACCATAAGAAGACACTGGGCAAAAATGGCCTGCATGGCAGAGTTCCTAGACAAAAAACATTACTGAACAAAAACAACATTAAGGCTTGTCTCAATTTTGCCAGAAAACATCTTGATGATCCCTAAGACCTTTGGGAAAATATTCTGTGGTCTGACGAGACAAAAGTTGAACTTTTTGGAAGGTGCATATCCCGTTATATCTGGCGTAAAAAGTTCAGAAAAAGAACATCATACCAACAGTAAAATATGGTGGTGGTAGTGTGATGATCTGCGGCTGTTTTGCTGCTTCAGGACCTGGAAGACTTGCTGTGATAAATGGAACCATGAATTCTGCTGTCTACCAAAAAATCCTGAAGGAGAATGTCCAGCCATCTGTTTGTGACCTCAAGCTGAAACCAACATGAGGTCTGCAGCAGGACAAAGATCCAAAACACACCAGCAAGTCCACCTCTGAATGACTGAAGAAAACCAAAATGAATACTATGGAGTGGCCTCGTCAAAGTCCTGACCTGAATCCTATTGAGATGCTGTGTCATGACCTTAAAAGGTCACTTCATACAGGAAAACCCTCCGATGTGGCTGAAATACTACAATTCTGCAAAGATGAGTGGGCCAACATTCCTCCATAGCGCTGTAAGAGACTCATTGCAAGTTATCGCAAACGCTTGACTGCAGTTGTTGCTGCTAAGGGTGGCCCAACCACTTATTAGGTTTAGGGGACAATCACTTTTTCACGAAGGGTCATTTAGGTTTTGATTTTTTTTTTCTCCCTTAAGAAAAAGTTTCATTTAAAAACTGCATTTTGTGTTCAGTTGTGTTGTCAGTGTTGTCATAATATTTACATTTGTTTGATCTGAAACATTTAAGTGTGACAAACATGCAAAATAAGAAATCAGGAAGGAGGCAAACACTTTTTCACACTCACTGTGCACTTGTGAAATTGAAAAGCAGGAAGAAGCGGGACACATTGTGGTTGTCTATGATCCTGCTTTTCTTGTTATATGCGCTTGTGTTTGTGTCTCTCCCTTAGAACGAATCATGCAAACAGTAGAAATCACCAAGCACACTGTCGATATAGAAGAAAAAGGAGTCAAACTAAAGCTGACCATAGTGGACACTCCAGGGTTTGGGGATGCTGTCAACAACACAGAATGGTACCATCTATAGTGGTCGATGTCTACTCTACATTCAGCATGGCCTCACAAGCTGTGTGACTGTCTTCTTTTGCAGCTGGAAGCCGGTAGCCGACTACATCGACCAGCAGTTCGAGCAATACTTCAGGGACGAGAGCGGTCTGAACCGCAAAAACATCCAGGACAACCGCGTGCACTGCTGCCTCTACTTCATCTCCCCCTTCGGGCATGGGTAGGATAACGCTGCAGTGCTCTTTTAGAGACTGCTGTCCTTCTTTCTTTCCCCCTCTAGGAATGGTCACAGTAGACCAACGTGCTACTGCATGTCATGAGATGAATTACTGTGTGTGCACTGCCACTTTAGTGACTGTTCATTCCTAATTAAGCCCCAGAAGGAATTAACTTTCCCCTTAAATAGTTAATGCAGCACTTTTTTAGCCTTCAGGTGAATTTACGTCTTGTCGTCTTTCACTCTAATCCTACTTAATGCTGACGTGCTACTTTTTTAACCATATAGTGGTGCAGTGGTGGAGAAACTGCTCCCCCTTTTGATAACTGGTGGCCATTGCATGTTGCATTGCATCACAAACCACCAGTTTGCACATACAGTACATGTGTTTTTTATTTTTCAGTCTTAGGCCACTAGATGTGGAATTTATGAAAGCCCTGCACGAGAAGGTCAACATCGTCCCGGTGTTGGCCAAAGCAGACACACTCACTCCCAGTGAAGTGAAGAAGAAGAAAATAAAGGCGAGGCTCCTTCTTGTCATCTGTTTGTTGCGTCAGAGATAATCTTTGTTTTCCTATTAACACACTCTCACTACTTATGTCGATACAGATTAGAGAAGAGATCGATCAGTATGGCATCAAAATATACCAGTTTCCTGACTGTGACTCTGATGAAGATGATGACTTTAAGCAACAGGATCACGAACTGAAGGTGAGAGTAGGAAATGTATTTTAGTCTAGACCCATAAAGAAGGATGATCCAGCCAAAATGACATTAGTTTTTTTGTTAACATTTTAAATGTATGACCTTGACGAGCTACTCCTGAGTTAGCATTTGTGAGTCAGCCTTCGTCCTCCTCTGCTCGCATCCTAATCTGGCTGTGATGATGCAGTCAGTGTGTTGCAGCAACCCATCAGCACAAAAATGTCCAGTGATAATTAAACATTGATTGTCCAACCTCACATTTTTTTAATTTTTCATTTCCTGTAGGCCAGGTGTCCCAAAACCTTTGTCCTTATAGCTTAGAAAACATGCATGCATTATTCTATACTGCTCTACTTCCTGACAGATCTATGCATTAGTAGAATTTAATTCTTGTACGTGTTCCCACAATAAGGAAAGCATTCCATTTGCCGTCATTGGCAGCAACACAGTAGTGGAAGCCAAAGGGAAGAGGGTGCGAGGGCGTCTCTACCCATGGGGGATCGTAGAAGGTAAGAACTCTATTCAAGCTTTTACCATTAGAGAACTCACACACCTTTATGAGTTTCTAATCTTCCCACTGGTCTGCAGTTGAAAACTCGGCACACTGTGACTTTGTGAAGTTGAGGAACATGCTGGTTCGCACCCACATGCAGGACCTGAAGGACGTGACGCGGGAGACCCACTACGAGAACTACAGGGCCCAGTGCATCCAGAGCATGACCCGCATGGTTGTAAAGGAGCGCAACCGCAAGTATGACACTCGAGTATTTAAACCTAACAAAAATCTTATAATTCCTTCTAACTAGGGGTGTCCAGCATCCAGACAAGTTTTGTAGGCCCGTAGTATTTTTTTTTAAATAATATTAAAAACAGCCGGCATCAGAACATTACCAAAGATGATTAGGTCCACATTGAAAAGAAGACAATGATAAAGTTATAGGAAAAAAGTTTGCTGTATTGGGGGGGAAAAAAACAATTATTAGCCTGCATTTGGATATTCAAACACAATTTCAATTAAATTGTAAAGGGGCAAGAAATTGTTACTTCATAGCAAGGATTTTGTTTTTTAAGTAATCCATGATTTACTCTTAAAGAAAAATAAAACCAAAAAAAGGCACCGAGAACATATGTTGACCTACATATACACTGTATATTTAGATAACCAGGAAATATATTTATTAATTTAAAAATTTGGGATGAAAAACGGTATTGGCCTCCATTTTATTATGTAGCCAACTATATTTAAGTCCTTACCAAATGGACTGGTTTGACAAACACAAATGTGAAGAATAACAAACTGGCCCCCGATCCTTCATGTTACTGTATTTGCGACACTTGGTGGAAAAAGTTTGGACACTCCTGATCAATCAATAATTGATCTTACAGGACTAATTATTAGAGGTGGTCCTGGGGTTACAAACAAGTCCTGTTCCTACGAAGCTTTGTCAGTCGAATTTTAGTGTAAGTCAGAACTCATACCTAAATGAACACGTGCGTCATTCACACTGTACACACAACACATGAAGGACATAAAATACAGTTATAAAAACACAAAATACAAGAACAAAATGAAACAATAAAAAAAAACACACACACACAAAAGAACGCCCACTAATTAGTTATTACAGTCGCTTTCAGAGGAGCAGATCCGTGCTCAAGGATACTATACTGACCTGGCAGTTACTGTGAATTCCCACTGTCTGTGAACGTGGCAGCCTGAGTCCTGCGTGCGTGCGTACGTGTGTGTGTGTGTGTGTGTGTGTGTGTGCGGGAGGAGGGCTGCTGCATGAACAGAGATTGTTGATTGACTACCTCATCATTATCCTTACAACAATACGTTGTTTATCCTTAATAATGGTTGTGTCAGTCAAGTGTTGAGAGTAGTGTGGCTGTGCGTGAGCCACACATAGTATATATTCTTTCGTAAAAACTAATTCTCGATCGAGTCTCGCTTCGACTGATCAAAATTAAGTTTTAAATTAACATTAACATACGTAACCACGAAACTTGGTAACAAGGAACGATGTAAACCGATGACCACCTGTATTATGAATGATTTCAGCTATGAGCATGCAGTGTTGTTCATACCTGCTGTGCATCAAACACATCGTGGCTTTTACTTGTCTCATGTTGTCAATAATAACATGTGAGGCAGTCAATCACAGCAAAATAAGTGGACATGATGTGATGGACGTGTGTGTGTGTGTGTGTGTGTAACATGTATCTGTGCGTAGTAAGCTAACCAGAGAGAGCGGCACCGACTTCCCCATCCCCGGCGTGGGCGACGTCACGGACAGCGAGACGGAAAAGCTGATTCGTGAGAAAGATGAGGAGGTACGGCACACCGACCACCAAACGGAATTGCATCAGCCTCACCACCATCACCACGAGCACCACGAGTCAGAATATGCTTTTGAGCACCACGAACACTTTGAACCTCAACCCAACCCTGAGGCACGCTTGCATCTGGAAGACGAGGCCCTTTAAGTGTCGTTTGCTCACACGTTTAGCCACAAGCACCCGCCTAGTCATGTTTTATCCTCATTTGAAACTACTCACTTGTCCTCACTAGACACTTTCATTAAGGCTGCACATATGCTCACTATTTATTTATTTATTTATTTATTTAATTTGTTTATTTATTTATGCATTCATTCATTCATTCATTCATTCATTCATTCATTTATTCTTCTCTTCTTCTCTGGCTATTTTCTTGTTGGTCATCCTGTCACTGTTTTTATATTCACTGCTCATAATCACTAGTTATGTTTCTTTTGGTCATATTGTCATTGGTCATTTTCTCACTTGTCTTGTTGTCACTGATCATTTTCCTCACTGGTGGTCTTCTCACAGTATCATTTTGAGGTTTTAACCTTTAACCTTTTAACATCATACTACACTCTACGAGTAATACTTGTCAGCTACAAAGCAAGAGTTTGATTTCCGTGAATGTTGATGAGCAATGCTTCCTTTAGCCTCGAGCCTATTTAACATTATTAATCAATGGGAGCTAAATATTTTTCGTGTCAGCAAAGTTAGTCAGCCAAGGTTGGCATACTTTATGGAAAAGTCTCTATCTCTATTTTTTATTACATTCATTATATATGTATATTATATTTAACTTAATACACCCTCAACTTAATTGGTGTGATTCATTTTTATTAGTCAACAAAGTCGATGCCCATCCTTTATTCACTAAATTCTTGAGTGGGCCGTCATTCATGAATAACTAGTCACTTTTATTAAGTTTATTACTTAATGTATTTATTAAGTTACTGAGTCACGTTGGTCCTAATTTACATAAATTAATGCGCTCCAATGCCTTTATGAGGGCATAGCAGTGGAGTGGCGTGTGCACGTAATACATGTTATTTAGTGCTGGCCGGTTTAGTCAACCCCACCGCCTTCCGTCAGTGGTTTAGCATCTCGTCATATTTTTAGGTTTATACTTTGATTCTCACGATCTCAGACTTTAACCTTACTTGTTCGCCTTACTGTTAAACAGTTTCTGTAATAGTTTCACAATACTCACAGCCTAACGCGTCCTTCCTTATATAGTAAATAGGGGCGTTACCTATGCTAATTAGCAGCAGCTAGCGTAATGTCGAGTGGCACAGGTGCCCTCAATCAAGCGCCGTTTACGTCTGAATCCAATTTAGATCATTTTGAAGAGCATTGTCAGGAGTCTGTTGGTGAGTGGGGTCCATTTATCCAAACAAACAGCATCGACACTTGATATTTAAAATAGTTGAACGTACATAGCCAGAGTTGGCATGTTAGCTTTTTCTGCCATCTTTGTTTGTACGCCAGGTGACCTGTTATCACAGACCACCTGCGAAATGTGACGACGTCCCGTAACAGCTGGGTCAAAAGGTCGACATTTTCAAATATGAAAGCTACTTTGTTAAATTACGTTGTTACATTGTTGAATTTTGGTTGCATAAATTCACAAAACTGCTCTCAGTAGGATACGGTGTAACGCTACATCGCTACAGTACATACAGTAATATACTGCACAGCTAATTGTTAGTAGTTGACAGTCAGCAGTACTGCATAGTCTTTAAAATACAAACAGTGTTGATGTATTTCTTGTATTGGGCGTACCTCATGTTGTGTCCCGTGATGATTATTATTATTATTATTATTATTTACTATTTATTTAGCAAATGCTGCACCTGCTTGGCCCTTTTATTCCCACATAGCTCATATTTTTCCCATCAAATAAAAAGACAATTGCTACTACTTTTGTTTAGTTTTTTTGTCTGTGTGTTTATGAATAACAAATATGTAGTCAAACCATATCCTATGTGGCTGTTTAACTGATATGAAGAAACAAATAGTAGCGCTTATTTTACAATATTTACAGTATTGGCGCATGGCAGTGGAGGTCACATGATGTAGTCATTGATCTGTACAGTGACCATGAGAGAAGCATGTCATCTAACCTCATGTGTCGTCTGATCAGTTGCGGCGGATGCAGGAGATGCTGCAGAGGATTCAGGATCAAATGCACACTCAGAAGGACGCCTACTGACACATTGTGTCTTCCGCTTGAACTTTGACCTCCTGTCCTGTCCCACTGACCTCATCAGCTGCCCATCATGCACTCAGGAGGATGAGGTAAGAATGCTCGACCCTCCTCCTTGTAAATAGGAATAAGAAAAAAAAAAAGTGTCACATGAGTCATAAAACTATTTGAAGGTCTGCTATTGTTTTGAAGCAAACCTTTCTTGGTGCAGTTTTTTTTTTTTTTTAACTATCACAATAGACCAACATGGATATATAAATTACATTTTTATATGACATCCATATGTTTTTTTTTTCTCGACCTTTTTAATTTGTTCCTCCACTTAACAACACTGTTGTTAACCTGCTTTGCATGAGTTGACCAACTCACAACCAACCACAAAAACTACAACCTATGTTTTTCATTCCAATGTACCAAACCTCACATACGTGCATCACACACGCTAAAATACAATTGTACAAATCTAGCGGACGCAGCAGCGTAACATCTACACAAATGTCTTGGATTCTTTCTGGTCATATGTGACATGTTTGCATTGGACATTCATAGGGCTCAATCATAACTGCCCCATAGGCCTATTTAAAAATAAAAAATAAAAATAAAAAAAAGATTTGAATGGAAACGGAACCGTAAAGATTGCGAGAGGTTTGCAATCGCCGCTTCTATAAAATACATGATGTCAGAAGAGACCATTGTTACTGTACAAACACTTGACAGAGCCTGGTGATGTGAAAAGGCTTTCTGGTGTTATTTGTCTATTGGATGTCTTCTGAAGGCCACTCTGCTCGTCACAATGTTATTTATGGGCATTGAAACTAAGTGTTATATACTTAAATATATGGAGGGCAATGGACTTTAATCTATGCTTGATTGGCATTTTACTTACCGCCTTAACATACACTAATACTAACATTTTTGTCAACATCCTGGAATACTGCATTATGATATTGATTTAACATTTTGTATGCTTAATTTTAGAAACATTGTGAGTAAAAACCTCATTTGTTGAAATATTTTTTTCTGGCTGTTCCTAAATCAGTCGTTGCTTTTGGTGTCTATTGATAACATTTCCTTTTTTTTGTCTTCCTCCTCTTTGGAGTATATTTATGTTCTAAATGTACGAATGCAAATTGGATGGCTGAAAGAAATATGCAAACAGTTCTAATATGACAATAAAAATACAAATATTGCATAATTTAATGTGTCCATCTGTGCATTTTATTTAAGTTTTTCATGTGCTTTCTTTTGAAATGTTTGATTATTTTCAAAGTATTTTGGTTTCTAGGTGGACACATTGTCAGGTATGTGTTTGTGTAAGTTAACTCAAAAGGGTGAACATTTGTCAAAACATTCACCGCTACTGTGTTGCATGTGCTGTTATTTTTCTGACAAACACCACATGGTGGCGCTGCTATTCAAGGCCAAAGTTTGACTTCAAGTCGGATTGACTTGAAATTACTCACGGAGCAGCTCAATGCGCTGTACAAAACACCCACAGTAACATCAGGGTGTACCACTAAGTTTGGTGCACACCTTAAGCGGACTCGCAAGCTCATCTGGCGAATTTGAGCAAGATTGGTTGGAAAAACACTTCAAGCAAAATGTCTTTGCAGGGTCACAGGCAGGACTTGGCAAATAATTGGTTAAGTCATTGACCATTTGTCTAATGCAGGGGTGTCCAAAGTGTGGCCCGGGGGCCATTTGCGGCCTGCGGCACATTCTAAAAATATCATTTAACAAGAAAACTTAAAACAAAAACAAAACAGCAAAAATGGAATCGGCAGTAATCTTAGAGGAATAAAGTCAAAATATTAAAAGACAAAAGTTGTCATCAAAGAATAAAAAGTAATTTTATGACTGTCATATGAGGAAAAAATGTCATTTTCATAGCATGAAGGTGAAATATTAAAGAGACGTTTATTTTTAAAGTTGTTATATGAAAAAAAGTTAGTCCTAATTTTTGGAAAATTAGATTGTGGAAAAAGTTATGAGAATAAAGTTAAAATATTATGGGAATAAAGCCATAATTACAAGAAAATTTACATGAAGAAAGTTGAAATAGTTGGAAAATTACAAAATGAAACAGCAGAAATGGGGAAAAAAAACCAGCTGTGATTTTACGAGAATAAAGTCAAACTATTAAAGGGGAAATTATTAAACGAGAAAAGTCTACATTTTGCGAGAAAAAATCCGTAATATAAGGAAAATTTTTATTTTAGTAGCATATTTAAACTTTTTTCAAAGTAGTTATATATGAGGAAAAACAAAACAAAGTTGTAATTTTGGAAAATTTAGGTTGACAAATAAGTTATATTATGGGAATAAAGTCATTTTATGAGAACATTGAAGAAGAGTTAAAATATTTGAAAAATTACCCCCCCCCCCATATAACAAAATATCAAAGTATATCAAAGTGGCCCTTGGCCCTCGCTGGAATAAGTTTGGGCACCCCAGGTCTAATGGTTATAAAACTTTGAGGATGTCTGTATTGTATGTATGCTAGCATGTCTTCCAATGTATTTTGAGCGCCACAGTGTTGTTTATACTGTTTTTTTTTAACCTTCCATTGTAATGCGTCTGAGTATGCTGAAAAGCGCTATACAAATAAAAATGTATTATTTCACATCATTTACAGTTGTGAAAAAATGACGGTGATGCATTCAAATGCACTGCTTAATGACACAAATCTGTGTCATATTTATGCAAACATAAAAATAAGCTGAAGCAGACATTAGCAAACAAGTTTATTAACTCATGTTTTATATAGTTTTTTCATATAATTTTCCCAGCTTTTTACATCATAGTGAAATGTAAATTGAGCCCAGTTTTTAGAGGCTATTTACCAGTATAACTTTCTCCATAGGGAAAAAAACGAGCATGTTGTGAATGTCTTCCAAGTATCAGAATCAACTTTTAGACATTTTATGTTGGGCTCAAACATGTTTTCAAACTGAATTGGTTGCGTATCTAAAGCGCAACAAAGGTGACCGTTTTGTCTTTGCGCTTCCAATCCTTTGTGGAATCACAACAAAAACACAGACGTACACAGTTAGCACGAGTACAATGCTAAGTGGGTGTGTGCACTGCTGCTTCCCTCTGCTCTACTTGGCGTACATGGTCCCAATAAAACATATCACATTAAATGTACACTCAACATGAGAAGATACAACAACCAAAAAAAACAACAGAAAAATTACTTAACTTGACACTTTTGACACTTTAATATACTTTTAATAAAAAAAAGATAGGTCTGCTCCTCCACATCTTCTCGCAAGTCACAATATTGAAGAGAGCACAGCATGCCGATAAGTGCTATGATAACCACAGGTTGGATGCTCATCATTGAGGTTCACAGTGCTAATATTGGAAAATAATAAACAGCATGAGAGGTTTCCTTTCCACAAAAGGACATGAAATGAACTGCCAACGTCAATCTGACCTTAAATGCAACAGGACTCCTTGCTTGATTGGTTGTCAGTGGTAACACAACACTCTGTGGTCGTCTGCGCTAATGAAAATGTTCCAAATTTGTATTTACATTCAAAATCTGATGTTGGACTTGCTCAGCTCATTACTTTTAACTTGTTATTCATTTTAAAGCCAGTTCAAATAATAATGCCCTATTTGATAAAAAGGCTGTCGTGAGGTTTATTGTCATGTACAACTGCACTGGATCATATTCAGATAAATGTGATACAGTGGAACCTTGGTTTGCATCATTAATCCATTCCAGAACGTCCGACTCTAACCAAAACGTACTCTAACCAAATCCATTTTTCCCATAAGAAATGTCAATTCAATCAATCTTTCCAGAAAGCCTATCGTGTTAACACAAAACGTTTATTTTTGTTTTACAATTATAGTTTAACACGCATAGAACAATTCTAAATATACATAACCAATGAATGGAAGGGATAAATGAACATTTTAAGGTTACTTTTACCTTCATTGAAGACGAGAGACAAAGACATGATGTGGCAAATTAAACACCCTAACCGAGGTTCCACTGTATTAGAAATTCCTGTCAATTAAAAGTGAGCATTACTATCTTTCTGAAGGCAGTTGTTGATTGTACTGGTGACTTGTAGCTGGTGAATAGCGATTGATCAGAATTTGTGACAAACTCCATATTTCAATACCAACACTGTCTTCAGTGTAGATGTTACTATGCCATTAGGGGACAGCAGGGGGAGCCATTGCAGCATGCACGTCCCTGAGGACTGCAGCTCCAGTGCATCAAGGAGCATTCCGTCCATAATTTGGATGTGGCCCAGCAACATGGGTGTGTTAGAGGAAGGGACAGAGCTGGTGGTGGCTTGAAATGTGCTATTGGTTCATCTGCAGCAGGCTAGCTCCACCAGGACCTTCCCAAAGAGTCCCCTACATTTTCACTGTATGAACCAGTAAACATCACCGTTGTACAATAGTGAGTGGTGTGTGTCAGTCAGACTGCTGGTCACATGCTCTTCCTACATTCTGTGGATCTTTCCAGGCAACCTTTGCTAATGAGACGTCCTGCATGTGGTTGTCCTCCTGCTTTGATGTGTTTAAGTTCAGGCAAGCTTCAGAGTGCTGATGGGGAAGGAGGGCATGGTCACCATAGTAACGGGGTTGAGAACCGTCTGACCCACCAGCTGTGGGTGATGCGCCACCATCGTCTGTTTGCCCACGATGGTGGTCGGCTGGCCAGCCGCAGTACCGTTGACGTGGCCGAGGGTGTGCGCGATGTGGCTGATCAAGGCAGGCTGAGTGACGGCCACGGGTTGAGGGTAGAGGGTGGGCAGGTGTCGGCCTAGGTGGGCCACCGGGTGCACGGTTATGTGGCTGATAGGCGGCTGGCCAGGTGCTAACTGCACAGAGTTGGTGGGAGCGGTGGGCGCCAGGTGTGCTATGTGTTTGGGACCTGCCGTCTGGATGACGTGGTTGACCGCTTGGATGACCGACGGATGGGAAACAGACGCATGGGCAATAACTGTGGGGTGTATGCTAGGCTGGGCGGGGATGGGGGCCGGAGTGGGGGTAGAGGCAGCGCTGCATGCGGTAGATATTGGCAGGGCCACAGGCTTGGATGGTGGCTGTGGAGTGGGTGTCAGCTGGCATGGAGGCTGCAAAGGGGCTTTGTGCTGGATGGAGATATGCTGGCTGATGAAGGAGGGGGCAGGAGTGGTCTGGGTCAAGGTCTGTGTGGGTGTTGGCATCTTATGTAGCTCAGCTTTATGGACTTCAGGTACGCTGGGTGAGGTGCTCTGTGGTCTCATTGGAATGTCGTCGTCTTCGTCTTCATCATCCATGGCGTCTTCACCTTCTACAAGTACATGAACAACAATAGTATCATTGCGTTTGGTGCATGATAATGGCAGCTCATGATACTTGGCTCATGACAATATAGTATCATGATATTTGGCCAATGATAAAGTATCTTCCACAACAATAGTATGATTGTGACAGTATTGCAATATTTTTCCCGTGACAAAGATAGTAACATGATATTTGGCAAAATAGTGATATTTCCTGGATTATAACGATAGGCTAGGTGATATTTGGCCCATGATAACAACTGTATCACAATAATTGGCTCACGGCAATTACAGTATCACGGTACTTGAAAATGATAGCATCACAATAACGATACTACTGCAATATTTGTGAAGTATTTACATACAGTATATACGTTACACAATCACAGAATAACAACAGTATCTTGACAGTATTTTGTTATTTGGCCCATGATGATGATGATGATGATGATGATGATGATAGTATGGCAATATGTGGTGAATGATGATTTTTGTCCGAGTATGTGCCGTGGAAGCTCACCTGAGGCAGTGGAGGTGGAGGCCTGGTCCTCTTCAGGCTGCACCGTCTGACGGAGCACACGGTCGATCTCCACCACATCCATCCACTGGTTCAGCTCGTTCTTCAGCTCCTCTAGTTGCTGCTGCGTGGCTATCTTCTCTCGGGCCAGACGCTCCATGTCGTGCTCGTACTCTTTCTCCTTACGCTTCAATGTCTGCAAGAAAGCAAATGTGCAAAAGCCTTCAGACTATTTGCCTTTGTTTGGCAGTTAGCAGGCTGCTACCTGCTCCCTGGAGGATAACAAAGACAGGCGAGGTCACTATTCTTGGATGGTGGACAGGTCTGTATCTGTACCTTTATCCAGATACTCACCATGAGGTCATGGGGTTTGCAAACTAAGTGTCCTATTAGTTGGTGTCTAACGTCAGCCATTTTGAAACAAAGTTTTGTTTAAGGTGGTTTCCTTGGGAATGGTCTGTTCAACCCAAATGTAATGACATATAAGTTTTGGCATAACCTAATAAGAGTAATACGCAGGCAAGAGGATGTGTAGGTGGGAGGGGCTGAGCTTGTATGGAAAGTGGGTGGTGCTTCCAGGCAATGACTCTCTGACCCAGTTTCCCCCTCAGCAGACCAGTCAGCTGACACGCAACTAAACACACTTCCTCAATCAAAGTTGAAAGCCAGTAAGAACATTTCCCAAAGAGCAGATACCGTCAGGTTGTACTGGAGACGCAAATATGTTCTGACTACACATCTACATCCATGTGCGTAACTGAAGAGAACGGCAAAAACAGCACAGTGTGAAGTCAAGTTGCAGCAAGTCGATGAGTCAGGGTCATAAAAGCATTTCCTGATCAGATGGACTTCCTGCTTGTGTTCACTCTTCATGGGTGTGCATGCACGTCAG
The DNA here is from genome assembly GCF_027744805.1 of Dunckerocampus dactyliophorus. Taxonomy (NCBI): domain Eukaryota; kingdom Metazoa; phylum Chordata; class Actinopteri; order Syngnathiformes; family Syngnathidae; genus Dunckerocampus; species Dunckerocampus dactyliophorus. The sequence goes on from NC_072830.1 coordinate 23,419,682, forward strand.
TTTTAAAGTAAAGTGCATGTGCGAGTCAGTATTTGTTTAAGTAAAGGGCAGCTTTTGTCAGGCTGAGCACGTAAACACATGACCACATGGAGTGTCAAGAGAAAAACAGTCGGGCACCTGTCTTTGCAGTGGATTAGTGGTGCCATGCTCAACACAATACAGTACAACCTCTCATGGACCAAATACTAAGAAGATTGAGTGCAAATTTATTTTTTTGGGGGGGGGGGGGGGGGGGGGAAGATATGTGTATGTATATAAAGTGTGTATGTGTATAATATATATATATATATATATATGGCTAAATGAAAGTTATCACACTCCCATTACACTATTACCTACAACACAACGCTGTAGGCTGTTATTTGGTTAAATATAGCACTTTAATTGGTGCTGAACTTCTTTTTACAATTGTATGATGATTACTGTTAATGTTACTTAAAATGGTGACTTGAGGTTTTGTGACAGCAACAGCTTGATTTCAATACCCCCTTTTCCAAAGGGATAGAAATACAAACTGTTTCCTGACGACACGCTAGTCATCACTGGTTGTCATGGAAACAGCTCAAAGCTTTCCTCAGTAGCAGACCACTGATGCCAAGCAAATAGTGACAAAAATGATTGTCCTTGACAGTCTAGAACGCTGTAACAAGCTATGAGTCACGGAGATGGCGAGAGAGAGATGGTCGAGGTGCTCCACAAACACAGAGACCCACTGAACTGGCGTGTATGCATGTGTACGCGCGTGTGGGTGGCTGAGACGACGACGACGATGGCAACAAATGTGCTCGTCACCACAGAAACGCACGCAACCTGAGAAGCTGCTCTAGAAGCAGATGGCTCCCACATGGCATCCTGCTAATCGTGTCGCTGTGTTGCTGGGACATCAGGTTCCAAGTACCTTTTGTCTCCTTGCACATGACTGACACGTCGCCCCCCCCTCACACCTTCAGCCCAACCTCTACTTTGTTTGTGCGTGTGGAAATCTAGATCGCAGGGATAGGCTGCATTGAGAGTGTGTGCGTGTGTGTCTGTGAAGGTAAACACACTAGCTGTCACAAGCAATGCAAGTGGCGTGCACATGGCTCACAGATAAGGAGAGGGGGGAGGGGCAAGGCAGGCCACTCAACTCGTGCTGAGGACAAACTGTGCTTTGCGCATGCTCTTAAAGGGCCAGCAGCAGGGCGTAAGGCCACGTTGCAGACACGCTGCTGAAGCCTCTCGTCTCGGGCCGAAGCTTGACTGGTCTTGTGACTGTGTGCTGACCGTAAAGCCTCCCCTTGCTGCGCCTTCCAGCAGGAACACTTCACGTGGTGCCTGACAGCTCACAATTAAAGCTTTGTGTGTGCGTACGTGCGTGTATATAAAATCACCTTGCCTCACTTTTCTCTGTACAGTTCAACACTACGCTAAATTTTCAGGTCACAATATATTTGCCTGTAGAGAGTAGTTTGTTAAAGCCTTACATAAAAGCAACAATAACAATAATGTGGCAACCTGGAAGTTATGTGCGGTGTTAAGTTGTCCGTGAGGCCGTGAATGGGACAGGCAGCGCTGTGTGTGTTGAGACAGCTACGTTCGCTGATATTCTTCTAGCTACATTTGCTGATATTCTTTTGCCGTGGTTGCATATTGAAGCAAATAGAGCTCTGGTATGTGATATGCGACATGTCACTTAGAAAATTGTCTTTTTGTGTGATTGGATTCTCATGCTGAGACTGAAATGACTACATATGATTATGATAGCATTGTCTTTTACAGTCAGGCCTCAAACTAATAAATGAAGTCATTTTTACAGAGGTCAGTGAACACGTGGATTTTGTGCAGAAGAAACACGTTCAGTGTTTTTGGGAGGAAGGAGAAAGCGAGCCTCGTGTTTACAGCTCTGCGTTGCCTGCCTGCTGTTGGCAGCTAAGCCTGCGAGTACGCGGAGTCCTGCTCCGCTGCTGCAGCAGCACCGGAAAAGGGGAAAGAGCACGGGGGGGTGACGTCACGCGGCCCAGACTAGCCATGTGCTCACTCTTCATGTGCCCTTAAAAGCTCAGCGAGGCCGCGAGGGAGGGGCTGAGCAGGTGGGAGGACTTCTACTGCAGCGAGAATTGTTTTACAGCTTCTAGAGAATGGATGACTATTTCACATTCCACATGAATAGGAGGCAAGGCAGCAGACTGGCACACATCAATGTATTGCATGTTTGTACAGTATTTGTATATGGTGCAAAAACACCAGTTGTGTTTGGTCAGATGTCATCGACATACACAGCATATTTGCGATTTGTGGAAATTTCATCGTTTTTCTCCGTATATAGGCCATTTTTCTTCTGCAGAAAACACAACCCTTTGTCAAAAATAGACATTTTTATGGGTGTCATTTGCAGGTTGTCTGAGAAGGTACCTCCTAGTGTACTGATGAATCATCCTTTTAGGTTATAGCCTGCTTGCATTAAGTCCACACTTCACCACAGCTGGTCACCACTTAAATACTCAATACACATACAAATACAAATATAAGGTATTCACCAAACTGAAGACAGACCTGCCAGGAGGTATCTTACCCGGCTAAAACCCTCTGTTTTAAATTAGTAGCCTATGTGTAATAAGACACATGATTTTTAAAAAATATATCAGATGCTTCATTGTGTGATTTGCTTCTTAAGTGTGTGACCACCTTTGCCGTATACCCCGAGGCAGAGCATCCATCCTAAATGTGCTCAATGGGTGACATGTCGGGTTATGCTGGCCATGCAAGTACTGGGATGTTTTCAGCTTCCAGGAATTGTGTACAGATCCTTGCAACATGGGGTCGTGCATTATCATGCTGCAACATGAGGTGATGTCTTGTGGATGAATGACACAACAATGGGCCTCAGGCTCTTGTCACAGTATCTCTGTGCATTCATACTAGCATCAATACAGTAAAATGCTAATGTGTTGTGGATGAACTGGCCCATTGTGGCAGTGGGGTTGTGGTATAGGTAGGCCCGTATGTTTTATGGAGAAAAAAGGTGCATTTTATTGACGGCAGTTTGAAGAGAGTGAGCATGTTTGGGATGCTCTGGATCGGCTTTTATGGTATATGAGGTAAATGGTGGTCACACCACATACTGACTGGTTTTCGGACCCCCGGACCACCCCAATACGGTACATTCTGCAGAGGCCTTTTGTCGCGGCCAACCTAAGCCACACCTGTACAATAATCATGCTGTCTCATCAGCATCTTGATATGCCACACCTGTGAGGTGGCTAGATTATGAATGATGAATGCTCACTAACACAGATTTAGACAGATTTGTGAATAATATTTGAGAGAGATCGGCCTTTTGTGTACATAAAGGTTTTACATCTTATCAGCTCATGAAAAATGGTAGCCAAAACAAAAGTGTTGCATTCATATTTTTGTTGAGTATATATATCACACCAGACGCTGGGGCGGACGTCGTCACGTATCTAATCATTTGATAGCAGGAAGCCGCGTCCTGCATTGATGGGTTCTGTGTGACAAATGCTATGTTGCGTCTATTTGCAGGAATCTGTGTGCAAGAGGCTCAAGGGTTGTGGCCTCTTGTGACCATCTCAATTCTGCCAACAGAAGAGATAAGACAGCACATCAGCTGAGCCTAAAGCCTCTTAAGTCAAACCTCACCTGAGCTACTCACTGTAAGCTAACGTGTGTTATTCATGTGTGCATGCTTATAGACAAACATTCATACATGCTAAAATATGAACATGTGATGGCATCGCCATCACTCAAGACAATCATATCTCTTCTTAAAGATGGGTGAGCTACACAAACACTTATTATAGAACATACAAGTATTATAGGTGAGCTTGTGGACAGTAGTCATAGCACTTACTAACATCCCATCAGATTATACCAATTTCATTGTGACACCACTCACCGCACCGAGGACTGCAGTGCAATATAGTCAAGTTGATCCTTATCAGAACCTTTCATTTCTATTATCTGCAAATGAGCTTGTTTTGGTGAAACAGGATGACTTGTTACTATTTTAAGTAACAAGTCCAGTTACTATTTCTCACCCATACTAAAACCGTGTCTAGGCTGTCATATTTTTGGCCCCTCACTGTTTTGTTTTGCATCTCTGGTGCTCATTTGTAAAAAGGGGTGGGGGAGTGGGGTGTCAACACCCTCCCACCATGTTGCCTAATCAGAGAGGGAGTGTGCAGCAGGAGGGAGATAGGGTGACGAGTTCTGTACCCACACTGCCCTACTTTCCCTCCATATTCACACTGCAGCTTCTTAGCATTGAGCCTGATTGTTTTTCCACAAGTCCTTATTAAGAATCTTCTTATTGCGTGTATAGACACCACATCTCCACTGTCTTCAAACTAGTCACAGCCGGATTGTGTTTCTAATATCTTGAGTGTGTAAGAAACAGGAGAAGATGTTTGACAGGTTTAAGCTGTGCCCCCCAGAACCTACAGATAGGATACAAACGAAATCCTCACAACTTACAGGAAAAAAGTCCAGCTGTGAAGCTTTGGACCAGCTGTTCCACACATCATGAGTCATAGACACTAATGGGAGTTGGGTAGTAACACAGCTCTTGTATTAGATCAGGGGTGCCCATTACGTCGATCGCGAGCTACCGGTCGAATGGGCATATTTCACACAATTGCAAATAGTGATTAATCATAATTAATTTGAAAACCGATTAATTTCATTACAATTTTTAATCATTTGACAGCCCTAGTGTTCGGTATAGTAGTTTCAAAGCTTACCAGTTAGATTTTAAAATTTCAAGTTTGGCTTGTAACTTACAAGCTGAAAAAGCGTGCACCCCTGATATACACGTACAATGTACATAAAATACTCATATTTCTAAATATACTAAATATACATATTCTCTGTTTATAAGAGGTGGTAGATTTTGGAACTTGGTCATTTTAAAAGTAGCTCACAGGCTGAAAAAGTGTGAACATTACTGTATTAGATTGTGTACCTACCAAATTGTCCTATAAGATAATTTTTGCTGCTACAAAGATAACAATTATAGTACTATGGGAAAACAAAACAAACAATGAACACAAGTACAAGTACAAGTACAAGTGTGTCTATGTAGAGACAGTTATACAAGCTCTGGTGGCTTTGTAGTTAGCGACGACTGTCAACACTGTGAGCCAACACAAAGAGGAGCGGGCAATACTGACAAACATGTAAAGAAAGCTTCTGCCTTAATGACAAACTATGCGACCCACTTTGAAATTCTGAGACAAGAACGATGACAGACTCAAAAGCTGATTAGATCCTTTAAACGGGAAGTCACAGGTCATCTTTGAAGTCCGCTTTTGTATGTTTGGAGCACTGCATTGCATGTGATCTCAGACATCTACACATCAACTTTTACTCCCAAGGTATAAAATACCTGGAGCACAGTGTCTTAGATCTACAGATATTTTTAAAAATGCATATTTTTTAATGCATTTTGGCCTCTCGTCCACGTGTGTGTGTGTGTGTGCGCAAAAGTGAGCTTTTTGGTTTGGTTTCACAACATGACGTTAAAATCTTACAAGTGTTTGTTTCATTTTGTGCAGCCGTAGACATGCGTGCATGCGGCTTGTGACAACCTGCACAGGTGATTGGAAAAAATCTAACAAAACAATGATGATGTTTCCTGGGCTCCATGCAAGTGTGTACTGTATTTTAATTTTTTTTTTTTTACTCCACTCATGTGGAAGGACATTTGTCTTAACACCAGTGTGTAAATGTGTGAAAAATAATCTTTGTCCAGATACTGTATTATAGATAATGTATTGTACAACTTGGAACCTATTTTGTCCCATAAGAAGTTTGGAAAAGCAAGCAGTGTCCACATCCTCTTACCTGGATGTACCTCAGAGCACTTCTCAGCACGCTCAGATTAGAAGTCTTCTTCTCATCGATGTTGGGAATGTTCTTCTTCAGTGTCTCGAAACACTCCTTCAGGTGGGCTCGTCTGACAGACAGAACACACACTTGAAACAACACACCAGTGGGACTTTAGTTCAGCCGTTTCTTAAAAGATATCCTACAAGAAGAATCACGTGCTTTTTAAAAAAGGACCACTTAAAAGGAGGAGGAGGTCGAACTCACCTGTTCTTCTCAAGCTTGTTATGCACTTCTCTTGTGCCTGCCCTGTAGGAATATATACCACAACGCATTACAACAGGAGCACTTCAGTTATTTATATTATTATTCTTAAACACCAAGGAAACCTGCATGCTGCAAGCCCATGTCATCAAGACAATACCATCATATCATGTACGACATGACGTGAGACTCACAAAGACGTGTCTTTTTTTGTTTGTTTTACAGTGGTTAACTTAGTTTTACACTACCATTTAAAAATATTACATAATACGTTCATTATTGTTTAACACAGTATGAGTGCTTTGTTTCCACCTGTTACAATTAACAGTGGTTAAGTTCTTTTTAAGCTTGTATGAGTTAAAAGGAACACGGCACCCATCATCCACAATCCTTATGTAAGACATGAACACGTCCTTCTCTTTTCTGTGCGTTCTCAAATTAGAAAAACTGATCAAAAGAGGCAGCTCATTAATGGACAAACCAATTCCGCCTAGAAATAGTTGCATCCCATTACGTCCCATCTTGGCTGCCTCTTTATCTGTTTTTATATCTTTTGAACACACACAAAAGAGAGACGTGTTCATGGCCCACATAAGGATTGTGGATTATGGGCAAAATCTAAAAAAAGTGCACATAATGAAATTAATCACTTAAATCACAAAACCACAAAACTTTTTTGTGTTTGGGCTTCCCAAATGCTAATATTGTCCGATTTGTCTGTGATTATCTTTGGATTTGTGCATAGATTGACAGCACAGATGCATTCACTACAAATACAAATACAAATACAAATACAAATACACTACCATGGACCGGCTGAATGTCATTTTATTTAAATGTAAAAACTCTTACCCCCCAGGCCTTTTCTTGAGGTCGAGCAAGCGTCCGTCGTCAGGACTCCCTCCCCGGCTAGTGGGGCTGTTGGCTAGGGCGGCCGGCTGTAGTGCCTGGGGGGTTACAGCGGGCTGCTGTGGGGGTGTGACGATGGACCCAGAATATTCTTGGAGCGTCTGCTGCTGTACATTAGTGTTACTGGCGTGGGGGAGAATCTGCGAGGGGTGGTTCTGGTGGTTCTCTCTGGGCTGCTTGTGGTTCAGGTCATCAGATTTGGATTGGGGAGAGCGTGGGGCAGCAACACTTTGCTCTTGAGGAGAAGGGGGTTCCCTTTTGGGGGAGGCCACCGGTGGAGCAGCTGGATGAGAGAGCATGGCCACTGGAAGGGCAGGTGAGTCTGCTGGATTGGGTGTGACCAACGGGATGGGGATGACTGCGACCGGCATGGAGGGGGGAGGCAGAGAAGGGGGCATGGGTGCAGGGGGGTGCTCAGAGGAGAGTACCTCTGCTTTAAAGACATTGTTGATGTAGCCCATAGATGTGTAGTTGTTCAGATGGATGTGTCTTTGCTCTGTCAGCTGATCCAGTCGCAGTTTTTCTTTCAGTTCATCCTCTGTGGAATACAGTGAACACGCGTCATCTATGTTACACACTTTAAAATGACACCATTTAACAACACAAGTCATCTGTCTCAGCTCATGCTGGTCATTACAGACATTGCACCACCACTGGCATACACCTGCCCTGTTGTCTGTCCAATAACATTACTCCTAATCGCCTTACTGTGCCATAGCACAGCTCAAAACCCACACAGCAGCTCCAGATGAAGTAGGGAGTTAAGCTCAGGTGATTAATAACAAACGCAGGCCTGTGATCAACTTGTTTACACTATTAAAAACCTGTTTTCATTGCACAAACACACCAGCGGACAAAATGTTAAAGTATCAGCTTCATATTAAATTTATTAATGTCCAATCACATTCACGTGTACTTGTGACGTATGGATTTTATGAAAGCCTGGGTCTGGTTGCTATGGCAGCTGTGATGTCAAACACTGGCCTTGGTAACTAGAATTGCACCCTGTAGACTCCCGCATGGTGTCACACTTTTCAATCTGATTCATTGTGTGTGTAAATAAAGGGTAATGTTTGGTGTACATGCCTCCATACATGGCAGAATCCATGTGAAGGACTTCCAAAATAAGAGCGATTATATAATGACTGTCCTAATTTCCTACATACAGTGACCTGCTCCAGTACACACAGCAGCTCTGAGGAGGAAGACTTCTTAAATGGCAGACGTGTGGCAGGAGCCACAGAAAAAACGCAGACTATGAGGTGTCACTCCAAGACTATCCTGACCACCTCTCTTACCCGCCACACACTCGATTAATGCTACATCATAATGTATTCATAATGTACTGTTCAACGCCCATATTTTTATATAACTTGCATTGCGCATTAATTATTTGATTGAGGAGCAGCTAGAAAAGCAAATTCACGCCATAGAAGACAGTATTTGTATTCAGTTTGACATGTTCAACTGTCCCCAAAGCACCCATGAAGTTGTTTTCTTCAAAAGGTTTCAAATCTGTGTGGTAGTGACACATCTTGCTGTTACTCAATCTTCGTAGAGGGCTTGACTAAGCGCGCACGTGGTGAAAAAGGCGTGGTTTTAACGGGGTCTTAAGCAATAGGGGCGTGTCTGGTCGCTATACGTCATGGACAGACGGCGCACTCGGCGGAGTTTATTTTCTCTAAATACAAACAAAGCAAGGTTGTAACCTGTGGCGCACTGACTTGTTTAAAAGCTCATGTCCACGTCGTGACTGGCAGACAACACGGGCGCATGTGGGGGAAACATGACAGGAAAATGTCATTTGATCCCGGCCACGCAAAAAAAGCGCTTGGCACTCCAGTGACACCGCCCCATTAGCATTATCACCCCTTTCAAAACGTTACTAGAAACACGACAGCTTTGCTTTGCAAGCAAAGAAGAAACAATTCACACATAACGTGTTTGTCAATAAAGCCATATCATAGTGAAAACAAACTTAAGGAGTAAATGTATGGCGGCAAAAATGCCAATAAAATAAAACATCTTACCACCTGCTCTCTGTTGCTGGGCTTGCAATTCCAAAAACTTGGCAGCTTCCAGAAGCGTTTCGATGCTCATTTCTGGTCCCCTTACGGAATACAAGCTAAGGTAAAACCGAATAAAGGAAGGCCGATGTAGTGAACGACTGTGAAGGAGAAAGAGAGAGATCCCCGCGCTAAGGAGGCAGGAACGGGGTAACCGGACACCCCCTGAGTGGAAACTAGCACTGGGGGGGAGAAGTTCCTAACAAGATGGCGCTCAAAGTAGTAGGAACAAATAAGGTTTGTGAATCACGCAGCGCTAGTAACCGCCCACTGACACGAACACTCCCTCTGTGAGCACGCCGAGGGACTGCTACAAAACACGGAATTTTGATCCGGGAATCGACGGATGACTGATGTAATGAAAACTACATCATATAAAAAATGTTTGTTAGCGACATGCTAACAGAAGCTTGGCCACGCGCTGTCTTTTGCAGCGACTTTGCAAAATGTTTAGTTGATACAATTCATCGTTGTGTCACAACCCATAAGTACTATCGACAAGCCCGGAGGTACTTTCGTAATGTACGTTTGGTAGCGTTTCACGTAACTATAGTGACGCACTTCGACGCTTTGATATGCTTTATCACGTAAAAAAATGCTGACTTGTGTGACGGAATTATAGCAACAAAAACATGGAACGCTGACTCTGTCGAAACCAAAAACACCAAAGCGAAACAAGTCCCTCATGTGGCCATTCAGAGGTACTGCATGTGTAAAACTAGTAATTCCAGTGTGGCTTTTGCAGTCCACTTATAAGGTCGAGAAAATCCTACATTAGGAAATCCTGCTTTCTCACACGCAAACAATCAGAAACAAAACAGACAATTTCATAAACACATTTATTCCAAACGTTTTGGCATTTTAAAACATACAAAAGAAAATAGTGATTGCAACAAAGTTGAACAAATGTGTGGTCACAGTATGGTAACAAATAGAATAGTTTCCACATGCAGTATAAAATCACCATGACGGATCAGGAATTTGCAACAGACTTTAAAAGCGTGTTCCTTAGAAACGTGCACAGCTGGTTCATCAGGTCTTTATTGTGACCCTCCACCCAGTGCAACTCGATCACTGCATTGCTGTCTTCATGCAACACATTGAGCAGACACTTAAACAGGAAGTGTTCCACTGACCCCAGACTGCCTGATGGTTTTAATGGGGGCTCACTTGCTGCTGCAGGGCTGTCCTTTGGCCAACAAGTTTTTGCAGGACAGGCCCCAGGCTCTGTTTCTATACGTTCAGCTGCAATCTTTTCCAAGATCTCCTTTTCTGCTCCACCTGCGGCGTGTGATTCTACCAAAACACTTTCAGCTGGAGGGGATCCATTGCCAATATGCTCTGCAGGTGGCCGCTGGTCAGCTGACTGCTGTGAGGGATCCTCCCGCTTGTTTTGGCTAAGTGGCGGTGTGGATGTAGCAGCTGCTACCACGGCACCTTGAGGTGCTCTGGGCAGCTCTCGCAATTGGCGAGTTTGCTCGCGTCGCTTCTGCCGTCCGTGGATCCAAGTGTTTTCCACAGCAGTCAGGAGGAGGCTCTGCTCCTGCTCTCGGCACGGAACACGTTTGTGTAGCACCTACACGTCCAATAAACAAAGTGCATTTCAACCAAGTTTCAATACAGTAACTTCCTGGCCTCAGTCAACAGTGACTAACTCACCCGAAGCTCAGTCAGCGTCTTCTCAAGCAGGGTTGTGATGGCGTCCGCAGGATGGCATCCAGTGCAACCCAGAGCACGGGCTCTTATCTGGAGTTCTTTGAGAGCCACCTGTGGGAGTGTGAACGACAGAGGCTTCCGCGCTTTCTCCAGTTTGCGCTTCTTACTGGGAGGCGACTAACATAGACCCAAGGAGAAACCAACAAAGGAGAGAGAGTTTGAATACATTCTTCAATAAATAGACAGGATTTTCAAGATGGGCAAAATGATACATTCAGGTTAAATCTTGGACACCTACACCTTTTGCTGAAGGTTCTAGCAGGTCTTTTAACTTGACAGTGCCAAGCTCTATTAGCTTGCTTCTTGTTGGTGATCATGACTGACTGCAGCTGGTAGTTTTTCTACCAGCATAAAGCGGATGTATTTGAATGAAGCAATACCCACAACAGTGGGAAAGTCCAAGGGACTCACACAGAGAGGTGCAAGCCCAAACTGAAACCCTGAGCCACCTGGCTGTGAGGCAGAGCGGCTAGCCATATGCGCCACCGTGCTGCCACTATCCTGTTTCATGAACCAGACACTGAAAAAGGAACTTGTTGCAACGTGTCTATCCTGGCTGCTCCGTATAATATGGCTTGGTCCACAATAAATTACAATAACACAAAAAAGCCACATCATAAATAAATGTTTTGTTGTTGTTGCACAGTCAAACCTCGGTTTTCGTACGCCATGGTTGTCAGTCCAAATTTTTGCCAAAATTTTGCTTCAGTTTTTGTACAATATCACATTGAACAAACTAGTCCGTTTGCCCTGTGCTGTATCGTTTTGTGAAATCCCTTGCCCAAACAAAGCAATTGGAAGAGGATGGAGGGCTCTATCCAACATGGACACAAGAGGGAGCTCCAGCCACACGGTCACCACCTGGACGTGCAGTGACTAACTGCTCCTTCTAATGCCCTCTGATGTCAACGCTGTAATGGCGCTTGTGTTCATTAAACCCAGCCCTGCAATGCCACAGCCTGGGTGTTACGTGTCACTCAGGATGCTCTGTCGGCTGGCAGGAGGGTGGGGAAGGAGACCAGAGGGTCCGCAGTGATGGGGCAGACGGCATGGCTGACTGGCCTACAACCAGCAGAGTGAAGGAGCAGGCGGTGACCTTCACAGGTCGCCACTGTTGTGTGAGGCAGGCAGACTTGTGTTGCGGAATGAATAAAGTCAGCAATATTTATTTCCTCTCTTCCAGAGCAAAGTCTTTTACAGACAAAAGAATTAGTGGGAGAAGCACGTTTCACTATGACACAATGCAATGGAACACCACTGCAAAGTGTCAACTACAAAACTAATCAATTAATACCTCTCAGACCGTGTCAATCAAAGCCAGAATTACTAATCTGGTCATTTGATGCTCTTGGTTTTAGGCCAGTTATGTTCTCTGGAGACATACAGCACATTTACACACCACTGACGTGCTTAATTAGGGGCTTTGTGAAGGATGGTGCCTTATCTTCATGTTAATACAGCTTCTTCCACCTGTCTTCAACCCCCTCACATCCTCAGAGCTATTATTATTATTATGACAAACACAAAAATCAATTAAATCTCTCAAGCAAAACCTGTTTGTCAAAGGCAAGCTTGACGTGTATACAACATGTGGTCCTAATGCAACCGTTTTGCTGCTTTCCTATTCCATGAACAAACCTACTGTCTATATCCAACACAACAGACCATCTTGGCCATGACACGTGCGCGCACACGCACACAGAAACAGCAGTGTTCGGCCCCACGGCTCAGATAGACCAGCGTCTAATGTGTGTGCGTGTACACTTACACTGTAATGTGTGGCCATCCATGTAGTCGTGTATTGTCTGAAGAAACGCTTCTTTAAGGCTTCATAGATAAATGGGAAAGTGTCCACTGGTCTGATTGGTACTAAAGGGGTTAAGTAGGTCACAGTTGCATTGGATTCACATACAGTACGTTTAAGACTACAATACTACATCTAATATTAATGAGCCTGCCGCGTGCACACACACGTATAGCTGACGTCCATAGGAAGACAGAATTAGTCAACCATGATGCATGGCATTCTGCGTGCAGCAGCCACTGTCAAGTAAACATATGTGTGGATGTGGGGCGGGGGGTGGGGGGCTTCACAGGAAGAATGTAGGCCAATCATTCTGCTCAACTGCTTTTCTGCTAGAAAGGCCAAAACAGTCTAGTGGAACAACGCACAAAAACACCACCACTCCCCACACAACTCACTTCCAGTTGCTTCTCTTTGGTGACATCACCATCATTCCTGATGATGTTTACTGCTTCGTACATCACCAACACTCTCACTGTCCACACAAGACAAAAGCCAGTGTGCGTGCACATTTCTCGCCCTGGCAACTGTTGCCAGGCTACTGCAAAGCTAAAAGCACATAAAGCTCTCCCTGGAGGAGGAATAAGAGCGTGTGATGGAAGAGTGAAAGGCACCGTTAAGAGGAGGTGTGTTACAGAAGAGAGATTGATTTGGGATTTTACAAAAAGTTAACCAGCAGGGGGAGACGAGCCTGAGCACTCAAGTGACCCACCACAGGCCTGCAAAGACTTACTGGAACAATGACATCATCATAGAAGCTCCAGGCCAGCGCCCACCGCATGGTGCGTCCCTGGCAGAACTCTGTGTGCGTCACTTTGGGTACCTGAAAACAGACAAAACTGTCACCACTCTCATGCTAGCTCTAGCTGAATGCTACAATAACAGCAAGAGGTTTGCTGGTTGATAGGTTACTTAGTCTGCGAGATTACACTACACGGACCTGCCAACCCCCACCTACTTGAAAAAAAAATGTCTTTTTACAAAATAAAAAGCCTTTTTATTTCGTAAAAAGACAAAAAGACACATATTCCAAGAGAAAGCTTTGTGTTATTATTACAAGTAGTTCATATCAAGTTTATCTATTCCTCGTTACATGAGCCTTTTGTTCTATTTTTTTTACATTTTTGCTGTTTTTTTTGTTTACATTTTATTTCTACAGTGTGCTGCGGGCCAAGAAAAAAAAAAAAAAGAGCCACGGGTCGCAAATGGTCCCTGGGCCACACTTTGGACACCCCTGCTTTTTTCCAGCGTTGTTAGCTTCCTGTCACGAGCAAGCGAGAGAAGGGGAGTGTTACTGCAGTCAGAAGAGATCAGAGGAAATCGGAGGATAAGGTGTTTGGCGCTGGGCTGTCCGTCCTCTGAGTGAGTAATATACACACACAGGAAATACTGTACCACAAGCAGATTCTTAAAAGTACTCTACTTTGTATCATAATGTCACAACTGACTTGCTATGCACGCATAAAATCACAGATAAAAATCTGAACACTGATGGAGCAGACAACCTCTCAAGTGTATACGTGATGTGTGAAACAGCGGTGCATTGGAGCATTTAGTGAACCATTGCTTGATGGCAGAGGCACTGGACGTGCTCGGTCGTCGGCCCATCGGGGTCAGTGAGCTCTGTGCTTCCTAACTGTGGGTGAGAAGTAGGAAGTGTGGAGTTTTGATGTGACAAAGCAACACACAGTATCGTGGCAAACGCCTTGTGCAAATGGAGCACTTTGCAACCTGACAAAACTGCTTGAGAGTGACTAAAGTGACATTTCCACCGAGCAGTGCAGTTCAGTTCAGTTCCACTCAAAAGGGCACAATTTGGAACGGTCAAAGAACATTTGCTGCACAGAAACACACAGGGGGACATGAAGACACTCAAAAACGCACTAAGAAGTGATTAAAGAATTAGCATATTAACACCGCTTTTACATTTAGATACAAGTCTCCTCCCTGGATGCTTGCCAAAGCTGCACTCGTGCTGATGAACAGCCAGAGCAGAAGGAACCCTCATGAGGGTGCAGGTGCAGGGTACCAGAGGACCGGGTGTCTCCATCTTTGAAGCATGTGAGAGAGGTGACTGGCACGGGACTACAAGGCTTATGCTTTCAGGAGTCATGAGCTGGGCTATTAGTTCCGGCTAATGACACTCATGGCTGTTTAGCTGCACCGTGCCTTGTGAGTCAGTCATGCACTGCTAGCAGAAATTAGCTCATTCATGGCTCGCTTGTGACACGTTAGTCAGACGTATTTGCACATTTTGGTCCCTCTAACATCAACAATAGGAAGTGCTATCTATATTGTGTGTTTACATGCACAGTCATCGTGGTACTGACACTCAAGTTGGCTACTATTGTTTTAGAGTGGACTTGCATGGAGTGATTTATTTATTAAGTATATCCACCTCCATGGCCGCACGGTGGCCTAGTGGTTAGCATGTTGGCGGGAAATCAGGAAAATCTGGGTTCGAATCTCCGTTGGGCATCACTGTGAGGAGTTTGCATGTTCATGCGTGGAGTTTTCTCCGGGTACTCCCACATTCCAAAAACATGCATGTTAGGTTAATTGGCGACTCTAAATTGTCCATAATGAATGGTTGTTTGTCTATACAGTATGTGCCCTGCGATTGACTGGCGACCGGTCCAGGGTGTGCCCCGCCTCTCGCCCAAAGTCAGCTGAGATAGGTTCTGGCATACCTGTGAAAATGTGTAACCACTTTCATAGGTTTGCCCTCAGGTACTGGTGCAAAGATGGCACAATGAAAACATTTGTATCAGATGGACTACTCACCCCTTGCTTCCTCAGCTCTTCTTTCAGCGGTGCCAGGCTACATTTTTTCCCAAGCATGCAACTGTACCACCTGCAAAAAAACATCCAGAGAAGTAAAACACATGATGCTTTAAAGCTATGGAAATGCTTTTGTTGTTGTTGGGTTTTTTTTGGTGTTTTTTTTTAAATATGCCCCCTACCCACAGTACAAGGTCTGTTAAGTATTCAGGTATAATATGAAGCACATTGAGGCTACGCCATGTGACTCTTCAAACTGGGAACATTATCGTCATCTGGCTGGTCTTCAAACATTTGAAACATTTACACTTTGTTGCTGTAAGCTGCGCCTCCCTCAGGGTTCCAACGGATTTGACATTTCAAGAATTCAGACTTGTTCCAGACACAGTAGATAGACGTGCATCATGAGAGCTGCAACAATTCATTGATGAATCGATGATTCATTGCTTCATTGGATAAGCAATAAGCAATTCATCAAAAACAATTTAGGCTCTTATTTAAAAAAATATAAATATCCTCTGATTTTCGCCTGTCCAATACGAATATATTTTCCTTTGTCATACATGAAAGCAGACCTATTGTCTTTGTGTTTTAGCAAAGAAAGATGCACACATATAAGCTTTGACTTTGGACAACAGCGATGGACATGTTTGCCTCTTCTCTGATATGTTATGAACTAAACCACTGCTTGGGTTTGGTTCATATTGATTTGGTCCATCGAGGGCATAACCGATACCTCCACAGTTGCAGCGCTAGAATCATGTAAATAAATTATGGAATGAATCATTTGTTGTCATTATTCGGAATATGTATGCCATTATGTTGTCATATCTTTTCCAGAAGATTATAGCTGGGTAATGTAGCGAATACAAAGGGTTGGAGGAGGATAAGAGCAGAGGGCTGGACATTCAACTTGTCCATCTTCCCAAATGTTGTCGTTTCTGCCGATGTTGACACCAGTGTACAGCAGTTTGCAGTAATGAATTGGTGCACGACATCAACTAAGGAAGTATGGGATTTGTGAGGCATTTTCCCAGTTGATCAAATAAAGAAGCCAGTTACTAATGTCTGCAAGCACAATCACATTCACCTCATTCATATTAGAAATGTGCTTGCGTTACCAGGCTCTGAACGGATGTTTTCACTGAGGTCAACTAATAAATGACAGTGAGCCATCATTGGACTACGTGGCGTAGTGTTCTGTGGAGCTGTACATGTGACGTCCCTTTTAATTAGCAGCGTCAATACAAACTACTATATTGGGGGGAAAAAAGGTCATAATGTCCATTTGACAATGAAAATGCTGAGTTGAGTGTGTCGGAGTGTGTGGCTGCGTGCATGAGGTGACACAATGAAAAAAGTAGCATTGATAGTGCCAGATGTGGAACAGCCCCACACTTTTTACTTTTTGAGTGTGCAGCTGCAAAAAAGATGCTGATCATGAACATGCTCGCTTTTTGAAGTGCAGCTGTGTCACCTTTTTTTTTTTTTTAAACCAGAGAATATCATCATATCAATGGTATGATAAATTGAGATCATTATCTTCTTCTAAAGTGTACTTTTGCACATGTTGTATTGAAAAAATGGGGGCAGGGTGGTGAGGGTGTTGAGTCTCAATGGGCCAATTGGTGTAGCTGGCGGTGTTGCCATGGACACCTGCTGGCTCTTTTTGTCCCAACATGCCTTTTAGGAGTGACAGCCGGCTGCGGTTGGCTTAGCCGGAATGCCAAACCTCAAAATGAAGGGTTTGTTTTTACGCTCTGTCTTGCCTGTTAACAGGCATCAGAGTCACTAGGGCAGACAGGTGTTAACATCTTCTGACATTTCTCACACACACACACACACACACACACACACACACACACACACACACACACACACACACACACACACACACACACATGTGTGGCATGTCTAATTTTTTTTAATAGTTGAATACAAGAGCTCCCTCTCCCTCTGCTTCCCCGGTGACAGCACTGTGACAAAGGGGGGGTGGGGGGTGGGTGTTGAAGTGGCGCCGGTCGGAGACTTTCCCTCCCACCCAAACACAGCTGTTCCCTGTGGGCTCCCAGATACAGCGTGGGGTGATTATGTGCCAAAATCATTAAAGCCACTGTAAGTGACAGCTCCATCAATTTGCCCATTTCCCACTTTGGAGTCTCCTCTACAGTGGAGCTCTCAGGAGCGATTTAAACCTCTCCAAAAAGTTACAGTCCATCTAGCACATAACACATTTTTACCTCTCCTATCTGTGATTTGGCTTCATCCAGCACACACACCCACCTTTCAAAAAAACGTGAAATCAGAAGGTGAAGCTTTCTTTTGTTCCTCACCGCAAGCGTTTCTTGAGCTGCAGACTGTCATGAATGATCCTCTTAACAAACTCCAGTTCACCACCCTCCGCCATGATTTCCGTCACCCCGCCTGTGTTCACGGAGCTGGGAGGAGGCCGCCGTGCATTCCTTGAATTGACCCCCTGCAGTGAGCAACAAGACAGACAGTGATTAGGATCAAATCCTATTAGATGTCTGTTACTATATGTGTAAACAAATCCTGTTTAGGGCGGTGTTATATTCAAACTCGACCAATGAAATCATTTCATTCAAAATGCTCAACCCTCCACGAGTAAACCAGTTGGAAAAAAAGAGAAGATTCACCTTGGCCTCAAGCTGGTTGGCAAAAAAAGGAGGGTTGCACATGCAGAAGTCGTACACAATCTCTGTCTCTTCTTTCAAGGCGTCCATCAGCAGTGTCTTCTGGGGAACTTTGACCACTGAGGTTAGCAGAATGACAAAAATAAATCAAACGACTACTAAATAAATGTAAAGTTGAGTATCATTTCAGTTTAGTGCATGCACAGGAGCACCACGCTCTGACCAGTGTGCCAAGCAACCAACCAGCAGGAGTGTGGATTGACACTGTGCAGAAACATCAACACACACTGTGTAGGTAGATTAGTGACACAAATAGACACAGCAGCCACAGGAGCACACAGTCACCTTTAACAAGGTCAGACAAACGGTTCTGCTCCACGTTCCTGGTAGCGTAGTCAAAGCAGATATCGTCCACCTCGGTGGCAAGGAAGTACCAGCCGTTCATTGTGGCTCCCAGCAAGGGGTAGATACAAGATGCACCAGTGCCTATGGGGAAAAAATATTCTCAAAGTCACTATTAGCAATTCAATATAACAACAATTAAAGTCAGCTGTGGTCTATCTTCTTGTTAGGCCAATGTAATGTCCTTTCAGTCTCAAAGAAAGCATGTAATGTGACCCAGAAGACTACAGAATATCACAATGTGATGGTACCGATGTCAATGCCTCTCCGTGGTTGCTTCTGGCCATCGATGAGATCCTCCACCCAGTGGATGTAGTTGAGGCGAAGAGGCACGGTGGGTATGAGGCGCTCCAGAGGGATCTCAATGGTCAAACCAAAGTCCTCCTTCAGTAGGGTGCATGTCAAAGCTCTCACAGCCTCCGGCTCCTTGAAATTCACTCTGAGTTACACAAAGGACTCTTGTCAATATTACAACAAAAGGCTAGTAAAGAATACTACGTCAATGAATTCAGTACAATACTCAACAATGACATGAAAGCCAATGGGGGCGCATGTTGACATGTGTGTAATTATTATGTGTCTGTTTGCTCTGAATTTCAATGTCAATACTATTTATCTGTTCAAATTTAGTAATAGACTAAATATTTCACCACCTATGATCTGTAATGTGCCCCATTTGCAGGGTTGCAAGAAAATTATCCAAACTATTTTAAAACATGTGCATGAAAATGACAATTCTACTGTGTCAGCAACAGTAATTTACCCGACTTGCTCTATAACTGCACCTCATTAACCATCCAACCTCGTGCACACCCTGCACCATACCACACACCATAGATAAGCAGCCCATTAATTATCCATCCGCTGATTAAGACAATGAAACTCACATTTTCACCACAAATAGGACCTCCCTTCCATTTTATTGTCAATTCTCCTAACAGTGTTTCCTGCAGCACATTGAACCATTGCAGCTGTCACAGGAGCAGGCACGGCTGCAGCAGACAGAGGGAGTGGGGGCGTAAATGCGAATAATTAAAGCTTTGCTGAGTGCTTTTGCACCTTGGCAGATGTAATTAGACACATCCCAGTGCTGGCAGCGTCTGGCACCCTGGCAGTTCAACACCAGCAGTTCTGAATGGAATACAAGGACATTAAAACAAAAAAAACAAGAAACAAAGACAACCTAAACAGTGAAAAACGTTCCATCATCTTTTGAAAGCTTTCACTGTTCGTCATCCTCTCATAGTACAGTACCTCCCTTCTCTTGAATACTATTAATGTATAGTTATTTGTAGCACAGAGAAAGCATCCAACAATTACACAGTAAAGCCTGCAATGTGAAAATAAAACAGCTCACCAGTGCCCACGTAAATGCTAGTAACCGGACTGGAAAACTACGCAACTATCGGTGCTAAATGAATGCAGACTCCACCTGCAACAAGTGTTTGAAGGTGATATTGTGTAAGTAACGTCTTGTAAGTAATGCAGCGCCCCGCCAGACACACAGAGTCTGACGCTTTTTTAAACTTTATTGCTGTGCAGTGGTAAGTTCTATCACTGCACACACGTGTTGATGTCGCTCTCCACATCAGCAACCCAACACTTCCTCATTATCCACCAATCACCGTCACGGTGAGCAAGGTGCATTCACAAACAAACATAATTCTGAACATTAACATTACAACGCAAGCAGGTTGTTCTGTATTGCTGCTTGTTTTGCTGTGATAATTACGACAATTTGTTGTGGATTTTCTTTCTTATTTTCTGGAGAATGTATTACTTAGTTACAATTTTATATTATCGAAGTTTTGAAGGGAGGACAATACAATTCTGAATTCAACCAAATTTGAGAAAAATACACCTCCAAGTCGTACAAAACTTCAGAAGTAGAACTTGTGTAAAAACCAGTGTAACCTGGGTAAAAAAAAAACCCAAAATACTCTCTTGTTTCCTCTCATCATTTTTGGTCTGCTCAATGCCCGCCGGCGACATCATCACATCATATCATCAGATGATTGGACCGGCCAATCACAGCATTATATAGTCCGGTAGCGCCGGTCTAGTGGGCATCTACTCAGAGTGGGACATGTGAACATGTGAGGGTAAACGTTTGCTACAGGAGCCATTGACGGAAGCCTACACACACCGTTGTATTAGACTCGATCAGAGGAATTGGCAAAGTTGTTTTTAATATGGCGAGCTAAGAACACGGCACCACTCTGTTTTATGTTGACATGTCATAGTTCTGTCAAATTCCTCCTCATCGCTAAACAGTGTGAAACCACACCAGCAACATAACTACTGCCTAGTTGCACAGCATTAAAATGTGCTAGCCACCGGAAAAAACATCTGCAGCAAAAAATTTGTTGCGTTTAGTCGTAAAGTTAGGTGCGACACTCGTCACTAATTTATTGTCGTTTATGTTTTATAATACAGCAGTAAACTTGTTTTTACCATTCAGCAGGCCTACGTCTCCAGTACCTTCCAGGCTGATTTTCAAACGGTAAGTTGTTTTATGGCAGTTTCAATATCCGTTTTATATTTATATGGCAATTAAAAATATAATAATGTTACCTAAAACATTGCCTTTCAGTTAATAAGGTTTTCTGATGACAACTTGGTAATGCATTAGTGAATGGAAATAAATATGGGGGAAAAACAGAAGCAAATGTAAGGCCAAATAGCATCTGGGAAAGGACCTCGGAGCTGCCACTATACAGTATTTTGTAACCAATTTGCATTTCACAATACAGAACACCACACCTTTTTTTGTGATTGAGCTTGAACTTGTCAAATGATGGCGCTATTATTACTATTATTTGTCATAAAATTGAGTGGAATAACAAGAAGAAAAACAACAGTCTCACTAATCGTTATCTCTCAGATGTTCCTCCATCTTTGCTTCTTCCTCAGTGACTTCATCACAAAAAGATCAATATTCAAAGAGCAGGCCTGCTCAGACCAACCCTCTATTTTTAGCCCTGGGGTGTATGTGTGTGTGCTTGTGCACTGAAAACCCAGTGCAGCGCTGTATGTCTCCATGGCAACCCCACCTACTGAACAGAAGATGGGAGAGCACGCAAATCCGGCCACGTTGGAGCAATGGCCGATGCCAGACGGAGCGTGAGCGTGCCCGCAGTTTACGTCTTTGCTGCCACGTGGGTGCACGGCGGCGTTCTTACTGGTCGTGGCTGAGGGAATACGACATTGGACAATGTATAGTTATCAAACATTATTTTGAGGGATGACCTTGTATGTATATCCGGGTATATGACTGCACATTTTTATAAGACACCAAGCTCTAAAAATGCAAAATGCAAGCTAAATTGACTACGAAAGCTCTTATGAAGACTGATGTTATTACTTACTGTCGACTATATATTATATATACATACAGTATGTCTGGGAAAATACATCATTTAGCATGTGGAGTATTTCACACTAAATACAACTAAACTACCTCATACCTTCTCCAATTCATATTTAAAGGAACAATTTTTTAACAATTTTTTTTCCAATTGCTAGACAACCATTCAATCCCTCGTCCCTACTTAGGGAATTAGAGAACATAGAAATCTTTACACATATAATCACCACCTTGCCCAAGAAAAAAAATGTATGTCAATTAAATGTTGCATTCTTAATTCTCATCATTGCCTTCTACGGCATAACTCACTACCCCCCCCCCCCCCCCCCCCCCAACCAACTAAAATCAATTTCACCATCCTAAGCTTATCATGCAGTCTGCTATCAGTCCTTTGCACTGTCCATCCCAAAATGACAGGAGACTTATCCCCCCCCCCCGCCAAAAAAGAGTGAGTCCCCAACCAAAATTACTCTGATCCCCGTGCTCGCTACTTACCTACTTAAAAACCCAGTAGACTCACTGCAAGCACCCGCAAAAAACCTAATCCCTCCACTGATGGAATGACAGCCTGCCGACCAAGATTTCCAAATTTTCTGCACAACACAAATCTTGGTCATCACGTTTTACTGGCAGAAAATTGAAGCTTGTGGAAAATGTTCTTTCTTATGTCCTGTTTCTACAGTATCCTTCATTGTCGGATGTTGTCAAGGAACCAAAATACCTACTAACATTACCGGTCATTGAATGTAGGGCTGCATGTAACTATTTTCTTAGTCGATTAATCTGAAAATTGTTGTTTCCATGAACCGAGTAATCGGTTAGGCCAGGGATCAGCAACCTTTACTACCAAAAGAGCCATTCTGCCCCCCTCGCCATCTCTGGCACGTCTCAACGAACACAGGCAGGCAAATACCGGCTCTCCCTCCCTTCCTTGCGCTCATCCAGTCATCAGTCAGGTTATTGCACTCAGCCAGGTTGCATTCTGGTCTTACAGAAAGTCGGATATTTTTAAGTCTTTTTAAAAATACACATTTTCCCCAATCAGCTGTAAAAATCCGAGCATTACCAAGGGACCCACAACATGGAGGCTGAAGGGCTATGGAGCCGCGGGTTGCCAAATCCTGGGTTCGGCCCTAGTCGGACCAAAGCAATACGAACCAAACAGTGGTTTGGTTCACAACATATCAGAAAAGAGGAAAACATGTCGACCACTGCTTTCCAAAGTCAAAGCTGATGTTTGTGAATATCTTGTTTTGGCAACAATACAAAGATAATAAGTCTGCTTTAATGGATGACGAAGGAAATTCCAAAATTGGCAAACTCCACATTTAAACCACCAAGTCATGCTGGTCATTGTAACTATAAGAATTGTTAGTTGTTTGTTTTACGCCAACAACTTAAAAGTGACGGACCAGTGTTGAGCATTGACTGCTAACAGTATGTACAGTATATCGGTGCACCTAGACAAATGAAAAGGTCCTGTGAGCAAGGGTAATGCTCAATCGTCCAGTTTATAGAGTCAGGAGACAGAACGAACTGAAACAGTCCTGACTCTCTTGGCCTCTGTCTGCGACGACGTTTCACACTCTTTTCTTGCCCACTGCGCTTGTAAAATCTGTAGCTCATCCGCCGTATATTCAGGCTCAAAAAGATAAGGTTCTGGATCCTCATTTGTCCAAAAGCAGTTGTCGTCATAGACGCTCACGTAGTCTGCCATGATTAGTGATAGCAAACACAGAACGTGCACTCTATGCTTCTGTTGTTGACAGAAGTAGTGTTTGTTGCAATGGGCTCTGTGAAATCAATGCGCCCAGGAAAGAATTTCCTGTAATGCTGAAAATGACCAAAATACTGCAAAATACTATATTACGTTATCATGAATGTGCCTATTACATGGTCACAGCGTAAATAAAAATCACAAAAGGAGTTTAAGAGGGTTTTATAGGCATAATAGTTGAATCCCCTTTATGAGCATTTATTGCCTCCACTTGCAAACAGTTTTTCAATATTTAGAACACAGAAAAGGGAAAGACGTGTGTTCATGTCTCACAAGGATTGTGGATGATAGCATATATATATTAACCTGCCAACTAATATTTAACCTGCCAACTAATAATCATACAGTACATCCTTTGTACAGTATGTGTTTCACGCAACTCCACGTTGAGTGTGACAAAAGTGACAGTAAACAACACTTGCCATGGAGTGCAATGAAAACACGTGTGGCATGCCGAGATCATGTAAAGCACACTAAACCTTCCATAATGACGATCGACAAGCACACTCGAAGATGAGCCGACACCAATATGCTGCACACAGAGGCTCACACTCTGCAACAAACATCACGTCTATACTCATTTGAATAGTATGGAAAACAGCATCAACAGCATATTGTTTCCAAACTATCCACAAGTGGTAGCAGTACCATATTACCAGATTTTGTGTTTTAAGTGCTGGTTAAAAGTGCATGGTTACAGACTGCGCAACTTGTGCCAGTTTCAATGAATCAACCAATGTTGCGACTTGAGGGTGATGGGTGGATGAATAATATATTTTGTAGTACTTACACGGCTCGTCCACTCAGACTGGTGTTGACATGCTGTTGGAATTCTGGATATTTCGAGGCCAGGTATGCAAAGTCTGGTGGTTTGTCTTTGTAGCGGTTTCTGGGATGCATGGACTTGTTCAGAGACATGACTCCCGTCCTATTACGGCAGCACAAAACCGAGGGTTGTGTTCAGTTTTCGCGTAATTAGATTCCAAAGCTTTAGTTTAATTTCTAAGAGCTGACAGGCTACAAGAACACGCTGAGCCTTTAACTTGGGTAGCGCATATTTCAAATGTTATACTATATCTAAATATATTCTAGCGTAAGGAAACGTTATGTAAGAAAGACTGAAACTCGAGTTATTATAAAAATCATTCGTATGTTCAGCTACAATTCAGTTAAACATACCTAAATAATTATTGTGACTGAATGCTAAAGTAACTCAACTCGCGTTCTCTAAACGTTTTCCAGTCTCCGTCGTGTACTTCCTGGTTATGTGACGTCATTACTATGCGACCGCGCTTCACGATGCCGTCAATGAGGGCGAACGTCAACAAGCTTAAAACGAACACTTTTTAGTGTTTTTGGCATCGTATGCAACATCTACATTCTGCTACCCCCATAGCTTTTAATTTTTAATGTAAATATTATCGAGGGAAAATTATCTTATAAGTGGACGACCTGTAAAATAAATTTATAGCATTTCCTATGTAGTATAAAATTAACATTTTAAACCAGTGTATATATTCTGTGCAGTGACAAAAGTCAAATACAAAAACACATTTAACAAGCAGACAGCAAAATTATGCAATTTCTTTTTATTATATTGCAAACAATAATGACATCCAGGTATATTGTTAACAGTTTGTTGAATGTAGAGTGAGACCATAGTGGCAAAAACATTATGAACTCTCCTGTAAGAGCTTGTTGTGCAGTCTGAAGCCCTCAGTGAGGTTCACAGGCATGTTAAGAGGCCTGATGGACAGAGCAAAAAATCATCAATGGGCCCACTCACAAGCCAGAGCAGAGAGGAAAAGGATTGTTTAGGACTTGCAAAAAATCTTAGTCTACAGGAGACACACTTGCATACAATACAAGCAGCTCTGTTCCACAAATTCTCAGAAAAAGGGCCCCCTACAGTTGGAACAACCTTTGAATATAGATCATCGCTCTTTGAAAAGCAAAGGAGGAATGAGGGCTTTTCAGTCCAACATGTCATTGTGAGGCCCTGAGGGAGTGAGCATATTTATTAGTCACAATGCTGGACCAAATGGGGCTGGTGTCTTGAGCTAAACCAGATTGTACAGTCTTAATTTTTGGCATCAGCTTGAACTTTGTAGTTAAATTTGGCATAAAAATGCCAAAGTTTGCAGAATCGCCACTCCCATCTTTACTCTGGAAAGTCAGTCCTTTAGAAGAGGCCTACCATGCAAAACGTATGGGGAACACCAGAGGGAGAGCTGTAATATTCCCTTTAAAGATAGTGGATCTCCTTTGGGACATCACGGCTCGACACAATACTTTCGAATTTGTAGTAACTGCCTTCAAAATGTCACATTCCCAACAAATCAGTCCCTCCCATAACAGAGGCATACCAAGCAATATTTTTTCCAGTTTGTGTCCATCAAGGCATTTCTTTTCCTAAAATAATTTTCAGACAACTCACCCCCTTATGTGTTATGCTATATCAATAGGTGATTTTTACACCTCTAGCCGGAGCTTCAGCAGCAGAGCACCACATCCAGTACACAAAAGAATAATGCAGCAAAGTAGCCAAGAAGTTTATTTATGCAATGGAATTCTTCAAGAACGGCATTGGGAAAAATAGGTTTATGCAATTACCACCATCAGTAACTTTTGTCTTTTGTCATTATTAAAAGACCAAAGGGACGTACAAACCATTGTTTTCCTACAACAGTAAAATAATGGTTGTGTGTATATTTGTCTTCTCATGTTATCCAAAAAGACATGAGGTGGTCTGTGGGTTTTTTCAGTGGAGAGGATCATATTATAGCGCGTGTTTGTAGTCAACATCAGCATCAGACCATTCACCATGTCCGCTGCTAACATTGCTGTTTTTTTTTCCCAGCTCATCTTTTTTGCACATTACAAAACTTCCAAATGGCTTAACAAGCTAAATTTCCCGTTCATATTTTCACAGAAAACCGATTTAATTTTTTTTCTTTTAATTCAGCCCTCAGATATTCAATCTCTTTGCACATCCCAGGTATCAAACCCAGGGGCTCACCTTTGCTCATCGTCTTGCTTTTTTCATTTTTTCCTTTTTAAAACGAGTTCATGTTTGTAGCCTTCAGAAGTTGCCAAGAGACAACCAAGTATCTTTAGTCTATACATAATTCCTATATTACACAAAAACCCTACCAGGGCTAGATTGGCCGGCAGTTGAGGAGGACAGAGGAAGGTCACATCAAATGATCTCCCAAAGGAGAACACAGGCAGGGTCTTTATCAAATGCTTGAATTTACAAATTGTGGAATCCCTGACCTCGGCTCAGGTGATGCTGTGACCAGGGTGCACACTGACAGCCTCCACCAAGCAGGCCTAGTTTGAGCTTCAGTGGAAACTTTTTAGTACTGCTATTCTCAAATTGCAGATGGGAGCCTAATATTTGTTCGTGTGCCACCATGACAAGAGTACAAAGCTGTAGTTTATCCCGTCGAGGTCCAGGAACAGTTTGAAGCATTTGTATATACACAACCATTAAAATATTACCTAGTTCCACATGAAGAGATAAATGGTATGCACACTTGAGAAGTGATGGTATAAAGCTACAGATTATTTCAATAACGAAGGCTGGCAGACAGTCTTATTGTATATGCTTTTCCTGCCTTATCTCTCAAAGGTTTTACCAAGCTAGGCACCAACAGACGAAGACAGAAAGGAGGGAAAGAAACAGTAGAGGAGAAAAAAGTTCTAAATAAAAAAATAAACAAAAATAATCTTACACATAAAGACACTGTCAATTCTTAAATTATTTTTTTAGTGCCCTACATTTTACACCCAGTCAAAAACATCTGCCTTCGGTGGTCAGTAAGGCTGCGTGACAGACGGCCAGCCCTGTGTTAAACCTATTGTACTTCTAGACGTTATGCAAATTTACAGTATACAAGTTTTGATTACCATGCAAGAATACTTTTTTGTGTAACATTTAATAGCTTGATCTACATCCAGGAATAATTTACATGAGGGGAAAGAGGGGGGCGGGGTGGGGGGGCAAAGGTTATAAGACCAGGGCATAATGGGTAAGTAACCATGGTGGTAGTAGGTGCAGCCGAAGATGATGAAGATGTGCGGGTGAAGTTTAGCTTAGGTGAGGTGGGGCAATGGAATGACAAGGTGGGGGAGAAGGGAGGCAGGATCCCAAAGAGCAATTGGGCAGTCAGGGGTGGTGGTGGTGGTGGTCCATTCTTCAGAGGTTGGAATCAGCGGCACTCCCACACTTTTAATGTCTGATCTACACTCCCAGTGACCACGTAAGGAGCAGCCTTGTGGAAATCTGAAATGAACAATCAACAAAATAAAATCGTCAATACCTTTTTCTCAGTTGTCAACCATGTGGAATAAAATGGAAACTTAGCATGCAATTTGATTCTTAAATAAGCTTGTATGCGTATGTTTCAGTCTGTACAGCACAGATAAATAAATAGATATTAGCAGTTTGTCAATAGTATTTCAAATTGGGGGGGTGTGAAAACATTTTTGTCCCCCAGTGGGGGCATGACAGAAAATAATTGAGAACCACTGCTCTTAACTGAAGTTAGTTTTTTTCATTTTTCTCAAGCTGCTGTACCTCCCCCTGAAACTCCTCTGGCACACCCAAGGGGAGGCCCGCCTCTCGCTGCGCAGAACGTACAGGCGGTTTCCTGGTTATGATGCACTACCATAAATTAATACTGTACAAGCAGAAAAAGTACTAGTTACATGCGCTGAGCGGAAAAATACTGCGACAGAAGAAGTGATAAAGAATACGTGCGTGGCTACTATACACTGAGGAAGTATGTCACTTTTGTTATTTTTTGTTAACCGTTTGACCTTCATTAAATCTTCCAAGCATAAAGCATACTCTTCTGAGAGCAACTGCCTCAAATTAGCAGCTTATTGTCATTTATTCAAGTTAGTATTTGCTGCACAGCTGTTAGACCACGCTGATGATGTGTATTTTGTTTCTTTACAACTCAGTTGTCATGGCTTGTTTTTTCTAAATAACCTTTGTGTGCTTCTTTTGGACCAAATGGAAGGAAAACAAAGGTGCTGTTAAAAAAAAAAATGCAACGGGTGAACACAGAGTGATAAACATTTGTTTCTTGTTTACAGATAATGTCCACTCCTGGAATAGTCATATTGTCTTATTAAAACGGCTCATGCAGATATCAGTGCACAGTTATTGTATTAGTAAATATCATTCCCGATACCTAGTTGCATTAGGAGGTGTCTATGTGAGGTGAGGTGTTTATTCAAGTGGAGGACCAATGTCTATTAGAGCACAGGCCAACATTTGAGGCACACTGACTAAAGCAAACAGCAGCAGCATATAGCCACAGGGAAAAATGGGCAATCACAATTGTTTTCCAAAATGTTCAAGAATTCTCTTTGGTCTCTGGTTCAGCCTGGTTAAAGAACTCTTCAAGAGAACACTTCAGCCGTGATCTAAAGAAAAGCTACAATAGCTCAATGGACTGAAACCCTCAGGATAATTCAACACACCGGCCTTGTTTGCAGCAGCTGATGAGATAATAGCAGGGGATAAGACGGCAGGAGAGCTGCTTACCCAAAGAGGTAACAAAGTGTTCGTGGGCACTCAGGGTTTTCATGCAGCGCTTGTTCTTGTAGTCCCAGATCCTTAAGGTCTTGTCATCTGCACAGGACACAATAAACTTGCCTCCAGGGTGGAAAAGGATGCCACGCACCCAGTTGTCATGGCCAACCTATGACAACAGACGTGAAAGAATTCATTAAGGAAGCAAGATGTTTCTATGATAAATGAAGATGTATTAGACTGAGATGGTCCTCACCAGCGTCATAAGGCACATGCCTATGCTAACATCCCACATCTTGATGGTTTTGTCTCTGGAGCCAGACAGCAGGAAGGGGCCTGGCTTACCACTCTTCTTGCTCTGTTTGGACACAAAACAAATTGAATGACAGAGATTCAAGTTGAAGTTTATGGTTTGGGGGGTGAGTGTTCACACTCTTTATATTACTTTGCAACAGACTGTCCAGACCTAAACATCAAGGGACTTGTATTGCAGGTCCTTACCTCAGAGCCTGTGGCATCGAGAATGGTGGGATAGGCGCTCTCTGGTGCCCAGGAGATGCACTCCACCACATGCTCATGCTCCCGCAGTTCAGCTTTGCACTCCTTGTTGGCCACAACCCACACACGCACTGTCTGGTCATTGGAGCAGCTGGCAATTAAAGTGCCGTCCTGGTTGGGTCGCACCATGCGAACCCACTCCCTGTGGCCTGTGAAGGTCTTCACACAGTAACTAGTGGATAAAAATATAGGGAGGGAAATTATCGGCCAGTGACAGTGAATGTGACTAAAAGAGAGAATATTTAGTTTGAAACTGTTTTTTTTTTTTTTTTTTTTTTTTTTTAAGAATAGCTTTAAAGACTTTACCCAGTTGCCACTTCCCACATTTTCATGGTTTTGTCCCTCGAGGCGGAAATTATGTGATCTCCATTGGGCATTATGGCTACAGATGAAACATTGTGATCATGTCCTAAAAAGATATTAAGAGAATCATTGGAATGGGAATCAGAGATTTTCAGAGGGAAATACAATCAGAAACCATATACATCTGCGATTTTAAAGTCTCCAGGTACCAAAAGGGCAAGATGATGATGAGTTGTTTGGGCACAATGAGCTAACAAAAAGGGGCCATTTACAGAGGAATAAAAATGAATAACAACTGTTTTGTTTTGGTCATTTTTGCATGATAATTTGGAGAGCAAAAACATTTAAAAACAGATAGCAAAGTGAAAACTTTTTAAACCAAAATCAATACTGTTCATGTTTCAATGAAAGACGCTTCTGTTAAAAAAGAGGATGTCTGCATGCACAACATCCGATCATGAACAGCAGGGCTGTTGCTTGCGTGCCTCTCAAGATAATGAGCTTGATAAGGCTTCCCCAGCTCAGGGTACATTTATTGTGATCAACGGAGAAACATTACTCCCGTGACTCAAATAAACGCTGTGTAGAGCATTAAAAATACATATTGCATGAGTGGCAGAATAAACTGGCATGGTATACACATTTCAGTGTCATTTGCAGTGCCATCTGAATAGAGATGGTTGGAAAAAAAATCTATGTTGAATTCTTCAAAAATTATGCAAAGAAACTTGTTTTTACATTGTTCTCATGCAGACATGCGCTGGAAGACAAGCAATCTGCTGGGCATTAGTTTCTTTCACAGGGTTTAAGAAGTGCCTAATTAAAGTTGTTTAGCCTTATTAAAGCTGCAGAAAACACAAATATATCAAGTACACTCTGAAAACCATGCTTATTTGTGAGTATGTGTTTTTAAATATCAACACAACATAACGCTACAATAAATGTGGAGCGCCACAGAAAGCAGCTGAAGAGTATAATTAAACACATGAGCAATTCAACGCTTACATTCAGCAGTGGGATTCACAAAGGGTTGAGAAGTGTGAATTGAATGGGAATTAAAATGTGGGCCAATGTATAAGAGGGAAAATAGTCAAGCCTTTTGAATTTAAAAGCAAGTTCCAAGCAGTTATCTTCAACAGATTTTTTTGTCCGAGGTGCAAGCAGCTCACAAAAAAAAAGAAAAAAAGACTGGAACGCACTGCTCACTTGCTAAAAATGCAAGACTAAAACAGCTTTGATAAAGTAACTGTCAGTCTGCTATTTTTAGCTTTATCAGCTGGGATATTCAGTCCATTTAATTACCATCACTTATTCTTATCCGTCAGATATTAATGATCGACTAATTGGAGCTTTGAAGGTGCGAGCAGAAAGTGTTGCTGGCTGAATATAAAAAACTGTGGTGGCCCCCTCAATCAGGAGTGTGCATAATGTGTGTGTGTGTGTGCGTGTGTGTGTGTGTAATTCTCCTTGCAGTTAGGGTGTAAAAGATAACTAGTATGACTCAGTCATGACATGACCATTGATGGACCTCGGATATGGCAACATTTAAGTATTTCAATGCATAGTTATATTGAGAGATGGATCCAAGAATCTTGGCTAAAATAAAAAATAATAATTATGAACTCATAATAATAATGAAAACAATAATAAAATATCAAAATCCATTTAAGACAATCCATTATTTTTGTCTCTTAATTTTCTTCTTTTTTTAAGATGAAAATGATTACAAGAACGTACCATGCATGGTCCTGATGCACTCAAAGCCTTGGAAATCCCACAGCTTGATAGTCATGTCTGCAGAGCAGGATGCAAGCAGTTTTCCAGTCTGGTCAAAAGAGATGTCCTGCACCGAATCTGTGTGGCCTTTAAGTGTGCGTTCAAAGTCTCCTGCCTCATAGTCCCACACCTGAAGAACACACAACAGGTCCACATCAAGAGCACAGCAGCTTTTTATTTCAGACTGTTAACTGTTCAGACTCTTAACACGTCTCTCGGTCTTTAAAATACCTACTACTCCCCTGTCTTTTTTAAGAACAAGCCGAGCAGGCACATCTTGTGTATTTAAATTATGCACATGAGCCAGGGTGCCAGGGAGGGTTACATAGTATGGTATTGCTTCAAAGCACAGACAGAGCAAGCGTTGATCAGAGAAGAGGGATGGATTTCCAAGCCAAAGAAAGCTGATAATGTCTGGATTCAGACAGCCACAGAAGGATAAACACCCCTTGGTTCATTTCTTGTGGTGGAGGATTCTGGGCAGACGGTAAAGGGGGGTACCCCCCCCTGCCCCAACAACACCGCTCGGAACTCCACTAGTGCTTCTTCCCCCTCCCCTTCATGGAGTGGCTAAAGATGCCAGATGGTTGCGAGGTACAAAATGCACAAGGGGGTTGTCCTGGAGGAGATCAGCGGTGTTAATGTGTTTGGAGGTTCACTTGATCGGCACCATTTAAGCATTTCATCAGCATCTTCAGCAAATAATCCATTAGAGCAACCTGTACTAAAGCTGCCATGACAGACTGTGTTTTCACTGGCTCTGTCAAACCACAAACTGTGTGAAAATCCTGTAAGCCAAAAAAAAAAAAAAAAGGAACCTCTTTTTTTGCTCCTAATTAATAACTGGGTGGTACCTTAGACGGTAAACTCCTCATGTTACGGACTTTACAAAACAATTCCGATTTCATCTAAAATTGTGGGGGGTTTTTCTGGGTTTTTTTTGGCGTGCTAAAGCCTATCCTGGCTGGTGGAGTATACCCTGGACTGACATACAACCATTCACATTTATTGCTGATTTTGAGTCTCGAATGAACCTAACATGACTCACTATGAGACGAGATCGGAATACCTGAAGAAAGACCAGGCAAGCATGGGGAGAACATGCAAATTCTAAATAGAAATGTCCAAGATTCAAAATCCAGAACCATCTGGCTGTGAGGCAGATGTGTAAACCACATGCTCTAACTGCTGTACAATATATCAAGAAATAAGTTTAAGATACAATAAAACAAAGTGCACCTTTGTAGGCGACCTCCAAAACAAGATTGTTCTCTTTCCTTATGTCAATTGCCGTATGTCTTGAATACAGATCCTACACACTCAATGTGGGGCACACATCTTATCTTGGCAATCAATTTTATGCCAAAGTAACTAAAATATGGTTTTCATCCGCCTACAGAAAGCAGAAAATGTGTGGGTCCAATTTCCATTTTCACAGTTACTCGTCCCATTATCTACCAGTAGGTCTGTCACCAAGACAATTGCAGTGAACAGAACAATAACACCCAATGAAAATAACAACTGTATTAGATCACAAGGAGTAGTGAATTTTTAAAATTCAAGCAACAGTGAGCTAGCAAAATGGTAGTAAAGGTGGTAGCATAATTAGTGTCGTGGTTATTTTGCAATATGATAAAATGCTTTGTGGTCATGATTTCTAGTTATGCTAGAACTTTTTGGATTCAGTGCCCCAAAATCACTAATCAGAGATTTGCTCTCTAATATTAATGCAGAGTAGTGTTACCAGTCTAAGAAGGTATATTGGATTGAAGTGTTTGTCAAAAGAATCTGAAGCGTGCAAGGTCTACTTGGTTAAAAATTCAACAGGGCTGTTCGGAGGTAGAAAAGTAGGACACAGACGAGAGAGAGGCAGAGGAGCATGAGTATGAGGGTGGAGCAGAATTTTAGATTTGCCCCATAGCTGTGCTGCTCCAGAGGGGGTGATGGAGGGCTCTAATGGCGGGTAGCCATGGTGGCGCAGATGCTGCTTAAGAGGAATATAAATGTGGCACAATGCTGAGAGGAGGCGGTGCACTTGGAGAAAAGGGTGGTATTGAGGAGTGAAGAAGATACCAAAACAGGGACCTGAACCCCTGCTGTGTGGGTGTAGCCAAGGAGATGATGTACATGTGCTTCATGAATAAAATATACAGAACAAACAGCTTAATAGAGTATTGGAATTGTCTAGTGAGGCAAAGAGTCGCTTCTTAGCCAAGAGGCAGACGGTGGAGTTTGTATATGGAATCTAGACATACAAAGATGATACGGGTGTTATCCATAACAGAGGGATTAAGAAAGTCACAGTCCGACAAGGAAGGAAAACATAATAGATGATGAAACTGTTTGACATGTTCAAGATGCAGTATGTGCAATGTGTCGGTAAACAAAAACTTAATTTAGTATAGAAATCAGCAAGCCCCATGGAGTTGGGCTTTAGATTTCCCAAGATGATGGAGCAGGACATGGTGCACTGAAAAATTGTTTTGAAATAATGAGATTTGGGGGGGGGCATGT
Organism: Dunckerocampus dactyliophorus; assembly: GCF_027744805.1. Taxonomy (NCBI): domain Eukaryota; kingdom Metazoa; phylum Chordata; class Actinopteri; order Syngnathiformes; family Syngnathidae; genus Dunckerocampus; species Dunckerocampus dactyliophorus. Next base: position 23,453,944 of record NC_072830.1, read on the forward strand.
TCTGTCTATCATCTCATCAGAAAAATGAAAAAACACATTGGCAGCATATTGGCAGCCAAAAGAATCAGAAAACTGAATGCAGTTGAGGCAATTTGCCTGATAAGATTAAAATAATTCTATTAAATTTATCCCAGCATTCATCATCAGGTCCAGTGTTCTGGCTAACTTTTCACAGCAAATTTATTTTATCACCATATTATTCTTCCTCGTAACGGTTGTGCAAGACATACTGGAATCTGTGACCTCAGTTTGACTTTCAATTATTTTCAACTATGGCTGGTTTGCGGAATATCAGTTGACTCCATTTCTATTTAATTACAAACCAGACTTCCAACAGTAACCTTCTGGCTACTGTCAACATTAGCAATTTAAATTATCTTTACAGTCTTAAGCAAACATTTACCTTTAATCTATATGAGCACATTTTAATACAAAAAGCACATTTAAGCACCATTTTGAAGGCAATGCTTGAGCAAGCTTCTTAAGGTTCTCATCATGGAACACATATGACCCGTAGGGGTATGTCCTTCAAGATGTGAAATTTTTAGCGTTTGGTATTTAGTAGTTCATGTACCATTTACAAAAGTGCAGTGCTACACATTTTAAATAACACTTTAAATATTTGACTTAATGTTAACACACTAAAAAGACATGACAAAAAATATCTTTGTGCCACTAAGCAGCACTGACCTTTATTGTTGCATCCTCTGAAGCAGAAACCATCACACTGAAGACTGGGTGGAAGATGACACGGGTAACTGGACTGCGGTGGCCACCTAGTGCATATCTTTCCGGGGGACGAGGGATCCACTCTTTGGGGTCACGCTTTTGACTGACCGGTCCACCCAAGGTGATTTCCTCCTTTGCTTCATTCAGTTTCGATTCAAGTTCCATAACCTGTCCAGATCAAACACGTACGTTTGCTGAGTACAGGATGATACAAGTGTATTCGCTTTCATTTGAGGAGGAAATTCATTATTGTTCAGAAGCTTTACTGGTGCCATTTTGGCTTCAGTTAGTGTTCTTAATAGATTATCATACATTCACAGTCAAAAGTACTGTGCATCCACTGGTGATGTCACAAACCATTCACAAGACTGCAATCCCCACAAGCCTTTTAAGAAAAAGGGGTGGGGGAGAACAAACCTTCTTTTGTAATCTGATGACTGAAGTCCATTTTTTTTCCAAAAGGCCAGCATACTTCTTGTCCAATTCTTCATTCTGCAGGGAGAGGGACAAATATAGCACATAAGGCAAACAGTTGAAGAATCAGCATAATCGCAGAGGCCTGTGGCACTGAGCCAGCTGCGGTGGCAAGCAGACAACGTTGGCTGTTATATGAGAGAACAGAATTATTTACACATCCCCTCACAAGCTAACGCTGACTTGCCTAGACGCCACTACCACCCTACTGTACAACACATGTACAAACACATACTATAGTCTTAATCCGTCTCACAATGGCTAATCTCCTACAAACAACAAGGTTTATGCATTTTACAGTACGGTAAATTGAGGAAAATAACCTGTGGCAGACCTGCAGGCTAACAAGATGTTTACAAGTCCTTTGCTAGCACACAGTCTTTTTATTTCTACAAAGAATTATGAAGTATGACAACATGAAACTATAAAAATTACATTATTATAGTGCTCAAATGGCATTCTTGACAAAGCTTATCATCTTTGATATATCATTTCTGTATGCTGCCCCCAACAAAACAGTTCAAGTGCTCATGACACCAAAACACGTTATAATCTTGTTATTTTCACAGTGACAAATAACATTGACGTGTGTGCTTGAATGTGGAAATATTTACCTTTTTTTTTATTATTTTCCTCCTTCCAGGACTGGAGGAGAAGCGAGTGGTGTTTAAACCACAATTTCCCACCCGGAAGCTATCCTCCAGTCCAATGTGTTCTCCATTGTTTTGGTCCAGTTCTCTGTGAATTTATGTTGTTATATATATTTTTTATATTATGCCTGCTCGTTGTGTTGAAGGCTTTTGCTGGTACACTCGAGGAGACGGAGTGAGCTTGTTATATTTCCAAAAGACACCATTCGCCTCGCCAGATGCGCTAGCAAACTTCAAGGCACAAATGTTTTCATATTGCCCCACAGATGGAAATAAAAAAAAGTCAAAAATCCACAAGACGTTGGACCGTGGAAAATCTTGCCAAGGTGGCAGTAAGTGAATCCCTTTCTTCTACTAATATTCTCAATAGTAGCCAGCCTAGTGCTGGCTTATGCAGTGTTGATTTGTAACTGGCTTGGTTATGACGCGCAAGCTAGGCGGCTAATGTGCTAATTAGTTGTAGTGTGCAACAATAAATCCAGAGGGTCGTCTTTGATTGCAGCGTCACTGCCAATCTTAGAATAATACCGGTTTTCATGCCAAAATGCTAGCTAAACATGAATCGTTATCACTCGTCTTTCTAGTCTACCTTGCAGACAATATGTCAGTTTAAGTAAGTAAAACTATATATTTTTTACTACATCTAAGAATATTATAATAATAGTATGGGGTTTCATGCCAGGGCTCGATAAGCAGCAATCTCTGTTTACTGGTATTGTATTTTGCGTTTGCATAGACTTAGACTAACAGTAAAAAAAAAACTAAAACAAACCCAACAACAACAACAACAAAAAAACATACTTGTTTGTGTGTGTGTGTGTGTGTGTGTGTGTGTGTGTGTGTGTGTGTTATATCATAGTCATCACAACACAATATCAGCGAATGTTATTTTTGTATTACTGTTGTGAATATGCCACTTTGTCCTTTCTGTGAGTTGTTTGCATTCGGTTCCCAGAATGTATTCTGGTGGTGACGTCACAGCCAAGATGGCATCGGTTGAGAAAACTTGCTGGACGATGTGTCAAAATAACCACTTAATATCAATCATATTTCATCGTTGTTTATCTATGAGAGCAGTATGACCAAAAAAACTGAATGCTTTTATTGTTAATGGGGGTTTTTTTTCAAACTTTTTGTGGTGTCATGAGCACTTCAATGTAAGACTGTCTCTGTTTGACAAGCCTCATTGACAGGCAGCCATCTGTGTAAGGGTGACGACTGGAGGTACCCTACAATTTCATTGCTACCGCCTCATCCTTACCAGGAAACAAAAGCATATATCCTGAAGTAGTCAGGGGATGAGGCCAACCCTAGTACTCAGTTTTGAAAACTTTAATTGGTGAGTGGGGTTAAAAATGCGATACTCAAACTAGGCCAATGGAGAGGAACGATAACATTAAAGCAAACAGGGAACCCAATTTTAAACAAGTCTGCCATCATCTAATCGACCATCTGCCTGGACACTCACCAGCATACAGGAGACTCACGCACACAAAGAGTGCCAGACTTCACTACAGGATGCCAGCCAATTACCAGTTGGTAGTATGGATCCAAATGTTGGCATGTGTGTTGAATTCAGTCAGACTTAATCCTAACTACATTTAACAGGAAAGGAAATACCTTTATGCCAAACATTGCATGCTCAAGGAACAGATCCAAATATTATCTTGGTGCTGCGCAGGTTTGTTTTGGGCAGAGCTATAAAAACCCAACAGGGTGCACAGATCCCTCTGTGCCATTCATCTATTATTCACCCTGCTTGCACTGAGAAAATGTCTGGCAGAGGAATGAATAAAAGCACAAAGCAAAAGGTGGTGAAGTGTTATGTGAAGGGAGGTTCAAGCAAGTGTATGCTGTAGGAAGGTAGATGGGGAAGGGAGAAATGGCAAGACAACGACTTGTTATCTGGACAAGTCAGAGGGTAGAGGTAGGTCCTTGACGGTACCACATCTAAGGATGAGCATAATCGTTAACAGATTCATTGTCAACTAGATTGTGGACTAAAGAAGAACATGACATCTATGAGAAGTTGAGACACAGCCACTACAAAGCATCATTCATGATTACAATTATACATAGATGTATGAAGAACATGAACAAATAAAATAAGAAAATAAAGATCCAAAATATGCAAATTAGTAGGAAGCAACAATGGGATTGCAATATTTATGTTGAAAATCGTTTTATCCAGACAGTGTGTCTGTGGTGGTATTCAGATGCGCCCCCATTATTATACTGAGGTGCTCTGAGTTACACTCCTGTGTATTGCAACAGCTATAGAAGGTTGTTTAAATAAATTGAAACATGATTGATTCACAGACAGTGTGCCTGGTTGTATGAATGTTTACGTGCCCTTTGTCTACTCACCATATCTAATTCAGCTTCCTTCTTGAAAGTAGAATATGCGCCATCATATCCATTGGAACGCAGATAGTCAGCTATGGCTCGATTTCTGCAACACACAGAGGACCCTTGATTACTTCTCCTGATTACCAAACAAGATAATGCGAAGATAATGTGAATCACGTGGGTAGCAAAATATGTAATCAACACTGTAAAACAAAGAAGTGTGTTTAGGGAAACAGCACACAAAAGGTGTGCTTTCAACATTTAAATGTGTTCTCATATCTGTATAATAGAACAACATTGCATGTATAGAATCAGACATACATGTACTGTATGTACACTTCCTGACACATACACAAAACCACACATCACTGCCATCTGCCCATCACAAATGGATATCACATCTGTCTCCTGTCTATAATGAGCTCCTGTGGCTGTGGACAAATAAGATACCACAGTATGAATCCCTCTGGTGTGAATAGGGGGTGCGATCATCCCATCATCACCCATATACACACACAAAAGAAAGAAAAAATACACATGAAGAAACTGGAACGCTTAGTCGGTTGAATCTCGTTTCTACCAATAACTACTGGCATTCAAAACACAAGATATTCTGTCACAAGTCGGAAATCTGCCAGAAATGTCTGTCAAGTCTGGAAGTTTGAAGTTAAGACTTTTAGTATTACATTTCTACTCAAGGAAAAATTATCTTTGGGCCTGGGCAGTCATTTTTAATCGACCATATGCCCACACATTGCGGCCAGAGAGTTTATTTACTCCACCACAGAGAGTACCAGACGTCTATTAAGTAAGGTATTGAGTGTTTCCACACAGGGCTGTATTCTAACTGTGTCGGTGGGGTAGATGACATTGTCAAATTTGCATAATTGATTGTGACACATGTGCATGTGATAATTATGGTTCCTCCCCCTTTTCAATTGGCTGCTGATGTATGTGGTAACATATGAGCCCAATGTTATATGATATATGTACATGGTTATTCAGGTGCGCTCAACGGTGCAGAAATTATGGTAACCTGCTCAAAGCGACACTGGTGAACGATAAATACTGTAAATACAAAGTCGATAACTTTGCCGGCCTCGATAAATTGACATGTGCATTCGTGTTTGTTTTCCTGTCACTGGATGATGAGAGGCTTCACTCTGCATCTTTCTTGGTGCGTTGGTTCTCTATTGTAATGAACAGAGAGAGTAAACCCTCCTCTCAACCATTCCGCCTCTTTGTCCCAGTAGGTGGAGGCGGGACATGTTATTCTGTTGACTTTGTTGATTTTTTGCCAGTGCCTTACAGCATACTTGGGGATATGATGTGCTCTTTTACAAAATACTTTAAGAATGACACTTTCATATAATTGGCATCTTTATTTTATAATGTAAGATTAATGTCAACATCAACAAACTTTAACCGTAGAATTGAACCGAACCGTTTGTACACTGCATCAAATTGTATCGCTCGTTCTGTTTTAAAAAAATATCGTTTTAATCGTATCGTAACCTGTGCATCTAGATTCGAATCGAATCGTCTATCACAAAGAGATTTACATCCCTACCTTTGATACAATGTACTTGCATTATTATGTCATATAAATTAATGAAAATAAAATGGTCTCAAAAATGTCAATAATTTTGATTATCGAAAATGTGTAGGACAATTATCGTCCCGTAGGACAGGCCTATCGTGACAGGCCTACGACAAAGGCACAGCAAGGCACTATCATATTAGTAGCTAAGCACAGCTGCTTATGTATCAGTGTGTCACTATGGTGTGTGCTGTGTTCCTTAAGAGTAGGCTACAATATCAAAAATATGTTTAATTGCTCATATAATTTTGCTCATATAATTTCAGTTAACATCAGTAAAAATAAACTAATGAAACTAAACAAAGACATTGAATTCATTATTGTAATAAGGAGCCAAACAAGGACACTGATTTCACTGTAATAAAAACGCACTCCCCCCACCTTCCACATTAATACCTTGACTCCAACTAGCCTGCGTACAGTGCAGTATACTGTATACACAAACACCTTCTAAAGCCAGGAAAAGCCAGACAAGCTGTAAGGCCGGCCATGCTTTGAGGAGAGGACAGGGAGTTGCAATCTGTCAGACTAGTCTGCACCCCCTGCACCTCACCTTCTGCCCACCTGAATACTTATGACAACAAGAGGGGGGCTCATTAGAGCTCAAGGTTAGTAGGAGGATAACTACTCCTCTGACAAGCTGCCTACTTAAAAGCTTAAGAAGGGATAACTTTATGTTTGTGTTTTCCCGATTCCCACTCATTTATCTGGGGCAGGCCGCCACGATTAAAAATGGACCACCATGGATCATAGGTCTGCAATGCCAGCAGCATTTCAGCTCGCAAAAAGGTTCCGTTCCGTTTGCTAGCCATAGCCACCCATTACCTTGGCAACACTGCGCAAAACGGGCCGACGAGCAGCCGGTGCCGTAATGATGTAATGTAATGATCGGCAACTGGAGTAAACATGAAACTGATTAATTTACTTCCATTATCTTAATAATTTGAAGGTTACATCTACCATCATATTTCTCATTGTACAGAACCAGCAGGAAAAGTAAAGTGCGCCAATAGCAGCAAGTAGAAAATTAACACAAACTTCAGCATATTCTGAAGAACCAACATAAAAAAAATCTGCCATTATTCATAAATAAATAGCAAAGACTTAATGGTTTTTCGTATTTGATGTGTTTCCAAAATATCTTAAGCTTGTATGACAAAGCTTGCATATTTTCTGGCTCTTGTCCAGCTTATTTTTACCTTCTCAAGTATATGAAAGCCAAAGTGCTTCCAGGCGCTCGCTTTAAATCCAGCGGGTGCGAGTCACATTTTACGCTCAGCCATTCTGGTAGTGTTTTAGGTGCACCACCGTAAACTGTCCCGACGGCACTTCCGCTTTCCGTCTTTCTGTTCCGTCAGGATCGATTATTGACATTTATGAACGGATTAATAATCATCAATGTCTGCATTGGGATGCATCTAAGAATCAATTATATCCCCCACCCCTACCGGCAACCCGCCGCCACATCGCTGCTTGACGTGCGTAGTAAAAGGCAGTGTGCTAGCATGAATTAACTTGAGACAAATGTGCACATTAGCACTCAATAAGTCATCGAAATTACCTTTATGCATTCCCACATAGTATCAGCATTTGAGACCAAATATGAGGAGAAAGAAAAATGGTAAAAATACAGCAGCAGTAGAGAGAAAGTTAGCACACGCACAATGGACATGCGTCAGCTGAGATGGATGTAACAGAGAGAATCCTGCCACGTTTCAAAATAAAACATCATGGAAATTATTTTTTCTTTCTGTGCGGCCCAGTACCAAAATGACCCACGGCCAGGTACCAGGCCATGGCCCGTAAGTTGGGGATCACTGGTTTATGGTGTCAAACATAATGATGCAAAATAGCAGTCAAAGTAGACAAAAAGTACAAAAACACTACGCCCTCAAGACCTACCAAAGGAAAGTAAATATAGCCTTCAGTAGAAACAATTTTAAAAAATGTTAATCCTCGGAAGACCATAAAAATAGACAAAGAAAATAGGGGGAACAATTTTTACTAATGTAGACAGAAGAGGAGCAAACTGGCTGGTTACTATGGTTACTAGCAGCCTACAGCTAAATTGACTATTGTAGTGGGGAGGGAGGAAAAGAGATGGTAGGGTGAGCGGGCAGACATTGAAGACTGACTCAAGACATGGAAGTAGAATACAGGGACACAGCACACAATCTATGTTAACATTAAAATATTTCCACAAGACTAAAAAGAAAAATCTCAACAATCATCATCATCAATGAATGTTATGAGTCTTTCACAGAGAGGACAATAAGGATGATAGAGACATGAGACGGGGTGATTTCATCGAAGAGAAGTGAGTCAGCTATCCTTCCAGTCTTCATTTCCTGCCCAAATTGTGGTCCACAAATCAATACACATCTCGACAACTACACCACTACCAGTGTTGTGCTTTTGCATATATTCCAACAACTAACAGTCCCTGAAGTTGTTAAATGTTTTGTTGAAAGTGTTCTGGACCATGTAACAAATTCAACACTGCCTGCAGAGTTTCTCAAATCAGCAGCTTAGACACAATTGTTCAAAATAATCATTTTGTTTGTTCAATGAACACATTGCATGCAATGTGTTAGCTTTACTTGTCTGGGCCAAGCTGTGCCACATGCTGCATCTGTCTTGAGGCATTTACGTCTAAATAAATTGAGTGGTTCGGGAAAAGGCTATGTATGCATGTGTTCAATCTTTAAAGCCTGCTGCTAAATGTTTGATAGCAAGAAGGTGAAGAAGTCCTTCTGAAAGGTCGGAGGGTATTGAAAAAACTCACAGCCAATAGTTTTTTTTCCTCATGAGTAGACTGTTCTTGCTTAGCAGTGCTTTGGTCGAACACAACAATATGACCACCGTATAATGGGATAATGAGATCTTCTTTTTGGTTGCACCAGTCAGTACGCTTACATGCAGATTCCTAAAATAGTTTGGTTTCTCCATTTTTTACAGTTCTGTGTGAAATCCCAGTTGACATGCACTCTCTCTAATTCAATGGCGCCTCTGATACACTAGGGGGCGATTGTGGTCATTCATCTGTTTAGCAATTAGGGTTGTGTACAATAAACCGATAATACAGGATAGGGCTGGGTGATATGGACCAAAACTCAGGTTGAATATCAATAAATGATATATATCTAAATATTTTTAAGCAAAGTGAGTTTAGACAAAATCAGAGCCAAATATTTGTGTCATGCTTTATTAAAATAGATACTGAACATTATGTTTTTTAAAGCACATAAAAAAAATCTGATCTAAAAACACTGTGGTCTTTTACACATTTGAAAATACTGTAAGAGTGTCTCTTTTATAGAATTGGCTTCTTTACTTTATAATGTAAGATTAATGTCTACATCAACAAATGTTAACCTAGAATCGTATGGAATCGAAACGTATCGTTCATACACTATCGATCGTATCGTATCGTTCTGTTTTTAAAATATATCATTTTTTAATCGTATCGTAACCCGTAGATGTATATGCATATGGAATTGTCTATCACAAAGAGATGTACAACCCTATTAGCTATGTGGGTAGAGGAACCAGCACATAGCTGTCACTAGCAGAGGCATGGCGTATAACGAGTAACAACTTTCCACAGCCCTTTCGCATTGTTGGTAATGTTTTAATGTGTGCCTAAATGACATGAGCTTTGCCTGCTTGCCTGTTGTAATTCCAGTATGACTTATGATCATATATTGACTTGTGTTCAATTCGATAGTAACAAGTTGACTTTAGAATCTAGTGCTTTCGAGTGTGCAGCCATCTTGCACTGATGTTGTCACATTGTACACGTATGCTGTACTTTTTATGCTTTATTATTACATACATTACCAATCAAAACACAATTTCCTCATGCATTCTGCGTGGGAAAAAACGGCATATTTTCTGAGGAAAAAAATAAAAATAAAAAATATATATTTTGAGCAAAAATCCGCAAATTTGCGTGGTCGCACATGCTGAATCACAAATATGTGGGGATCTACTGCATTTCTGGCTAGAGTGACAAAGGGGAGCCCCAAGCTGCATACGACAAAAGAAGATTGTCACCTGAAAAACGCTGCAAACCTGTAATTCCTCTCTTTCATTTGCAAATTTTACCAATCAAAAAAGCCTCTTGTAGACGTGACTGTCATAATTTACTTCACATTGATGTGAAGTAGGTAGGTTAAAAAGAAAATGAAAATGATTTCCCTTTTTAAATATTAACACTACAAGACGGGGCAAGCATTTAATCCAGAAAGTAAGGACAGAAAGGGAATTCCTAAGTGGCACACAGAAACGAAGAGGTTCATCTATTAGCCGGAGCTCATAAATCCCTAACTACCCCTAATCACAACTTGGAATGGATTTCAACGATCGGCCTGGTTCCCAGTCTGAAAATTTCCTGGATTACCTTTTTCTTGGCTGGAGAAGACTGAGAATAGGGGATGGACACATTGGTGCCATTGGATATCAACAAACACCCATAGGCGATGATGTAATAGTTGGTGTCACATGAACAGTCAGTCCACAGCCATGGCAGAAACTCAGTGACATGAACACTTTCACTTACAATCAAACTACCAAAAGTCGAATTTATTCGTACAACGGACTTTAATAAGAGGCGATTTGAGAACATATTCATCTCTGGTCGCGAGCTAGCATACGTGAAATGAAGATATCAATGTCACAGGGACTACTTTTACATGCAGTCAATTTTCAGGTTAAGGTCAATATTCCGGTTTATGAAACATTTGGAAGAACCCGTTTACATGCCTGACATGGGAAAAAAACCCTGCACGGACAAGTGCGTCATTTCCGCTTCTTCCTGTATCCAAAAACAAAAACAATAACAACACCGGCACAGAGGATAATGAATGCCTTTGTTTGCGTTTTGGTGCTGGTACTGACCCACCACCAGTACTCAACACTATTCTGTCTCACTTTCTTCATTAATGGAAGGTGAGAACTGTGAGGGTGGGACCCGAGAACAGCATAATAAGAGTAATAAGAGTATGCACTTCCTAGTTTTGGGGCTGTTTCTACCCTTTGTTTCCTAAAGTGTTGGGATGAACGCCTAGGTGCTGAGCTTTGTAATATCTTCCAGAGGGTTCACTATAAGATTGAAAACTCAGAAATTGAGTCTCTCTCTCTCTCTCTTCAAACTGTTGTCAAATGACCTGCAAGCTGCTGTTTTGACAGCACTAACAGGCATTTGTTAAAAAGTATATTTCCTGACAATAAATCATTTCAATTTCTTCTGAGGTGCTCGCTATGCTGCAGCTTTCATCTTTTCTCACCAGACAGTATGTCTTAGCATTCACAGCCACAGGATGATGTACACAATTGTACACATAGTACGAGTCAGTGAGAGGGCTGGGGGGATTTTCTTTGTAGAAAGAAATTTAAAAAATAAATAAATAAAACGACAAGACCCATCAGCACACGGGTGCCCGCCAGGTCTTTCAGGGAAGTAGCCTGTTTGTGTTCTTCAGCTATTTTTATAATATGCCACAGGCGGTGAGTCCCCTGACCCTGTAAAGACACAAATATGCTTTTCATCGGTTATGCTTAAAACAAAAAAGTTGTTTTCCCGATGCTATGCAATCACACGTCTGACTGTGTTGCTGACAAAATAGCACCATATTATTGGACAATAGACCAATAAAGCCCCAAGAGGTCCAAGACTAAAACATGCTGTTTGTTACGGTGACTTTAAGATAGAGCAGGCTTTTTATAACATGGTAATTTAATCTGGCAAAGCCACTGAATTGTTTTGTGCTGTGCTTTAAATTGTAAGATCAAAACCAGTGAATAAGGTTTTGTGTCCAATGTTTCCTAAGGCATAAGAAGATGGTGTTATATGCATTGCTGTACTGGCAAGAAAAAACAAACTCTTAACCTTAATAGATCTGTAGCAATTAGTTTTAATGACGATTCGATCCGTATTACAATTTGTGGTTGCCAATACGACTCGAGGACGATATCGGTTCACTTAGAACGATACGATCCAAAAGGATTGAGTAACTTTAAAAGCAATTCATTAACTTTTTAGCGCAAAATTCAACCAGTCTGACCGTGAAATAAATACCTGGATACTGGACAGAGCAGGAATCAGGTATAAATTAATTATGGATATAAACAAACGTAAAAGTAAACAGAATTAACATTTTGTTTGAATAAAGTGCAACCAACACTCCAGGTTGAATTAAATCAAGCCTGTGATTAATTCTATCTGATAAAACATGACCTGAACTTTAATTTCATACCTCATTTTTTCTTCCCTGGACTCTTTGAGTCCAGGGAAGAAAATCAAGTGTCATAATTTTCATGTAGGCCTCACATTGTATTAGCTTCCATGCCACACAACAAATTGCAAGTACACAGTAATAAAAATTTACATTTTTCACACAATTGGATCATAGAAATATAAATCGATACATCGATGTAGTGAATGAATCGTTACACTCCTAAAAGTTAATAATCATTTTGCCAATAACCTTTACACTGCCTCTCAGATAAATGTACCGTCACACAAACAGATACCATTGCTGCAGTTCCCAAAATAAAAATCAACTGGTTGCTTTCAATCTTTGTGAAAATCAGATTGACAGAGGAACACAATACGTAGTCGGAATTCATCCAACAACAACTCTAAGACAAGCGGCATTTGTAACACCAAAAAGGGAATGCACCAGATGCTTGAGCATGGTGACACCAGTTTCCTGTAAACTGTGTCCACAGACTGAGAAATAAGGGGCGAGGGGTGGGTTGTGGAAGCATCTACTGAATAGTACAGAGCTAATGAAAGATTAGCATTCCAATAGAGCTCCCCATACCAACTGGCCCCACCTCACAGTGCTAATCTGAAAACATAGACACATTGTTGGGAATGTTTGGTGCCTTGTCATGTAATGCACACATTGAAAGCAGGCAAATTCCTCAATGACACTGCAAGATTGACAGCAAAACCAACATTTGTTCATTATAACCAGTGGGAAATGCGAGAAGTTAGCAACCTTGTAGTCACACATTAAAAGAGCAATAAATAAATAAAACAACCCATCTAGAAAACTAACCATTTTTGCTGTTACATGCAACTTTGGCCCTGTCCACACGGGAAGGCTCCTGAGATTGTTTGGGGGGTTGAAAAATAATGAGTCTACACTGTACCGGATTATTAAATAGTTGCATCCAGACGGGAACGGATCACTGAGTGACAACGATGTAATACACAAGGCACATTTACGTGTGGCACTGAATAGACACGCAGACGAAACCATGTGACACATCAAACCATAAAAGAAGAAAGAATGCATTCGTATAAATCCGTCATCTTCCGCTTTCTAAGGCTCATCTTGACTTACGAGAAGTGGAATTACTTCTGCGAGTCATTATAGAGTATAGGACGGCATAGAAGATGGATGGATGGATGACCACAAAATATCACGAGAATGTCGACTGGGGTGAGTCATGTCAATCGAAATTTTCAGGTATTATGTTGGCTTGTCATCAAAGCTCACTTCTGATCATGTAACAGCGACGGGTGGGTGACGTCATCGTTTCTGTCTACACCAAAATGACAAGCCAGTGTTTTCAGATTATCCCACTCTGCCGTTTACAAACAAAAAATATAGTTTCGCGGCACCCACAACACCGTTTTCCGTGTGGATGAAATGCTGAAACAATAAAATACTTCGCCATTTTGGCCTGAAAACGGTTCCATGTGGATAGCCCCTTAAACATAACTTAGGTTACTTTCACACTGCAGGTCAATTCCAATTTGTTTTGCTCATGTGTGACCTGCATCTAACTTTTTCATGTCAGAGTGAACAGTACAATTCCGATTTTTCATTTATTTCTAGAGCAGGTTTGTGTCACATTTCAGCATTGTTATTGCTACTTAGACATAAAAAAGAAGAGGTAAGCTATTTGGGTTTTATTTATATGACTGGCAACATTTGAAATTGTACTTTATTTACAAAGCAGATCTCCACTCAAACTGTAAGGTCATTGTCTTTATGCTATTTTGTGCTCATTTGCATTCAATTGAGGCTTAATGACAGCCATAAACAGTGGAAGCAAATATTCTTTGACCCTTTAGCGATCTATTTGTAGCCCCCGAACTATTGGTTGGAGACCCCTGGCTTTGCCTGTTGCTAATCATTAACTTTGTTTTTTTTCACTAATGCTAATGTTGTTGTGGTCCCTCATTTCATGTGTATTTCATGGTATACAAAATGAGGATAGTGTTTAACTTACCAGAGATGACTTGAACTGCAAATACTGCTGTTGTGTTTTGTACTGCTCTAAAAGCAACATTTCTCCTCAGCTGTTATTTGGGGTACTTGTTCTTTCCGACTCGTGTGCCCGTTTGTCGTGCTGGCAGTGTGTCAGATTTTCGTGAGACGCTTCTTACAGACTGCAAAGACCTTATCCAGCTTTGTCTGATCCAGCCATACTATAAAAGCCAAAATTAGTCCATACTTTTGATTTTACTATGCTGGCGCATTGCTGCTTGCATCTTTTTTTTTTGTTAAAATCCAATTGGGCATAATACCCTGCAGTGTGAACATAGACTAAGACCTGGCACATGTAATAAGCAGCAATGCACTAAGTCCACTGGAACTAAAGAACAAATGTGCTACTAGTAAATGAAGGCACCAGAAGTACTGAGGGATTTAAGCAGCATGGCAGTGCACCAGTGAAATGTGAGTAGGTCCAAAAAAAGAGAAATAGCAGCACAATAGCAGCTTGCAGTTAGCATTATAATATTCACGGCTTGTCTTCAAAACACTAGTTGCGTGTCTAATTTGTTCAACATAAACACGTAGTGTGTCCAGCTTTAAGCTCTTGACGCCACCACAGGGATCTCCAACAGGTAGCTCGTAAGCTAGCATTAGCTTGCCAGCTGATTTTGAGTAGTTGACGAAATAATTTTTGCTTCACTTCTTAGTATTTCTGTAAGCGTTCTATTCAAACTTAACATCTGTATTTAATAACAAATGAGCACACTGAGAGGAGATGTGCTTTGTAAGTGCAATTTCAATGTTGGCAGTCACAAAACACAAATAGCTCACTTCTCCTTTCTTTTTGTCAAAGCAGCTTTAATAGTCCTGCAAGTTGGATACACCTGTGCTATCATAACCCTGGACTCTAAATGCATACCGTTTATACAGGACAGACTTCCATAACAAAAATATTGAAATTGTTATTTTATTTTGTTAATTATGCGATTTTGAACTAAAAAAAATGTGGATTGAACAATTAATTTGCCATGTATCCGTATTACTGTAAAAACAGGCATCAAATTAAATTTAGGTTTGTGTCAGAGTGCCTGAAAAAAAGCCTTGTCACTTATCCAAGCTGTAGAAACAATAAATAACTTCACTTTCAGTTGCTCATTTGGATTCAGAAATTGCTTATATGAAAAGGTGAAGGCCTCTCGATTATGCTTATTGTAGCAAAATAAAGTCTTGTATCATTCACTGAGTTTTATCATTTAATGAGAGCAGAAAGGTCAGGTTGTGCTTGTTGCATACCACAATAATGTACTGTAGAGATTATATTTTCCTTTGAAAGCACAAACATGCTACAAAAACATCAGAACATAAAGTCTGGGTGCCTTGGTAAGAAGAACTACTGTGTCTGAACTTCCATGAGCTTGGAGGACTCCATCCATGTCTCAGCAATGACTCTAATAACTAATTGATAAAATAATCTGAAAGGGCAAAGAAAGCAGTCTTGCATGACTTCCAGACGTCATCAAAATTCTTTGGTTTCATCTCATTCGTCTAACTCCAAACTTTCTCAATAATGTTCAAGTCTAGTGTCTGGGAAGAACAATCCTGGAGCATCTTGACCTTCTTGAACTTTGACATAAGGCTGAAGTATGCTGAAGAATTTGCCTTCTTTTACTATTTGGAAGGTTATAGGTTATTATTATTATTATTATTATTATTTATTGTTCCTACAACCTGGATAAGCAACGAGACTGGATAAGCAACTTTGCCATTCGAGTAAATTAACAGTTTTGCAATGTTCTCGGTTCATGTTCTGCTGGTCGCTGAAAAAAGTTAAATAAATGAGTTAATAAATAAATAAGTCATAACAATTTGTATTTGTCATATTAAAAACAAAAAATTGCAGACACAGCAGCGGCGGTCCGTCCTCCCGTGTAGACCACCACCACAGCTTCAAAAAATCCTATGGGAAACCCTCAAACTGTACCACTTGGTGGAAATGCAGCTATAGGGGCAAACTCACACCAGGTCATTCGCGCCATGTTGGACTTGGGCATGATGCTCTCTCCTGGCTCCTGGAACTTACAAGGAGCGATCGCATTACTGTACAGTCATTCTATGACTCGGCTATGTTGCATGCGGGAATGCTGTGCCCTGGCCCACCTCTTCCAACCATGCCAACAAAGGAGAAGTGTGGTGTACCTGTGCGCGGATCAGTGTGCTTAGAGTAGCCAAACATGCCACACTTCAGTGGTGAAGTGGGCCCAGGCACAGTGTGATTGGCCTAGTGTGCGTACACCCTTCGAGTGTTCATAAGAATGAATGATGACACTCTATACTGCAATATAAACAGTTTGAAACAAAGACTGGACTACTGCACTATTGGAACCATGAATAAAAGGTGTGTGGTCACTTACAGTTCATCTCGTTGCCGTTGTGAAAGCACCATGGTGACAGGACGGTGTGAACGGGGCAAGGAGGGAACACTTGGCAGTAAAGAGTGCAGCTGCTGCACTCTCCTCAGTCAGGAGATGAGCTGTGCTGATCCGAGCAACGCGAGCAAGGGTGATCCGTGTACTCCTATGGCGGGCTGTTCATGTAGTCCAGACAAAAACTTAGATCAAGTGGGGACCTCACAAATCGGGCCCCCTCCAGGGACAAGAGAATCAGAGAGCCTGCAGACCAGTCAACAGTCGAGTCTACACTGCATCTGGAAGAGAGAAATTAAGGTCTGCATTAGGTATGCATGGCAGATTATATGGAGAGTGGGTGGGTTTGGAAATATTTATAGGTCAAAGAAGCAATGCATCAATGCTTGCAACAGATTCTATGCAGATAAAAACACATGGATATTATGTGAGTAATAATTAAAAAAAGAAAACACTAAGATTATTCTTACAGAAGGTCAATGCAGCACAAACTGAAAAATATGTCAAAGTCATCAGTGAGCCAAATCAAATGGCATAAAGTCATCCATCAGCCATTGTAAACCACATTTTAGGTCCTCTTCTTTCAATATCAACATAAGCTGCTCTGAACACTTCTTTCAAAATTCCTTTTACCATGTACATGCAAGCGCTGACCCAGATTCAGAGGGCATCAATCTTCTCCTCACAGGTTGCCGAGTGAACAGAAAAACAGGACACAGCCAGGGAGGCCAGAATAACGGCCGTTCACTTGTCACATTCCAAAACACTATCTTGTCATTATCGCAGCTCTTTAGGAGCTGTCCGGCTACGTGATGAGTGGGGAACTCAGTCAGTCATTGCCACAAATTTTTACTAGTGGGGAGGTTAATAACTTGTCAGTAGTGGGATATTTATGCAAAGTACACTATAGTACAGTATAGTGGGGGAAGATATGAAGACTATTTACACACTGCCTTGTAAAAAACAACCAAAAAAACCCCCACCAAATTAAGTAGCCAATGGAAGGCCAACTGTGAGCCACGATAAGCCTCTTAGTCTACTGGGACCAAGATGACTAAATCTCCAACCGACCAGTAAATAAAAAGGCATAAACAAGGCTAATTTACTCATTTTTGAGGCCCTTACAATCCCTCTCTCTCTCTCTCTCTCTCTCTCTCTCTCTCTCATTCACTGACATCTTAACCGCTACTGAAGTTTTACACTTTAATATTACCTTTCACTGGATAAATGAAAATTACATATTGCAATTAGGGGTGTACTGATTACAATGTTCTGGCCAATAACCAATCTTTAAAAAATCTGACCTGCTGATTCTGATTTTGGCTGATACTGATTATTTAAAATAACTGACAGCACACACCTTCAATGTACCAATCTTATTTTGTTGAAAAACATTGAACAATACCTGTGAAACAATACAAACCTGTTGTTTGAGGTAATTCTCTCAAATACGAGAAATGAATGGAAAATTGCTGTCCAAACTATTAATTTATAGCAGTTCCTTTAGTCTTTTATTTTTCATATTTTAAAAACAAACAAAACTTGCACAACAGGTTATACTGCAAACCTGATTTGAGCTAATTACAAAAAATAAAGTGCACAGTGACCGAAAATGGTTGGTTGTCCAATGCCATGAACTCCATAATTACAGTATCCTCGTAGTAGTGCTAGCTTTTTTATGACACCCTTATTTTTTTACCACATGTAAACAGGATGTGACGCACAGCGCTCTTATTGTGAAAACCGGAAGTGTGTTGTGTGTGTGTGTTGAGAAAGTATCGACTGTTGCAAAAATGTGCCTCCTGCAGCCATGGCCCTCCGTCCTTTATTGACACCAGTGGGCATCCTGAAACCCTCGGTTACAGTAGCTATGCTGTTTTCACTGCTCATAAGCGCTAAGAGCGGGCCGCTGCCTGGCTCTTTGCTCCAGCAAGTTTTAGCTTTGGCGTTCACTGGATTACTAGCTGTCAGTCTGGCAGGGCAAAAGGGGACAGTGGCTGACTTTCAGACTTTTGAGGCAGTAGATAAGATTGGTGGATAAGATCAGTTTCATATGTAATGATCGGCCAATCACCAATGCCCCAAAATTAAGAAAATAATAACTGGTACCATGAAATTTACAAGTATTACTTCCCTGTTCAGCAGTTTATTGTACAGAACTGATAAAGCTAAATATATCTCTCTATCGGACACTTGAACATTGCAGAGGACTTGCTCCATGGATAGTGACAGCCAGTAGCCTGCTATTGAGCTGTGATGTCAGCACCTGACATCAGTCCAAATGACAGCTAACCTCTCACCGAGTGTATATTACAGCATGCCTTTGGTTTCTGGCAGGTTTTCAATCCTCTGTGGTTTGAGGGGACAGAAATTCCACAGTAGCGTCGATTGTGGTAAAATAACCCAAAAATGGCAGTCCCTACAACCTACCCAAATAAAACAACTTCTAAAGGTAATACATTGAAGCGGTTACAATGTTACAATGCCATCGACTCTACGCAGTTGGAACAACAAGCTACATTCACAGACAGTCCGATCATAATGTGTTTATGAATGAGGGTGAAAAGGTAGCACCCAATCTATCTGTGGCCGTCCAAATTTATTTGTGGCAGGCCGCCACAAATAAATGAATGTATGGGGAACACTGCTTTGGCTTTATTTGGTTGCCACAGTGCCAGTACAAGTATCCCCAAAAACAAAAAGTGTAACAGTTACCATATATGGCTTAACATTGGTAAGGGGGTGTCTGTCTGGTGGAAATGGTGTTCTGGAGTTCTTTAATTTAATGATAAATCCTTACAGGGATTGAAAAGATACTGTGGTTGGAGTGTGTCAGGAATTCGTGGATAACAAAAACATCAATGATATTGACTGTCCTGCATGTTTGCCTAGACCTGAGTGCAATCGAGCACCTCTGGGACATCATGTATCATTTTATTTATCGTTGCCACGTCGCACAGCAAACCTGATCTCTACAGTGTGTGCAGTACTGCACAATGAAATAAATCATATTAACTACCTGTGCATAAAAGGTGATAGTGGTAGTGCAGAGGGAATAAGCTGCAGTCGTGATGCATCCATAAATCTGTCCCTTCCTCCTGCCATTGATTTTGTTGTCTTTGTACACCAGCAGGAACCACCAGAGAAATTGGTGCAGAACGCTCTGGGGGTGTCATGTAATTTCCTGATGAATCCTAATGGGTTACCGTCTCTTTGAAAGGGCTTTTTAGATGATGAAAACAAACATCCCCTGTCACTTTAAGAGTGAAGCAGTCAGCCACAGAGTCACAACTGGACTGGACTGGACCACACCCGATGTATCACTGAGCACATATTTGTTGGTTTACGTAGCCAAGCTTCTGACATGGTGTAGGTTGTGAGTGTGGACAAGCAAAATTCAGGATTAGGGTTAGACAAGTATGAATGGTTCATGAATATGATAACTATATCATTCATAAGAGTAACTGTTCTGAAAATGCAATGAATAACTGAGGTTCACTCCAATGCTTTCTCAATTGTTATCGTCCAGTTGTGGATGAATTGCTGTTTATTATACATTTTTTTATCTTATGCTTGCTCGTTGTGTTGAAGGCTTTTACTGGAACACTTGAGGAGACGGAGTAAGTTTGTTCACGTTTCTAAAAAGATACAATTGGCCTCAGCAAACTTTGTGCGACAAATGTTTCCATACCACTCCGCAGATAGAAATAAAAAGTCCAAAACCCACAAGACGTTCAACTGTGGAAAAGCGTGCCAAGGTGGCAGTAAATCAATCCTGCTAGTATGTTCTATAGTAGCCAGCCTAGTGCTAGTGCTAATGCAGTGCTAATTCCTAACGGACGCGCAAGCGAGACAGCTAACGTGCTATCTGTTGCAGCTATCACACCTGGTTGCCAGTGTCACCCATAAGTGTACTAGACCTGAATTGCTTGCAAAACATGGCTTGCAGACTTCTGCAGTCGAGTCGAGTTGCTGTGAATATGTAACTTTCTTGGCTTTGCTGTGAGTTTATGGCTGCGTGTGTTTGAATCTGGTTCCCGGAACGTAGTCTGGCAGTGCCGTCACAACCAAGATCGTGTAGGGGGGCGTGACAAAATCGTGTCAAAAACACCACTTCATTTGTTTATTCATCCATGACAGCAAAGTATGACAAAAATGTTTTATTAAGTGAATACTTTCATTTTGTTCTTGTTTTTCCAAACATTTTTTGGTGTCATGAGCGCTATAAGGCCATCTTTGAATTACAACACAGATAGCTGAATCCTTTTCTACCAGCACCGTCATCACCTTTCAGAAAGAAGCATCCCAAACATCTGGAATCTGGACTGCCTTCATTTCCAAGCAGTGAAAACAAAGTCCTATGTTATAGACAAAGTAAAATTGGTATCAACTGCCTATACTGTAACACATCTCAAGATTTCCACAATCTCCATCTTAACTGCACATGGTAACGCCCCCATGAAGTCCATTTTATTTTTTCCTCAAGTTCCGTTTTTTTCCATTTTTAATTTTTTAGAATTCTTTTTTTACATTTTACACTTATTTTTACCAGCCAAGAGTGTGTGCTTTTTGGGTTTGTTAATTAAATGTGAAAATCCTTACATTTTTTGATGCAATACATCACTGGCCAATTTTACCTAGTAATTGAAAAATGGATGTAGCCTGGCTAACTTTCTAATGGGACGTCAACCTCTGCACACATTGCTACAGAATCTTCAAACTGTAATGCTCGTGTTTATGAGTAACAAAGATGTAGTCATCAATGCAATTCCAACTGCATATTTGAGATGTTTTTTATGACACGCTCACTTTGTTTACACGGTTAGACGCCATGGGGCAAGCAGCGTTCTTATTTTGAAGGTCCGAAGTCTGTTCTGTGTGTGTTGAGAATATCGGTTTTAGGTTAAGACGAACTGGGTCCATAAATAAACATGCTCTTCTTTTTTCACTCAGAACTTGCACGTCGACATTGGGCATTGTAAAACGCTCCTTATACTCAAACACAAAGCAGTGAAAATATACTCACTCAGCCTGAATCGCAATCACACAACCGCACTAGCATGGCCAATGATGATGATCCAATTTTTAGGCCTCTGATCTGATCCAATTTCGACTCCTGAGCCAATACTTTGACAATGTTACTACAGATTATTGAACTGAAAATGTTTTTAGCAAATAACTACAGTAAACACAATAAAACATTTTATAAAGCTTATTTCATCTAAAACGAGTATCCCTAAGCTCTAGTACAAAGTGTGTATGATAAAGACACTTATTTTGTAAAAATAAAAACAATATACCTCACAGACAACAACACATTCATGATTCATTGTAAAATTTCACTATTGAAAAAAATATAGCAAGTTATCTAGCAGATGTAACAACAGAGTTCAACTACTTTTTCCAGGTCCTTTGTTGCCAGACAGTTCTTCGGGCCCAATTATAACTGCCTCACCGGCAAATTAAAAGATTGGTATATACCACTCGGGACACTTGGGGTTGATAAAACTCTGCCCCTTGACATAAGACCAGCAGGGACAGGACACCAAAAATACTGCAACAACATGTGACAAACTTATATATTATGCTAATTTCCCAAATGAATCAGTGCTCCACATATACAGAATTACAAACCACGTAGTGTAACACATTATTAAGTAATGCACATTCATTCTTTTTCCCCACTATTAAAAATGGTTGTTAAACACAGGAAGTGAACAGACTATCAGTATTTGCTGCGACATGGAAAAGGAGTAGGATTAAATAAGCTCTGCTTCTTCGACATGCTGAATTTCCCCAGTGTAAACATGATAAAATTCCATTCCATTCCAGCCACTCCAAGCCTCACTCACTTATTAAAACATTTTAAATTGTAAAATGTACAGGTACTTACCACTAATTAATGAAAATGAAAAGATCAATGACGCTCCAATGCCGCACATAATGCAGACTGCTTGCCTGTTGTAATTCCAGTGACGACTTACGATACTACCTTAATTTGGGTTCGCCTCACTGCAAGTTTTGAGGCCGCACTGTAACAGAGTTGACTGTGCTGCCACAGCTTCACTGGGCACCACCATCTTCCACAAACATCAAGTCGCTATGTACATGTATGTTGTATTATTTATGTATGTATGTATGTATTAGCAACTTAGGGCGAACAAGTAGGGTGAATTTCTGCAAGAAATTGACTGTTTTCAAAAGAGAAAACACATGAATGTGCAGGTTTCCCCACAAAAAAAATATATTTTGATATGCATTCTAACAATATGCGTGGTTGTGAATGGTAAACAGGCGCAGATCCACTGAAAAGTGTTACCATGGTGGGTCACTTCCCCTCTGCTCCTCAATGCAAACTGTGCAATCTGCATCAGGCATGACCTCTAATGTTAGTGTAAAATACCCACGGATATGCAAAATCGCAGCATCCCGGAATCCTGACTGGGTAAACATGTAAAGAGAAAACAAGTTGGCTAATGAGAAGACGAAATTCCAAGAAGACCATCGCCTTCGCCGAGCTCCACCCTGACTTCCCTGCACACATGACCAAGGAGCGCCAGCTGAGCCTGATGCCCACCCGTGAGACAGCAAAGGGGGGCGCACACCTTACACCGTCTTGTACTTCAATCACATTAACGTCTACATTTTATCGGAACAACAAGCAACCTTCAAGACAAGTCGTGCCTACGCCATGCTAATATTATGCTTGGCACGGATGCTCCAGCAGGACGAGCACTTCTAACATCAAGACGCAAACATGTCATTTGATATTTAGCCGTAATGACGGGGGTTGTCAAACTGCAACACGCACAGAATCAGCGTTTGACGAAGCCAAATGCTACTGTAACCTTCCAGCCCTGCGACATGCTGTCACATAATTTATGACATTTGCCACCAAATGTGAATTACAGCAGCTAATTGTGCTAATGTAAACGTTATCTTCATTAGCTTCCTGGTTTTGCGGTCATAAAGTTAGCTACAACAATGTTAACTCGTTACACTTCCAAAACAGACGCCACCATTGTGTGCGCTTTAAATGAATTACCTAAATTCAGCGTCGTCATCGCTTTACAGGCCTCACTATTCAAAATGAACACACTGTTGTAAATGCAGACAGAGACCTAGTCTAGTGCTGACATGCTACCTGCTGCTCCAGACCGAGCGGCCTAGCCGCCATTTTGAGGCATAAAAAGGAGGTGCAAAAATTACAGCCACATCGTCATTTTCCCCCACCTAAATCGGCCGGATTTCTTCGACCTCTCGCCGGCATAGTAAACGAGCGGAACTTACCCTATTGTCTCGGTCCGTGAATATCCTCAGCAGTCTCCGGCTGTAACACAACCCAGCAGGGCGTGAAATGTGCGTTCCAAACTGAGATCCTGTTAGCTGGAGGTAAACTGCGCCCCTCTTGTGTCTCCGGCGCCGCTCGCTTGTTTTTTCCTAGGCTACCGCATTCGCCTTCGCTCGGGAGCGCGCACGGAACTCGCGTTCTCGGAGAGCCAGGAGCGCGCACGTCCTTGACAGGAAGAAAAAAATACTGTACTGTATCGCCTGTATAGCAACCTCTGAGGCTGTTTTGTTTGTTATTTGAGGTACTTTCACAACATGTATCAATATGAGTGCACACAGTTTGTTTAAATTATGATTTACAATTAAATACTATTTTATACCCAAATACACTGTAATATGGGATTTTGAAATGTGAAGTTTTTTTTAAATGACATTATGGCAAAGAGTTCGGGTTTGTACTACTTTATTCGTTTGGACCCAGAGCAGCCTCCATTTCAGAGAAATATTGATCTACCAAATGACTCATCCTCAACTTCTCATTTTCCTCAATCACCCTGACGTCACTGCTTTTAATTCATGTGTTATTTTTTACAGAGATACAACAGTAATTATCAGTTGTAGTTCGCGGCTAAAGATCAATACTTCTTCCCCCAAACTTCTTCGTAATATTTATATATAAAAGCGGACAGACGAAAAGAAAAAATAGTAACGACACAATTGCCACACATCATCAAAAGCACACTCTTAAAAACCTTCTGCAAGACAAAATCCAATTTATTAGTCTTGCTCTGTCGCCTACTAGGGAGGAGGGTTAGCTTGCCCCCTTGTGGACATTGTTGATAGTGAGCATGGGCTAATTACTTTACATACCTGTCAACCCTCCCGTTTTCCCCGGTCGGACAAATGTTCCTTATTTTCAAATGCAAATGGTGACTGGTATGTATACAGAAAACTGCAACGTAATAGACAAAACAATTGCATAAATCACCTTTATAAAGGATATGTTCATTTGTCACCACTTTGCCCCTGCTTGTGGGCATCAACAGGTACACCATTTTGTTGACTTGGTAAAAAAAAGATTGCAATGCCTTCCTTACTGTGTGAGCGGCTCATAAAAGTTTAGTCACTATGCCAGTTTGCATTTCTAAAAACAATCATTTCCAGCGCCGTCTCTATATTGCTTTAATCACAAACATTTCTACACGGCAACTATGAAGTTACACATTGCACGTATACAAGCGCAAACAAACTGCCACTTTTCTTTGTATTTTTGGTAAAACCTTACTTTTCTCTTCCACTTCAGGCTGCAAATGTGCTGATGACACATTCAAAACAGCGCAGAAAGTGCACTACATACTGCTTTGTGGGCAGGGTGACAAGAAATAGTACTAGACAGAAAATGGAATCACTACACCCCTTGTCAAGCAGCTTTTCCATTAGCAAGGAGGAAAGGTTCCTTTCGGTGCCCAACACATTTCCAATAACTCCACGACCACGGAGAGGTGTCAGCCATCCAAATTGGTAACTGCATAGAAAAATAAAACATTTGGAAAGCCAATGTTCAAGTTGCGCCTCTTTTTAGCAGTCCTGTTGGATTAGACAAAGACTCACACCGTCACACGTAGAAACATACATGCACAGTCTTTTCCATGTGTAAAAATAGAAGATTGCACACAGCGAGGATATAGTGGAATCTGCTTTAAAGTGGACGGTTTTTGATCTGTTCCATGAAAGCATGATTAAATCTGATAGACGTATACATTTTTTTTCTCCATTCTATACATTTTGCTATAAAACAGACATGGCTTAAATTAACAGGTCTAAAATACCTTCTTAACTTTCCTGTTTGTGTCGCTGATAGAAAAACAAAAAAAAATCCAGCAAAAGAAATAGAACAAGCGCTGCATTGTTGTTGCTGTTTGCTTGTAGGACTGGCAGGCACCTAACGAGGAGGTCGTCAGCACAACTGACTGAATTTAAAGAACTATCAGGAATGACTGGGAGGGTGGTGGTGGGTGGGTGTGTGTGTGTGTGTGTGTGTGTGTGTGTGTGTGTGTGTGTGTGTGTGGTAGGGGGGGAATACATTCTAAAAAGGCCCACTTGAAACATCTCTCAAATTTGACATGTAATATGATTTGAGTGCACAGTAGAAAGTAGCCTTGAGCTCTTGGTCGGCTACATGCCCTTGGCTCTTCAAGGCTCCTTGAGGGAAGCCAAACGTGGTCCTGGGCTAACAGTGCTGTGTGGTGGTGGTGGGGTACGAAGGGTGTGGAGTAACTAGGCCTTGCAATACAGTGGATAAGGCTCTGGTTTAGAATGACATCCTTGGTCTCTCGTCCTTCTGCACGTTACATGATTCAATCTTTGTACCTTTACCCCTCCCCTGTCTTCCTACCTTGTAGGAATTCCTGCTCAGTTGTCCTTTGTCCTACAGTTCATAGTGTGTGTTCTCTGGAATACCTTGACACATACATCCCCCTGTTTTTTTTCCCCCCACTCTTATTTCAATGCTGATCTAGTGTGCTCAGTTCCCGGGTTGACGGGTTTAACGACAAGGCCGTTACAGTACGGCCTCCACCCTTCGCAACAGAAAAAAGTAGCTGTGAGTTGAGAGCTTTTAGATATTAATCGACAGGGATTTTGTCCTCTAGTTCCAGTGGGCTGTCCTCAGTGGGCTGCTCACTCTTCTCCGGTTCCTGCAGCTGCTGTCGTCGCTGCACTTCTGCCTTCAGGTTCTCCAGATCTTTTTGGCTGAAAGGGACAAATCATTCAACAGACTATAAGTAACTGTTAATACATTGACAGGGGGTGGGATTAAATAAACTCTGCTTCTTCCTACTTATTCCATTTCAGGCATGTTGAATTGTGCAATTGTAAACATGTTCCCTATTGTACATTTTTCACAATTACCAAATCAGGGTCAAAACTACCAGTTACAAAAAAGGTACAGTGGAATCTCTGCTGGTCAACCTCCGATTATTTGAAATACTATTGGGAACCTAATATTTATTTGACTGTACATTTCACTGTATGGATTGCTGGCACCAGCATTGTTCGAGCATGAATCAAGGCACTAACAGACCTGCCAACCTTGAAGAAATTTTATGAGTAGTCCCCATTGCCACTCACATACCCCCCACACCTCACCGTCACCCAGGTGGGCCTGCCCCACTATTTGAAAAGCACTGTTCTATGGTCATCCTCACACTTGTTCCTCTTTTCTATCATCACTACCCTACCGGGGTTGCAATACAAAAAGAAAAAGCTAAACACACTTGTGAAGGTGCCTTTAGAGAAGCATTTTAGCTGGAAATTGTGTTTGCAT
This sequence comes from Dunckerocampus dactyliophorus, assembly GCF_027744805.1. Taxonomy (NCBI): domain Eukaryota; kingdom Metazoa; phylum Chordata; class Actinopteri; order Syngnathiformes; family Syngnathidae; genus Dunckerocampus; species Dunckerocampus dactyliophorus. The sequence goes on from NC_072830.1 coordinate 23,481,021, forward strand.
TTTAAATAGTCTCACTTTAGAGGTTCCACTGTAATAATTTATAGGGGATGCTGTTTGTTAAATTGTGTTAATTTCAAATAATTTGGTATTGTAATCATGCAAGTACCTGAGGGGTATAAATATAATGCCATTGATGATGTTGAGCTGTTCCAGGATGTTGGCCATGCTGGGAGCGGTGAACTGGAGGAGGAGGAGGAGGCAACATTGTCAAAACGTTTATGGCCACATGTGCAGACAAAAAGCACACAGCTCTCACCTTGAGCGGCATGATGCTGGCACTGGAGCCATTTTTGTAGATCTCATTCATTGTTCTCTGCAGAGCCACAGCTTGTTGGGTAAGGTACTTTAGGTACTCTGAACTCTCTTTGGTTTTCTCATGTGCCTCACCCATCTGAAAAGTCAAATATATTTAAGATGACTGCAGACAGAGATGATAAACTGTAAGAACAAGAGTCTCAGAGGCCTACCTGATTCTTGTAAATAGTGTAGCCCTCCTTTTCATGTTGAAGTGCAGAACGGAACTCCGCCTTGCTTTCGTAAACTCTGGCGACAAGATGGTGGCTGGAAAGCAAACCATGGAAGATGATGGAATCTCCTGTGTGTATGGATCAGGATGGTTGGTACACTTCTTGCTTACCTGAGGGCCACTTTAAGTGATCGGACTCCATGGTACTTTGAGTTGAGGGCCAAAGCATTCTCCAGGAATCGCAGCGATAAATCGTACTCCATCACTCCATGTAGTACTAGGCCAATGTTACTCTGAAAATAAACATGAACAACATATTAGTGTTTGAAGACAAGAAGATTGTATTAGCATATTTTGTAGTCATTTTCATAGTATTTAAAAAAAAAAAAAAAAAAGTAGTACTTCGATAGAAGAAGAACTAAAGTTCCATGCAGATCTCAAATATTTACCGGATCCATAGGATTCCAAGTTTCTAACAATATATTTACTTTACTGCTATATATTGTGGCCTCCTTTTCCCTTTTTGCCGATGAGAGGTTAGGATGCGTTTTGATGATGCGTTTAAACAGAGACGAACAAAATCTCTTTGGTGTGGTGATCTGACCAAACCACGATGGCAAACAGATACTTTGCCTGTGGTAAGTATGATGCCACACTATATTGTAGTAGTGTAAGAAAATGTGACAAAACGTAAGAAAACAGTCAAGAAAAATTTTGGCTTCCCAACCTTTCCTGTCTCCTCCTCCCTTGACACAAGCAAGTGCACGCCCTTTATAGTTTCCGTGTACGTAAGTGCACACCCCCACCTGCGCCCACACATGCAGACTAAAACACAGTGCTCCTCACCAAACATATAACCTGTCTCCTACATGATAAAAGCTTCTGAACATCTTCCAGTCACATTCAACTTTATTTATTTATTATTATTAAACAACCAATTTCCATTAAACTTTGCGGAAGGTTGTCACAAGAGCCCTTTTAATTGTGGATCAGAAAAAAAATACCCTTCTGTTTTTTCTTCCATTTTTCATAAACTGAACTTAAAGATCTAAAACAAACGTACACAAAAGGCCTGCTTTTCTCAAATATTGTTCACAAATCTGTGCACTTCTCCTTTATAGGAAAATAATGATTGTTTGCCTCAACTCAGGAGCTCTTCTAGATGATGCCATCATCAATGCGTGGTTATAAAAAGAATCATCCTTGACGTAGTTTACTATACATACAAATCTAGGTTTTATCTTAAAAACTGTAAGCAGGAAGTTGCACACAAACAAAACAAGTAAACGCACACGTAAAACTCACATCTAGCAGCGCCATCTCTGGGTGGTCCTCTCCACACACCAGTAACATGAGGTAACGTGCTCTGTAAAGCAGCTTGAGGGCAGTGGACAGTTGACCGTTGGCAAAGCAGTACAAAGCCAAATGCATCTGACAGAGCAAAAACGGAAAAAGGATGTCAAACATGTGGGACACACGTGTCAACAACAAGCACGGTATCTTACATATTCTTGAATTGTGTTTGGGTGCTCGATGCCAAGAACTCTTTCACTCATCAGAACAGCCTTTTGCTGGTTGCTGAGTGCCTGCAGGCAAGGAGGAGATGGTCATTTGTGAAGCAGAAATCAACAGAACGTAACATCCAGAAATGGTCGCCGTGTTGCAATGGAGACCATCTACATGTCATGCAATTTTTTATTTTTATTTTTTGCAGGATGCATGGCTACTGCACACTTTGCACGCTACTGCTGGTGGTGTCTACCTCAGCGTGATCCCCCATGATGTAGTTAAGGCGAGCCAAGAGGCGCAGGCAGGCACAAATCTCCACATGCATGGCTCCGTACACGTTGTTGAAGAGGTTGAGAGCCTCGTTGATCAGCTCGCATCCCTCCTTCAAAAATCCTAGAAGTAAGATCAAATGGTACATAAAACTTCTAAGGCATCGATGTAGAGTCCCAATGGGTACATGTGCTATAAAAGTTGCTCAACAAAAATAATCACATTCCAAAATAAACGTCAGAGCAAATAAACCATCACAGGGAGGAATGATTGCACTGATTAGAGACCATCATAGCTGGTCCATGTTGGGAGCCCATGCCTGTGCTTGAGAATGAGCAAGTATACCATGCCCAAGTTCACCTCTTCCAACTGTGCCGAGGCCAGGGAACTGTACTGTACTGTGCTTCAGACTGCTCGCATTCGTCAAAACAATCCAGACTTTAGGTGTCAAACAGCCACAAGCATAGCAGGGATTGCCTATCGTGAGCATGGTGGGAACAGGCAAGCCTCACCTTGCTGCACCTTCGCCTGGCCGCTCTGGAAGAAATGGAAGGCATCAGAGGCTTTTGGGTTGACGTGCTTTACAACAGGGAAAATATTAAGGATGTCTTCCTCTGTGAAGGTAGGTTTGTGGCGGCTGTCAAAGTTGTACTCCTTTATCAGAATCTGCAGAGCACATTCAAACTTTTAGAAAAAGAGAGGAAAAAAAAGACAAGTCATTTCGAGGAAAAAAAAATAAGTCTTACTTGGATGCCTGCTTTGACTGAAATTTCTCTGAGCAGAGTGATTTTATGAAGGCCATATTTCTCCACCACCTGGTCCACACTGTCACTGTGGGGAGGTCATAGTGTCATTAATAAACATACAACAGATCAAAATAGACATTTCCACATCCACAAATTCCTTACCATTGGATGGTGTAGTGATAGTAACTCTGAGCCTCAGAGGCAATGTTCTTCCACAACTCGCTGGGCGTCAGACTGGCCCATGCCGTGTTGTCTCCGCTCCCAGGCACTCTATTGCGCCGCTTGCGGTTTTTGCGGCGTGACACAAGCTCGTCAGGTGGTAAGTGAGCGACTGCGTCCGGGAAGGAGCTCAAGAAACAGTTTAGGAAATGGCTTACGGCAGCAGAGAGAGCGGACAGCTCCACTCCCTTCATGAGTCATGAAAAACATGTAAACTTGGTTAAAACGCAAGGGAGCAAACCTTACAAAATAAAATGTATGTTGTGTGCTACCAACCTGGAGGTACGTCTTGAAGATATGTTTCGCACATCTGGTGATAAGCTCAATGATTCCTATTCTCTACAGATACAGGAAAACAATGTGGGAACAATGTCAGGTTTGCTTAAAGCCAGTGTAAGATACAAACAATAAACATCTCATACAGTGGAACCTTGGTTTTTCTACACCCTGGTTTTCAACAAAATTTTTATCCATCCATATTCTATACTGCTTGTCCTCACTAGAGTCACGGTCAACAACAATTATTGCCAAAAATATGTCTCTGTTTTCAAACACTGTCTTGGTTATCATACAGCCAAACAGGGAGCCTAACAAACTAATCGCGTGCATGTGTTGGTAAATAGTGGTTCTTTTAGAGTTGGGGCACTATAGACAGAGTCCACCCAGGGAATCCTTTAAATTTATTATGTGTGTGGGTACTTTTTTTTTTTTTAGGACAACTGCAAAAAGAAGTTGCAAGTACCAGAACGTTGATAAAGAAGGTGAAGAACACTTTTAATTCAAGCAAGAAGCCACAGCAAAGTACAAAGGTAGCGTCTTTTACAATAGGAATGTAATGTAAAAGTTCATAAGTTAACACAGCTTGCAGGTCGCACGCTGTCAGCGGGACACGTAACAGATAGTGACCCGGGCGAGTGTGTGTAATGATGATTGTACCTGCTGCTGAAGTTTACAATAAGGTTCAAGTGAGCAAGTACACAGTGCTCACCATCCACTCTTTAAAGTTAAGTTTGTAACGGACAACACGGAAAACAGCTTCCATGGGGCTCCTCCGTCCGTCCACCCCTCCTCCCTCCACTCATCTCTGTGTTTGCTTGTCTTCAATAAAAGGCAAGTCATGTCAAATGTTCATTTATCCATTTCATTTGTCACTTACAGTCATGGAAAAAATGATTAGACCACCCTTGTTTCTTCAGTTTATTGATCCATTTTAATTCCTGGTAAAACTAAAGATACATTTGTTTGGACAAATATAACTATGATAACAAATATAGCTCATAAGAGCTATATTTAACAGCCTTCAGCATTCATTTAACAGCTGATATCTAGCAACTTCCATGGTATTCTTCATAATAACCAAAATCACTTAAGTTCTTACATGAATAGCTATAGCATTGTACAGCCACAAAATGTAACTCTTATGAGCCATTTTTGTTGTCATTGTTATATTTGTCCAAACAAAAAGGCACCTTTAGTTGTATCAGGCATTAAAATGAACAAGAAACTGAAGAAACAAGGGTGATCTAATATTTTTTTCCATGACTCTATATGTATTTTACTTGGTTTTCTGCATGTAAAACAATAATTATTCTCTATAAAATGTGTTTTTTTTCATATTTGTGGGTGTCTGGAATGGATTAACTGAATTGACATTTTTTTATGGGAAAAATTGATTTGGTTTTTGTACGTTTCGGTCAACATAAAAATCAGATTCTGCCTAGAATGTTGCACTGCTGCCCTGCAACGTGTGTGAGCCTAATGTGACCATTTAAACCAGGGATGTCAAACTCGTGCCATGGAGGGCCGAGACACTGCAAGTTTTCTTTCCAGCCAGTCACTAAAGCAGGTGATTTTAATGATCGAGTTTGACACATGTGATTTAAACTGTTGCATCCCTTCCAACCAGCGCATGACCTAAAAAGAATAGAATAACTGCAGGTTTATATGTCAAACATTACACTCACATAGAAGTGTTCCAACTGGGCTTTGGCAGGAGTCTTATCCACAAACTCTAGAACGTTGCCCAAATAGCGAATGTTGATGCCTCGCTGGTGCAAGGCCTCTGTCAGAGTGGCTCCATCCATGGGCAGAGCACTGTGGTCCAAACAGTCTTTGACCTTGTTCGGACATAAAGTATAAAAAAACTTCAAACTAAGACGCACTCAACCTGTGATTTGATCTTCTAGAGAAATCCAGTCTGAGGCAGCAACGACTATATTTCACTGACCAGTGATGGGATCTGGCAGGAAACGAGAAAGGCAGCAGAATCTTTGAGAAGCTGCTTTTGCTTCTGGATGTCATCTGCACTGTCGTCTGGGAAACGTACTCCTGGAAATAACACCACACATACGCACACACTGTTACTACTTTGGGACAAATGCAGTTTGAGGTGGCAATATTGATGACATCCAAGAAGTCGCTGTGCTGCAACATAGCCATCAATGTGGATACAAATTCAACATAAATTGAATATCCGCCAATGCCACTATGTCCTAAAAAGGGACAAATCTGATATTCCATGTCAATGTGAGCCTGACATCATCAAAATATGCCAATCAAAGCACGCACATCTACCCAAAACTAAAGCTTCAATTGTACCGTAAATTCCAGTGTATACAAATTTGTACAGAAATAAGATGCACCAGACTATAAGCCGCACATGTCCAAATCATAAAATGACGTATTGTGGCACGCACAAGTCCGTGAGAACCAGGCAGCTCTTTGACAGGAGCAAATCATGAGCTATGAAAACAAAGAGCTTGTCAACCCACTGGAAATTGCAGTAGGTCATTACTCAATGTAACAGTCTGACTCCTGCTACTGTTTCCTCACGGACTCAGTGTTTAAACAATTCGTAGTAGTTCTGGAGTAAAGTAGATGCCACGAGATTAGAATTTAGGCGCACCGCTGTATAAGTTGCTGGGTTCAAAGTTTAAGAAAAAAATTAGCGGCCTGTACACCGGAAATTATGGTAGTCACACACACACATAGTAGAGTTTCTTTGTTTGGGTTCTGGATTATGCCAACAGATTCCTGTACAAAAAAATGGTGATTTTACCTGGAGAAAAGATGTCAGGGTTGAATCTGATGTCGAAAGATGTGTTGCTGATGGAGCCGACTGCCTTGCAGGCATTTAGGACGACCTCACGGCTTTTTGGGTCTGTTTGAGAATGACACCCGTTACATCAGGGGAGACCAAAGACTGTCAAACCTGAGACATTTCTGTCTACCAATCTTGTACACGCAACAAACATGCAACAGTCATGCACAAGTGCAGACCCAGCACCATCCAAAATAATAAAGTGCGGGATCTTAAAATGATTACACACAGTGAATGTTAGATCATTGTGGTTAATGTGCACATCATGTGAGAAAATCAAGTGTTTTGTCATTCTCAAAACACATTTTGATGAACACGAACATTGAACATGATTCTGATTATGTGGTTATTTCATTCAGCAGGCTGGAACACAGAGGGCGGGGCTGAGCAGGGGTGGCTAGCCAAGTGGAGTGAAGCCTCTAGGATATCTGAATTCTTCCAAATACATGTGATACCACTTCTCTCTTTGCAACGGTCCACCAGAGTAGCTGTCCCTGCGCTGCCCTGGCCTCGCTCGCAGGGCATTTCTGGACGTACCAATACCGGCTCCATCTTCGGCAACTAAGGTCTCCGCCAGCTCTTTGGCCTGAGCTAATCCCGGAATACTTTCCTCAAGCTCCTTACCCTCCAGCGGGCTCTTGCACTCTCCATTCTGTGTGGCTGTGGGCTCCAGGGGCCCGTTGGTGGCGACGTTTGAGAGGTTTTCATCCATTTCAGTCACAGCCAGGTTGCTGTCAGTTTGGACTGAGCAGTCTGTCGACACCTGTTCACCAGAATCTGAGGGAGCGCTCTGTTTTACATCAGCGTCGGTCTCTGTTTCTGAGGTCTGAGTGATGGCAGGCGTTTCGTTCTTGTTGGCGTCCTTGCTGGCTTTCTGTTGCATGAGTTGAAGTGCGGCCATCTTCATGAAGAGGAGATATCTGAACAGGGGGGCGGAAATCCATAATTACAAATTACAAACTACCAACCAGGGATGGGCAATATGGCCTAAAATCCATATTGCAATGTGCATTACAGTGTCTTGCAATAACAATGTGTCATGATATCTTCTTTGTAGGGACATCCCAATCAGCATTTTTGGCAATGTGTTGCAGATTGTCGCTCTCAATTTTGCGGCTCGAGACCAAATTTCGGGGGATAGAATTAAAATCTATTGTAGGCCAAATTTGGATTGTTTCCATCGCGCAGTACTAACACAGACAGCAGTGTTTTACTGAGCAGCACAACAGAGAACAAACACTAACCTGTGCTCAACAAAGGCCTCAATGAGTTCCTGGCGAAGGCAGGCCAAGCGGTGGCGGTGTTGGCGAGGGAAGCCCTGGCGATGACACTCTGGAGGTAACTCCTCTCCCTCCACAGGAAGGAAGTTGAGGTCAGGTGGGAAGGTGCGAAGAAGGTCCAAAATATAGTGACGGCCATCATTTCCAATGATGCCCTTACATTCGACGGATGAGCACAGCTCCACCGCGTCATTCTTCTCGTTGAGTACGTTGTGCCTCTGGACCTAAGATGTAGAGGAGGGAACTCATTTACAACAATAATCCACACTTCACACAGTTACATGACTTCAGCAGGGGCTGCCGTTTTGGTTAACATAAATTGGCTCATCTGTTGACTTTCATGTTCATGTGTGCACAATAGCATCTTTGAACTGATTTGAACTTTGAACTCATTTTTAGGGATGGCCGATTTTGCTGATAACCGATATGCTGTTATAACTCTCAAATTCCGAAAGGAAATTTTATTTTCGGATATCAACCGATACAGATACCGATGTGTAACATTGCATATCTTTCTTGAGTAAAATTGTTGTAAAGTAACAATACTCTTAAATGAGTACAGTTGTTTTGTTGGCTACTCCACCCATCTCCCAGTAGATAATTAATGTATTACATATTTTTTATAAGAATACATTTTTAGTTATGTTATTTTTGGACAGATTTTATTTTTTTTAGTTGAAGGGGTATTGTTTAAAATACATGAATTTGCAGCGCTTCCTGTTTCCCAGCAAGCTTTGCTGTACTATTGTTGTAAATGGCTGCTAAGTTCATGTTTAGGGCTCACATAGTTGTAGATTATTCAGCATTATTCGTTGGTAGTGTCTTGTCTGTTGTTATCTACCTATTACATTGCTGTGTGATGTTTTTTTTTTTACCTTTCTTTAAAGACACCGGGAGTAAGAATGATATGTGGAATGCTAAGTTCATTGTGAGCCCTCTTACTCTGCTTGCTAAATAAATAGTTACTTATTCCTCACAGGCTTGTGAGCGGCATAGTATTAACTACATGAGTCAGCAATGTTGCAATTTTGTGGCATTGGTGCTCCATGCTTTACATCTGCTTTCAATGTAGGTACAAAACTGATACAGATGTTGGGCAATATCACATTTTTATGCCAATATCGATAATTATCGGTGGCTGATATTTAACTACTACCCATAACAGCAATTACACAAAGCTTCAATTCCAGGAGAGCTGCTTATGTGTTCAAGTAGACAACTGAGACACGGCATTTAATAGCGTCGGGGCCACTACTTGAGGAAATACTGTAGTTGTGTTACTGACTTTGAGTGGCCTGCTGGTCTTCTCCAGGAGCTCCAGATATTTGCTGTGAGACACGACTGTCTTTCCAAAGTCGATGGAGCCGTAAATGACGCTCTGCTCCTGCTCACGCTCCAGGATGCCTGGAATGATGGACTGGGCCGTGACACGGTAGCCTCTATAGTCCACCACCACCGTACCCAAGGTGTAGAGTCCCTCCACGTCCACTGCCCCGTACGCTCTCACACCATTCAAATCATTGGTGGGAGCGGCGTGGGCAGCCGCGTCGCCGCCCAGCTCGCGATAATGGTCCCGCACATCAAAGCCCAGGCTGAAGAAGATGTTGTTCCAGATAAACATCTGCATGTGTGTTTCGTCACCGGGATTGATGGCCATTACGTTGCCATCGATGACGGCCATGGCTCCGCGAGTGGCCGCTGCTGCAAAGTCACTATGGACCTGAGGAGGAGATTTAGGACAAGTGGTTAAAAAAATATCACCTTAATTCCAAGAAAGGGAGCTCAGGCAGTCATTAAAGAAGACATACTGTATTTTGTGATTTGGCCTCACCACCCACACACAAAATACGTTCATAAAAATATATAAGGTTTAGCAAAATGCAGATTATGGTGTTTTTTTCGGTAAAAATGGGGAAAAAAGATTGTACTTTTCATGCTGTCAAAATGTGCACATTTCTAGTGACTGGACTGCATAACATAGCTTTTTCTACCTTCAACCACTATGTGAAGCAAAACTGACAATGATCATGTTTAAGTGAAAATAGACCTAACCACGCCACCGGCAAGGACTGCAAGCCAAGTTTTGGTCAAAGAGGAGCATTTTCATCCGTTCCAGTTTTCTGATACTGTTCTAGGAGGATCTCTAATTGTGCAGACACACCATGGAGCTACTAATGGTCTAATGGACACATGAGATATGTGGACTGGATTTCAGTGACGTGGGTGTTTTCCCATATAAACGAATGGAATGGACTGCATAGCCACAAACTTTCCACCTTAAACCATTACGTGACCTGACTGTTATGAATAGTTATGTCCCCTTAAAATAGGCCTCACAATAGGCCTAACAACGCCTCTGGTCAGTAGTTTAGTTTGTATACACTGGACATGAAAGTATTGTCAAGCTCTTTTGGATACAGTTTATTCAGTGCAACAAGAAGAATGAGGATCGGTACCTTAAAAATGGCTCGTTCCCTCAGCAGGCGCTCAGGCAGGTTCTTCCGAGGAAGCTCTCTTGTGGTCTGAAGTTCTTCATTCCAATCTCTAGTCTGAAATTGTACAGCATACAGCAGAAATGATAACAACATTGTTGGATAAATACCTCTGATTGTGTCAAAACTGAGCATTATCATCCTGTAAATGAAAAATTCCTTGTATGTATTATTTGACACTATAGCTAGATCCCACCTGTCCTGGTATATGCTCCTCATAACCCAAGCGGGAGGTGTAGGCATCCTCTGCACGTACACAATCCATGGCGTGGTCTACCTGTGGGGATGTCCAGCTGTACACTTGGAAGGGTGTGGCTATTCGCTCAAATGGATGCCTCTGGACTCTGCGAGACGCACCAGTAAGAAGACTAGTCTGATCACAACTTATATTATGCAATATTGGTCTTAAAATTTGGGACAAAAAATGCATTGGCATTGAAAAGATGACTCAAACATGCAGAAAATGGAGATGTGTTCACCTTTTCTTTTGCAGGGCAGTAAAGTTCTTTTTAAATGCAGGGCTGATCTGGCTCAGCAATTCCACCAGAGAATGGCTCAGGAAACTTGGGTTGGCTGGTTTCGGATTGAAGGTGTAGGTAGTTGACCTGAACGACACACACAAACCAAAAAAACACCATGTATTTTGCATGTAAGGAAGACAAAGAAAACTGTGTTCTACATTAAACAGTAGCTGACCTAAATTCAACTTCCGAATGTAATCCAATTTGACCTAAATTACATGTGTTTTGGCATCCACAATTAGGATGCCAGAAAGTGCACGGTGCATGATTTTGAAGCACCACTTACAACATAACCCTCTGCTGAGTCAACGCTGATACACTCGCCCTAATTCTCATGAGGCACAGCTGCACAACTGGAACACAATCTGATACAAAAGCTGTGTAACTGTTCTGGTTTTTAAAAAGAAAATTATGCTCACTTTTGACTGACATTTGATTGTATATAATGTTTATTATTGTGGTTGTGGTTATGCACCCACCATTTTACAAAGTACAGCACTGTAACAAACAAAAATTTAAAGAGGCTTCGCTGCACATCTTTAAAAAGGTCTCTGTAGCTGTCTATTACATTGGGTGAGTGCTACAGTGTACATGTAAAAAGTGGCCTTGGAGCCACACAAACACAGCGCATTCGCATTAAATCTACAGGCACACAAAGCAGCGCATTCCCAGTAAGAGTAGGGCTTACTAAAAGTAATTTTAAACCATCTAAATTCCTGCATCAAGCTAGAATTTTGGAAACCACTTTAAGTAGACTATTGTGGGACCTCGGACACTTATTTAACTGTTGAAAGAACAGTATACTACAGCACCTTTAAGAGACTTTTAGTCACTGCTGCAAAAACAGCTCCACCTGAGCAGATATTTTGGTATACGTGATATAAACTTAGTCTTAATTACAGTATATATGAGTTGTCTCTAGTTGATTGATATGTGAAAAGTTGACTAACTGGTTGAGGTAGAAGCCACGTGTAGAGGCAGTGACGCTGACGTGGCGCTCCTCTACTGTCACGATGTACAGATACATGAGGTCACCGTGCATCTTCCTATTACCGGGGGGAGGGTTCCAACCACTCATGGTCAGGACCTTCAGGCACTGCATCGGCTGGTAAGAAAAACATTGTGGGTCCACATGCAGTTTTTGTTAAACCAATAAAATGTTAGTATATTTGTAACCTCAAAATGGTATGCTATATTGATCTGAACTGCATGGTGGAGGAAACGGGGTTTTACCTTCCAGTCCTTGTTCTGTGGCTGAAGGGGCACCAGGGGTCGGTCTTTACTGCCAGGTAGGATGTGCTCTGGCGGAGTGCAGTCAATCTGCTCCAGCTCACTGCCCTTTTTCTTCCGCTTGCCACTTTCTGCAGTCAAAGATCCACAAAACATGTCCATCTGGATCTTGTCAACATTTTTACAACAACGGTGCAGCAAACTCCACAGCACAGGATGTTGATGAAAGTAATGAAAAACAAAAAAAAAAAGACTATTAGTCGACTATGGACAAAATCTAACGAATCAGATTCAAAATTAAAATTTGTGGTCGGAGACAGCCCAAGAAAGTATGCTACCTCCAAGGTCTCCATCTGTGAAGATACTGAGGAAGGAGAGAGAGTTGCAGTCCACTCCATTGTAGGCATCTGAGGGGTCCAGACTCTTCAACAGATCTCTGATGTGACGCACGTGGATCCGGGCTTCACGCACCGTGTATGGCTCTGGGTAATAAGCAACACACGTTAAGTATTTGTACAAAGACCTTTCAGACTAGTTTTTATTTTGTGTGTTTGTTTTTTTTATAAATAGGGACAGTACATATTCAGTGGAGTGAAGATGAGCCACTCCTTCAGATGACATTTAAAAATGTAGCAGAACTGTAGCAGTTGGCTAAGTATTCCAAAAGTTACTACCTTTGAAGGAGGAAAAAAGTAAAATCAGGCAAATAAGTACTTCTTTGTCGCCGTCACCCCTGGATAATGAAGACATTTGTATACCAAACAACCACTTTTAAATTTCATCAGATCTTCAAAGTTAAGTAGGCTGTATTTAAACAAAATTTGACAATGATGGCAAGTTCTGTGTTTTTTCCCCCCAGAGCTCTGATATAGCAAGTCCATTTGGTTGTGAAGCCGGCCAGGAGACCAGCTAGTCATGCAATAACATATATACAAAAAAAAAAAAAACACACACACAATGCAGGAATATCACAGCTGCTATCATCTATCAGATATGTCCTTATTAGTGTAAAATTGTGTAGAATAGTGTATTTTACAATCTTGGATACCACTTAATATAAGGAGAGTCCTGAGTCGAACTACACACCTAAGTATTTAACCTAAGTTCTTCATCTCTAAAGAATACATTGACTCAAGAGAGGTTAGTTGCCCTTTTTGCAGAAAACTGCAAACAACTGGTGCCCTGCGATTGGCACAATAGCAGCTTTTTTATGATTTTTGGCCACTTCTTCACAGACTTCAGGAAGGTTATTGGTGTACAAACAAAATACTACTGGCCCCAGGATTGATCCTTGAGGGACCCCTAACTTACAATTCATAAGCGATTATCTCATCCTATTAAGCGGGCACACTGTTTTCTATTAATTAGATACAATTTGTTCCCATTAATAGGTTCATGTGAAAAATGTAAATGGGTCAACTTTGATAAAAGAACTTTGTCATTTACAGAATCAAAAACTTTTTGCAAGATCTAAAAATACAGCACCTGCACTGCCTTTGTTAAGATACGCTTCTAACAACACAGGAAAAGAAACGCAGGAACAAGTTCAGCAGAAAAAGGCCTTTTTCGCTTGAATTTGCCCTAACCTCAAGGCTATCAAACAACTCTTCGATGAAGACGACAAGCTACTGACTTAAAAGGAAAACTGCACTTTTTGGGGGAATTTTGCCCATCATCCACAATCCAAATCCTTATGCGAGACATGAACGCACTTCTCTGTGCGCTCTAAAGATATAAAAACTGATAAAAAGAGACAGCTCATCACTGCACATAATAGGATCCACCTATGCCGCCTACAAAGACCGTTATTAAAACAACAACTTTGATGGTTTTAAATACATGCTGTGACCATGTAGTAACATGTACATTCATAAGTAATACTTACAGTATTTTCATGTTCTCGAAGTGTCAATGCGGCAGTAACGTAGTTTGATAGGCATAACAATGTTAACAATAACAATAATACCGCTGTGGCTTGGTGATATGCACATCACATTATATGTAAATGGAGCATTGTTGGCGCTTTTTGGAGGCTTTTTCAGAAGGCTTTATAGGCGGAATAAGTGGTTTCCATACGTGCAGTAATGAGCCGTCTCTTGTCCGTTTTTATATGTTTAGAACGCACAGAAAGAGAAAGACATGTCTTCATGTCTCACATAAGGATTGTGGATGACGGGCAAAATTCCCCCCAAAAAGTGCAGTTTTCCTTTAAGAATTTAGCAGTTTAAATTATGGTACTGGTCGTCGCTCACTACTTCGCTGTTTCGAATTTTGCGGCTTCACTCTAGTTGTTCAAAACTTAATAAATCTTGCAATTTTGTGGTTGAACACTGCCTCTTATTAGTCCAAACATACAGTATGCACACGTATGCACACCAGACGTGATCACGGGAACAACAGGCTATTAATTGCAGGTTTTAATTATTTCACAACAGACACAACAATCACTAATAAACACACGGGGTAGTGTTGCGGCCATAACCTACGGCAAGCTGAAACTCTATTCTGAACCCTCAACACCACTTTGTGTCTGCCACTCAATCTGCTCCCCTAGGGAACACATTTACAGCAACACATACAAGCACAAGTCTTATTTACTTCTTAAATGTATTTCCTACTTACTTATTATGTCTACTATATTGGATAATACAAGTGTAAAAGGTGACTATAAGGTGTTTAAAGGGCTCTAATAATGTTAAAAGGTTGTGTTACAAGGTCAAACAATGTTTTCTCTATGAAAATATTCCATTTATAAATACGGAATGTTAGATCATGGAAATTCACTTATCACGGTCGGGTCTGGAACTGATTAACCGTGATAAACGAAAGATTACTGTACTTGTCTTAAAATGTATCATGCACCTCTTACAAATATTTCGCAGCCAAGCTCAACATTTTAAATACACTTCTTGGTTAAAAAATACACGAATTATGACAAAATTCACTCATATGTAGGAAGTCTGTTTCTCTGTGGCCTTGTTGCAGGGCTCTACACTCCACTGAGATTCTGCCGGTCAATCAGTAACAGAGGTGGGCAAACTTTTTGACTCGCGGGCCGCATTGTGTTAACAAAATTGGCCAGGGGGCCAGACTATATATTTCATACACGCACACAAGTGTAAGCTTAGAATTCTAACAGTCCACCTGGAATTACTTGTCTTATTTTATCTGTATAAGTGTCATACACTCTGTTATATGTGCTTGTGTCCCTTTTTTCCCGGAGCAACTGGCGGGCCGGATTGAAACGCTTGGCGGGCCATAGTTTGCCCACCCCTGACCAATAACATTTGTGCTTTGTCATCAAACAGCAACTTCATGGAACAATTATTTTTATACAGCAGGCAGTTAAAAGCTGCTCCAACATGCAGAACTTTAGACACAGAATTCGCTAACCTTCCACCACTTTGAGCAGCGATCCTTCCTGCAAGCCTTCAATGGACTTAAGCTCAGCAAAGTTGGCCAGCACATTTCCGTCCAGTTGCAGCGAAAAGCAGGTGCGGTGGCAGGTGTCTTCTCTGTCTATCAATACCTGATGGATCTCCTGCACCATCTCCTGGGGAGACACCTGAGGGTAGCAAAGAAGAGGAGGAGATAACAAGTAAAGGCAAGGATAACAACATCCAGCTACTAATCAGTTTCGTCTGTACCTGGAGGTCAAAGGGCTCCGCTCCAGGCGCCTGGATCTTTACAGTGAAGCCAGTGTCCTGGATAACTATCACCTCCTGTTCGTTGGACTCATCAATCCCATTAGCCTCGCTGTGCCCGTCCTGCTTTGATTCCACCTCCTCCATTTGCTCGTGTGTCCCTCCACCATTCACCATGGCTGTGTCTGCACTGTGTCCTGTACGGGGACAAACGCAAAGCAATATTGGTTGGGCAAAATTAGAGTTGGGTATCGTTTAAATATTATCCAATACCAGTGCCTAATTGACGTTTTTGAAACGGTACCCGAACTTGTACTACCAGTACGAGAACTACCATAAAAAGTATTAATAAAAGTAGCAGATGTAGAAATACTCACCATTAATGAATGATAATGTAAGATGGTGGATAAACATATGGAATCGGAGTCACGATGTAGCCTTTAGCCTGGCCGTCAGGCTAGCGCTAGAGGCCGATGAATGGATGGCTTAAATCTGAACCAAGTCCAAATGACGGACATTACATGTTTTTTTTTAATCACCAGTTCCTCCTGTTTGCTTTCAGCCATGTTGTAGCTTGTTGCTCAATTTTGGAGTCGCAGCTAGACTGTTTAATCAACAGGCTTTATTGCGATATAGTGATTCAACTCTCTATCATATGCCATCATATCATATGAGGCGACCTGTGGTGTTTTAGTGACTTCGATGCCCAAAAGAGTTAAGATCGTGTTGGGAAAAAATAAATGGTATCCACACATTGGACATTTTCATGAAGAGTCAGAGTCAAACATGTTTTCACTTTCAATGTTTTTGATGACATCATGGACAAATGAATAGTGTTTTAGTAAATTTACACTGTTATCCATGCTGTACACTGACTCCTTTACATTGTACCAAAGTGTTGTTTCTTGACTGTACTTACTTTACTGGAATGATAGAATGAAATATTTACTGTAATTAAAACAGGCAAGCAGTGTGGATTACGTAGACACCGCCTGGAAAAACACCTTCCACGACAGCTAGCCAGGCCGAACCAGTCGCCTGCGGAGCAGCAGAGCACTTTTAGAGGGAGATGGATGCAGCAATACAGCAGACGGAAGCATGGTTGTAGCGCTTGTCTGATGATCAGGCTAATGGCTGGACCACAACTCTGATTCCATCTGTTTTATCAGTATCTTTCGTTATCATTCATTACTGGTGAGCGCCTATACGTTTCACATTTTAAAATGGGTTTAATAAGAAGTGTGTGAGGCGTATTTAGGGCTTGTGCTTCTATGAATTTAGCCTGTTGGCGTCCTTCGTCATTAGCACTCAATGGCAACTGAGGAGAGACGAACCTAGCCTAATAACTACAACAGCCACTTTTATTGCAAATGTCGATCCAAAATCAGAGAACAACGTCAACGTAAAGCCAGCAGGAGGCTTTGAAGGGGGAGGAGCGGGGCAGAGTAACATACAGTGGCGCCTCTATGCAGCAGCATTGTCCAGGTGTCAAAAACAGACATTTTTGTGGGCATCTCAATTACTCGCCTTTATGTGCTGTTCGCAAAGAGGAAATAGCGGGGTTTTACTGAATTATGGAATAAATAAAAGTGACATAGAACGTAATTAGTATGAAAATCAAGCAGCACTAAGGACTGCAGACAGCGTTTCAACCCTGTGGGACTCAGCTGCTGCCAGACGGTTGTCCTTGCTCATTGTCAAGGGTAAACCAGCGTCAGGGTTGCCAAAGACAGGAGGTGGGGCTTCATAAACTGGACCGCGACAGACTCTGGAAACAACTGAAAGGAGGGAGGGCAGCGGGGGTCACAACAGAGAACAGCCAGCAGCCGTACGCTGAATACCAAAACAACTGCTTCACAACTGTTAACTGTCACAGGCCAGGGTAAGAGATTGGCTCAATCTCCTGTAATTTCTAATAGCTGATCTATCACACATGGATAATGCTGTAACAAACGGATCATCTGATATGTACATGTCCCACAGTTCAGTCCATAAGCTTTGACTGGGCAGCAGACGGTAAACCGAGAAGCGCATGGCGTCTTTGGACAACACACCGATAGCATGCATCTCATTTGTAATCCTAGTACATACAGTGAGACTGCTGACGTCTGATGCCCTTGAAGGCAAACAAATTGGTATTCAACCAACATTTTCATGAAAAGCTTATGAAGACGCAAAATACTTTCGATTACTTCAGATAGAAGTCAGCATCTCTCAGCTCAACAAATGTCAAAGGATTAATTTGGGTCTGTTTGTTTGTACTGCAACACTTGTACACAACACTATGTGGGCCCGATACTTCTCTTAACGCTTGTATGCCAGTTAAGAATGTTAAAGTGAAATGCTTGGATTAATCTTAATAGTGGTTAACTTATGTTTACACTTGTACAACTGCTAAGAATGTTAAAATGTGACTGTTGCCTGAACAGTTAAAAGGTTTTATGGTGGTGACAGTTTGACCGTGTAGCAAACAATTTCTATTAAACTGTAGATCTATAGCCTATAAGTATAAACATACAGAATGTACAATTTACAGATTGTAGTGTACAGAGTAGTGTATAATGTATAGAGTAGTATAGAGTGTATATTGTGAAAAACAAATAGACCATGACCTTTTTTTTTTGTTGTTGACAATATACACAAGAATTCATAACACTCACTTCATAACACAGTATTCACTTGGTCATTTTAGGGCTCCAAAATTTTTCAATGCAGATTTTTGGGCAAAAAGTACCCCCAACCCCCCCTCCAAAAATGTACAACATGCCATCAGCATTCCAATGATGTAGAAATCCAGCAGCGTCAAGATTACCAAACTGACCTATTTCTACAGAGGAAAGCTAGCTGGATGTCTGAAGTAGAAAACCCCCCAAAAAGATGGTCTATATCATTTTGAAAACTGTTAACTGCATGCAAGTGGAATGTATTCATACGTGCGCTGTGTCTAAAGGGAGGATTTTTAAGTCACGCAATTGGCTAAAATCCTGATCAAAATGTCGGTAAAGGATGTTCTAGTCCTTGTTGTGGAACTGTGAACCAACTCTACGCTCTCGGCAGGGTCCTTGAGGGTGCGTGGGAGTTTGCCCAACCAGTCTACATGCGTTTAGTGGACTAGGAGAAGGCATCTGACCACATTCCTGGAGGAATCCTGTGGGGAGTACTCCGGGAGTATGGGGTACCGGACCAGCTAATTCAGGCAGTTCACTCCCTGTATGACCGGTGTCAGAGCATGGTCCTCATTGTAGGCAATAAGTCGGACTAGTTTCCAGTGAGGGTTGGACTCCGCCAGGGCTGCCCTTTGATTGTGTTACCTTTAAGGACAAAATTCTAGGCGCAGTCAGGGCATGAAGGGGTTCCGGTTTGGTGGCTGCAGGATTGGGTCTCGGCTTTCTGCAAATGACGTGGTCCTGATGGCTTCATCGGGCTGTGATCTTCAACTCTTAATGGAGCGGTTCGCAGCCACGTGTGAAGAGGCTGGGATGAGAATCAGCACCTCCAAGTTCGTTGTGGTGAAGAGGGAGCTGAGTTGAAAGGCAAAGCTCTCCATTTATCAGTCAATCTACTGTACGTTCCTACACTCACCTATGGTCATAAGCGTTGGGTAATGACTGAAAGGACAAGATCGCAGGTACAAGAGGCCAAAATGAGTTTTCTCCATAGGGTGGCTGGCCTCTCCCATAGAGATAAGGTGAAAACCACTGTCATCTAGGAGAAACTTAAGAGTAGAACTGCTGTTCCTCCACATTGAGAGGAGCTAGATGAGGTGCATCTGGTCAGTATGCCTCCACGACCCTCCCTGGGGAGGTGTTCAGGGCACGTCCGACCAGTAAGAGGCATTGGGGAAGACCCAGGTTGGAGAGACTGTCTTTCAACTGGCCTTGGAATGCCTCGGGACCCCACGGGAGGAACTGGACGAAGCCGCTAGGGAGAAGTAAGTCTGGGTTTCCTTACTTAGGCTGCTGCCCCCGCGACCCAACCTCAAATAAGCAGAAGAAGATAGACGAATGGAAGGATGTTATATTTTAATAAAATATGAATTATATTAAGACTCACAGGAAACAATTTTTTTGGCCTTTAGCTTAAAATTATATATCACACCACAATACTTCTTGACGTGTTACACTGTCATCATCTCTGCATTTTCCTGAGGGGACTTGGCCAAGGGACTAATAGTTATATCTAATCTAAAATAATCTAACAATTTCAACAGTTAACACATTTACAGTTTGGGATATCCTCATATAGTGGCCTTTTTTTTTTTTTTTACTCAAATGCAGAGAATAGCAGTTATCTTTTAGGGGTAGGGTGTTAGTAGGGTTAGTTAGTAGGGTATTAGTACCTACATTTGTCCAAATGATATTTATACTATGACATAAAAATCTATTTTACACTAATAATAATAATTACTTTAATAATAATAATAATAATAATTACTTTTCAATCAGTGGTAATAGGTTTTTAGGCACCTTGTCTGTAAATGTAGTAAGGACATCTACTGAACAAATTCTAGTAAAGGTAATCAATATCTTTATATTTCCTGTGAGGATAGGCATTTATTTAATGTATTCAAGTAGACGTTGCATCTGGTGATTAGCAGAGTCATGACAACTTTTAGAGCAAAGGCCACTTTTTGAGGAAATCAGGTTGTGCTCATATTGGTTCATAAATAACAGTAACTGCAAAACCGTGTGCAAGTGCACATTGGGCAGTACTTTGTCAGTGTGTATTGGGCCTGTTACCAAGTAGGAGGCCAAAAGCAAAGAATGAATTGAACATTAATCAGACCTGGAAGCAGCCAAGTAGCAAAAACAAGCCTAGGAACCTCAGAAACTGTGCTGTGAGACATTCAGAAAATTCTCCATGAAAGCCACAGAATATCAATCAAACAAAAAAAAACACACACACACACCTATACAGCGGAAGGCCCTTGCCACAGGGGACACTGGCAGCAGCCATGACAACATCAACCAACAGGTCAACTTGCAGTCTCTACAAATCATTTGCTGCACCCCTGACTATCTATAATACCTATCCGTCTATTCAATGGAAAAGCGTATAATCATTACAGCCACACTGACAGGACTGGTTTATTATCTGGCCGGATGAGATGACCTGATGAGCAGAGCAGTAGTGCCAGTGATTCCTGAGATTAACCCAGTCACCCTTCATCCCGTCAGGAGCATTACAGCCAGGAAGCATCACCCTTGACTGGTGCAACATGCTGGCTATGTAATGCAGCATTGTGAAGGTGCTATTCTCACATCCTTGCGAGTGATTGGAAGATTATACAATCATGTGCTTCATCATCATATCACTGAGTCAAATGTTATCTCTAATGCGAATCCACAACGTATTCCATTATTAGACACATTTAACGGGGTTTTATTGTTAAACCAGCCCTGCGCCGGCGAGTCGGGGGACCACATGACAGACACGCAGGCTGCAGTGAGTTGCAGCCCAAGTTGTGTAACTTCTTCGCCGGCTGACAGAAACCCTCTGCTCGATGTTAAACTGCCGACAACACGCTGCTCCCACTTCTCAGAGAGCCACCCCTACTTGATCTTTACCTGACTCGGTAGTAGGTACTCACCGGGTGCCTTGTGACACTGCCTTGTGTCTGCGTAACCTTCCCTCTCACCGTGGACGCACTTCATGACTTTTTCTGCGTAACCACCAGCTTCCGCTTCCCGGTCGAGTAGGAACACTCGACTTGAGCCTTACTGGCGGGGGAGGACTGGTCGCCGGGACAGTTTTGCATACACACTATCGGGGGATTCCCTCGCCTATCACCCATTGGTGTTCCCTTTCAATTCACGTTATGATCATGTATAAACTAAATTCATACCGAATGGGTCACGCATTTAAAAGGCAAAATTGTAACGATGACCCCCCCCCAGTTCATGCGGAAAGTGTGCGACGCCACTGAAGGTGACCTTCAGTTTACTCCCTCTTGTGCGTCATTACGAGTTTGCGCAAAAGAACTAACGGGGTTCCACTTGTCATAGTTGACTACTTTAGTAATCAAAACCACGTCTTTGGCTACCATATTAATTATGTCGCAAGCTCCCCTTGGCTAAGCTATGCTATCTGACAGCAGAGCAGGATAATGTTAGCATGACGGATAACTTGTTTGGGTGAGCTACATTGAGAGAGAGACTACGACACACACACACTATAGTACGCACTAATGAGTCTGCCATGAGTTTAGTATGCTTACAATGCATGCGAATATGCTTTTAATGAAAGTAAAGGCCGATTCGGTTTAAACCGCACGGTAAACACCTGAAGATTAATGTCAGCACAGATGCTAACTAGTGACATTAGCAATGAACAACCTTGCCAATGAGTGCACAAGAATGCCACCACATAGAAGAGCCCACCGTACGAGTAAGTCAAGGAAAACCATGCTCACCGCAGCCGCACGACTCTTTCAAATGTGTCCGGCTTCCTCCATTGGCGTCCTGAGCACCATCCCCGGCTTCGTCCGCAAGTTCAGCTGGACCACAACCGGGTGCTGAAGCCGGGATGTCATCCGTCTTGCTCACCATGTTTCCAGTCAGGAGAAAAGTATGTGTGTTGAGTGTGGGTTAGGTGTGCAAAGGCTGGTTAGCTGGCTACATGCGCAGAAGACAGGCTCAGATAAACAAATGTGCTCAGGAAGGACAATGCTGTATGGAGTACACGTGCTTTTCGTCTCTCCTCCTCTTGACCTCTTTGCCTTTGCGTTACTTGGCCCCGCCCACTTATTCAGGCTGCTACGGAAAGTTACATGCGTCAAAATTACTTCAAAGTTTTTTCCTGGTATGTTGAATATATGTTGTACCAACGGCCTACAGATAAATACTTTACTATAGTTAACTGACGAGGATGAATGCCAAGACAAACACTGATAAAAGCGATCTACAGACCAAGTACAGAGTGCATCCACTCACGACCTTTGACCTACTTAGACGTCACGCCATCAACTGTCAAACTTAAATGTGGCATGACTTCAAAAGTCTCTACAAAGGGCACATAGAATTCCCCAAGAGAGTTGAACGGTTTTTTTATATGCCCCTGCCAAATATGTATTAATAACTGGTATTTATGTTATGTGCATAAAACAAATAGTAGTATTTTGGTACAGCTCTTTTGTGTGGATATGAATTTGCATTTATTTTAGTAGTTTTGTTCTTGCTCTGCATAGACCTTAAGAGGTCCTTAACATAGCCTCACACATCCATCTATTTTCTATACCGCTTATCCTCACTAGGGTCGCGGGGGCATGCTGGAGGCTATCCCAGCTGACCTCGGGCGACAGGCAGGGTACACCCCGGACTGGTCGCCAGCCAATCGCAGGGCACATATAAACAAACAACCATTCACTTTCACATTCATACCTATGGACAATTTACAGTCACCAATTAACCTCACCTGCATGTTTTTGGAATGAGCCTCACACATTGGCTCCTAATTGAAAAATATTGTCAACCACCAAAAAAAACATATACAGTATATATTGTATATGAATATTTTCAATCCACTTCAGACTGAAACATGGATTATAATTTGTTTTTTTAACCCTCAAATAAAGGTATGTTTACAAGGTATGATTAAAAGTCTCCACGTGTAACATGTTTTGATGTAAGCAAAACTAAAATAATTTTCATAAAATACATTTCAAGGACTACCTGCTTACAAAAACTCTCGCTCGAGTTCCAAAGGACATAAAATGGAAATATATTAAATCTGTTTTTATTCCACTTTAAGAGTCAATCTTTTAAAAAAAATACTTCAGTTTGAAATATTCATATGAAACACTACTTATATGGTTGGTATTTTATCAGTCATGTAAAAATCTTAATCTTTTTTGAATGGTTTCAAGCAGCAGGTGTCAGAAAGGTTCCCACAGGAAAAACTGGCTTGTGCCAGCCAAGCATTCATAGAGGGTTGCTTTTTGATCCTTCGACGTCGGCTCTTCCTATCATTGTGAAGCAAAATTCACCAAGCGTTAGACCAGGGGTGGGCGAACTTTTTGACTCGAGGGCCGCATTAAGTTAACAAAATTGGCCAGGGGGCCAGACCATATATTTCATACACGCACGCAAGTTTAAGCTTATAATTCTAACAGTCCACCTCGAATTATTTGTCTCATTTTATCTGTAAAAGTATCATACACTCGGTTATATGTGCTTGTGTCCCTTTTTTCCGGAGCAACTGGCGGGCCGGTTGTGGCCACCGGGCGGTAGTTTGCCCACCCCTGCGTTAGATAGTTCACCCACCAATAGGGAACCGTGAGCTGGGTCGTGAGACAGGTTAGTTGTACTCTACTGATGTGTTGTTGCAATAGTAATTCTGCCTACAGAAGTGTCGAATGAGTGTAGAATAAAGCATAAAAAACACACAGAGAAAGGTATTGGTTTTTATTCCAATCATGTTTACAGTGCAACACTATGGGAAGCTCACACAGATGATGCAGCTATCAATCAATATCCTCTACTCACCCAAGTAGGCCTACATACAGGAAAATCCTCTCATATGTGGTTCATGGTGGAGACCACACATCAAATGACTTCAAATGTGAGATGCTTTATGGTGTTGACAACAGTTATTTACTTCAAGAAGACGTAGATGATGCTTCAGGGTTCTTATAACGATGGAAGACATTTTCTCAGGCTGGGGGAGGGAATAATGATGGCGTGGGGATGTATTGCCATATACTTTTTAAAAGTAGTAAATTGAGGATTATAGTCTCAAAGCTATAAAAAAAAAAGAATTGTGAAAGTCTGTCATCACTTTAAAAGAGGCTCTCTTTGGCTTGTTGCATCCATACTGTGAGCACAGACAAAACAAGAGCTGAGAGCTGAATACAGTATAATACAGTATAAATCCTGAACGCGGGACATTTAGTGCGACAACAGCTTTAATCTACCTGACGTTTCATTTTTGGATGGCGCCTAGCGATTGTAACAGTCTTAATTCACAACTCCTGCTGTCAAAAGTGTATAAGGAAAGACAAAGCAGTGATTTTATCCTTCAAAGAATAGTGCACAGTCCCTTTTTGTTTGCTCAAAGAATACAATAAGAAAATGGTTTTAGCGGGCAGTCACGTGTTGCATAACATGTTTAATGCTACCACTTCTGCAGCATGTCATCATTCCCTCCATGTTAAGCCGTCAGCGAACTGCGCCTATTTAACAGCTCAAGCAAAATAGACAGCAATGAAATATAAATACATTTTAACACTTAAAATGTTTTGGAATAGCCGTCAGTACACAGATATAAATATATTGCTTCACTGAAGACAACACATGACGCTACTGTCCTCTCAAGAGGAGATGTGATGCAGTTTGGATGAGCATCACAACATCGGAAACCAAATTCGCGATGACATCTTTTGTTCTTTTACAATGCTAACTTTACAATGGAGCTCTGGATGTATAAAACAATATTAAATTATACTGTACCTAAATTAAATAAAGAATAAAAGATAACAAAAAATACTGTAAATATATGATTACTTAAATAATAAATACATTAAAAAAATAACAAACGAAAACAATGACAATGCAACCGTTCAGCTTCTTAAGTGAAAGCAACTAGCAGATCTCCATTGTTCCTGAGACGGAAATAAAAAGGACGTCCTCCCACCCCCCCAAGCAAAGTTGCTGTAGTTGCGTTTGTGTTTAGGACACTGAGTCACACCTGAATAACCACTGAGCAGCTGTTTATACAAAGCAATTGATGTATCAAACACACACATTATGTAGACACATGCTAACTACTGCTGCGGAAAACTTGGCATTTCTATTCAAAATATGCAAACTTGTCTTAAAATGCGTTGTAAGAAGTGTTTGTTTGAGGATGTGTGAGGCTTTTAATGGGATATGTTTGACATTTTACAGTGCGTATTCTACAAAATGTGTATAATATTGCATATAAGTGTGGCGTGTGTTAAAAATCCAAACATTTAATGAGTTGAATCATTAGAGTGGACTGGTTAAAGAAGATTTTTAGTAAAGACGTCTCCTGGACATCTAAATCATGTTTTGGTATGACGTAATATGGATGCAGTGGTCATGGCTTTAACATTTCTGATCTGCCGTTGGACGCACACATCTCAGCAGATATTTTCAGCCACGACTCTCGTCAGAGGTCATGCTAACACAGTGCAGGCGCTGGAGCTGCTGATTACGGTTCACCTTGAAAGGTCACAATTGGTCAGGGCCTGGCGAAAAGAGCTTTCCAAAATTAATGGAAAAAGAGATTGCTTTCGAATAAGGCCCCCGCAGTGTAAGAACGACGGCCGTGTAAACACATCCTTCTCGTTGATTCAAACACTGACTCATTTAAAGTGACAGGTTCTGAGTTTTGTCGGTTTGTAGTTTATGGTATTTTTAAAAAGGTGTAATTACGTAGCTAAAATCAGTCAATTCAGTCAAGGTGCAGAAGAGCAATAATAACAGTGTAGACGGAAGCTAAAAGTAAGGTTTTTGCTACTCTGCCTTTGTCTCAGCAGCAGGGGGCGCTGCAGCTGAAGATACCAGTCTGGCTGCAAGTTCCTGTGGCTTCACTGCACTTTGGTCACCAGATTCCTCTTCATCCCCTTGTTCCACACGGATTGGAGGTTGTCTCTGTGTCAGAGATTGCCTGGAACGCACTCTGAGCCTCCAGGGGTGAAGGAAGAGAGCGGGGTCCGGCATGGCGGCGGGCTCTGCGGGGCCTGTCACTTTCTCTATGGGCACACATTCACGGGCGCGCTCCTCCCTGGAGGAGGCTCTCGTGCTCTTACGCTTGGGTTTAACTACAGGAGAGGCAGGTGAGGCTCCTGAGGGCAACTGCGGGGGGATGTGCTCGGCAACGTACTGGGGACCTTGACTGGAGGCTCTGCACAGGAACGCCTGTCTCTGCTGCAGCCGCTGATGCTGCAGCTTCTGCTTGGCGGCGTGCAGCTGGAACGAGAGGTACGCGGCCGCCTCGGTTTGTTTCTGCAGCTCTGTGTTCAGGACGGTGGAGCAGTGGCTGCGCCGTTTCAGCTCGTCCAGGAAGTGGCGCTCTTTTTCCTTCAGATTGGCTCGAAGGGCTCCCACCAGAGCGCCTTTGTGACTCAGCTCCTTGCGTATCTCTCCTATGGTGCAGTCCTGCTCGGCCAGACGGTCCTCTACATCCCTGCAGCGGGCCTCCAGGAGCTCCTCTTCCTCCTGTATTTCTAAACATAGGGAAAGACCAATTAATGCTCCACCCTCTTTGCGGTTTAGGTATGTAAACGTCCCATATAATTACAGCATTAACGATATATATATATAAAAAAAAAAAACGATATATAGACTGAAGAGTGGTCATCCTCCACGGTCCAGCCCTGCATACTGGCTGGGCTCAATCCTGCGACCACACACCCCCTCCGAACAAGTAGAGTGATAGTGGGCGAAAAGCCCAGGCTTTCAACCCACTGACCTGTGCGGCCCTTAAGATGTTGGAGGGTGAGGTTTACTTAACGTACGATCCCACAGCTACACTAGCTGGCATTCGTTACACAGACAAACTACCATTCACACTTATGGACGATTTCGAGTCTTCAGGTAACTCAGCGGTTCTCAATTATTTTCTGTCATGCTCACCACAGTTACAAAAGAAATGGTTGGGAAAACCCAATGCCATCATAGATTGAAATCCTGCAGCACACGCAAAGTCCCCCTGCTCAAGAAGACACATGTGCAGGCCCGCCTAATGTTTGCCACTGACCACCTGGACGACTCAGAAGAGGCCTGGAAGAAGGTGATGTGGTCAGATGAGACCAAAATAGAACTTTCTGGGCTCAGCTCCCTGTGTTTGGAGGGCAAAGAACACCATCCACCTACCGTCAAGCATGGTGATCGCAACATTAGCTCTGGGGGTGCTTTTTATCCAAGGGGATGGGACAACTCCATCGCATTGAGGTGAGGATGGGATTAGAGACCAACAGCTCCTTGCCTCAGTGAGAGAGCTTCGATGGGTCGAGGATGGATGTTTCAACCACAACGGCGACCCTAAACACACTGCCAAAGCAACAAAAGAGTGCCTGAAGAAGCAGTACATCAACGTTCTGGAGCGGCCCAGCCAGTCTCCAGACCTGAATCCAACTGAAAATCTCTGGAGGGACCTTACATTTCGGGTTGCCAGGTGACAGCCTCGGAACCTGAATGATTTGGAGGCTGTCTGGGCCAACATCCCCGCCGAAGTGTGCACAAACCTTGTCACCAACTACAAAAACATCTCCTTTTCTACAAAATATGAAGATACTTTTTGTCCAAGGGGTCAAATACTTACTTTTGACCAAAAAATATGCAAATAAATTGCTAAAATACAGAATGTGTAATTCCACTGTTTTGGCGATATTCAGTCTCTCACTGTCAAAATGAACCTCATTAAAATTATACACCGTTGTAAATGGGCAAGGGGGTCAGCAAGGGGTCAAATACTTATTTCTCCCACTGGGGGAGGGGGTTGTGAAAGGCAACGGGGACTATACTCATAAAATGTCTTCAAAGTTGGCAGGTCTGTTTGCATCCTTATTCATGCTTGAACAATGGTGGTGCCAGCAAGTCTGTCTGGTGGGTGTTACTAGTGACACCCAGTGTCCAGTGTAGCGAGGGATGTCTGTACTCCTAAAAATGTCTCTTTGTGTCTTTAGTCCTGCCCGAACGATGCCAATGCCAACAACTCCTGCAGATGTTTGTAGAAATAAAACACAAAATAACTAACAAGTTCTCAATGGTATTACAAATCAGCGGGTATGTAAAAAAAATAAAAAAAATCTGCCCCCTAGAGGGCATGACAGAAAATAAATGAGAACCACTGCAGTAGTATTGTACATGCCCACACAATTCTGCACATCTTAATGTGTGTGCTTATCAGGCGCCAACAGCTACAAATAACATTTTAAAAAGGCACAACTCCCAATCTATTTTGGATGGCACCCACTTGGCTAAATTTCATCCACCCTCCAGTCAGTTCTGATACATATTGTCCCAAGAGATAAGAGTGCATCCATTCTACGTGAATTTAAAGCTGAACACAGCACATTCTTTTTGCTTTGTATCCTTTCATTGCAGTTCAACTCTCCAGAGAGGGAGAGGATGAGGACGGGAAGGAGTCTGCATGCAAAGAGCAGAGTCAGAGGCGGGCCTCGGGGCTGACTGAGCACAAGCTGGCCTAAGGAAGAGATTACATCCTTTGAGGCCAGTGCTGATGGCTCACCACCACAAATAGGTCACATTTGCTGGAGGCAGAAAATCCCGAGGGTGGGGAGAGGGTTGGTCATCCCTCAAGGAGAATCGCTAAAAGCCTGGAATCCACATTTAAATGTAATACTGTAATACTGTAAATGTAATACTGTAATACTGTATGGTGTTTAGTGTGCTAACGGAAAGCCTTGTCTTCAAGCTCATTAAACAACAATAGTGACCTCTGACCTCAGAAATGGAAGAGGGGGTCACTTGATCTCTAGCTTGTCGGAAGCAGAAGTAAATATTTTAGTATTCTTTCATTCCAAAATTCAAACGGAAATGTACAGAAACCGAGGTTTTTTTGTTTTCCCCCACAGAGGAAACAATGTAAATCTAATTAATCCATTCCAGACACCAGGACATATTAACCCAAAAATGCATTTTATTGTTTTCATTTAGAAAACAGTGCAAAATAATTCTAAATGATGAATGAATGGAACTTATTGTTGATGCGGACCTCCACTACACTCCGGCAAGACTGAATTCAATCGTGTTTCTTACCTTTGATATCATATTGCTGGCACTCGCAACTTAATTTGGCCCCATGGTAGGTTATGTAGAAGTCACACTCAATAAAAAATGAGACAGTGAGTCAGCGATGCACACGGTGCTTTCTTTGGGCAGTCGATTTCACATAATACAATAATACGGGGCAAACGGACTAGTTTGTTATGCGCAATACTGCACAGAAAACGAGGGAAAATTTGAGGTAAAATGTTCGATAAAAACAAAATCATGTAAAAATCGGGGCGTATGATAACCGAGGTTTGACTGTATTAGACCTACAATGGTGTGAAAAAGTGTTTGCCTCCTTCCTGATTTCT
Source organism: Dunckerocampus dactyliophorus (assembly GCF_027744805.1). Lineage (NCBI taxonomy): Eukaryota > Metazoa > Chordata > Actinopteri > Syngnathiformes > Syngnathidae > Dunckerocampus > Dunckerocampus dactyliophorus. Next base: position 23,510,566 of record NC_072830.1, read on the forward strand.
TATTTTTTTGCATGTTTGTCACACTTAAATGTTTCAGATCTTCAAACAAATGTAAATATTAGTCAATGACAACACAACTGAACACAAAATGCAGTTTTTAAATGAGCCTTTTTATTATTAAGGGAGGGGAAAAAATCCAAGCCTACATGGCCCTGTGTGAAAAAGTGATTGTCCCCCTTGTTGCCCTGTTCGGGACCTCAAGCTGAAACCAACTTGGGTTCTGCAGCCGGACAATGATCCAAAACACACCTCTGAATGGCTGAAGAAAAACAAAATGAAGACTTTGGAGTGGCCTAGTCAAAGTCCTGACCTCAATCCTTTTGAGATGGCGTGACCTTAAAAAGGCACTTCATGCTGGAAAACCCTCCAATGTGGTTGAATGACCACAATTCTGCAAAGTTGAGTGGGCCAAAATTCCTCCACAGCGCTGTAAGAGACTCATTGCAAGTTATCGCAAACGCTTGATTGCAGTTGTTGCTGCTAAGGGTGGCCCAACCACTTATTAGGTTTAAGGGGAAATCACTTTTTCAAGTAGGTTTGGATTTTTTTTCTTCCCTTAACAATACAACGTTTCATTTAAAACTGCATTTTGTGTTCGGTTGTGTTGTCATTGACTAATATTTAAATGTTTTTGATGATATGAAACATTTAAGTGTGACAAACATGCAAAACAATAAGAAATCAAGAAGGGGCCAAACACTTTTTCCCACCACTGTATATTGTATCTGGCTTGTACGTTTGTGTCCTACTTACGTTGAAGTTGTAAATGACATCACTGTCATATTGCCGAAGGTGTTGGGGATCCCAGGAGCCATTGCTCAGGCTTTGTCGGGTTCATATACTAGTAGCTGCAGACGGCCACTGCACTGAACTGATTGGGAAGTTCATATTCCTACACATTTGCAAACACATTTCTCTTTTCCCTTCCATACTTGCATCAGTTAAAACGTTTGTGCTCCAATTGCATTTGCAGCAAAAGGATGCATTCTTGTATGAGTTTCAATACCTAAGGTTTAATGGAGTTGTCGGTTATATTCCTTGTTTTCCTTCCTCTTTTGTATTCCGGGAAAGGTCCTCTGCCAGCCATCCTCACCACACCCAGCTCATATGCCAACTATAGACTACATAATGTGATCTTTATATCACCTCCGCCCTGTCTGTCTCCTTTCTTTTCCCTTCATCATTCTCCTCTATACCTCCCCTTTCTTTGCATCTTGCTATCTCTCTCTCAGTGTTGTAAACAGACACCCCCCACGGGACCACAAAGGGAGATGAGAGGAACAAAAAAAAAAAAAGAGGACGGATCAATTTGCCATGGCGGGAGCAGAGCAGATTCTTCTGATGGATTGGCACATAAACTGTCTCGGTAAAAGAGATGGCTCTAATGGCTAACTAATGTAGCTACGCTGGCCTCACTGCCTCTTGACCCTTTAAAATGGTGCACATCTCCGCATGGTGTCATGTAGACACAATAATGAAAGCATTCAGATTGCGTGTGCCAGGAGGAGACTGTGTCGTTGCTCTAATAAAGCCATTTGCTGTCTTGGCTCCCATCAAGCCATTAAAATAGATGTACTAAGTATATGTGAAAAGAAAAGGGAGGGCTTTGTGTATGCTTTGTCATCAGATAGAGAAGCCTGAAAGAGATGTGTCCCCAGGGGGATGGGGAGGACAGTAGCGGCAGGCGTGTTGCTGATGCTGCAATGGTGTGTGTGTGTGGTGAGGGGTGGGGGTGCTAGAATGGGGACTGTATGTTGAAAAGCTGAAGAAGACGCAATATTTACATATTACAAAATGTATTTGGAGGTTTGCATGCAAAAAAAGGAGACTATACTTTTTAACATACCTATTTGGCTTCTACCCGGAGGCTTCACCTTCAGCTCATTTGTCAACTCTGGGGGGAAAAAAAACACAAAAAAACGGGAGTTGAGGAAAGGTAAAATAGGGAGAATCACATAAAATTATGTTAGAGCATCACTTTTGAGCTGGAATGACCCGTTAAAGTCAGGAATCATGCGTCACACGTTGTATCAGAGGTTGAATCGAGGCAACTGGACCGCGCTTGTTTGTTGAAGACATTTCACACCTTCCATCAAAAAGGCTTCTCCGGTTTTAAAATTTTAGGTGTGGACCTTCCCTGTTTATGTCCTTGGTGGGTGTGCCCCCTGGGGATGGTCACATTGGGGTTGTTGTTACCGTAGCCCCGTGTGGCTGGTGAACAACCGTCCTGCACAACAATACTTGGTTCACCTTCCTGGAAGCAAAACAACTCGTTAATTGCAACTCTTCTCGTGGAATGAGATCATTTTTGAGGGAGATGTCAGGACATTGTTGTAAGCAGACGATAGATGATGGTGACGTAAATGCATTCTTTGACACCTTTTTCACACCAGTAGTCCTCCCTTTCCCAAATTTGGACATCATTGTCCACAAAGGAACGTCTTCGGAGCAAATGAACTACTGATGTTGTGAAATATAGAAAAATAATATAAGAAAGAAGACTGTAGTTTGAGGGAGAGGGTGGCTCCACATGTTTATTGAGACGCAGTTAAATAGGGCCCAAAGAAACTGCCCTCCTATGTTGTGCCATGCGTTTGTGTAAGGTTTGTTTGAGCTCTCCAGTGTAGAGGTCATTGGAGTCCTCACTACACTGCACAGCAGAAACAGCATTACTGAGTTTGCTTCTGGAGAATTTGTCCTGGGGATGAACCAGCTTTTGTCTGAGACTGTTAGAGGATCTGAAATCCATCGGTTATGTTTGGAGAAAGTCCTTCTGTGTTTCTTGGACAAACCAGACACACATTTTGTCTCCCGTTTCTATCCTCAGACTCAGGTGTAGTGGCCCTCCTCCTCCTGGCGAATTTGACAAAAAGCCCAGTTAGGATAGCCAGTTCGAAAAGAGCTTTCCTGATGTGTGTCTCCTCCTTCTGTCTTCCTCGTTCGATGGTGGGATCTTTCCTGCTCTGTTCTCGAAGGTCCTGTAGCTTGTGTTCTAGTGCAGGGATCCCCAACCCCCAATGGGGCCCCAATGGGCGCGTTACCGGGCCGTGGGTCACTTGGTACCGGGCCGCACAGAAAGAAAAAATAATTTCCATGATTTCATTTTTTTTTTATGTTTTATTTTGAAAAGTGGCCGGATTCTCTCTGTTACATCCGTCTCACTTGACGCATGTCCATTGTGCGTGTGCTAACTTTATCTCATGCCACACAGATAGACTACTACAGTATTTTTACCATTTTTCTTTCACCTCATATTTGGTGTCAAATGCTGATAATATGTGGGAATGCATAAAGGTAAGTTTTGATGACTTATTGAGTGCTAATGTGCACATTTGTCTCAAGTTAATTCATGCTAGCACACTGCCTTTTACCACACACGTCAAGCAGCGATGTAATAATCTCTCTGGAAAAACTTGGCTGGAACTTGAACTGGTGGATGGTGTACAATACATGATAAGTAAGATAAGTTAGATTGCTCTAAATTTTTGTAAGATTTGTGGGAACACAAGCCGGTTCGTGGGTCAAAAAAGGCTGGGGACCACTGCTCTAGTGGGGGATGGGAGTCAAAGTGCACGTGCTGGTCTGTGTTGGTGGGTTTTCTGTGGACCTCAATATTGAGGCTTCGCCCTGGAACAGCGTTTATACGCTGTAATGAAAAATGTTTTATTACAGCGTGAAAGGTGAACTGCGATAGAGCGAGGTACACTATATATACTTTTTATGACATTTTTATTTGGTGGTGTGCTGTGAGATTTCTCTAATGTACAACAATATGTGCTTTGGCTAAATAACGGTTGGGAAACACTGGTCTTACTGCTGCACCATAAGGCCCACGTCCATCCAAATTCAAAACTGATAGGTCGAACTAAAAAGCTAAATAGGACAGAGTCACTTTGGATTAAAACCACGATTGTAACTGACAATTTCTCTCCGGCTTATCCATATTTCATCCTGTCAACATCTGGGACACTTTTGGCTGGATTATATCTGATGCTCACCAAATACAGAGACTAAAACTCTGTGCCTTTGAGAATTACCATGGATTAAAGAAGCATATTACACTGCGTTGTTAGCCACAAAGATCATTAGTCTCTGTAGCATTGTGTGTGTGTGTGTGTGTGTGTGTGTGCGTGTGTGTGTGTGTGTGTGTGTGTGTGTGTGTGTGTGAGAGAGAGACTTGGTGTATTTCTAAGAAGGTGCCTTAAGCGGCTCTCAGGAGCCTGTAATTCTAAATGACTGCGCCCTCCTACTTCAAAGCTGAAGAAACAGTTTTTTGAACAACACTAAACCTTAACTCATGTATAACAGTGCACTCATGATAAGATACACCTGCATGATCCATTACAAGAGCCGTATCAACAATTCTGCCTTTATTAGAACGACAGTGAGTTTCATGCATGTGATCAGTAAATGGAAATAAATGTAAATGCATGTTGCGTAAGAGAAAGAGTGGAGGCTTTCTCCTCGATGACAATCTCTGTGTCACGCCCATTCTTTGTTGCACTGCAGTAGTCTCACATGCAGCTGGAAGTGGAGAAGGGAAGAATATGGAAGTAGGGAGAGAAGGAAGAAATGAAGGAGATAGAAGGAGACATCAGTCTGTGAGGAACGACTAGAGGGTGTACGTGGGGCACACCGGTGAAGGGAAAATGGGATAGATTCCTGGAGAGGTGCCAGTTCATTTACGAGGCACAGCCAAGGTGCCCCTGAGGAAGAACCCCAACCTGTCTTTATTTTTAGATAGAAATTCTAACATGTGGTTATGTGCTGATCAGCGTTGAGGCCTGTCTTTGTTGTTTGGCCACGGAGGAATCCAATACATTTAGGTGCAAATGAGAACATTCGGTCTACAAAGGCAAGGTAACTTCCTGGTGTAGGTTTTATTAACTCTACCATATGGCAGTGGCTGCATTTGAAGCATCATGAGTGGTTAGCATCCTATCTACCTCTGCATGCGCTTTGAAATGTCGGTTGCTCCATCAGCTGTCGGTGTGAATCTCGTGCATGTTACACTTGTTGTACTGTTGTGTACAATGGACTTATCAGCGCTATTAATGCTGGCTGAGCAGTTTGCTCCTTACCGCTGTTACAACATTGGTTCTGTTGATGCTGTGTTGTGCAATATTCTTGTTAATGACCAATTGGTCATATGGAGCTATATTTTCCTTTCCACTTTTTCACCCCAAGTCATTATATTATTATTATTGTAAAATAACAAGACTCTCCCCAGCTGCATCAGATGCACAGCAACTGCCCCTCCCTAGACAGACTCCCTACAGCCAGAGAGAGGAATGCGCGGTGCATTTGACAAGACAGCGTTGAAAATGGCTCATGTCGCGTTGGTCACTGCCTCCACTCCGGACGGGGTTTTTTTCTTAGGTTTTCCTCAGCTCAGCTCGTATCTAAAGTTACTTGGTAGACTTGTTTTGTTACGTACGTGGTGCATTTGACAAGAAACGGCTCGTGTTGCATCACTGCTGGTGTTTTTTTTGTCTGCTTGCCTCTAATTTGGCTGGTGCAATAAAGGCAGTTGGAAAACTTTGCTCGTAGTGCTGAACGCGGTGCTTCTGAGAAAAATACAGTGAACAAGGCTGACTGATTATTTCCCTGTTTGCCATCACTGGATGTTTGCATGAATCACCAACTTCACACAGATCATTAAAAAATAATGAATTAATTAAGTCTTACAGATCACTTACACACATACACAGTACACATACTGTACAGCTGAATTATAAACAATAAATATAGCAACTTCTGATCAATCCATGTCAACTTCAGACTTAAAATAATGTACCGATTTAAGACCCACCCTTTTCCAGTTAACCCACGCCCACTCCGAGTACAGATACAATACAGATCATTTATATGGGTGAACAGATACAGATACAGATAGTGGTGTACTCACTCATCCCTCATGAGAACTGGACCACTTGGCGGAAAGATGTGATAACATACCCAAGTAATCCCTAACATAGATTCTCTATCTATATCTCCATGTCAAAGGAATGCCAAATGAATAGCTTGTTTGTCCAAGGATATAAAATGGTACATGTCCATGACAGAAGAATACAGCAAAGCAGGCACTCAGATGCATGTCATAAGCTCTTCAGGCAAGCTGACCTTTACAAGCTCAAATCAACCCATTTATACAGTACGTCGCCAACACTAATCCATCCATCCATCCATCCATCCATCCATTTTCTATGCCGCTTATCCTCTAGGGTCTCAGGGGCATGCTGGAGCCTATCCCAGCTGACTTTGGGCGAGAGGCGGGGTATACCCTGGACTGGTCGCCAGCCAATCACAGGGCACATGTAGACAAACAACCATTTACACGCACATTCATAGCTATGGACAATTTAGAGCCGCCAATTAACCAGAGAATACTAATGTAAAGAGACAAATACTGAGTCCAAATCACACACTACCACCGCTGCTGGTAAACAAATCCCTTCAAGTCGCAGTCAGGTGGTCATAAAGGAGAACATGCTGACCCGAGCACTGTTTTATAGTGCTGCCAGTGCCGTCCAATTGTTTTGGATGGACTTCCAGCGCAGTAAATCAGTTAAGTGTTTTAGGCAGGACATCTCCGAGGAGGCTGGTACTGCCTTTTGAGGATTATCATGTTTGTGTGTAAAAGAGTTCTTCACAAGAAAGTCTGAAAAACAAATAAAATGCAATATTAAGGTGCACACGTGATGGAGGAGTGTGTTTTCTAAACAAATGCTGACATTGGCTCTAAGCCATCTCGCTCACACACACACACACACCACCCCCCTCGCAGGCTTGCCTGTGTATCAAGCGCCATCCCCATTGATATGGATTACTAAAGCTACAGCATGTCATGTGTGGATTAAACATGATGACCTTCAAGTTTTTCATTCAAGGTTCAATAACGGTCCCACGCATTTATCTGTTTAAGTGCATGTGTGGAACTGACATGATTAAATGGGCAATATATCCACTCGTAGCAGCTAGAGAGGAAATGATGGCATCACGTCCCGGAATTATAGCATGACATCACCATTTAGTCATCGTGTGAGACATTGATCCATGCTGGAGACATGCTAAAGGAACGATTAAGAGCCTGGCAGCCACTTGGAGAGGAACACCATAATTATTATGAAAAAAAACACACACTAATTAAAAAAGGGTGATGAAGTTGTCACTCTCCCTCAAAAGTGTCCTCGTGCAATAGAAAGAGGTAAGCGGGAGGCTTCCATGCTGATTAATACAGCTTAAACGACTAATTTAAAGCAGCGCCAAAGGAAGATTCATCACCTTGAATCATTTCTGAGATGGAACATGTACAACATTTACTGTATGTATATTGTACTTGTGACCTCATGTGGCAATTTTCAGTTTCACTGAGGAGCTTTAGTAGCTTGATCATGTTCGATACAGAAATCCAACGTTGCCTGATGAGAGGGATGACTTTCAGGATGTCGTTTGATTGGAAAGGTTTCATTCGTATACATATTCAAAACGGACACACTAGGGACACATTAGCCGTGCTTACCTGAGCATCGTCTCTGCAAGGAGAGAATCTCCAGGTGGAGCCCATGGAGCAAAGTCAGGTGCTCCTGCCTGAGGAACACCACGCTCCTCTCCACACTCTCCAGCTGCCGGGCCACGCTGCTGTCATCAGCCATGGCTGGGTGTGCACTCACAGGAAGCAGGTCGTCAAAAGGATGGGACATACATTGTAGTATGGCTGTGCACCCTCCTTCCCTATCAACGGCACGGGTTGAAATATGTCGCCACAGAGAAGTTGATGCTGTCATTGGGGAATAAAAACCATGAATGGTGATTGCATTGGGTGCAGCAGGCTAATAAGACATCACAACCGTTTTTTAATACATACCTTTGGGAGAAAGGAGACTCCAAGGCTCACAGACATGCTGTTATCCACGGTAAATCTTGCAGGCTGCCGCCTCCATGCAGCTCCAGTGTGACTGACGATTTAAAGTGCTCATCTGAAGCCGCTAGTGACGTCTTCTCACTGGAACTGAACATGGCTCCTCTTCATCGCACACAAGGGTTGCTTCATTTCGGTGGCCCTACGCTAAGCCCACCTCGGAAAGTGCGCAACATCCTCCTGGATCGACCCCACTGAGTGAAGCGTCGAGTAGCGGTGGATGGCTGGCTGGAGTGATTGGCTGGTGGGAGGACAACAAAACACCGTGTTGAGATCACGCGAGATGATCGTAGCACAGCCGATTTATGACTGACTATGCATATTTTATTGCAGGTTACCGGACTGTGACAAGCTAATTTCCCGAAATGGATAAAATAATAAAACCGCATTTTTGACGCTGTTGTGTGCAGGGATCAACGGCGAGGAGCCACTGTCACGTGAAAGGAATCAATAGCCAATCAGGAAGCGAGCTGACTGCAGAAGCCGGAAGCAAACAAATAATAGTGACAGAAGCTCATAGTGCTTCTCAAGCAGCGTCAGAAATAGACAAACAACTGGGTTATTTGGGGAAAATACGCATTATATTTATATAATTTGTCTTATAAACCTTACCACAATTGTAATGATAAGGGCAACAGTTGGCGAGAAAGTGCCACCGTAACTTACCATAAGCTAACCGCTAGTTCTTCATCTCGTTCTTTTTCATTAGTCTGAAGCCCATTGCTCCCTCTTGCAGGTCAGTCCTGGTACTACATCACAATCAAATCGAAACCTCTGAATTATATAATCAAATAATTCTATTGAATAAATTAAGTACACAATTAATAGCATCGTATGAACGGATCCTTATTGCAAACTCTGACACTCTGTCATACAGGGAACAAACAGCCTGAGTTAGGTGGTCTAGTACCCCATATTCCCGGAGTACTCCCCACAGAATTCCTTGAGGAACACAGTCAAATGCCAAGTCCACAAAACACATGTACAGTAGTCTGGCTGGGGAAAACTGCCAAGAGTGTAGAGTTGGTCCACAGTTCCACGACCAGGACAAAAACCACACTGCTTCTCCTGAATTGAATCTGAGAATCAACTATCCGGGGGTTCCTCTTCTCCAGAACTCCTGAATAGAGGAAGGAAGGCTGAGATGTGTGATCCCACGATAGTTGGAACACACCCTCTAAACCACCATCCTCGTCTGCCAATCCAGAGCCACCGCCCCCGATGTCCATTGCTGCAGTGTCGTGTCAAGCAAGACATGCCCACAGCATCCAGGGCGGATCTCATCCACCCCTGGGGCCCTGCCACCGAGGAGCTTTTGACAACCTCAGCCCCAGAGATAGGAGAACCCACCGTGGAGTCCCCAAGCTCTGCTTCCTCATTAGAAGACGTGTCGGTGGGATTGAGGAGGGAAGTCTTCCTTCCACCGCTCCACAACATCTCAAGTCAAGTTCAGCAGCACACCATCCCCACCATACACAGTGTTGATTGTGCACGGCTTCCCCCTCCTGAGACGGCAGATGCTGGTCCAGAATCTCTTTGAAGCCTGGAAGTGATTCCCTGAACTCTTCTCATGTCTGTTTTCCTCAGCAGACCGCTTGGCCTGCTGGTACCTGTCAGCTGCCTTCAGAGTCCCATGGACCAAAAAGGCCCGATAGGACTCCTCCTTCATCTTGATGACATCCCTCACCACTGGTGTCCACCAACGGGTTCTGGGATTATCGCCACGACAGGCACCAACCACTTTACGACCACAGCTCCAATCAGACGCCTCGATAATATGGCCCATTCAGACTCAACGTCCGCCGCCTCTGTCGGAACATGGTCAAAGCTGGTCCTTAATGGATGCATTCAATATGGCGGATTCAATATGAAAAGATGTTGTCTTGCTGGAAATTACATAACAACAATCACGTTAGTTGAATACTTTGAATTGTACTCAACGCATTCACTGAAAAAAATCAAGTATTTAAATCATTAGATTAAAATCGGAGTCAAATCCCGAGTCGCTGATGGCAAAGTCCAAGTCAAATTGCAAGTCTTTGATGATATTGTCGAGTCCAAAGTCATCAAAATTGTGGCTCGTGTCCATGTCGTATGACTCGAGTCCACACCTCTGCTATATGGACATTATCTTAATTCATTAGTCAAGTTGGATTAGACCTCATATTTTCATCCTGAATCTTAATTCTTCATTTTACCAAGACATTTTGGACAAATACTTGTCGATACAGCATATTGTTTATGGACAAGAAGAAACAACATCTAGAAGTACTGTATTATAACTTTATTGTCACATGAAACAAATGTTACTTTCTAAACATAGAAATTGGACCATGAAATACAAAATAATCTGTGACAAAACAAGAAGTGATACACTGAAGACAAAGGCTTGTTACAATTTTGCCGCTGAAGGAAAGCTGACGTTGTCCTCAGGCATTGTGCTTCACGACACCCTCACTATTCACTATTTTGACTTTTAATATTCATCAATATACACGACTTGGGACCAAAAACACTTACAAGTTCCTAAGTCACTTCCACTGAAATGATACATTGTGTATGATGGAACATGTAAGGTGTTGTGGCAATAAGAAGTCGTCACCGCTTTGCAAACCACTCATCACATTCACTGACATTCCTCCAGGCACAACATCTAGTAGTTGCAAGATGATACTTCCATCCAGGGGCGCTGTAGAGCGGGGAAAGTTAGGGCAATTCCAAGGGCCCCCGCCAAAAAAAAAGAGAGACGTGGTGACAACAGCTGCTCTGGGTGGGCACCAATGTGATTTTTTTTTCATGGGGCCCAGAATGCCCGACGGCACCCCTGCTCACATCACACTCGCCTTCACTGATGCAAAGGTACAGTAAGCTGCCTACATTTTGCTAGTACAACAGTATATTGATCGCCACACCAATGACTGCATTCATTCGTGTACAAGTCCTGTGATTATGCCCAACGAAAGGTTCATTTAAGGCCAAAAATAATTACGAAAAATATTAGCTGGGGAAACGACAACAAAAATCAAATAAACCTTCGCTTCAAATGTGGGAAAGTCATTACACAATCAGTACATCTTTAATCGAACACTTCAGTTAGTACAAATAAATTACAAATGTGCACAATTGAACCACCAAGACAAGAAAAACAGCAAAACTATCAATACAGATGTCTGTGTTGAGCGTGACGGTTTGCAGTAGTCACACATCTCTGAGGCAGATCGCGACAGGATGCTACAGAGCCACCCACACACACACACACACACACACACACAATGCTTTGTAAGGTAAAGCCACTTGTGCTGATCTTGTCCGTTTTTAAGTCACTGATGTGATAGCTGAGGAGTGTGCTGTCCTCTAAAGGCCAATAGATGTCGAGGCAAAATCTATTTCAGGCTATTTCACAGATTTCTAGTGTTCTCATAAACACAGTGGAGGCATCTATTTGAAAAAAGGACAGCTTATTTGACTATATTACACTATCAATACTGAAAGATGTCGAGGATTTTCTGTATATGAGCCAAATAAAATCAGTAAAATCACCCTTTTCTTATCATCGCGTGAGGAGGATTGGTTGGATTTTATTGCAAGTGTGTTTCAAGAGGCTGTGAAGTGTTTAAGCTTTTTGAGGTAGCAGGTGGTTTTAAGTTAACAGCTTTTTTTTAATTTTATTTTATTTTTTTTTAAATATGACACAAAAATCACCTCTGCATTATTATTTCAATTTGATTAATTAATTCATTGGGTGGTGATATATCCCAGGATATACAGCAATAGCATGAAGTGAACGAGAGAAGGTGTGTGTGGGCTGTGCACACACCACAAAACAGAGTGGGTCAAAAGTGTAGTATTAGTCGAGCCTCATTTGCACAGAGGGCACATGTTGCATTAGGTTGACAAAAAAACAAAAGCAAAATGTACCAAATCCAACCCACAGGAAAAGGACTGATACTAATCTTCTTCTCTCTACGTTTCTTTCTCCTTCTTAGCCTCTCGAGTGCTGCTCTTCAGGAAGTCGGTCCTGAGCAGGCGGTAGAACAGGACAATGTTCATGGCCGTCATGATGGCCAGGCCCACGCTGCCCAGCGTGTAGGACATGAGGGGCACCTTGTCCCTGTTGAGCACCAGCCAGCGAGTCATCCAGGCCAGGGTGTTGATGCGGAACACCACGTAGGTGCCCAGGTTGATCATGCTGTTGACACGGTAGGCGGTGCACGCTGGCAGGTTGGCCATGCGCAGAATCTGCCTGAGGTGGAGGAACACAGAGTTGATCTCCACCAACAGGGCCACCACGGCAAAACCAATGTAGCGTTGTGTCACTACCGACAGGCCGAAACAGGTGATCACCTACAGTGAGAGACAGAGAGGAACCCTGTTAGAATGAAATACACTCACTTTCTGACATGCTTACTTATTACAGTGGAGCCTGGAAAGTTAATGCCTCCAATTCCAAGTTGTACATTTTCAGGAAAAATATGCAAGTTCAATGCCATTTTGCATAATATCAGCACATACCTCAGCATACCTCTCAAGACATGATGTACTTCAGTGTACGCATGTTCCAAATTGATTGTGGATTCATCCATCCATTTTTTATACTGCTTTTTTTACTGCTTCTCCTCATTAGCTGACTTCGGGCGACAGGCGGGGTACACCCTGGACTGGTCGCCAGCCAATCGCAAGGCACATATAGACAACCATTCACACTCACATTCATACCTATGGGCAATTTAGAGTTGCCAGTTAACCTAACATGCATGTTTTTGGAATGTGGGAGGAAACCCGGAGTACCCGGAGAAAAGCCACGCAGGCACGGGGAGAACCTGCAAACTCCACACAGAAATGCCCAGGGGAGAATCGAACCCAGATCTTCACGATCTCCAGACTGTGACTGTGTGGCCAACATGCTAACCACTAGACCACCGTGCGGCACAGGATTGTGGATGATGGGCAAAATTCCAAAAATGGTGCAGTTTTCCTTTAAATTGAGTATGACTTCAAATAACCCACCCTGGGGCCGAAGAAAATTGCAAGTGCCAGCACTTTGATAAAGAAGGTGGGAAACACTGTTGAATTCAAGAAAGAACTCGTAGCAAAGTACAATGGTATGTCCCCCCCCCCCCCCCCCCCCCCCCCCCCTCATGTTAAATGTTCATTTACATTTATCATTTTCATTCATCATTTATTGGTGTTTTCTGCATGTAAAAGTATAATTATCTGGAACGGATTAACTGGATTTGTTCATTGGATTTGATTTTTATGAGGAAAAATCGACTCTTGAATACGCTTGCATGCTTCACTGCTCTCCATTTTGTTGCATTTCGCTGGTTTCAGTTTCTCAATACTATTCAAATCGGAGGGGGGCAAAACATTTCTGTCCCCCAGCATGAGCATGACAGAAGGTAATTGAGAACCACTGATGTATGCGGAGCTGTTTGAACTAAACATGCACATATTAGCTTGTTATAACAGACAAAGCAAAATAGTCTCATAGCCGATAATACTTAATAATACATTATTTTTACAATATGCCGAGTTGTGGGCCGAAAATGGCCCCCGGGCTGCACTTTGGACACCCCTGGACATCTTGTTGTTCATGTAGTTACATTGTTGATATTGCTCTATTCATAGTGTTCTCTTGTTTACAAACTTAAGGAATACATTCTTGGACACAGGAGGGCTTTGACAGCCAATAGTAGTTTTTGCTTTTGTTTATCCATTTTAACTATTGACTTTATTTTATTTGAACAACTGTATGTAATAAAAGGGAAGAATTGTATTATTTTGTCAATATTGTTGCACCGTCTTCTCATAATGTTGTATTTATACACAGTAATGTTGATTTGTTGACAAACAAGTACGCTGATAAAAATGCTGCCTTAACATCTTTGTCCTGTGTTTCCATTGGTACAATAATCATGCTTAACAAATTCAAAGCAAACTTGCAAAATCGTTCAATGAGCTTGAAAAATGTTATGTAAAAAGTATCTGTATCAGTGGCGGTATTGGCGGTATCGATACCAAAATGTGCAGTATCGTCCTCCTCTACTTCAAACAAAAGTGCGATAGCTAACACTACTTGACCACAAGGTGGCAGCATCAAAAAGGCACAAAAGCCTCAACCACAGCACAGTGATTCCATGTAATGGGAGTATTGTAAGTACAGCATAAGGTTTGCAGTTACCTCGTTAATTTACACATTGTGTCAATGACATTCCACAGCCTCATTCCCACTCAAAGTGAACAAACATGAGCGTGACGCCACGCTTCTTGGGTCCAATCCTGACTTTTAAGTAGTTCCAAAAAAGTCAGTTCATCACGAGACCTGCAGCACAGTGACTGTACTGTGACTGGGTTATCTTAACCATCACTTCCTGCTCAGCTGCTTCATGTCAGGTCACCTGATGTCCTCTGGGATACAACGACCAGCCATGTGACACTCTGACCCAGGTCAGTCAACGCCATGTGAGGAAAAGTGACTCATCATAGTGACAACTTGTGTTTGTTGCAATGTCACTTCTCGCCAAATGGTTACACAAATCCAAATAACATTGATTTGCTCCACTGGAGCCATTCGTTTGTCTTATGTTTCAAAACCCAGTCATTGTCTTTATCTCTTATCCTCGTTAGGGCCACGGGTGAACCGCAGCCTTATCCCAGCCCTGGAATGGTCACCAATCACAGGACACATATTGACAAACTCACATTCACACCAATGACAATTTGGAGTCCCCAATGAAGCTAACATGAATGTTTTGAGAACGTGGGGAAGCTCTCGTACCAGAGACAAGCCAAGCAAGCACTGTGAGGACAGATCCCAACACTCAATATTAGGGGTGTAATGATTCATTTTAATAACGATTCGATTTGTGGTTGCCGATACGATTCAAGGACGATATTGGTTCATTTAGAATGATACGATTCGAAACGATTCAGTAACCTTTTAGCCAAAAATTCAACCAGTGTGACTGTGAAATAAATACCTGGACACTGGACAGTGCAGGTGAAGTTTCCTAGATTCCCGTTGTTTTTTTGTAGGGGAATCCGGTAGAAATTGTTAATAATGCTGACGTAAATTATCAGTGAGTACAAAAAATCCGTAGTAATTAATTGATAAATTAATTAGTATTTTGAAAAAACCCGATGGAGTAAAGCCTCAAAACTCATTTCGCATGTACTTTTTTTTTTTTTTTTTTTTTTAACACTTGCTATTATGTTTGAGTCCTATGGACTGGACACGAGCATTAGGGTCTCAATGAAAAGCAAACATAATTGTAAAATGACAAAAAAAAAAAGAAATTATAATGTGACAAGAATAAAGTTGTAATATTACAAAAAAAGCTGTAATATTACTAGAATACAATCCTAAAATTAAGACAAAAAAAATTATGTAAAATGTATTTCAACGAGTCAAAAGATACTTTGTTCTTGTAAAATTACAGCACAACTTTATCCTGCATTATGACTTTTATCTCTTATTACTTTGTTCTTCCTCAATATTTATGTACTTAAATCTCCTAATTGTGACTTAACAGTATCCTCTTTTGATTTTGCACCGTATTCTTCAAGTATTTTAATTAGGGCTGTCAAAAATAACACGTTAATGGCGGTAACTAATTTATTTCATTAATTACATTACATTTTTTGATTAAAAGGAGACCTATTATACTCATTTTCGGGAGTTTGCATTGAGTTTTATTTTCACACTTAAGAATGTTAAAATGTTACTCATAACCGTTCAATAACAAAGGTTTTATGATGGCAACAGCTTGACCATGGAATAGATCATTTACATTATTTCATTATGGGAAAAAATGCTTGTTTGTTTGATGAAAAAGGCAAACAGGAAAGAAAAATTCCTGCTTGGAGTACTGTAAAATACTGCGTGTATTATGGCAAAAAACAAAAGACTTGAACGAAAACACAAACAAACGCTGAAATTCTAAAAATGGGTCAAAACACCACTCACTGTATGTTGTTATTTGCAACCGCCTGCAATGCTTCCTAGTTTTATGATGGGAGGTGTGACCACGTTATGCTGTTTGTGCATGTTGTCAGCAGCCAATCACTAATCTTGGTTATAAAACACACATAGAAAGCGGCCATCAGGACCATAACATGGTGCAATAGTAGAAAAGGAGATCACCTCAAGACCAAAGATTCACCGACTAAGGAGAAACGTTTACATGACTGCCACTACTTTATCTGACTTCATCTGCAAAAAGTACGCCAAACTGAGGCCTGGAAGTCATCCATGGAGCAAAAAAGGCCCCCCCCTTTCCTTCTTACTATAACAGAAAAGGGGAAATCCCAGTAATTCCCCAACAGCTCCTGGAACTGTCAGACATTTGGGATAATTTAGTGTCAGCTGAATCCCCATGTGGCAGGTGTTACATCACCCCAAAGACAGCAAGCTCGATGGAAAGAGCAGCTGCACTGAATCATGTCAGTTCCACCAAAAACAGGTGTGGTTGAAATGGTATGGTTTGAAGTAGGAGCCTGCAAATTTTGTCTTAAGATGCCACGATGAAGAAGAGCACTGCAATAAGCCTACCTCTCCAACCACACGGAGTATCATTATTTCCTCTACTCAAGAAAGGAGGGCAGTGGAAAGAAGAGAGATGGAACCAGCATTCGTACCAGTGAACAGATTACTCTTCTCAACTCTTCTCAAACTTATCGCCTCAAGGGTTAGAAGAGGTCAGAAAACTGGTGTCATCCGAAGGTGCCAAAGAAACTAAGAAAGCTTTTACTGTCACAATGTGCTAGTGACTACCAGTTGTTGTGGTTGTCACTGCGTGGTACCTGCCTTCTTCTGGCTTGTTTCTCCTGTATTGTTGCAGTTACACCTTAAGCGGGCTGGAGGCGGGGACGCTGGGCACACCTGCGGCTAATTACCCAATACTCATTTAAGCCGACTACCCACAGCTGGCAGCCGCTGGTTCATTGTTTCGCCTCTGCTGGCAACACACCCGAGTGCTTCTGCTACCAGTCGTTGTTCCATGCCCATTTGGACCTGCCGCCTCCCTGCCGTCCAGCTAACTCCAGTGTTTGTACTTTTCTTCATGGTGTAACTTTCATTTGCCTTTTGTCTCTATTTTTGCCACAACACCATCGTTTTCCGTTTTTGGATCTACTCTCTCTTGCACTTTTTGTCATTAAAAATCCTGAATTACCACACGAACTCTAAGCCTCTGCATCTGGGGTCCTAACCACACCGAGAACCTGACATTTTACAAACAAATCAGGCACTTTAATCGAGCATGATCACGCATTAAAGACACTGAAAACAGACCAACTACGTAGTTGCATTCCTTAGGCAGCTACAGTGGTGTGAAAAAGTGTTTGCCCCCTTCTTGATATCGTATTTTTTGCATGTTTGTCATACTTAAAGGTTTCAGATCATCCAAAAAAAATCAATTAGTCAATGACAACACAACTGAATACAAAATGCAGTTTTTAAATGAAACTTTTGATGATTAAGGGAGAAAAAAAAAATCCAAACCTACATGGCCCTGTGTGAAGAAGTGATTGCCCCCTAGTTATAACACAACTTAACTGTGGTTTAGACCTGAGTTCAAGTGGAAAAGGTTATAAAGCCATTTCTAAAGCTTTGGGGCTCCAGCAAACCACAGTGAGAGCCATTATCCACAAATAGCGAAAACATGGAACATTAGTGAACCGTCCCAAAAATGACCCCAAGAGCGCAGCGATGACTCACCCAAGAGGTCACAAAAAAACCCACAACGACATCCAAAGAACTGCAGGCCTCACTTGCCTCACTTAAGGTCAGTGTTCATGACTCCTCCATAAGAAAGGCACTGGGCAAAAACGGCCTGTATGGCAGAGTTACAAGACGAAAAAACTGCTGTACAAAAAGAACATTCGAGGCTCGTCTCAATTTTGCCACAAAACATCTTGATGATCCCCAAGACCTTTAGAAAAATACTCTTTGGTCTGATGAGACAAAAGTTTAACTTTTTGGGAGGTGTGTGTCCCATTACATCTGGCGTAAAAGTAACGTCGCATTTCAGAAAAAGAACACCATACCAAGAGTAAAATATGGTGGTGGTAGTGTGATGGTCTGGGGCTGTTTTGATGCTTTGGGACCTGGAAGACTGGAAGACTAAATGGAACCATGATTTCTGCTGTCTACCAAAAAATCCTGAAGAAGAATGTCCGGCCATTTTTTGTGACCTCTGCAACCAACTTGGGTTCTGCAGCAGGACAATGACCCAAAACACACCAGCAAGTCCACCTCTGAAGAAAAACAAAATGAAGACTTTGGAGTGGCCTCGTCAAAGTCCTGACCTCAATTCTAATGAGATGCTCTGGCATGACCTTAAAAAGGCACTTCATGCTTGAAAACCCTCCAGCGTAGCTGAATTACAACAATTCTGCATGAGTGGGTGAAAAATTCCTCCATAGCGCTGTAAGAGACTCATTGCAAGTTATAACAAACACTTGATTGCAGTTGTTGCTGCCCAACCAGTTATTAGGTTTAGGGGGTAATCACTTTTCCACACAGGGTCATGTATGTTTGGACTTTTTTCTCCCTGAATAATAGAAAGTTTAATTTAAAAATTGCATTTTGTGTTCAGTTGTGTTGTCATTGACTAATATTTAAATCTGTTTGATGATCTGAAACATTTAAGTATGACAAACATGCAAAAAAAAAAAAAAAAAAAATCAGGACAAAGAACACTTTTTCACACCACTGTATGCAAGAAACCACAAGAGTAAACATTTCTTACATGGAAGAGGTTCCCAACTGTCGAGAAAAACCTAAAGCCATTCTGACAACCTCTCAGCAAGTAGTTCAAGAAGAGAAGTTTCTTGAAGTATCTGGTAGCTTGACTGCCAAAAACATTCAAGAGATTGAACAGATCCTAAAGGCGGGATGCTGTTTCCTTCAACATCGAGCTCGATCAGGCCTAACCTTACCTGACAAGCTTCTGTAAACAGTTGAAGTGCTCAACAAAATTCAAGAAAATCTTCTGGGACTGAGTTGATAAAAATAACTTGACAATTGTCTACCTGCATTTTTCTCCCTGTGGAATCAATTAAATGTACAGCGGATCCCCACACATTCGCGGTTCAACATTCATGGCTTAGCTATTTTTTGGTCAAAGTTTTTTTTTTCCAAAAAAAAAAAAAAGTCCCACAGAAAACACGCGTCATTCGTCATAAGTTGGTAATAATTTATAAACACGTGACACTGTTAGAAAGCCCGCAATTTTTACAAGTTTACGTGTTTATGGTTCACTGATTTTGTCAAGCATTGAGATTTCTCACTTTTGTTTGGAGGTCCTTCAATGCACCAAAGTTGTGTGCTGTGAGAAGCAAACTGGCTCAATCAGGCCTCATAACAGCGAGGTGAACGCAAGTTCATATATGGTAAATTGTTACTGGAACTACAACTGGCAAGCCGTGTGGCTTATACGTATAGATGCGGCTAGTCAGCTAGTCAGCGCCTTAAACCTGGACTGTGAGTGAACAATGGCAACTGAAGAGAGAAGAGAAGGGTTCTGGAGCAAAATTTAATACAGTCACTTTTGTGACAAATCCAAAATTGATCCAAAATTAGCGATTGTCAACATCAAGCTAGCAGGAGAGTTTTTGGGTTGCAGTGTGCCAAAGATAAACATTTTTATGGGCGTATCTAACCATGTCTATGGCTATGTCTAACCACTCTTTACACTGACCACTAACTCTTCATTTCTGGTGAGTACATTGTCTGTACTCACTCATTATCAAATTATGTTTCTGTCAACTATTTTATCAGTTATTATCAATTTACTACAATCATTAAGTCTGTAGTTTCCTTATAGTAAGTATAAACCTTGGCTATCATTGCACTATATTGTTATGTAGCCTTATCACTTTCCTAGGTATTTATAAAATGCAAACAGTACATTTGGAATACAGGTGGTGAACAAATGTATTGCAACTGACGTGAAACTGATGAGGGGTAGGATTAAATAAGTTTTGGTCTCTTCCTACTCCTTTTTGGACATGCGGAACTGTGGAATGTGCTATGAGATGTGCTCCAGTGAAACTTGTGTGCATGTTCAAGATGAATTAAACATTTGTGACACGACACACTTATTAGCATGCTTTTCAGCCCTATGAATTCTGCCTCACGGCAAACAATAAAACCCCACAGAAACTGTCCCGTTCTATCTAGATGGCTAAAATGTTGCTAAACTAACAATTAGCAACAAAGAAACTCAGCAAAGTTCAAGGATTGTCAACAGGTGGGCTGTGGTTTGTATCAACAGACTACACCTTAAACTACAGGGCAAACAATTCAAGGTTACTATGTAGTCATGAGTTCAAAGAGCACGGAGATATGTATGATAACGAGGTTGGAAGCCAAACTTGAGGTTTTCCACAAGATTCTATGGTTCAATGCAAAAGGTAACACTCATTCATTGTTTTTGTTTAGCAGTAGTAGGAGTCGTAGTGGCAATAGTATAGCTATTAGGGGCGGTTTTGGCGACACCATTTATAACTCATTTACATAAAAATGACGTCCTGGAACAGTAAAACACACATTTCTGTCTGACTTCAGTCTGGGGATGTACTAGTCTATCACTCAGCTTTGTTGTTGTGTTTGCGCTTACAGTATAACACATCTCACGCTAAGTGTACACCGCTAACATCTGAAACCATTGACAGTTGTCCCTCATAATTGGTTCCGGATCTGACCTCGATAAGTGAATTTCTGCGAAGTAGGATTCAAGGCACAGAAAACCTATTTACCAAATATGGTTTTTAACATTAGAGCCCTCAAGACATGAAATAGATATAGTCACCCTTAAAATGTATTACCCAATATCTATTATAGTACATATAATCAGAGAAAATAAGACATATACGGACACCTTAATGGCATTTTTAAATGGCTTTAAATTCGTATTACCCAATATCGTAGACAAACTAAGCGTAATTAAGCCATTAAGAACAATTATTGACACCTAATATACTATTACATTCACAATTAGAATCCTTCTACTGTCTTGTATTTATAGTTTAGTTCATTTAGTTAGTTAATTTAACCATTTTATGCTTGAAAATGAAATGCTTAATTTAGGTCAAGAATAACTACAATTTGCTTAAATATGGATATTTTTTACTGATAACAGGACATTAGCGGCATAAAAACATGGACGGATGGAGAGAAACCTTGACAGAGTGAGGGAGCGATGTTCGATCCACGATGTAGCGAGGCACGCCTGTACACTATTCACAAAAAGTTAAGTATATTCGGCTTTCCGGTGACATTTCGGACTGAACCTAAAATGCACTGTAACCGTTACAGGTTAATGTGACCTTCTCTAAACTTTTAAACAAACATGTCCAACTGTACTTTTTGCACAACGTGCTGTTGTCAAGGAGCTGAACACAGGTGTGTGATCCAGGAATCCACCAATAGACTTTAAACTCTTCCACTTTCTCTGTTGCAACGTGCTGATGACACTACGTGGCAATAAGCTTCCACTTCTCTCTGAGAACATCCTGTTTGAAGCATCTCCATGGTGAGGTACTGTTGATCATTTGTTAGTGTCGTCTTGGTCTCAAGATGTCAAAATGTGAACAGCATGATGAAAAAGAATGTCTAAACACCATTTCTAACTGAACAATGATATTAAATAGTTTCTATTACAAAATTGCATTGCCCACTATTGGCTGGGCATGCATATATTACAGTGTTTTCTACCCTTCGAACTTGACAAAAAAATGTTGCCTTTTTAAACTTTGCAATAGGTTCAGAAAAAGAATTCAGCGATATCCCACATTGATGTTTTTTTCCCCAAAAGAAAATAGACCCGCATCCTTGCTGTCTGAGCATGTCAGCTTATCATGACTTGAAGAAGATTGAAGTTAGCAGCGTGTCTACAGGCGCCTGTTGAGGCAGGAACATGGGCAACCAAGGTTGCACATGAAAACATTCAAGGATGTGTGCTGTGCAAAATCTAGGACACTCTTTGGATGACTGAGAGTACAGTTGGCTTACACATTATCATAAGCATAAGCTCGAACATCAAATGATGATGAGCCCTCTAAAACTGTGGTTTTCCTCTATCACGTCTCTGACCTAGCTGAAATTAACCTAACAGGTTTTAAGACTGTTTTTCTTTATTTTTCTTGAGCTGCTGTGCCTCGCCTGAAGTCTTCTGGCCTCCTCCCCCCCATACTATTAAAAGCACGTTCTAAATGCATCGTGAGGAGACGTTGGGAAGAGAGGTCATCAGGGGAGAGGAAATGGCCCTCGGAAGCCTCTCCTTTGAAAAAAGCAGTAATGATTAAACCCATGTCGACATGGAGGTCAAAGTTCAGAAAGACACACACATCCGTCTCGAGGACAGGATGGAGAGAGACGGGGATGATGGCCATGACCGTTATCATGGGACTTGAGTTAACTCGCATCGGCTGACACCAGATCACGTTAAAGTCACGGACATTTGGACGGGGGGAGTCACATGAGCCTGAGCAAGATCGTCCAGCATCAAAGAACAATACACTTATCATTCTAATGATCTTCACTTCTGTATCACTGTAGAATCATAAAATAAAAAAATACATTGAGAGGCAATTAGAATGAACAATAATGGGGAAA
This sequence comes from Dunckerocampus dactyliophorus, assembly GCF_027744805.1. Classification (NCBI taxonomy): domain Eukaryota; kingdom Metazoa; phylum Chordata; class Actinopteri; order Syngnathiformes; family Syngnathidae; genus Dunckerocampus; species Dunckerocampus dactyliophorus. The sequence continues at coordinate 23,533,107 of NC_072830.1, forward strand.
TTGTGTAATGTTCTATTTGTGTTTGTTAGTGGTCTACTTCCTGGTCAACTTTCTATCTTCTTTACCTCCAAGAATGTTTATTTTTAATTTATTTATTAAAACTTAAACTTCCCACCATTTCAGAGTATATACAAAACTTAATTGGTCCACATTTCACAAGCCTTCATCAAAGAAAGCAATAAAAAGACTGCAAAATAATCCACGTGTCATTTCATTAATGCTTCTCCGCACGCGATACAAAGGGAGAAATTGTAAACGCGCAGCCATGTAGAGACAGAAATGACATGCTGTCATGTAGATAAGCTAAATAAGAGCCATAGCCCTGTTCTATGCATATGGAAAGGCATCCTTACATTACTTCTGTTGTAATCTGGCACTATACAGAAAATACAATTAGAATAGAACTGAATTACATTAACTTGACCTTTCCCTTAATATAATAGTAGATGAAAGACTGCATTAAGAAGCACTGACAGTGCATTTGTTCGGTAGCAGACTACTTTCTTCTTATTGGAGGACGATAAAGACCTCAATACATGTGTGACCACGAAACATTGTTTCATAGAATTTGGAAATGTAGTTCTTACGTATCCCAGCTAAATAACAAACTAACAAATGCGCACACGGGCTCGCTCACGAGCCGCATAGATGTAAGAAACATACGTAGGTCCTCTGCCATCCCCAAATGAATTGGAATAGCTTCAAAAAGTATTCTTTTCAGACAAAGGGTGATTCCAGACGGCAGGGTGTGGTTGATGTGCCCCACCTTGCCTGTCAGCATAGCTTCCAATGCAGGTGGTGGATCAACGCCTCCACAAGCAACTCGCTTAGGTCAACTGTAAACAAAATCCACCTTCATTCTATAGTTCCTGGATATGCCCGCATCCAGCCTGTGTGGCATACATGGTGCATACAATTGACTTCGTCACCCAGACATGGCCTCCTCTGCACAAACAAGTCTGGCGTGCTACGTTGACATCTTGGATACTTTAAATGCAGTTGTAAGGCATTCAGAAGACACATTCAAAGCCACTGTGAATGATATGCAGTATTCTACACTGGTCACTAGGCTTTGTGGATTATCTCACAACAGGCACAATAATCCATAATAAAAAAACCCTCATAAAAACACATGTACCTGCTTAAAAAACCCGGCGACTTCACGTCCTGTCCGCGTACCACGCCGCTCCTCTAGGGAACACACTTACAGCAACTCACACGAGCACAAATTTTATTGATGTTTTAAATGGTTTGTTTATTTTTATGTCTACTATATTGAGTAATACGCGTGTAAAAGTGACTATAGGGGTGTTAGTTCATGGCTAGAGGGTTCTAATAATGTTAAAAAAAACATATTTAGAAGGCTGGAAACACGTTTTTTGTGCGCCAACTATGAAGATATTCCATTTATATTTAAGGAATCCTAGTTCTCAGAAGGTCGGGTCTGGAACTAATTAATCACGATAAACAAGGGATTACTGTACTTCATTTTTTTTTTTTTTTTTTTTTTTTTTTTTTTTTTCCCCTGTCCTGTCCAGCCTTTAAAGCAGATAGAATTGTATACCTAAATGCCGTCAAGTGCTCAACAGATTTACTCTGCCAGAGAGAAGTGTGATATACACTTCCCCTGTCATACAAAATTTATTCGACCTTGATGCTTGTTATAAAGCAAATTTGGAGCGCCCGGACGGGAGCAGGAGGGGACAGAGAAGAAGAGAAAAGGAAACGGGGGGGGGGGGGGGGGGGGGGGGGGGGGCGAGAGGGGACAAAAACAAAAAAAAGAGAGACAAGAGACAAGGACAACAGCAGCAACAACAACAATTGTGACAGAACAACAGAAACATACCGAACGACATCAGCAAATAAATGTCCGTGACAACTATAAAGACGAACAAGGATAAAGGACAAATCAATATCAACAACCACAATGACAAAGCTGTCAATGACAATCAGACATAATAGCAGTCATGAAATGATGACCTATGACAGTGATCACAATGACAATACTGCATTGAAACAGTCGCACACAATAGCAGTCATGAAATGATGAATTATGATAGTGATCACCATGATAATACCGCATTGAAACAGTCACACATAACTGTAGTAATGAAATGATTATCCATGATAGTGAATAGAATCAAAGTTACTGTAATGCACATCATTGTAAAAAAAAAAAAATACATATACACACATATATACATACATACACATACATAAATACACATATACATATATATATATATATATATATATATATATATATATATATATATACATACATATACACATACATACACATACACACATACATATATACACATATATACCGCACATACACACATATATATATATAGTCATACTGCTGAAATCACCGTCGCTGTAATAAAACCAACAACATAATAACACCCTGGATAACTCAGTGAGTAATGTGGGGAAGTACGTATGTACTGTGAGTGTGCATATGTACAGGTATCTCTGTATGTAAGGAAGACTTCATATATATATAAAGGTGCAGGAATGTGTGGGCGTGTGATTGTCACTGAGAGTGCATGAAAGGAAAGGGGCCGCCTTCCACCTCCCAGAGAGCCCCGCCCCAAATAGCAAGGCCGGGCCCCGGCCGCCAGAAGGCCACCAGGCCCATAGGGGCAGGCAGCACAAAGATCAGTGCCCCAAGAGCCAGCCCAGAGAGCCCCCCCCCCCCGGGAAGACCAGTAAGGGGCCGAAGAGAGGTAATCCCAGCCAAGGACAGGGCGCCAGCGGGCCGGAGGACTGCCAACCCCCGAGACCACCGAGAGATCACACCCCACAAAGGCAGACGGGTACCGGGGGCCACAAACCGGCAGGCCCAGAGACGCCTCCACAGCCGGAAAGAAGCCCGCCCGCGCCGGAAGCGCCAATTCCCCCCCCACCGCCACCCCCACCCCCAGGGAGCGGAGCCCGGCCCGCCCCGGGCCAACCCCCGCCCGACCCCCGACACAGGGCCGCCCCGCCAAGGGATGCAGGAGGCACACCCTCCACCCACCCGGCGGAGGCACGGGCGGCAGAGATGTATCGCCCAGCACCTGACCCCACGGAGCAAACCCCTGTATGCCCCCCCCCCCCCCCCCCCCCCCAATAAATAACTAAAATAAATAAATAAATAAAAATACACACACGCACGCACATACACACTCCTACGCACCCACACACACGCACATAAACACTCCTACGCACAAACACACCCCTATGCGCACGCTCATACACACTCTTACTTACTCAAGCGCGCACACACACACACACACACACACACACACACACACACACACACACACACACACACAGTGGTCGACTGCCCGACACCCGGAAGCCCCACCCTATCCCCCGTTGGTAACCCAAGGAGCAGCGGAGCCGGGGACCCCCGGGGTCCCAGACATACGATTCAGAACCCAGGGACGGAGAGCGCAGACGGCCGGGGAGCAGGAAGACACCCGGCCACACCCCCCCAGCGGTAGGACGCCGCCAGCGAGGCAGACAGGGGAGTCAGCGAGGAGGAGAGCGGGAAACCGAGCAGGCAGGCGGGAAAACGGGCGAGCAGCCAGGCGAACCACCACACAGCGCCAACCGAGACCCGCGGGCCAGCAAACCCCGAAGAGAGAGCGGGAGCACCACACCCCAAGCCGCAGGGAGGCCAAGCACCAGCGCCGAGAAGGCGAGACCAGCAGCCGACCAGCCGACGGCCCCCACATACCACCAGAAGCCAGACCAGCCACATGCCACCAGAGCCGACAGCGCACCACCCGCGCACCGGAGCCCCACCCCCGACAAGCCCACAGACAGACCGGGGGAGGCGAGGACACAGACAGCGGCCCGGCAGCGCACAAAGCGCAACGGCGACTGACGCCCAAGCGCCCGGCAGAGCACGACCCCCCCCCAGCGAGCCCGGCCCCAGGGCACCCGCCCCCCCCACCCCCACCCCGCCACCCAGGCCCACAGTACCCGCAAGCATGACCAAGCCCCAACCCACCAGCTGGCCCGGCGCCCCAGCAGCCGCCACAGCGCAGCAACCACCGGCCGCCGCGACAGCACACGGGCCACCCGAAGCACCAGCACCGCCCCCCGGAGACCGCCGAACCCGCCCCAAGAGCGCAGAGGCGCCCGCGGCACGTGTCAGTCCAGGGGGGGCACCGCAAGCCGCCCCCCCCGGCGCAAGCCCCGGCATCAACAGGCCCCAGAGGGCCACCCCAGGGAAGGGCAGGCGAACCAGACAAGGGCACCCCACAGGCCAGGCCGCCCCGGGCGAGCCACCGCGACGGCCAGGCCCCCGGCCACACCGCCGACCCTGGCGGGCAGACGCCGAGGTGCACGAGGCACCCCAATCCAGCCCGCCCCACCCGTGTATGTGATAAGGTGTGATAGTGTCTATGATGCAATTAAAAAAAATAAATAAATAAATAAAATAAAATAAAAGAGGATGGTGTATCTGTGTGCATGTATATGGAGTGTATGTGGATGATAGCTAATGATGCAATTAAAATCGGGGGACAGCTGCCGCTCGGAGGGCCCCTCACCTGGCCAGCCCCCCCAAACCCTAAGTGTCTACTCTGCGATTAAAATTGGGGGGCAACAGGTCAGTGGCACAGCAGGAGCAAAGGAGCCCCGCAAGGCAGCTCCCCTCCCCAATCACGCCCGACCGTAGGCCACCCCCCAATGTCCTATATATATGTGAGGTGGTGCAGTGGCACAGGAAGGACGGGGGCCCCACACCCCAACGCCGCCCAAACCGAGCAGGGGGGGGACCAAGGACACATGACCGACCGGCCGCCCACCACAGCCCAGGCTCGGGCGTGCCGCAGGACACACCACAGGCCCTACCCGGCCCGCCAGGATGCCCAGTCCGGCCCACCCAACCCCCCAGAGGCGATACCCCCAGTGCCCCCCAACACCGGAGCCCCACCGGAGGTAGCGTTCACAGCGCCACCCCCAAACCGCCAAACACCACGGACAAGCCACACGCCCCCAAGGCAGATCCGACCGCCACCAGGACAGCGGGAGCCGCGCCCACGCGCCCCCCGCATACCACCACGGCCGGCAAGGGAGCAACACCACGACGACCACAAGAGCACCGGACCCCACATAGAGCGGAGCACGGCCGCACCCACGAAGCACGCAGGCCAGAGGCGCCAGGGAGGGAGGGATTACTGTACTTCAAATATACTATAATATGATTTCCACTAAAGGTGGAAGGAGAATGCAAATTCAGGCCCTTAATCTAAAACTCTAATAAAACACTAGTCATGTCAGAACACTCCAAAGGAGAAATACACAATGCAAATTCAACCCAATGCTGAGATGTAGGCTGATTTTCTGTAAACATATTTAATATATACTTAAATTATTATAGCTATTATAGCTAGCTAGATTAAGTGTCGAGAATTTAAATTAGGATCATTGATTATCATATCTCTGCACACTACTGAGTGTTATTCTATAGTCCTGTTGTCAAACATCTTCCATCATCTCCATCTGGAAAGGCACTGTACTGTACTACTTGGTAACGCTCTATAGGGACATGCTAACTGGTGTTGAATCGTGTGAGCCCTTATCTCACATTAGTTCTGGTGTCTATTCTACTTCAATTTGCACATTCACTTCTCTTAACACAAGAAAACATGCATAGTTATTTCTTGGCTGCTCACTGTAATGTATGGTGAGGTCTCACATGATGTCATATACGACAACATTTTTATGCGACTTATGAGGCGTGTTTTTCATGAAAATTGTGGGCAGGGCCTAAATTGGGCAGGTGTCAAATTTTGAGGTGCCACTGTATTTTTAATGAGTAATGAAATCCCTCAATGACAGTGAAACCGTGAAGGAAAATCCCATTAAAACACAGAGCAGTGAAATTGGTGTGTAGCCATGTGAGTGGGCGGTAAAAGCTGTAGTGTGTGTGTGGACGTGGGAGGGATGGGGGAGATGTTTGGAGACAATGGAGGCAGAGCACAAGGAAGAGTGGGGGAAATGCACAGTAGGGTTACGACACTGAAATGTTTGGAGGGGGTTCACGCATTTGTGGAACCCCGCTCAGGAAGTTGGAGGTTTGGCGTCTCTTGTGTTTGTCTCCCTGAAGAGCCTGAGGTTCAAGTGGAGACCAGATGTCTCTCCTCTTGTCTGGGTCAACACACACGAAAAAAAAAAGGGGAGAAGAGGATTGGGGGGGGGACTGGGGACTCGAGGGGTTCCGCACTAAAGGGATGAGACAGCTGAGAAATAAACACACATCAATCTGTATTTTTTTCCACAAAATGTCCACATTCCATCGCTTTCATTCCATGAAATGTTTTGTTCTTTGCTCCTTCAGTATGTGTGGAGGATTTATCGAACATCAGTGCAGTAGAGTAAAAATGCCAGTTGCTTACAAGTAGTAAACATGTTGACAAAAAGCGATTGTAAAAACGTGTTACTTTTCTTCTGACAAATTCAGGATAAAGCAAAGGAAGAAGTTCATTGAACAGCAAACAGTACCACCTTAAGTCAAACAATACTGTTTCAGACTTGAAATGAGACTGCAGGGGTTACAAATATGGCTTCTCTTTGTTTTGCAAGTACAGACATCACATTATTGAGCTGGTTATTACTTGTAGATTAGGCGGCACAAGAAATACATACTGCAGGTACATCGAGATCACACGGTAATCAGTGTTCATTGTTTAAATAGCGATGATCCATGACGTGCACTGAATTCCAGAGCCCATAATAATCAAGAAGCGAACAACACTGTATGGAACTACCTTGCCTTGCTGCAGGGTTTACCATGAAAGTAGCTCCAGAGTCGTTTTTTGGTCAACGCCACAATTTTTCCTCAGTTTGCGTGCAATCCCCGATTAGCGTACATGTCGCGCATCTTGTCGTAGTATTAATACAATGCATGACCCCATCTGTATTCTTAATATATTTTTTATATCAGAAAACGTTCTTCTTTGTTAGCATCCTAGCTAGCGAACAAAATGGAACAAACGGAAACGGGAGTTTTGTTGCCCGTCTATGATGTCATCAGCGGTTGACTCTCAAAAATGGTAACACAAAACACGTTTTTAGTTTTATAATTACAGTTTTGCATGAAGTAATTCTAAATGCAGATAAATCAAAGGGATAAACAAACATTTAAGGTTACTTTTACCTTCAGTGACGACTACCGTTCCCAAAGACAAGCGAAACACCACACGGACAGCATCGTCCTGTTTCTTCTTATTTCTTGAATTCAATCTGGTTTCTCGCCTTCTTTGTCAAAATGCTGGCAATTGCAACTTTCTTTTGGATCCATTTTGGGTTACAGTATTGGGGCGAAACACAACTGAATTCAAGAAACAAGTCATGTCAGGAAGGTGGCAGTGGTTGATATCGCTGCCACATCATGTCTTTGGGGACAATCATGTCAAGAATCATGTTTTGATGAAGGTAAGAGTAACCCTAAATGTTAATTTATCCCCTTTCAGTCATCATTTATATGTATTTATATGCATTCCAAACTGCTTTCTGCTTGTCAAAGTATAATTGTAAAACTATAAAAACATGTTTTGTGTTTACATTTTTGGCTTCTTGGAACGGATTAATAAGATTTTCATTATTTCTTTTGGGAAAAATGTATTCGGTTAGTGCCTGTTTCCGTTACAGCCGAACCTCCTGGAACGAATTAGTGACGCTAACCAAGGTTCCACTGTATTTCGCATTGTTTTATGCATGTAAAACTATAATTATTGTCTATGAAATATATGTTGTGTTCATATTTTGGGTGTTTGAAACTGATTAATAGAGTTCACATTATTTGCTATGAGAAAAACTTCTTTGGTTTTCGTATGTTTCAATTTTAGTCGGACCTTTAAGAATTAATAACGAAAACTGGAGGTACCACTGAATTTCCATTAAATAAATTGATTCTAAGTAGCACTGAATAAGCAGCCGGCGAGTGTCTCCGAACAGTGTTCGTCTTTAGAGGTTCTACCATAAGCTATTTTTGCACGTTGACTATATGTTGACGATATGAGACCAGCATCTCCTTTTTCATGCATTCAAAACTGACACACGTTCCATTTATTTGACGTTGCTCTCAGACGACCCTGTCACCGCATGAGGAAGTATGTCAATCAGAAATTGGAAACATAGGAAAAGCAAGGCTAAGTCCAAGTACAAAAATAGAAAAAACTGTACTTTGTTTTTTTTCTCAAAAAGAAATATAGCATATAGCATATGAAGACTGGGTTTTTACACAGTGGTCTGTGATGATTGACGATTTAAAGCTCTATAATTTAATGTAATTGTAAGACTAACAAATATGTGATGCTTTTCAAAAATGAGTCATCATGTGTATAGAAAGGGAACACATTTCGTAGCATAAATGCCACTTTTAAATGTCATACAAGAAAAACAGATTTGAAAGAGAAGAGCAGAACAGATGTGTTGTGTTGTGTACAGTACTGGCCCTCATACAGCTTACATGCCGGCCTGCTTGGGGTGAGTGTGTGCTTTGGCCCATCCCTACAAGAAAATTCAATTTTGCCTAATAAAAAGGGGAGTGACACACATTTCTGGAGGCAAACAAGTTTTGCAAAGCTTGAAAACAAAAACAGAGCCGCTAATCATCATAGACTTATGTGTTAGTTGTACACATTAAAACATCCTAATGGTGTGGAAGTCCTCCTTGTGTGACCATGACAACTGACCACCCAAGTGTGGGCTCCACACGGCAGTGAGAGATGTCCTATGGTACCTGGCATGGAGATGTTAGCAGCTCACACTTGCTTCAGTTTCTTTGGGTTCACATTTGGGGAATACGCAGGCTGAGTTATGACCAGAACGTAATCCAACGTTTAAGAGGGATTTTCAACTGGTGGCCTTTGGGCCAGTTTCTCACCTTCTTTATCAAAATGTTGCCACTTGCAAATTTCTTTTTCTCCATTTGGGTTCTTGAGGTGAGAAACACTATTGAATTCAAGAAATAACTCATGGAAAAACAGGAAGGTGGTGTTGAAGTCGAAGTTGCCGAGCTCACTTCCACATCGTGTGTTTGGGAACAGTCCCGTCAAGAATCACGTGTTCATTGAAGGTAAAAGTAACCTTAAATGGTCATTTAGACCCTTTCATTCATCATTCTTATGTATTTATATGCATTTGAAATTATTTTCTACATGTCAAACAATAATTGTAAAACTACAAGTATAAAAACGTGTTTTGTGTCAACATTTTTGACTTTCTGGAACGGATTAATTGGATTTACCTTTTTTCCTTATGGGATAAATTCATTTGGTTAGCATCCGTTTCAGTTAGAGTCGGGACATTCCGGAACAAATTAACGTTAATGATGCTGACCAAGGTTTCACTGTATTCAAGGTTCAACGGTAGATTCTAAAAATAGCTCCTAAAACAAAAAAAGATAAGTTAAACAACTAAATGCACACTCATACAAAGTCATCTGTACCCATCTACCATCATCCATTTATTATCATTGCTGCAGCAGCAGAGCATTCTTGCCATAGAGAGGATCTTTGACGAGTATTTTTACAGAACGTCCTTAAAAACATTAGTGCGCTCTTTTGTCGTTTTTTTCTTGTTTTGACTGGAGCTCCTTGAAAACAGCAGAGAGGATCTTGGACCAATGTTTTCCCAGTATGCCCTCAAAAACAGCACAGTGTTCCTGGCATGTGTCTGGTTTTTTTTTGCAGTATGGTCTAAAAACATCAAAGTACTTTTGTCATGTAGAGGATCTTTGACTAGCATTTTTGCAGTAGGTCCTTGAAAGCAGCACCATAGTGCTGTAAAGAGGCACATAAAAACAGCACATCTCTCCTGTTATCACAACCGTATTGCAACTTGCAAAACATTTTGTGTTTTGCAGGTTACTGAAATTTAATTGAACTTAGTGAAATACTTACAGCAGCAAAATGTTTTTAATGAGTGGCTGGAAGCTGCCAAATATGGCAAAATCAGCAAAATTATTATCATGCCCGTCCCTAACTCGCAATAAAATTAAGACTGACAGTTAAAAAAAACAAAAAACAAACAGAAAGTTCTCTCTCAACCTGTCCCACCTGGGTGATATTTGTTACTGCAGTTTGACAACACAATCACCATAAACTATGTGAGGAAATATTAGACATCTCATTTTCCAAAGGAAGCATGGTGATGATGTGGTGGCATGACCCACATAGAAATAAGATCCACTGTAGTAAAAAAGAAAAGGTGGAAAGATTCCATGGAATTTTTTCACTTAAATATTTGTCCTGGCCTGCAAAAAGAGGAATTAAACACTCTTACTGCTAGGCTCCTGGCAAAAATACTCAAGAGAACAGAGGCAACTGCCAAATTAGATCATAGAAAACACATTAGTTTATACGTGCACCACATACGGCAAACACAGATGGCCCCAGGATATATGACGTGAAGTTAGTGTTACTCGCCAAAGCTCAATTTTGCTTTTTTTTGCTATAGAAATTATGCTTACTTTCACTGATAGCAATCACATCAAGCAGGAAAAGAGTGAAGTTAGGACAAGAAACCGTCGAAGATGAATGTCTTTTTGTGGACAAATTCGGAGTAGGGGGAAAAAAGCAGAGAAAGACATCTGAATGAAAGGAAAGTCTCATCCCTCCCTCACTCTGGTGACAATCTGCAACCAGCTGGCTGAACCAAAGCCTCCATTCATGGCATTGCAGGAGGAGGGGAGAAAAAGGGGATACACATTCGTCCCTGTACCCGACACTGGGATGGAGGATGCAGAAGTCAGTCACCACTAATCTTTCAGGAAAATTAGGAGAAAATGACGTCAAAAGCCCATTCCTTGAATTCAACAACCAGCAATAATATACTGTATCTACAAATACGGCCAATCAGTTATTGTAATTTTTCTCATGAACTTCTCACTGTTTTAAAGCATGCCCGTGGAAGAGTTTCAACCTGATCTAACCTGTTCCTGTAGAAGGCACAACTGAGGGAACAAGAGAGCAAGGGAGTGAGGCCGAGTTTAACTTTCTCAAGGCATATAAAGTGCCCTGGGTTGTCACATTTCGCAATGATTGTCTCTTGGCTCCTCCCTCGCTTGTCCTAGACAAGAAAGACAGGTACTGTGCCTTTCACGTCTGCCATTCTGAATCTGGTGGCTGTGCTAAAAGCCATGCTAAGACTGCACGACTGATGTTGCATGGTAATGGTTTGATGTTAACATACCGTTGTTAACATCAAACCATTACCATGCAATACAGCGATGATGCAGTATATTGTAAGGAATCTCTACGAAATCTCTATGAAATTGAAGGCAACATTATGCTATTCAATCACAATTTTTGTGTAAAAGTATTGTCAGATGCTGCAGGGTTTACCAAGCACAAGGAAAAAAAATGTGAAAAGCATGTTTTTGTTGACCTCTTAAAAACACCAAGTTGACATTTCATGTAGGGTCAAGGTTAAACAAACCAACCAAAATTAAACAAAAGCTTATTTGGTTTGAGGACTTACTACAATATGATGTAAACCAAGCTCCCAGGACTGACTTATCTTGTGGTGCTTCACCATGTCAGAGAGGTCATACATGAAGTAACCTGTCAGGATAGAAAACATTCATGTCATTACTATCATAGGCACTTCATGCATTCATCAAAATGCAACAGATTAATTGTCGCAAGCGCTGCCAGGAGTCAGGGGGGACCTTGCTTCCATGACAACCATGATGGCAACTAAGAGGCGTCTTGGAGAGGGGCTATTCATATCCACCAACTCCCACCCAACCCTCCGCCCCTACCCGGCCGTATCCATGGCGACAGCTTTTCACAAGACTGGAAAAATAATGGAGTGGTAAGGATGAAGGCGGCGGTGTGTGGGCCAATGTGGGGCTTTGCTAAGGTTGGAAGTGGCCCTTTTATGTTGGGAAATGTGACACCGGGATCACAGGACTGATGTGGTGGCATGTTTGCAGTATTCTCACCATAAACTGACATGAAGCTCTTACGTCAGCAGGGCACGGATGAACACAGCATAAATGAAACATAGTCGATGAAAAGTGTAAAGCGAAGACGCTTCACTCCCCCCTCGCATAACAACATTTACAGTCATTTCAATTTACAATCATTGCATTCACAATCCGTAGGTGAAACTTGGAAATAATTCCAAACCCAACAATATTGAGTTAGCAAGCTTGTTGCTGTGTGGAACATGTCATCAATAATTCCAAACCCAACAATATTGAGTTAGCAAGCTTGTTGCTGTGTGAAACATGTCATCACTCGTGCGCCGAGATCATTGTCGGCTTAAAAAACAATACTGATATGAACCAATATCTCATTTTTATGCCACTACCGGCTAAGAATATTACTCGGCCAATATTATTGGACATTCCCATTAGAGTGAAAATAGTTAGCGTCCATCCCAGTTAGTTTGTTTTTCGTTGAAAATTTCTCAATTTCTCTTTCATCATTTATATTTATTTATATGCATTTTGAATTGCTTTCTGCATATTGGCTTTCTGGAACGTATTAATTGGATTTCAATTATTTCTTATGGCAAAAATGTATTCGGTTAGCGTCTGTTCTGGACCTTCTTGCATGAATTAATGACGCTAACCATGGTTCAATTTTTTTTTTTAATAATTCTATACACAACACCCCATAATGACAATGTGAGAAAAGTTTGTCAAAGTAGTGTCTTCAGGACAACTATGTTATTGTCCTTGAGTGGGCCAGCCAAAGCCCATACTTCAATCCGAGAATAACTGGGTACTGATTACTAAGTACTGAGCAAAGGGCTGTGAATATTTACATACATGTGATTTCTTAGTTGTTTTTTTTTGTTTTGTTTTTTAATTTGCTGTTTTCATTGTTCTGGGGTGTTGTAAGTTTTTGAGGGGGGAAAAATGTTGGAATAAGGCTGTCACACAAACTGTGGAATGACTGAAGCGCTGTGAATACTTTCCGGATGCACAGTACTGGGCTGCACTGTATTTAGTAGGGTTGGGACAAAGTATTAATTTGTAACGTTAGTTATCTCTTACAGTGCATTATCACCTGCATCACATAGATATTGTTGCTATCCAATGTACATTACATGACTATCGGCAAAATTAATTTGCTGTTTTCTTCTGTAATGTTAATTTTAATGGGATGGGAGACACATTCTGAATTCCAGTTTTGAGGCCAGTGATGTACGAAGCGGAATTCAGGCATGGATGTAGTTCAGCTTCCTATAGTGGTCATGTCGGTCTCCTTTAGATTGCAAAATAGTCAAGACTGAATCCACAGTGCCTCTGTAAACAATTAACCGATGAATATATCCCATCCCTGCTGCAGTTACATACATCCTGTATTTTCCAGATTATAAATAGCACTTTTTTTATCGTTTGGCTGGTCCTACGACATGAACGTAATGAACATGAACAATAATTACAGTCGACAGCCGCAGGAGGGCGCTCTAGGCTTGTGACAACAACAGTGATGTGAAATGAGATTGCAAGCTTGGTGAACTTGCTTACGGTAACTGGCTTGTTGAACTCAATGGCTTGTTATGTGAATTTCGCCTATTCATAAAAGACAGTTTTTAGTCTAGACTAAAGCTGTCCTATCTCGTCTGACTGGTGTGTGTCCCACCTAGTCTTTGAACATGAACTGATGAAGCCTGCTCAGATGAGAGGCGAAATGTCTTCTAAGGCAACCTGAACAGTCCAGTTGCGATCAATTCAATGCTCTAAGAACACAATGACCTGGATGAATGACAATATTCACAGGCATCAGATCTGAGTTACTTAAGATTTATCAGCTCAACCCACGTAGACGTTTGGACTTGTCTGCACCTTAAATCACAGAGCGGATCTACAGTCATGGAAAAACTTATTAGACCACCCTTGTTTCTTCAGTTTATTGATCCATTTTAATGCCTGGTACAAATAAAGGTACATTTGTTTGGACAAATATAATGATGATAACAAATATAGTTCATAAGAGTTTCATTTAAGAGCTGATATCTAGCAACTTCCATGGTTTTCTTGATAATAACCAAAATCACTTAAGTTCTTACATGAATAGCTATAGCATTGTACTGCCAAAAAAATTAACTCTTATGAGCTATTTTTGTTGTCATTGTTATATTTGTCCAAACAAAAAGGTACCTTTAGTTGGATCAGGCATTAAAATGAAAAAGAAAGTCAAGGAACAAGGGTGAGTAAAATTTTTTCCATGACTGTATTTACGCTCGTTTACACTTGGCTGAGCTCCAACTTTACAATCTCCAGCGATGACCGGTTTCACTTCATAACATACCTCCAAGATCCGTGTTGACGATTCAGTGACATGGTCGCTACATTTAGCAAGTAGAGGTGCACTTTAAAGGTGAAAGTCGGGAAGTATTTCTTGCTTGAAATCCACTGCGCGCACCTCCGAATGTACATAAATGCCGCCTTGCAATGCTGGATTTATGCCAGTCTGAAAGCTGCATAAACCCCTCCACAATGCAGCCCACCCCTTGCAGCGAGAGAACCTTGGACACACTCCTCCGTCGCCTAGCAAAGACTTGCCTTCCTGGCGAAACCCAGACAGTCTGGCTTCCCGAACATGCATGGGTGTCCAAAGTGAAGCCCAGGGGCCATCTGTGGAACGTGGCTCATTGCAGAAATAAAATAAACAAAAACCCAGCAAAAGTGACAAAACAGACCAAACGGCATAATGTAACTACAAAAGGCTAAAATGTCTAATACCAATAACTAATAAAAACAGATTCATCTTGAAGTTTGACAGACTAATTGCCTGTGAGAAAATACGTCACCAGTGACAATTCCTCAACTTAACAGCGTGAAATATTGCATTACAGTATTATGACATAATATTATTTATAATAATTATTACATATTATCATAACAGTGGTTTATTTGGTGTCAAAAAAAGTAGACAATAATATCGTTCAGCTTCAATGTGTGATACAATAATCATTGCAAAATGCACCTGCATTGTTTTGTGAATCAATTAAATGAAAAAGTTTGTTTGTCCTGTCATATTTTTCCATGATACTTTTCTTTAAATTAATGGTAAAAATCTCATCTTGTCTCGTTCTCGTGGACCCAATCTCGTACAGCGTCTCGTGTCGTGACATCCCTACTGCATATATAAACAAGCAACAGAAGTATGTGTATGTTTTAAAGCAAAAAATGTGTGCTATTTCCTCACTTTATCCGTGTTCAATAATTCAGGGTGACCTTTAATGAGTAGTGACTTCACTACTTGCTGCTCTTTTCATGCTAAAATTGTGAAAGAAAATTTGATTACTGTATTAAGCTATTCCATAAATTGTATAATTTTGTGTATGATTAAAGTTACATTTTGTCTTCAAAATGAAAGGGTGTCTAAATACTTTCTGAACAGACTCGGAGCATTTTGAGCATCATCAATGCAGGAATCAGCCATTTTCCATTGACATCCATCCAAAGAATGAATGGAACAGTTGGCTGAAAAATGGTTTAAATGTTGCCTTTTTTCCCCTCAAGGTCTTGTGGAATTAACTATTTATTAACTGATAGAGTTACATGTGTATAAAAGATGGCTTTTTAAGGAAAGGACTGACATGGTGGCATAAGCCACTTAAGCTAATATTTCAAGTATGTCTGCCTGTGGCTGTATCTTGTTGAAACCAATCATTTATGCCACTGCCTCACCATGAAAAATGCACAACACACATTACACAATAATCCTAACTAGATTTGCTATGGAGATGGTGGATGGAAGCCCCACACAAGGTCTTCACTGAACAAGTTGTGAGCTATTGATGAAATACCACAGGAAGGGTAGTGTGGTGTCCTGGTAAGCACATCTGTGACAAACCCCCCTTAAATTACTGAAACCTCAGAATCACACCCCGGTTGTTGAGTGAAGAGTCCACTAGAAGTGGAAATAAGCACTACAAACCACAGGCTTGTTGCCTGGGTGACGTCACAAGAGTGCGTGGGGTTGACACGTGGTGTCAGGACTGATATAATGCCTTCCATTGAGGCAGCACAAGGCAGTACTGCGCTTCGTCCTGCCAGTTTCTAGGGCCGGGCTTCTTAAAGGAATGTCAAACATGTTGGGAATTCTTGGGGGAGCCCGAGCAGCATGGCACACAGCCAACACAACTGCAGTTTGTGGGGCCAAGGCCAGCCCTTAAACAGTTGAAGGATTAATTGAGAAAATTCGGCCGGTTGCTATTTTAAGACTGAGGGGCAGCATGTGCACTCATGTTTGACAGATTATTGTTTTTACAGAAATAAACATGCAAACTCCATACACAGAGGCCCGAGCTGATACCGATTCAAAACTGGAAACTTCTTGATGTTGGCCAACAATTCTTACCACTGTGTTTTTCACTGTGTTTCTTTTTCGATAAATAAGGCAAAATGGGATGATTTATACATGAAGGTGGTGTGAAAGGCCCTTTTACAATTGTGTGTATTGAGTTTACTATAGTTTTCATACACACATATGCAATAGTGCAATAAAATCACGTCAAAATCGCTTTTCTGAAAAAAATTTAAATTTTTCTGGGTTAGAATTGAGATCGCGAGTAAGATTTTTCTCACAAACACACACCCCATTTGTCCCGGGCCATATGCTTATGTTTTAAAGAAATCACACTTGTTTATTATTATTATTATTATTATTATTATTATTATTATTATTATTATCATCATTATAAAATTAAGGGCATTTCACCCCAAGTTGCCTGGGAAAGAGCCCGGCTCACTGGTTACCCTAACGAGGACTAGGGTTTTCCAGGGTGGAACTCGTGTCTGTTTTTTGTAGAAAGTAGAAAACATCAGGTTTGCTATTATGGTGATACAGTATGAAGAAAATAGAGTAAAGGGCACACATTGGGTGCTACTCCATCATCTCACAGCAACACACCGAATCTATCATTCTGTTCATTTACTCACCGATTGAAAATGAGACCAATGAATGAGAAAACACTGAATGTGTTTCTATCAAATCTTCTGCCATGTGTGGATGAAGGATAAAGCTGGAAAACACAAGTTCAAAGTCACATGTGACATCTCAACACTTTGTTTTCTAATAAGTCATCATTAAGAGTCATTTACCAAAGCACTGCCCATATAGCCGTGACAAGACTGTGCACGAAGGACGTGGAGATGTTTCTCCATTTCGTTGCATTTTTGCAGGCACTGGCTGGCACTGGTAACCTGCCCACTCCGGTGTTGACCAGGCGGAAGAATCCGAAGGCTCCCCCGGTGGTGAGAAGGACTGAGCTCAGCTCCATGGCCCAACAGTGTGTTAAGTGCGGGAAGGATTCACGGCCAATGCGATGACCTGACCACTGTGGCGACTTCGGGTTAAAAAAAAGCGCTCCACAAATTCACATACCGGTAAAATCACGACGCTGGCTGGAGAGCCCAAAAGGCGCTCATTTAGCCTTCTGTTGGCCAAAAAACAGACAAACGTGATGGTATAAGGCGAGGGACCAGCGAGGACCGGAGGTGTTGTGTGTGTGTGTGTGTGTGTGTGTGTGTGTGTGGCCTGGTGCCGTGAACAAAGGTCCGTGTTCTCCGGTGAAAGGTGAAAGGCCACAACAAAAAGGCGTGACGTCGAAACGGCTGTGTTGTAAAATCCTGTATGTTGCTTGTGCAACTTTTTGACACCCTGAGAAAGCAAACAAACCACTTATCCCCGCCCTACTACAAGGGGGCGCGGCCACGAGCACGTTTCATGTCTCGTGCAGCGTTCAAGTGTCCTCAGAAATTTCAAACTTCTTATTTAACGCTCCCAAAAGATTAGTAATTGGCGGTGGAAAGAATACTAAAATATTGTGCTGAAATAAAAATGTAGTGACTTTGCTGGACTTTGCAAGTAAAAGTACTGGTCTAAAAAAGTAAATCAAACAATCAAGGAGTGCCACAATTGAAAGGCAATACACGTGGAAATACAAAGAGAATCAATAATTTTAATAAATATGCAAATGTCGTCATATTATTTTTCAATTTTGTCATTGTTTTTACTGTATTGTCTTTGTTTTTTCCATTTGTTTTTTGTCATTACATTTACTTGACAGCTCAAGATGGCCATTGAGGCAAAGGCAAAAGAATGACCCGCCCACTGCCTTTGCTGTGGGCGGGTGACTAGTCCATAACTGATCACACCATTCCTGCTTAAAGTGATCATGACACCAAAAAAAGTTTGCAATAACAATAACAAAATGAAAGCACTCATTTAATCAAAAACATTTTTGTCATACTGCTATCATGGATAATTAAACAACTATGAAATAGGAATGAAATTAAGTGGTTATTTTGACACGATTTGGAACCATTTTGGCTATAACGTCGACCCTGGAAACCCTTTCGGCTGTCGTCACTCTATGGAGCAAAAACAAAGCAAGAAAAGACAGCTATTTTCTGACATTTCAGACTGTTCTTTGGTAGTTAAGGCGATGTGAATGTGTCAGACAGTAGGAGACAGACCAAAATATTGGACAGACCTTCTCAATCACTTGGGGACACATTCCCAGTTTTTGCAATTTTCCAGACTGACTGACTTAATTTCTTAAAGAAATGATGGCCACTCATTTCTCTTTACTTAGCTGGTTGGTTCTTGCCATAATATTAATTCTAACAGTTGTCCAATAGGGTTGTCGGCTGACTTGTGCACAACACAACTGATGGTCCCAACCCCATTAGTAAGTCAAGAAATTCCATTAAGTAGCCCTGACAAGGCACACCTGTGAAGTGAAAACCATTTTCCTCTGCTTATCTGGGTCCGGGTCGCAGGGGCAGCATCTCAGTCGGGAAACCCAGACTTCCCGGTCCCTGGCCACCTCCTCCAACTCCACCAGGAGGACACCAAGGTGTTCCCAGGCCAGCTGTGAGAGATAATCCCTCCAGCATGTCCTATGTCTGCCCCAGGGCCTACGCCCGGCTCGGCATGCCTGGAACACCTCAGGTCACAACCCGACGAGGTCATCAGGACCACATCATCTGCAGAGAATAGCAGAGCCGAGATCCTGATGCCACCGAACTGGACTCCCTTGACGCATTGGCTGCCCTATGACAAAGGGCAGCCTTGGCGGAGGCCAACGTTCAGTGGAAACAGGCTCGACTTACTGCTGGCAATGGGGATCCCGTGTGGCTTCTTCGGGCTGGGCCCCATGGGTGAAGGCCCGAACACCAGGCGCTTGCCTGCGATCCCCTCCCCCAGGCCTGGCTCCAGGGTGAGGCCCCGGTATCCCACGTCCGGGCGAGGTGCGGCCCCTCCTCTTGTGTTTATTCATAAGGTCTTCTGAAGGTCTTCAAGGCATATAATAATAAATAAATATTAATATAATAATAATAAATAACATAAACAATATAAACAATATAACATAAACAATAAAATAACATGTCATTAACATGTCATTTCAGCTGGAAGAGTTACACTGCCTACAGACGGTTTACCCGTTGGTGTTACCAGTACTTTGGCTGACACATGCGCGTGCCACTCCCATCATGTACTGTAACTGTAATCAGGAAAAAAAAATTCAGTCAATCATGTGGGATTTAGTTACCAATGATCCCAGTGTATCAGCAAAATATTTGCTATTTGTCACAGACAAAGTTGTTGTTCTTAATAAAGACAATATACATTATTTATGTTTATACTGTTTTTATGTTTCATTCATGAAACAAATTTACATGCGCTCGACTTCGCTTGAAGTCGTCTCCATCGTAGTCCTTGCTGAAACAAACGTATTCAACCCTCTCCAAAAGTTCCTTGACATAGTCTGCAAAATTTAATATTAACAAAGGAGTAGGAAAAAGGAGAGCTTAACCCTTCTCCATGTCCCAGCAACTACTGACAGCAATTACCTGTGTTTAACATGTTCACACTTACAGTAGCTCATGTGTTTGACATTGGTAATGGTCATGTGGTTTATTTGTTTTGAGCATGCTTGACAAGTTACATTAAGTACATCACATGTTTACACTTGCAATATTCAGCATTTCCGAACAGAGCAGAAAGAAGCTGAGTTTATTTAATCGTACCCCTTCTCAACAAGTCCTTATAGCTTGTTCACTTCAACATGTTACCATTTACTAATAGAGAGAGAAAGGAATAACGACTGTGCAATAATACATAGATAGTTTATTCAGCGATGGAAGAAAAGAAAAAAAGAGGAAAAGAATACATTTATTTATTCTTTTATTTATACTTATAAGTATAAATAAAGAAAAAAATACACACATTATTACATGTTCTATATGTTGTGACATGTGGGTTGAGTTTGCAGAAAAAAAGATCTTGAGATCCAAATTACAAACTCGTGAGGTTCTTGTTGACGGCTCTTATGATTTTTGGATATACTGTACCTGTTGTTACTCACCACATTGGCAAATTACAAACAGTTCCTGAAGGCACCAAGCCTCTAAGGCGCACTCAATGGGTCAATGTACTATGGAATTGTGGGATATGTAGTTTGTTTACATGCCAATGCTTATGTGTGGCGTTTAGGGTCCTATTTAAAACCTGTTCACCAACTGTCATTACTGGCAGTTTGGATTGTCATTCGGCACTTCGTTTATAATTTTCATTCAAAAAAGGTGTGACCAAAACAGCGTCATTGCACATAGCAACACTGGCGAGGTTGTGACCGGCAGCCGAATAGCGATTATGGTAACAACAGCGTCACTATCAGGCTTTGGTCGGCATTGTTGAACTCATGCGGCTCTCAGTACTTCCGGGTTATTATGGCGCTCACAGCTTAAAACCGGAAAAGCAGGAGGAAAGCACGAGACTCGACTGTTAAATGTTCTTGAACGCACCACGGCTACTGTAAACACCGTCCAGTTCCGGTTGTGTCAATCAACGTATCGCGGGGAAGTAAAAGGTGAGTTTAGCATCACTGAGCTCTTGTGTTTTAAATAGATGTCCACTGCGGTTAAAAGCTCTGTTTTTGATGGTTCCGTAGTAGTGCAAGGAACATACGGTATGGTTCGAGAGCAATGCAATTTACTATCAATGAAGTAAAAGTAAATGCCCAGCAGTATTTGTTTACATTATAACAATATTCCCCTTGGCGTTTATGTCCACAGAAACTGTGCAAGAACGTCGTTTGTTAAGCTAAAGAGATATTTTATTGATCTTTTGCTGAAAATTACTTTTATACAGTAGCGTCCACAAACAAAGTACAAACAAAATTAAAATAAGAATACAAATTTAAAGTAAAAAGAAAAAATGTTTAAGAAAACGTCCCTATGTACATGATGTATTATCAATACTTGAGTATCACTATGCACTTGACTAGTGACTTGACTAGGTGTATTTTTTTTTTTTAAGTTATTCTTTGACATAGGATCATCTTCGGCATTTGTGCATACAACTCCACAAAAAATAGTCAGAGCACTTGGAAAAAAAATACAGGACAAGTTTCCAACAGGTTCTACGTAATATTGAAGACTGATCCAAAAAATGTAGGATTATTATTTTAGTGTGAATCACAGTATGGGGGGAACAATGGCACTTGGCGTAGGTCTGCGCTCTCCAGGTGCTTCTTTAGTTTGCAATTGTATCACATCCACATCTGAAATGCAACCCTTAAAGGAAAACTGCACTTTTGGAATTTTGCCCATCCACAGTCAGTAAGACATGAACACGTCTTTTCTGTGCGTTGTAAATATCTAAAAACAGATACAAAGATGAAGCTTAGAACGCATGAAATGGGAAACACCTATTCCGTCTATAAAGCCTTCTGAAACTCCAAACTACAAAAAGTGCCAACAACGCTCCATTTGCATATAATGCAATGCGCATATTAACCAAGCTACAGCCACATTGTTATTATTCTTATTAACATTGTTACGCCAATCAAACTACGTAATGTATACGTTAGTGGCGTATTGCCACCTCGCCACGCCACACCGCTAGCCGGCTAGCGACTAGTTTCACCACACACTCGCTCACAACGCCTCAGGCCACTACCAAAGGGCAGAGCTACATACTGGAGCTGCTGCTACGTTTTTATTTTTGAGCTTGGAAAAGTTAATGTAAGTGTAGCTGTTGGTTTCTTTGTAGCTATGAGAAATCAATGCACACAGGAAGGACGTTTCGGTAATGCTTAAAGAATTGCGTTCTGGACTCCTATAGAGCAGCTACCCACGATAACCCACACATAAAGCTTTCTAGATCTTCCAGACTCTGCACCTCTTCCTGCAGTGTTTCCTGCCTCCCGCCCAAACGGTCTGTGTAATTTAGTCCATCCACGGCCCTCCTCAAGGTACGCCTTCCGCCGAGCCCACTCCGCTGCGATTGGTCACACTCCCTCCGCTCGCGGTATGCACACGCTATAATGCTACACAGACAACCGCTTTTGTCCGATTACTTACACAAAATAAACACAGTTAGGACATTGATAAATTGTTACTTACATTTTGCTCTTCTGTCTCTTCGACAAGACCAAGTAACGTACCAAGTAACATTGAAAAGGCGTCAGACTTCAGCAACAGTTTGGCGGATAGTCCAGCTCCGTATTGGCCTATGTTTGCAAACAGTCCCGTGTGAAGTGGCGTTGACAGATGAGCATATTTTTCTCTTGCTGGCCGGGAATCAACTCCAACCACTTCTGCTTGATGCTTGCCTCTTTAGGCAAACCTGAACAAACATTTCCTGGGAGAGATACAGTATGTGCTAACACGGTGAACAGAGCAGAGTGAAGCAGAGCTGGCCTACAGGGTGTGCCTGGGCATGCCCATATAAGGAAGTCCGGGTTGCGTTGATGTCAGTGGAACGCTGTGTTAAAAAACACTGTAAAACACAGCGTGCAGAGCCGTCCAAAACTGCTTTCAGGTCTCACTTCTTAATGCGCAAACCTCATTATCTGATGTGTTGTAACAACATTTATAGGTCAGAAAAAAGGAAAAGCATAATAGTCCTCTTTAAAAGGACCAAAATACGACAATATACGGTACTTACGGTACATGTTATCATGAATGTACCTGTTACTACATGCTCACAGCATGTATGTAAAACCTTGTTGGAGGTGTTTTAATAGTGGCCTTTGTAGGCGGCACAGGTGTGTCCCATTACGTGCAGTAATGAGCTGTCTCTTTTATCTGTTTTTATATCTTTAGAACACAAAAATAAAGAACGTCACATGTAACATGGTAAACAAAGTGCATTTTTTGTGCTTAAAAAATCAAGGAAGTTCTCACAGAAGTACAGAGGTTCTATTCAGTCTTTGTTGTTTGCATTGTAATTCCAGTCCTTCCACTCGACAACGGTTCTTTCACGTCAGGTGATCCGTGTCTTGACAGTATGAATCAGAGCAAAGGACCCCGTGACAATGTCGAGGAGGTTACGAAACTGGTTTGTCATGAAGCCGACCTGCGTGATGGCCAGTACGTCACATTACAAACATTTATTGGAGACTTTACAGTAGAATGGTATGGCATGCTTGACTACACGTGTATTTGTTGGGATTAAGGATGAAAGAAGTATCTCTGGGAGACCACAAGGTGTTGCTTGTCCGCACCGAGGGTCACTACAGTGCAGTCGGAAGTCAGTGCTCTCATTATAACGCCCCCCTGGTTAAAGGTAAAGTTTATTGTCCTAATTGTAACATATCACATCGACACCATGCATCTTTTACAATGCGTATTCTTTGATAATGCAGGAGCATTGGTTGGTAACAAGGTGAGATGTCCCTTTCATGGTGCTTGCTTCAATGTGAAAACTGGAGATATTGAGGAGTATCCAGGTCTGGACTCTCTGCCTTGCTACAAGGTAAAACACTTTCAACATTTTACTGTATTTAAAGTGACATTTGGGACACATGAACAAATCAGTGGTCTCCATCTATCTTTTTAAAAATGCGGTACAACGTATTTTTGCTGTGCACTGACAACCGTTATCCATTATACAATATATGCAATATATACAATATGTCCATTATACAGGACACTTCATTAGGTGTGCCTAGGTAGCCACATGAGCTCCAATACGAGAAAGAATTTTACCAGATTAATTACCTGCTTATATGGCTTGATAAGGCTATCAGTGTCAATCAAAAGTCAACATTATTATCTTTGTAAAGGTACAATATTTGGTACAGTATTTTATTAGATTGTGCATGTGTACATAATGTTTGATTTTTAAGAGTCTCAACAGATAAAGGCTAGGGAGGTAATCAAGCAGAAGCATGTGATGTCTTTTATTGCAAGTGTTTTCATTTCTACATTTACGACTTGAATTTATTTACCGTTTTGTCACAGGTCAACGTACAAGAAGGAAAGGTGTACGTTTCTGTCAACATAAAGGCAAGTCATGGCAGATTAAATTGATGGAAGTAATTCTGCCACATTTCTCTTAAAACTACCCGATGTCTCCCCCCTCAGACTCTGTCGCTGACGAAAAGAGTGAAGGAAATGTGTAGCATTTCACCGCACATCAACCGCACTATCCTGCTCATAGGAGGGGGTAAGAAGGAATGGGCGCTTAAGCCTGTGGATGGATCTGGTACACTCTTTGGTGATGTGTCGTGAGTTCAGGCCCTGCTGCTCTGGTGTGCGCTGAGACGCTGCGTCAGAACTGCTACCAAGGTCGAATCGTCATGGTCACCAAAGACACTTTACCGCCGTTTGACAAGCCCAAATTGAGTAAGGTAAGACACTGTAGTGCTTTTGTCTTTCGAGATATAGTGTACGTAAATATCCTAGGGCACTGATGGCTTGTTGTTGTAGCAACCCTATAAAGACCATAAGGGCAGCACAGTGGTGCGTGTGTTTAGCATGAGCTTCACAATCAGGTGGTTCAGGTTTCAAATCATGGCTTGTGTGTGTATTCCGGCAACTCCGGTTCCCTCCCACAGTCCAGAAACATGGAGACTCTACATCAGGGGTGTTCATAATGCGGCCCGCAGCTTGTTATCTATTGACCCCACAGCATATTCTAAAAGTAAAATGAAAGACAGCACGCATCAAAACGTTACAATAAGGTTTTGGGACACAGTGAAAATAAAATGAAAGGTTACCAGAAAGACGTTTGCATGGCATAGCATGCAGTACATATACTGTATGTTGGCCTACAGTGCTTACCAAATCTATCAGCAGTGGTTCACAACTGGTTTGGCTGCAGGACACACCGTAACCTATTAATGACAAGCGCCGACTCAAATTGTGGACATTTTTCAACTAAAATTTCTCAGCTATCTTTCAGTTGCTCTGATTCAGCTCTTCAAATAAACTAAAAGTGCAATTCAAAAATATTTCAAATTTACAAATGTAACTTCTTCCGATTAACTCAGTAGGTCAACACAAAACAACCAGTTTAATACAACATCTTCTTAAAAGCCTTTGGTAGTAGCTTTTTAATCAGAAACCCCAAATAACTTAAAGAAAACGTAATTATTAAGATAAATATACAAAACTGACTTTTCCTCTGATCACCTGATCAGTCGGTAAATGTTGGAAAAACATTTTGCTTTGAATAAAATGAATCAGCAATCACTTTAAACTTATGGAGGAATTAATGGGAGTTTTTTTGGTCCTAAAGCCTAGGTCACAACTGGTCGTGCGGGATCCTACAGCCGGTGTACGTGCAAAAATACACAAGAAACGCAGGGAGGGCGCTCGTGTGACGTACTGATTTTTGAGCCGTAGACTTTGTACGTTGTCAGTACAGCCAACGCGTGTCTTTTGTACATTTTGCTGGTGTCAGGTTTGGGCAAAATGTAAATTTTGTTTTGTATGTTGCAATTGCGGACTCCTATGTGAAAAGATTATTTTTGCCTAATTTTGTCTTGGTAAAGAAGGGTCATCTTATATTCTATTCTGGGTTTCTATTTGAGTTGGTACAGTATTTACTGTTTTACTATGTAAAAATGACTGCGGTCTAATAAGTTCATTAAAACAATAACTTTAATGGTGGACTTTTCCACAGTACTGTACATTTCTCTATGTTCCATGAGCTGTTTTTTTTTGTTTGCGCTTTTTTTCAGGCTTTGAATGTGGACAGCAGCAGCATCATCCTCCGCTCGAGTGACTTTTTTCAACAATATGGGATAGAAGTGCGGACACAGCAAGAGGTGATAAAGAGACAAAATGGAACAGAGAACGTGTGATATGTTAGGTTGACGTTGTCTGGTCCCAATACTGCGATGCAGGCGGTGACTTTAAACACACGAGATAAAACAGTGAAGATGAAAGATGGCGCTTTGCTGCATTATGATCAGGTCCTCATCTCAACAGGCTGCAGGCAAGTCTTACTCAACAGCATGTTCCTTTATAAATTGTGAAGATGAATACTATATACAAACACATGGTGTCCACAGAGCAAGGCCACTCAGTTGTCCCGGTAGTGACCTGAAAGGAGTTAAGTTGCTGGAGAGTTACGAAGACGCTAAAGAGATCCATGCTTCCTGCATGGGCAGCAAGGCTGTTGTCGTTGGAGCATCCTTCATAGGTTGACAGGTTTTTCAGTGTAAATGCATACATGTGCATTGTGGTTCCCCACCTCAATTGCGTGTTTTATTTACCTGTAATTGAAGGTATGGAGGTGGCATCCTATCTAGCAGACAAAGCATCTAGTGTGGCCGTTGTCGGAACCACCAGATATCCCTATGAGCGCTCTCTGGGTTCCCAGATTGGCCAGATGACCATGCAAGTAAGAAAGAATGGGGACAGATGAATGTGATATATGTTAGGGTGTTTATTGTTGCTCCCCCTTTTAAAGATGTTGGAGGAACATCATGTGACGTTTTACATGAACGACAGCGTCGCTGAGATCAGAGGGGAAAACGGCTCAGTAATATTACTTTTCCTTTTAGCAGCTTATTTGAATCTCAATTTGTTTTGGATATTGGAGGTAAAATGTTGCCTCTTTGCAGGTGAAAGAGGTGGTGCTGAAGAGTGGCGCAGTTCTGGAAGCTGATGTGGTGATTGCAGGAATAGGTAAGGAATTCTATTGAATTGCTACAGGATGTACATTATAAGATAAGATTCAACTTTTATCACCTGTGGAATCAATGAGTAAACTGTCGTAAAGATGTATCTCATGAAGTAATACAGTTGGATCTCAGTTTTCCTTGTTATAGTTTCCCAAAAGTCAGATGAAAACCTACACAATTTTTTCCATAAGAAATAACGTAAATTCAATGAATCTGTTCCAAACACCCAAAGATACGAACAAATGCAGCAAACAATGCAAAATAATCACTATTACCTTTACTGAAGACTCTTTTGCCGAATACGGCAAGGAGCGGAGGAGGAGGGGAGGGGACGCCATCGCTGTACTTTTTCTTGAAGTCGAGTGTTTCTCACCTTCTTTACCAAATCGCTGGCACTGGCAACTTTTTTTGGCCGCATGGCACATTTAGTGGTAGCACTCAATAAAAAAAGTGAATCAGCAACGTGCTTTGGTTCTCGATTCCACGGAATGATACAGTACAGGGCAAACGGACTAGTTTATTACGTGCAATACTGTGTGATAACTGAGACAGTGTATGAAAACAAGGGGAAAATTTGGCTGAAACTTCTTGTCTAAAACCGAGGTATTCAAATACTGAGGTTTGACTATGTTTTATTAACAATAGAACAGAGAAAGCACATCATGAGTTTAAATTGAGAAAATGTCAGTAATGTAATTAACTGACTTTCGAGGTACTCTTAAAAAAAAAGTGATTTTTAAAAAAATTATGATAATACAGAATGTGGCGAAAGATTCTAGATATTCAGCTCTGAGTGAAACTTTTGCATAATAACATCATCTTACTTATATTCTGAACCGTCTGTCCCTTTACCTAATAAATGTTAAGTAAAAACAATTAAATAAGGTATAGAGCGTTCCCTCGTTTGTGTTTTAAATGAACTATTAATATGATCTTATATTGTAAATATAATGTTGGCATTTTACATTTACTGGCCAAATACTTGGATGATACATTTAAAAGCTAGACACATAATTAACCCTCGAGAAAAATGTAACTCTCTCGCTGGAGATGAAGAATCATGTTGGAGAAATTCTGACATGGACTGACACTGTGGATGTGTGTGTGTTTTCAGGTGTGATTCCCAATTCAGATTTCCTAACTGGAAGTGGAGTGGAGGTGGATTCCAGAAGGGCAGTCATTGTAGACAAGGTCATCACCGCAGTGAATGAAAATAAATCCATGTCACGTATCTTATCCGACATGTCTGTCTCCTCTTCAGTTCATGAAGACCAAAGTAGCAGATGTTTTTAGCGCGGGGGACGTCACCTCCTTCCCTCTGACTATTCGAGGTGATCACATGGTCAATGTTGCTCACTGGCAAATGTCACAAGCCCAAGGTAGGACTTTGTTGGTTGTTATAGTGAATTTAGGATCAACGTCATTAAACTAACGTTGTTTGTCTTTGCCTCAGGAAGAGTTGCCGCCCTCAATATGTTAAATAAACCAACCAAAATTGAGTCTGTTCCTTTTTTCTGGACTGTGTTGCTTGGGAAAAGTATCAGATACACAGGTAGAGGTCTTCTAAATCCTCTAAACTACATTCAGATTAAACGTTTCAAGTTGTAATCTTATTGGCTTTGGTAGGGTATGGGGAAGGCTACACAGAAATCCTATTCAAAGGCAAAGTGGAGGAAAGAAAGTTCCTGGCGTTTTATATTAAGTAAGCAGATGTCCTGACGTACTAGCTGACAATGACATGACGTATGATGTCCGACTTCTTGTCTGTCCTTGTGTTCCACAGAGATGAGGCGGTGGTGGCGGCGGCCAGCCTAATGTTTGATCCCGCTGTGGCTAAACTGGCGGAATTGATGGCAACAGGCCAGCGCATCACAAGAGCACAGGCTCAGTGAGTTGTACACTCACACAAACAACACTACATATGTTGTTACTGCATCAGCAAGAGTTGGATAGTCACTGAAATGAATAATTGCCTCCGGGACTTCACAAGATCAATTTCCTCTCAAATACAGAGCAGAATTAGTGTTTTACCCGCATCGTAAATGTCTACAAAAACCCGACTGAGATGGCGTGTAATTTTATATCATCAATAGTTATCTCTGTAAATAAGAAATGTCTTGTGTATGACTCCTATCTCTATCCAGATCTGAAGACCTGACCTGGCTCCAAGGTGTCTGAATTGCCCTCTCACTGACAAAGGATATCGTCTTGACCCATCAATTATCTAATCTTCCAGACTGGCAGTTGATTCCTATTATATACTATACTGCAATCCACAATATACTTTCTGAAGATGCATTAGTGTACTGTAGTCATAAGAAGATCAGGTAAAACAAGAAACATGCAAGTAATGATTTTGTTTACATTTGCCGTTTGCTTGAACTCAGTTTAGTCTCATGTCTAGTGTGTTACTGATATCATGACAAGGCTGACAATTTGACAGTCGAAATATCACTAATACTCAGGTTGTAAACTGCTCCAATTTTGCAGTCAATGGTCTTTCATGATGATTATTTATTAAAGTGACGATAACTAACTCTGGGCAGACTCCTGGTTTCTTTTTTAATGTCCATTTTGGTGCTCTTCGTCACTGTTTTATCATCTTTGTATGTGCTGAACAAAATTAGTCTTGTAAAACACATACCGGTAACTGATTATCATGTCTACTTCTAATATTCTTGTGCATCTGCTGTTTTTTATGTTCATACATCCTTCTACCACTACATTATCAGATGCTATTTACAATCAGGTGAAAGTAAAAGCTACGTACAAAATTATATGTTCAATATCGAATTACAAGCAAATGTACTGTATAGCACTTAATTAGTTGTTAACCTGTCAGTGTTTCAGCTCCGAACTGTAGTAAGGGCGACCTGACTTCAGTAAAGAAGGAAAACTTCTCCTGTTGCTTCTGACAACTTTTATTGTTTAACGCGGCCGCTAGAGAGCGGCTCCCGAACACACCACATCCAGTCTCTCTCTCTCCCGGCCAAAGGTCATACAAGCCCCCATTACATAGCTGTCCAGGCAATGCCCGTAACATAGTGTTCAACACTTTGTAAGTGGCTGACAGATTTCTTTTAAACTTTATTTTTTGTGAGCATTATGTATACATAAAGTTGTGTGTTCAGGCCTGTACACCACCGGTAAAATACAGTACAGTAATGGCAAAAAATACGACAAGAAATGTACTGTGCTGTACACCCCACAAGGCTGTAGAGAGCAGTCAAGAGCCGGAAATACAATTATCCGGGTAGTTTCAGAGTGGCGTTTGCGCATGTTTCTCAACTACGCCAGCGGTTTAGTAGCAAAAGAGACGCTCACGTGACGTAGTTGTGGTCGTGAATTCAACTAGACCGCGTACATCGTGTGGCCGTCGTCGCTCGTGTGTGTGTGTTGCAGTTTTCTGGAGGCAAGCTTCTTTGAAAGAAACATGTTTTGTTAAACGAGAGCGTGGCTGATAAACGGTTCCTCCACGTTACAAATAATCGTGGGTGCTGCTAAGGTAGCAAGGTGAGGTAAGGTGTTTTTTGTGTTTAGCTAGTAACTTCCTAGCTATGCTAAATGGTTAGCTTTTAGCTTACCCGACCGCCGCAGCCACGTTTGGCCTAACTAGCGCCATTATCGTACCGAGTGAAAAACTCAAAACAAAGACTTATTATATATTCTGTAGTAGTAGAATTGCCTGTTTCACATTGTGGTTATATTTGTAAACCGAGATATTCGCACAAATTGTTTTGTATATACGTTTTTGACCCATGGAACCATTTTGTTACCTAACGCTAGCTAAACAATCGAATGTTAGCCCATTTGCTCTTCTGTCTACTGTACTCTTATTAAACCACTTAATAAGCGCTATTTTCTTATAGATCGAATTTAGATGTATTTAATTGAAGATATAATTTAGTATTTTTGCACGATATGGAAGTTATTGCATTTAATTCATTTGCATTGTTTGTAGTTAAGAGGCGCCATGGCAGTTCCCTTCCCCTTCCGAGGAGTCCCTCCTGGGATTCCACCTCCAGGAGTACCTCTTCCACCTCAGGTCCCAGACTACATGACAGAGGAGAAATTGCAAGAGAAAGGTTTGCTCACTACCTGCAGTTGTTTTTTTCTGAAGCACTCTTGGTCTCTGTGGAATCGTGTTATATGTTGAATGTCTTCCAACCATACAGCGAGGAAATGGCAGCAGTTGCAGGCAAAGCGCTACTCTGAGAAAAGGAAGTTTGGCTTTGTGGATGCTCAGAAGGAAGATATGCCACCTGAGCATGTCCGTAAGATCATCAGGGACCATGGTGACATGACCAACAGAAAGTTCCGGCATGACAAGAGGGTCTACTTGGGGTAAAAGTTCTAAAAGCTTTCACTTTACTGCTTGATTATTGTTGATTACAGTGTTAATGTCGTCAGAATGTAATGTACATTAGTGAAACTTAGCCAGTTTCTTTGTTTTTTAAACAGTGCCCTCAAGTACATGCCCCATGCAGTTCTGAAACTACTGGAGAACATGCCAATGCCCTGGGAACAGATCAGAGATGTGCCAGTTCTCTACCACATCACTGGAGCCATTTCATTTGTGAATGAAATACCATGGGTTATTGAGCCAGTCTACATCGCCCAGTGGGGGTAAGAAGGATGTATTTATGCTTGAAATACTGTGCGAGTGTTTCATGCACACGGAGTTTCGAATGTTGCATGTTATTTGACTACATTTGAACTTGTATTCCTCCTTAGCACCATGTGGATCATGATGCGTCGAGAGAAGCGTGACCGTCGACACTTCAAAAGGATGCGCTTTCCGCCGTTCGACGACGAGGAGCCGCCGCTGGATTATGCAGATAACATCCTGGATGTAGAACCACTGGAGGCCATTCAGATGGAGCTAGACCCAGAGGAGGATGGCTCGGTGGCGGAATGGTTCTACGAGCACCAACCTCTCAAAGACACTTTAAAGTAAGGGCCTTTTGACATCTTTTTGTGTTACATGCAAACAAATCTCTGACTTGGCTTTACCTGTATTTTTCAGGTTTGTGAATGGCACCTCTTACCGTCGCTGGCAGTTCACACTCCCCATGATGTCAACACTGTATCGCTTGGCCAACCAGCTGCTCACAGACTTGGTGGATTTCAACTACTTCTACCTGTTTGACCTGAAGGCCTTCTTTACATCCAAGGCTTTAAACATGGCCATACCCGGTGGACCAAAATTTGAGCCACTTGTTCGAGACATTAACCTCCAGTGAGAACCTTAAGCAGATCTTGTTATGTGCTTCCAAGCAAAAAAATATTTTATGTGCTAGACCTGATGTTTTTTTTTCCTCCTAAAGGGATGAAGACTGGAATGAGTTCAATGACATTAACAAAATCATCATCAGGCAGCCTATTAGGACAGAGTACAAAATTGCATTCCCCTACCTGTACAACAACTTGCCGCACCATGTTCACCTCACCTGGTAAGAATAGATTTTTGGGGGGGGGGTGTTAGTATAAGACTCAATCAAAAATGTTTTGGGTTGTATGCATGTTTTATCTTTAAGAGTAAAATTACTACATTTGTTTCCCGCTGGTTGTAATAAGTTGATTCTTGTGCAGGTACCATACGCCAAATGTGGTGTTCATCAAGACAGAGGACCCAGATCTTCCAGCGTTTTACTTTGATCCGCTGATCAACCCCATTTCACACAGACATTCAGTCAAGGTAGGTGTGCCACTGTTTTTTATGGACTAGCATAGCGAAAGATGATGCTATATTCTTCAGAAGCTTTTGCTTTTAGTTCACTGAAGTTGAGCATTAAGTCCTCTTACAAAGGCGCACTTGCATTGGTCTGCTTGCCTGTGCGTAAGAACTGGAGGAATATTAAAATGGATGATGGCTTATTTATGACCGGTTGCAGTTGCATTTGGTCTGCCGTCAGTCAAACATTTTGCCATATATTTGTATTTGTACTTTATTTCCAGACCTGATGACAAGCAAGATACGCAAGTAAAGAGTACAGTGTAAAGAAATGCATATTGACTACAACATGGTTCAGGTGGTGCAGGTGTTATAGAGCCTGACAGCGAGTACATATAGCAGCATATATATATATATATATATATATATATATATATATAGCGGTACAAGCGGTCCTCAGTTTACGTCATTCCGTGTTACTTTGTTTCGTTGTTGCATACGGGTTGTAAACACAAGACTCGCTCAAGAAGAAGTTACAGCGTGATGCGCCGTGGAAGAACACGAGATGTGCTCAATAGTGGCCGCACTTGTCTCAATCGCTTGACTCTCGTGGCCATCATTAAGGATAAAGACTATATTGTAATGTTTACCCGGCTGTTGTAAGAATGATGAGGAGGTGGTCAATCAACAATCTTTATATTGCAGGAACGCAACGGCTACTATCAACCAAACCAAGCCAAAACATCAGCAAACTCAACTGTCCTCTCTGCACGCAGCCACAAACAGTCAGGACACACGTCACGTTCACAGATGCTCTGATATGACAAAACTCTTTACAGTACACGTAACTACTGTCTCTGAAAGTGAAATAAATAAGCAATGTAGTGGTCCTTTTGAGATGGAAAGGTTGCTAGTGCTTTTAGCTTTTATTTTTTTACTATGGTTTCATTTATTTCATGCTTATATTTAGTGTTCTGAACTCGAACATAACACGAGGATGACCTATGATTGATTCTTGAGTCAAGTTGCTTTTGGTTAGCTCTTCCATGTGACTGTGCTAACATCGTAATTGCTACTACCTGCTTCCATTCAGAGTCAAGAGCCGCTACCAGATGATGACGAGGAATTTGAACTTCCTGAGTTTGTAGAGCCCTTCCTCAAGGAGACTCCACTCTACACTGACAACACAGCCAATGGCATCGCTCTGCTCTGGGCACCAAGACCTTTTAACCTTCGTTCAGGCCGCACCAGGAGAGCCATTGATATCCCTCTGATCAAGAACTGGTAAGTAGGCCAACTTGTTGATAAAAACAGTTATCTTTTTTTTTTTTTTTTTTTAAATAGGCGGGTTTTATTTTTAACAGGTACCGTGAGCACTGCCCCGCTGGACAGCCCGTGAAAGTGCGTGTGTCCTATCAGAAACTGCTGAAGTATTATGTTCTCAATGCTCTCAAACACAGACCACCCAAGGCCCAGAAGAAGAGGTGTGATGTTTTAATTTCTATTTGCGGTCTCATATTTGTACCTTTTTTTTTTTTTTTTTTTTTTTTTTTTTTTAAGCCTTTTCGCTGATCAACTAAGGCTTGCTGTTAAGAACTGTTGTTTGGCTTCCAGGTATCTGTTCCGTTCCTTCAAGGCCACCAAGTTCTTTCAGTCCACCAAGCTGGACTGGGTGGAGGTTGGCCTGCAGGTCTGCAGACAGGGCTACAACATGCTCAATCTGCTTATCCATCGAAAGAACCTCAACTATTTGCATCTTGATTACAACTTCAACTTGAAGCCTGTCAAGACACTGACCACAAAGGTGCAAACATAAACCCTAACTCTTAGTCATTTGCATTTGTCATTTCTTGGTGTCATACTTTCTTATTTTTACCAACTTGACACCTTGTTGTTTTCCCCAGGAGCGCAAAAAGTCCAGATTTGGCAATGCTTTCCACCTGTGCAGAGAGGTGTTGCGACTCAGCAAGTTGGTGGTTGACAGCCATGTGCAGTACAGACTAGGAAATGTGGATGCCTTCCAGGTCATATAAACTATAGAATATACATAAAATATATATATTTTTTAATATCCCCATGCCCTTTTGTTAACCATTAAATAACTGCATTATTTTAATACCAAACTTGATTGATTTAAAAAGCCAATTGTTAAGATGATTTTGTCTGTGTATTGTAGTTGGCTGATGGACTGCAGTACATCTTTGCTCACGTGGGACAGCTGACTGGCATGTATCGCTACAAGTACAAGCTAATGAGACAAATCCGAATGTGCAAAGATCTGAAACATCTCATCTACTACCGTTTCAATACTGTAAGTATGAGCTGCTTATTTCCAACAAATGAATGTTGACCTTCATTTAAAATTGGGAAGTACAGTGTTCCCTCGCTTATCGCGGGGTATAGGTTCCCAAAATAGCTGGCAATAAGTGAAATTCGCAAAGTAGCCAACTATATTTTTTAAGGCAGTAAATCCCTTCACCATAGACTTTATACACTTTTCTCACACAGGCATTAACAGTTTCTCACATTTCTCTTGTTTAAACACTCTAAAAGTTCAAATTTAGTTTGAATTTTATTGATCAACTGACTAGGTTGGACACAAGAAATTAAGTGACTCTTGTGTATTCCACTCCTCTGACCATGCCATTCGGCTGTAGCGTTTTTGTATCCTTGTTAAAACATATTGCTCTTGTTTCTTTCTTTCTGCCTCGTACTAAAGCACGGAATGATAACACTCAACTTTCCACAATACAATTCTTTTTAAAGGGCCAGTCTTGGCCTTTTAACAGTGTTCATATGCTGTAAAAAAAAAAACAACAACAAAAAGCACTAAAAGTGCACTAGAAAAATCTGCAAAACAGTCTGCGAAAGGTGAAACGCAATGGAGCAAGGGAACACTATCACTTTTTTAAAGGAATCATAAGTATATGCAAAATTAAAACAATTTATACATTTTCACGGGGTGGAATTTTGAGATTTGTTTGGGTGTTGTTTGTTTTTAATCAGGGTCCCGTAGGCAAGGGACCAGGTTGTGGCTTCTGGGCACCAGGATGGAGGGTGTGGCTTTTCTTCATGAGGGGCATCACTCCGCTCCTGGAGAGATGGCTCGGAAATCTGCTGGCCAGGCAGTTTGAAGGTGGGCCATTATACAATATTTGACCACATAACGGTGTAGTCAAGGGTAAATATCTTCTAAGAGGTAATGAAAAACCAAAACCTGCAGAGAAGTTTTCTATAACCCTGCGTACTGTTGGTATTTAAATGTGGGGAAACTCAGACAATGGCTGCTGTCCTAATGACAGGTTTTGCAGTCTGAATATGTGTAAACAACTACTTTTGAAACCTAGCACAAACAATTTTATTTAAAATTTTGCCAACAGGACGTCACTCCAAGGGTGTGGCTAAGACAGTAACTAAGCAGCGCGTGGAGTCTCACTTTGACCTGGAGTTGCGCGCTGCTGTGATGCACGACATCCTGGACATGATGCCTGAGGGCATTAAACAGAACAAAGCCAGGACTATTTTGCAGCATCTCAGCGAGTCCTGGAGGTGCTGGAAGGCCAACATCCCCTGGAAGGTTGGTACCTCGCAAGCCTTTGTCATGCTGAAATGACTAAACATGGAATAATGGATCATAAATTTAAAGATGGATCTTTCTCACAGGTGCCTGGCTTGCCCACACCCATTGAGAACATGATTCTGCGCTATGTGAAGGCCAAAGCTGACTGGTGGACCAACACTGCACACTACAACCGTGAGCGAATCCGTCGCGGAGCCACTGTAGACAAGACTGTCTGCAAAAAGAATCTAGGAAGACTGACTCGTCTGTATCTGAAAGCTGAGCAAGAGAGACAGCACAACTACCTGAAGGTAATGCGCTGAGACAAAAACAGTAAATACTTTACTCTTCTGTGAAATCCTCTTACAGAGGCACACTTGCATTGGTTTGACAGCCTGTGTGTAAGAACTGGAGGAATATTGAATTTAATGGTGACATTGCTTCTAATTAAATTCAAGGGTCAAGTTCATTTGTTTTTTGCTACTTATTATGGATGTCCCGATGCACATTTTTTGGCTTTCGATACAGTATTTTCTATACCATTGGAACCGATTTTTATTTTTATTTATTTTTTTTATAATTTTTTTTATAACAAACATGAATTTGTGGAATTTAATATGGTTATGAAAATATAGTATCATAATAAAAGTATTGATGATTTTACTTTTTTTGTTACACATCATGACCAACAATATTGTTTGGCTTTTGTAACAAACCTCAGTCAGTATCCAATAAAAGGTACATCCAGTCAAAAAAAAATCAAATGATAAAATTGGGGGAAAAAATGTGCGTGTAAAATACTTTTTAGGGAAGGACTAATCATTTGACACGGTTATAGATCAATTTGTGGTGTGCTTTAGAATATATTACTTTTTTTTTTTTAACAAACTCTTAAGCGAGATAGTAATTTATTGACAGTCCCTAGTGTAAACAACCAGCGGTTAGAGCAGCACTTCCCGTGCGATCAGTGGCGGAGTCAGAAATGTTTCATTGGGGTGGCCAGGGTGAGACCATCACTCACATGAGGTGTCTAAGTTGGTACCTGAATTGTCTAGATGGCGAGTGGGGTGGCCTGAGAGTGACCAAAGGTGGCTACGGCCACCATTGGCCAACACGTAGATCCGCCACTGCGTGCGAGCTCCCCGCACAATGACACAGCAGTCCTGGCAGAGTGAGGGGGGACTACCGTTGTAGCTATGGAGCCGAATAACCAACGTGAAACTAACTTCACCACGGTTGGGTGGGGTGGCGGGAGTCGAGTGGCAACCAGCTTTGAGGCACATTACTGCACCTACCATGTTGGAGTGTGGCTCAGAATTCCAAATGTGATATAGCAACCGGATCAGCAAGATTTTGTGGCGGAAGCCAATATTATCAGATCTTCAAAATACAATGGATCGCCAACCAATCCGATCCTGAAGATCGGGTTGGGACATCCCTAGTACTTGTCAATTTATCACACAGAAAGACTCCTTTTGATGTCAAACAAGATAAATTGGGAAAAAAATATATCATCGCATTTGTAAAAGGGGGGTTATGATTTGCCTGCAGGATGGCCCCTACATCACAGCAGAGGAAGCTGTAGCCATCTACACCACAACTGTTCACTGGTTGGAGAGTCGACGCTTCTCACCCATTCCCTTTCCTCCACTGTCATACAAACATGACACCAAGCTGCTCATCCTGGCCCTGGAGAGGCTCAAAGAGGCTTACAGGTCAGCAGACATTCAACATTTTGTCATCATTCCACTCCGATAAGATGTCTTAATGGATGTGCCATTGACATTTTGTGTTCTAGTGTGAAGTCTCGCTTGAACCAGTCTCAGAGAGAAGAACTCGGACTAATAGAGCAGGCTTATGACAATCCCCACGAAGCTCTGTCCAGGATCAAGCGTCACCTGCTCACCCAGCGAGCCTTCAAAGAGGTCAGGACCTAACAATTTATATTTTCTTTGTTCTCAAGCCACACTAAACAAACTAGATTCATAATTAACAGATCGTTGAGGAGCTAATCAGATGTTCCATTGCATTCACCGTAATTACACTGTTCTTGTTTTTTGTGCAGGTGGGAATTGAGTTCATGGACCTATACAGCCACCTGGTGCCAGTGTATGACGTGGAGCCACTGGAGAAGATCACTGATGCCTACCTTGATCAGTATCTGTGGTATGAAGCAGACAAGAGACGGCTGTTCCCACCTTGGATCAAACCAGCTGACACTGAACCACCTCCACTGCTTGTCTACAAGTGGTGCCAAGGTCAAGCCTCTGCCATTACATGTACACATTTTCAAATAAACAGGACAGACCATGTTTTCAGCTCAGAATTTTGAACATCTGGAATACAACATTACATCTCTCGGCTATAAGGCTAACTTGTTATACTTGTTGTTCGCAGGAATCAACAACTTGCAAGATGTTTGGGAAACTGCAGAAGGAGAGTGTAATGTGATGCTTGAGTCACGCTATGAGAAGATGTATGAGAAGATAGATCTGACGTTGCTCAACAGGCTGCTGCGTCTTATTGTGGACCACAACATTGCTGATTACATGACAGCCAAGAACAATGTGGTCATCAACTACAAGGTGATCTATCACTTTTAATCATCTCAAAGAATGCTTAAATCGTTAGGCATGTTGTCTTGTATTACAAATTTTTTTTAAGTCTGACGTTTTTTTTTTTTATTATTATTATTGTTTTGTAGGACATGAACCACACAAACTCTTATGGCATCATCCGGGGACTCCAGTTTGCCTCATTCATTGTACAGTACTATGGTTTAGTTATGGATCTGCTAGTATTGGGTCTGCACCGTGCCAGCGAGATGGCAGGTCCACCTCAGATGCCCAACGACTTCCTCAGTTTCCAAGATACGGCAACAGAGAGCGCCCACCCTATCAGACTGTACTGCCGCTACATCGACCGCATTCACATCTTCTTTAGGTTAGATTATCTCAGCCCTTGTAGATTGTCTCAAAATGTGCATTTCCTTTTTTCCTCCTGCTTAGTTACCCTGTATGCCACATTTTTTGGTAAATCTTTGCTTGTGACTTCACCAGGTTTTCTGCTGACGAGGCTAGGGACCTCATTCAGAGGTATCTGACAGAGCACCCTGACCCCAACAATGAGAACATTGTGGGCTACAACAACAAGAAGTGCTGGCCTCGTGACGCCCGCATGAGGCTGATGAAGCATGATGTTAATCTGTGGGTCTTTTGCCTCTAATTGACACTAGTACGCTGTTTAAACTGAAATATGGTGAATAACACTCTTCATTTTTATCTCAGTGGCCGTGCAGTGTTCTGGGACATAAAGAACCGCCTGCCAAGGTCTGTGACCACAGTCCAGTGGGAGAACAGCTTTGTGTCAGTCTACAGCAAAGACAACCCCAACCTGCTCTTTAACATGTGTGGCTTTGAGTGCCGCATTTTGCCCAAATGTCGAACAAGCTATGAGGAGTTCACTCATAAGGACGGTGTCTGGAATTTGCAGAATGAGGTGAGGAAATGACATCCTCATTGACCAGTACCAGGCTTTTCACTTGCACAGCCCAATGATGCTTTGGACATTGTACTATTGCTGTATTCTATGTATTTGTATGTGTAGGTTACAAAAGAGAGGACAGCTCAATGTTTCCTACGTGTGGATGATGAATCAATGCAGCGCTTTCACAACAGAGTACGTCAGATCCTGATGGCCTCTGGCTCAACCACATTCACAAAGGTCAGCGAACATTTTAATTCAAAAGATTTCAAATGACAGTATTAAAAGTTGGAAGCAGTCCTGGTCAAACCATGGGTCATTTGTTTTTTGCCTCCCAGATTGTGAACAAATGGAACACAGCTCTCATTGGTTTGATGACCTACTTCCGTGAAGCGGTGGTCAACACCCAGGAGCTCCTGGATCTACTGGTCAAATGTGAAAACAAGATTCAGACACGTATCA
This sequence comes from Dunckerocampus dactyliophorus, assembly GCF_027744805.1. Taxonomy (NCBI): domain Eukaryota; kingdom Metazoa; phylum Chordata; class Actinopteri; order Syngnathiformes; family Syngnathidae; genus Dunckerocampus; species Dunckerocampus dactyliophorus. The sequence continues at coordinate 23,573,192 of NC_072830.1, forward strand.
AGATTGGTCTGAACTCCAAAATGCCTAGCCGTTTCCCACCTGTCGTTTTCTACACTCCCAAAGAGTTGGGAGGCCTGGGCATGTTGTCCATGGGCCATGTGCTGATCCCACAGTCTGATCTGCGGTAAGCCAGCACCCATGTATTTTACTTGAAGCTTTAAACTAATTGTCCTTATGACCTAATTAAGTTGGTCTTAACCTCCTTCTCATTTCTCACCAGGTGGTCCAAGCAGACAGATGTGGGTATCACCCATTTCAGGTCTGGAATGAGTCATGAAGAGGACCAACTGATTCCAAACTTGTATCGTTACATTCAGCCATGGGAAAGTGAGTTCATCGACTCCCAGAGAGTGTGGGCAGAGTATGCCCTCAAGAGGCAAGAGGCCATTGCACAGAACAGGTATGCTCTGCTTGTCATCATCTGCGCCACATGTATTTCTAATTTTGTTTTGACCACACAAAAAAAGTCCTTGAATTCACAGACCAAATTGCTCCATTGTCTCTGTCTTGCAGGCGTCTGACTTTGGAAGACTTGGAGGACTCGTGGGACAGAGGAATCCCACGTATCAACACCCTTTTCCAAAAAGACAGACACACACTAGCTTATGATAAAGGCTGGAGAGTCAGGACGGATTTTAAACAATACCAGGTAAAGTAATCCTGTCAGCCTTGAGGTGTGTTGAACAATGCAGCTGCTAATGACTGATGTTATAATGACGCATTTAAGACTAAATGGTGATCTGAGCCTGAAAATGAATGCATCTGTGTTCTGGAATGATGCAGGTGCTGAAGCAGAATCCGTTCTGGTGGACCCATCAGAGGCATGATGGGAAACTATGGAACCTCAACAACTACCGCACAGACATGATTCAGGCTCTGGGTGGTGTCGAGGGCATCCTGGAACACACGCTCTTCAAAGGCACTTATTTCCCCACTTGGGAGGGTCTCTTTTGGTGAGAAATCATGTTTTTTGTTGAAAATAATGTTGCCAAAAGTGTTTCATACTTGTACTAAGCTACTAACCAGCAGATTGAATTTTTGTTTTGTTCCTATAATTAATTTGATTAAAATGGCATCAATTGTCTGTCTGGACTATAGGGAGAAGGCCAGTGGCTTTGAAGAGTCCATGAAGTGGAAGAAGCTGACAAATGCCCAGAGATCTGGTCTCAACCAAATCCCCAACCGTCGCTTTACTCTCTGGTGGTCGCCTACAATCAACAGAGCCAACGTTAGTCCCACCAGGCTTCCCAAGTGGAACTATTCCTCACTTTAGTGATTTAGAAAAGTAATATTTTTTAGGCTTAAAAGCTTCACAAGCTAATAGTGTTTCTCTCCTCTTTAGGTATATGTGGGTTTCCAGGTGCAACTTGACCTGACTGGAATCTTTATGCACGGAAAGATTCCCACACTGAAGATCTCCCTCATTCAGATCTTCAGGGCTCACTTGTGGCAAAAGATTCATGAGAGCATCGTCATGGATCTCTGTCAGGTATGTTGTTTTTTGGGTGGGGGGGTTTGACTAAGGTGTTTGTGTGTGGAGAAACAGGGAATGAAAGACTACATTGCCAAATAATTTTGGTACATATGAATGTGTTTTTGCTTTCAGGTGTTTGACCAGGAACTTGATGCTCTTGAGATTGAGACTGTGCAGAAGGAGACCATCCACCCCAGGAAGTCGTACAAGATGAACTCATCTTGTGCTGACATCCTCCTCTTTGCATCATACAAGTGGAATGTCTCTCGACCATCTCTGCTGGCTGACTCAAAGTATGACTCAACATATAGAACAACAACATATCTTTTTATAGCATACAGTGCATCCCTGCCTAATACATAACCGAAGATAATACAGTGTACTGTGGCGAGCTTGAGTAATGGTCAGAAGCAATATTATACTTACTTTAAAGAAGTGCTCTTAATCCTCGCGAATAGCAGGGATCTACAATATCTCTGAAATGAAATGGGAAATTTCTGTATGAGCTTTATGTAAAACACATGTGCTGATCTCCTTGCAGGGATGTGATGGACAGCACCACCACCCAAAAATACTGGATTGACATTCAGCTGCGCTGGGGTGACTATGATTCGCATGACATTGAGCGCTACGCCAGAGCCAAGTTCTTAGACTATACCACTGACAACATGAGTATCTACCCTTCACCAACTGGGGTGCTCATTGCCATCGACTTGGCTTACAACCTTCACAGGTTAGTATTGTTTGTTGTTTATCCCTGAATGCTTCAATATGCATGATGTGGTAACTGTTACAATTATTAGAGCTGCTTCAGTGTTTTCCTCACTTTGGTTTTCTGGCTAACAGCTCTCACATGCTGCATTTGTTCTGTTTGTACAGTGGTTATGGAAACTGGTTCCCTGGCAGCAAGCCTTTGATCCAGCAGGCCATGGCTAAGATCATGAAGGCCAACCCTGCCCTGTATGTGCTCAGGGAGCGCATCCGCAAGGGTCTGCAACTCTACTCCTCAGAGCCCACTGAGCCCTACCTGTCCTCACAGAACTATGGTGAACTCTTCTCTAACCAAATCATCTGGTTTGTGGATGATACCAATGTCTACAGAGTCACCATCCACAAGGTGTGTGCTGACTTCAGCTCCTCATTCTGACTCTTTTAAACGATTGTCTGCTTATATTCAATAAGTAATATACCATGTCAAATGTATTGATCGATTTTTCATATTTCACCAGACCTTTGAGGGTAACTTGACCACCAAACCCATCAATGGAGCCATTTTCATCTTCAACCCAAGGACGGGACAGCTCTTCCTTAAGATCATTCACACTTCTGTGTGGGCTGGGCAAAAACGTCTGGGACAGGTAAAACCCTGCTGTCAGTGAAGCTGATGCTGGAATTAAGTGCTACAGAATTTAGTTCCTTCTAACATTGGAGGTCAAATCACGGAAACACACCACTCACTACTCTTTGCTATTTTTGGCACAGTTTCTAGGTAATGAGTAATGTAAATGTAAAAGAGTAAAAACACAACTTTCGTTTTCGGCTTCCTGCATACAGTATATTTTCAACCAACATCAAGATGACTGTTTGTTTCATGTTTTTAATGCTGTAAAATATTAATCACTGTTATTAATCACTATTATACCTGTTAAATTGAACTTAACATTACTATTGTGGTAATTATAGGAATTCCAGTCACGTTTAAAGTAGGTTTGGGTATGGCAGTGACACAGTGGTTCAACTCTATTACATAAACATTTGTACCCTCTTAGCTCTTTTTTTAAATTGCTTGTAAGACTTTAGTTTCTTTGTAGCTGGCCAAGTGGAAGACGGCTGAAGAAGTAGCTGCGTTGATTCGCTCTCTCCCAGTGGAAGAGCAGCCGAAGCAGATCATTGTGACAAGGAAGGGCATGTTGGACCCTCTGGAGGTAAGACTGCCTAATGAGCGTTGGTGAATTATTAGCACAGTGTCTTCCGCTGGCTTACATGTCTTGCATTTCTAATGTCATCTTTGTCTTTACACAGGTCCACTTGCTTGACTTCCCCAACATTGTGATCAAGGGGTCTGAGTTACAGCTGCCCTTCCAGGCGTGTCTGAAGGTAGAGAAGTTTGGAGATCTGATCCTTAAAGCGACAGAGCCGCAGATGGTGTTGTTCAACCTTTACGATGACTGGCTTAAGACCATTTCGTCTTACACAGTGAGTCTTACTCTGTACCACAAATGTGCAGGAATTCTCATTCTCTTCCCCAACGTGCCTCTTTACCTAAATGTAAATTAGTGAAAAGCACAACTGAACAGTTATTCACCATAGTGATTTGTACCCTCCAGGCCTTTTCGCGGCTCATTCTGATCCTCAGAGCACTCCATGTCAACAATGACCGTGCCAAGGTGATCCTCAAACCTGACAAGACAACCATCACTGAACCCCATCATATTTGGCCCACTCTCACCGACGAGGAGTGGATCAAGGTGGAAGTGCAACTTAAAGACCTTATTCTGGCTGACTATGGCAAAAAGAACAAGTAAGTGTTATAGTCGAATTGATTGGACAGTATTTCAAGTATCCAACTCTAGTCTAAGCGAGCAGGGCAAAAGAATTTAGCATCCGACCCGTCTTCTTTTCTCCCCCTCCAGTGTGAATGTGGCTTCACTGACTCAGTCGGAGATCCGTGACATTATCCTCGGTATGGAAATTTCGGCTCCCTCACAGCAGCGCCAGCAAATTGCTGAGATTGAGAAGCAGACCAAAGAGCAGTCACAACTCACCGCCACACAGACCCGCACCGTCAATAAACACGGTGATGAGATCATCACATCCACCACCTCCAACTATGAGACGCAGACCTTCTCCTCCAAAACCGAATGGAGGGTCAGGTATGTCTCTGCGTTAAATGATTGTACACAAAGTAACAGTAAGTTGTTAACCAGGCAATGAAAATGTAGTCAAGTCATCCCTTATTTGTCGTGGTTAATTGGTCCCAGACCTGACCATGAGAAGTGAATTTTCACAAAGTAGGAGTCCTTATTTATAAATGGAACATTTTTGTAGTTGGAGCATCGAAAACCTGTTTACAAACTTCTAAATGTCATCACGGTGCCTGTAAATTAGTCAGCCTTTTTATTTGAAATAGACACAGGGGCGCCATGTCTTACAGGCAGATGCTTAAAACACAGCATGAACCGTTCAACACTTCCTAGTTCTCTTCTTCTATGGCCTTTCCTAAAAGCTCTTGAACATCATAGCAGGCAGAACACCACTGCCCTCCATAGCCCACCCTCTAAACAGTAGCTCCGAACTACACAATACACCCATTGATAGAGTAACATTACTGACGCCTAGTGACCAGTGTAAAATACCACATACCACGTCTTTAAATGCATCTTACGAATGTCCTGTTTTTTGTTCATTTCACTGTTTTTTTTTAAATGCTTAATTTAGGGAAAGAATAAGTAAAAATTAGCTTAAAAATGCATTAAATTTTTTGTTTTAGTAATAGGCTGTATTCAACCACAAAACGGCAATATATTTATTTTTACAAAAAACGGAGCAAAGCCTCAAAATTTGAAGAGTGAAATTGCGACGTACAACTGTAAATGTTTTTTTTGTTTTTTTGAGTTGGTTTAATGCTGTTTGTACCTTCTTCAGGGCTATATCTGCTGCTAATCTCCATCTCCGAACCAACCACATTTACGTGTCATCTGATGACATTAAGGAGACAGGATACACCTACATCCTGCCCAAGAATGTCCTCAAGAAGTTTATCTGCATTTCAGACTTGCGAGCACAGGTATGTCCTGGTAGTCAACATTATGATTTGACATATCTATGTAAAATAAACATTTACTATATGTAGTAAGATTTTTGTTTTTTTTCTCAGATTGCAGGCTACCTGTATGGCACCAGTCCAGCTGACAACCCGCAAGTCAAGGAGATCCGTTGTATTGTCATGGTACCTCAGTGGGGGACTCACCAGACTGTACACCTGCCCAATCAGCTGCCAGGACATGAATATCTGAAAGTAAGAGACCAAGGCAAAATTATTTTCTCGCTGGTATATAACATAAAAGGATTATTAAAATGTGGGTTTTTTTTGTTTTTTGTCAAAACCCCCCCCTCCAAAAAAAAAAAAAAAAAAAAAAAAAAAAAAGGAAATGGAGCCTCTTGGTTGGATCCACACACAACCTAATGAGTCACCACAGCTGTCCCCCCAAGATGTCACCACCCATGCCAAAGTTATGGCTGACAACCCCTCTTGGGATGGAGAAAAGACCATCATCATTACGTGCAGGTAACCTTAAACCAACATTGTGTCTCAGGGTGTTTTTGCTTTCATGGGGCACCAAAGAGAGGGAGAATACAAAGTTGTTTTTTTTTTTTTATATAAAAATGAAATATAATTGAAAGCCTGGCTCGACAATAACGGTGGCGAGAAGAGCAGGATTTCCCTTTTTTGCAGCTTAATTAAGAATATATGCTGTTTGCGTTGTTGAACGCAGAAGTTAAATTATTCGAGAGCAGAAGTGAATGGTTAATTGGTAAGGTAGTACCGGTATTTAATAGGCTCTCATTTGCAGCTTCACACCCGGCTCATGCACGCTCACGGCCTACAAGCTGACACCCAGCGGCTATGAGTGGGGCAGACAAAACACGGACAAGGGTAACAACCCTAAAGGCTACCTGCCGTCCCACTATGAGAGAGTCCAGATGCTGCTTTCTGATCGCTTCCTGGGCTTCTTCATGGTGCCAGGCCAAGTGTCATGGAACTACAACTTTATGGGTCAGTAGCTTTGACTTTTCTTTCCTTCCTCTTTTTTAAGATTACTGTTCTTGAGTTTGAAGATAGCTGTCATCTCACAGTATTAGAATATTTCTATTTGGTTAGCAGCTAGTCACTAGTTTTCAGGTTATAGAGATTATAGAAACTGATCACCTTGTTCCCGTCATCTAGGTGTGCGCCATGACCCCAACATGAAGTACGATCTGCAGCTGGCCAACCCCAAGGAGTTCTACCATGAAGTCCATCGACCATCGCACTTTCTAAACTTTGCCTCACTGCAAGAGGGTGAAATCTACAATGCTGATCGTGAGGACATGTTTAATTGAGTTGACACATTTGTGGGTAGCCCTGCCAAGAATAAGTCATGTAAAAAAAAAAAACAAATTGTACTTCACACACTGTTTGGACATTTTAATGTTAAAACTAGAAACCCTGTCTTGTTAACCTTCACATATTTTCTTCAGTTTGGTTTCAACAGTCCCTTCCAGTTGCAGTAAAACTTCTGCATCAAAATTCAGTATTTGTTTTGAACGGCTTCTGATACATGAAACGTGCATTTGTGTCTGATTTATTTGTACACAGGACTATTGTGTAATATTTTAGGGTTGTTTCAGAAGCAGAATTACTGAATTACAGGGATTACTCCTGCCCTTTTGACAAGTAATATTGTTTATTACCATGTTAGTTATGTTGTCTTGCTATTCTGTGATATTGTAGCTTGGCTTTAAATAAAGATGACAATTTTTATACATTCACTTATCATGAAAATGAATGCAGGTACTGTATTTTATGGTGCTTGACTATCACATGCTTATACCATACATGCCACACACCCGGCAAATATAGAAGACTGATTAATGGATAGAGGCAATTGGAGCATTTATGGTAAGTATTGCGTTTTTACAGTTGATATTTTAAAATGTATGTATGTGTTGGTGGAACACTTACAAGTAGTATAATGCCATCTTTAATGAGATAAAGCTTGAACATGTTTAAGAAGAACTTTGAAGTGAGAAAGTATGAAGCTGTTTCTTGCTTCTGGCAGTCAAGGTCAGGGCTCAGCAGGTGCCCCTGGCAGCCACTTGGTTATGTTTCAGCTCACTTAAGCTATTTCTGTACTTGTTACCCTTGTGACTTGAAAATACTGATTTGGCTTTTTAAAAAACTGTATTTAGCAAGTTGCAGGCCAATGATGGCCTACATATTCAAATGATAATCGACAAGGGCAGTTTCTGTAGAGGAAACTGTTCACGCACTGGTGCATCACGAAACGCTGTGCCAGTTCTGTCACGCTTGTCCTCTGCGTGCGAGTTTGTGGGCGTGCGTGTGCTTGTGTCACATTGGTTAGAAAGTGGGTAGATCCAACTTGCATGTCATTTAGCCACTAGGGGTGGACGATACTGCAAATGATGGTATGGAGCCGATACCAAGTAACTACAAAGACTATATTGCCATTATGTACATTTTACATGGAATTTTTCAAGCTGAGCGCGGGGAATGACTTAGTGGTTTTGCCTTTAATTTGCTCATCATAGTCATACTAAGAACATGTATGTAAAATACAATATAAATACTAAATATTTTAAGAATTAAGTGATAAAGACGTAAGACATGCAAAAACATTTGATCAACACTTATTTGTATACCTGTCAACATTTGCATTTGAAAATCAGTGTAAATGAGAGTATTCTGCTGTGAATATCCCACTGCGTGCTTCTTTTATTTTGAAGGCTATAGGATGTGTTACGCAGATGTTGCCATAGTGTTGCAGAGCGGACCGGATGCTATGCAGCACCGGAGATGTTTTTTGTGTTTTTCATTAACGTAATAGTAGAGGAAACTATTACAACAGGAGGGCGCCAAAAAAGTAGAGTAAATTAAGGACTTTCCTGTTGAAAACGAGAGCTGACAGGTAAGTTTATTTGTAAACAATTTTAAAATGTATAAATACACCAAAACAATACAAGTATTCGCCTTACTCTCTACATGCAATTGCTAATAAAGTCAATCGTGCAGATATTTGTGAAGAGAACTAAATGAAAAATATCGATCTAATACATATATTGTACCACCTTTTGGTATCGATACTATCGATTTTGAAATCGGCCCGCCCACTCCCGGGCTCGCCAGCATTATGATCGTTTATTTAGTACAGAGAGGCTGTCCTTGACTTGGTGCACTCCCTACTCGTGTTTATGTGATTTTACTACAACAGAATACCAAGTTTCCTTTGGCTTTTCCTTTAAACTGTCATGTTTCTCGAATTTTGCTTTGTGTTTGCTTGTCCTAGCTGAAAACGAGCATGAGAAGGTGCCGCGTTTCAGTTGAGACATGGAGATACCTGCATCCACCTCCGACAACAACCGCGTCTGCGTTGACAAGACCTGCTCGTCTCTGACCGTGGACGACGTCTATGAGATAGCGAAAGGGATCGGCACAGAGCTAGAGAGGCTCATCGACAGCTACGGTAAAGAGAGCGTCGTGGGCCTCGTACCGAAGGTGGTCAAAGTGCTGGAGCTTCTGGAGAGCTTCGCAGCCAGGAACCACGCACACAAGTATCGGGAAGAAGAACTGCTGAGGACCTTCGAGAGTTTACAGCTGCAGCAAAAGAGACGCGCAGGCAACGACGAAATCAACGAGAAACATGAAATTCGGGTGAGAAAATAATTTTTATGCTAGCACAGAGTAGAATGTGTTACAGTAGCCTATGGCAATAACCAGGTAATAACACTGACTTGTGCACATTCACTTTTATTACGTTCACGTGAGCAGCTAGCTAGTTTTGGCTCGGATAGCTAGCAACATTTCTCATGACTTCCATGTGTACAGGTACTAGCACGTAGCTTTACAAATGTCACTTTTAAGCAACAAAGGAAGACATTCCAGTACAGGAGATAACTAATAAAGTTTTAATTTAAAAACTCTTATTTGACAGCGGCTTCGGTCAAAGCTACCATTAAAGTACATTAACACCTGTGTTCATCTCCTACCAGGGGCGCCACACGGGGTGATAAGTTAGGACAATTGCAAGGGACCCCCCCCCAAAATAGATAATTATTTGAAAAATTAAAACGGTTCGGGGGGGTTGTCCAGAATTCCTGGCAGCACTCGTCTGCTACAGTATTTCTACATGTCGAAGTCTTTTCTTTACATTTTTTACAAGTTTTCTTTTTTTACACCATTCACATTTTTAGATAGTACATTTTGACTGTACGCTTACTTCCAACCCATAACCTGTAGGATCCTAAAAAGAGAACTGTGAATACCATCCATCCATTGACTTTATACAATTTGTCCACGTTAGGGTCACAGGTGCTTAACCAGCTGACTTTTGGGCGAGAGACAGGTTACACCCTGGACTGGTCACCAGTCGCTCACAGGACACATACAGCCGATCCCCACTCTTCTTGGGGATTACGTCCAAGACACTCCACCACAAGCGAAAACCCTCCCCGTCCGCCCAGCTAGCGGTCAGATATGATGCAGGTGTTCCTCCAATGCCGCGTCGACATAATCCACACTGCTTGCCTGTTGGAACAAATAGTGAATGAAATCGCCTATTTTTTGAGAGAAAAAGCAAAAATGTCCAGTCACGCATTCACACCAATGGACAATTTAGTTGTTTTCAAACATGCTTAACAAGTCACATAAGAATTACACTTGAACAATTCAACATGTCCGAATAGGAGTAGGAAGAAGCAGAGTCAATTAGCATAACATCCATGTTTTCGGAATGTGAGATGAAGCCTGAGTAAGTCCATAAACGTACAGGGAGAACATGTAAACTTTTACTGGCAAATATCTATACTGTATACACAAAGTTTTACTTTCATTTGTTTAGATGAACCACACCTCTATGTGGATGCAAATTCATAGAAGTAAATAGAAGCTGTAATACGACAGTTGAAAGGCAATTTGGTTTTACTTGTCAGCTCATTTGACCCCATGTCTTGCTGTGTGGAGCAGGAGCAGCATCAGAAGGAGCAGCAGTGGAGGAGCAAGTGTGAGGAGCTGCAGGTCCAAGTTCAGCAGCTGCAGGAGGACAACGAGCAGTTGCAAAGCAGGCTGAAAGGCAGCCATGCGCACGATGGTAAGTTCAAGAATTGAAGGTAGACATGTTTTGAATATGTTCATATTTTATGGCACATCTTATCATTATAAGCCTCCCGTGACTTTCCTGAAACTTACATCAGGAACCTTAGTAAACCTGAGCAATTATAAAAATGTTCCGGATCAGCCGATTGCTGAACGAGCAAAATAGAGATAACAGTTATACTTGTCCATCTATTTTCCACACCACTGTTCTATCCTATCCTGTATGACTTGGATGGAGAAGGAGGGTACATGGTACTTGGAAACAGACAGGAACAGACAGCCACTGACTTACACTCGTCTTCAGTTAGCCTGACATGCATGCATGTACATGAAGAGAACATAGGAAAACATGGGAAAACATAGAAAGACCAGAATGTCACTGAGTTGTAAGGTCGACATGACCAGTTTGGAGAGTAAAGTGCAGCAGACGTTCTCTTTGCATTAATTTACTTAAAAAAATAAAAGTTTTGAAAACAGTAGCAGTGCAAACCATCAACGGATGCATTATTAAATCTCAAAAAATGGTCGCTTGATGTTCAATATTGTAAAAATGCTTATTGAGAATCTTTTTATAATTGTTATTTTTTACTATGCAATAATTAGGCTTTAGTGCACACACCAGATACTGTATGTACTTTATATTATAGTTTAATGTCATGAGTGACTACTCATGTTTCCCAAATTATTGACATCACTGCTCAGTAATGTTACACCAGAGGGTGTGGTTGCTTGGCTGACTTGTGTTGTTTTTTTCAAAAAATCCTATTTCAAGCTGTAAAACCTGTCTTCTAAATGATTCAAATGACCAGATGTTTATTTTATGTACTAAATCTGACTCTGTATGAGGCTCCCATGCTTCTCTGGGGAGTGATGCACTAAAGTGCCGTATGGTGTGACGTGCTAAAGTATGTTTAAAATGATATATTCTTTATATGACATATTCTACCGCATAACCCTTTCAGGGTGACAGGGAAGCTGGAGTCTATCCCAGCAGACTGTGGGCGAGAGGCGGGGTACATCCTGGATTGGTCACCAGTCAATCACAGAGGACTGTTCACACTCAGATTTACATTTACACAGTCACTGAGTGGTACGCAATCCCACACTGGCTGCACAAATTTCAGTTGTGTGTACCACACACACACACACCACACACACACACACACACACCAATAACCAGTGTTACGGATGCCAGCTAGTATACTGTAGCTGTGCAAAAGTATGTTAAGTAAACCTCACTCCCTAACGCCTTAAGGTCAGTGGTTTGAGAACCTGCACTTTTAGTCCACTGGCAAACGCGCTCGACTCGCAATCAGTGGGGGTATGTGGCCCCGGAATCAAGCCCGGGCAGTGTGCAGGGCTAGACCGTGTGGGATGACCATGGTATCTAACAAGTGTGCCAGTAAAATGAAGAGAATATACACCGCTGCCAACAATGGACATCCATAGGTTTGACCTAAGCAGACTAGCACATGGTTTGGCTGCAGCAAATGAACAAGGACTTTCACTTGCCACTTATCTCACGCTGTGTTAGCTTTGGTTTTGTTTGCTTGAAAATTTCCTGTAAATCAGTGCAATGGAGCTAAATAAAAATATCCGTGGCATGTTTGCTTTGGGGAAATGCAGTTGAGAAATTCATGGTTGACTGAGGTAAAAACAGTGTTAGTATGCATGGGTTACTTTTCCTTTTTAGAGGAACTACTGCTGTGGCAATTTGAAATTTCTTGGTTGAACACCACATTCCAAATGCGCCTAATAATAGTATTAGTAATAATAATAGTAATAATAATAATACAGAAAATAGCAGTCCTTGAGTTAAAAATGAGAAAAACTAGACACTGAATAAAAAAATAAAAAGAAGTTTGAAGAGGTAGGTTTTGACATGAGTCTTGAGGGTGGACAGGACAGTGCAGTTACAGACGGGTGCAGGGAGTGAGTTACAGAGGGAGGGGGCAGCGAGGCTGAAGGCTCACCCCAGGTCATCTGAAAGGTGTTTTAAAAATATATCTATATATTTAGTGAATGGACTTATAGATTATGTGAGGTTTTCATGTAGATGGTCAATGAGAATGAGAATGCTTAACTTCATTGAAGCTTCATCAAATATTTGCGTGTGTGCAGACCGTGTCCAGCGGCAGGAGCGAGAAGTGATGCTGAAGCTGAAGCAGGTGGTGGACAAGCAGAGAGATGAGCTGAGGGCAAAAGTCCAAGAGATCACCACCATCTCTAAGGAGGTGGAGGCGGTAAGCAGCCTAAAGACAGCTGTGTATGATATGACAATTATTATATTATTACATGCTTGTAATTACATGTTATTACGGGTATGATTTTCACTAATCTTATATATATTAAAAAAAATATATTATAAAAGTTTAGACAAATCTCATTTATAGCGTGAGCTATACGAACATGTCCAAGTTTTCACGACTACTGTATATTTCTCAAAATATTTTGTTTGGATTTGTGGCAGACACTCACATCAGGTTGATATTTGTTAGCTTATATATTACTTTATTGAAAGGCAATTGAATTTAATTTGTTATTTAACCCAGAGTCCAAAGTTGTGCATCGGTGTGTGTAGTTGGAAATGAAACTCAGTGAGACAGCAGCTGTGTTGAAGAGAAGATGACAGACAGTGTCAGTGTAGTTCCTGGTTGAAAATTAAGTTGCACTTTAGACAAGTCTGAGCAGGTTTTTCCTTCCATTAGTGTGTGAGTGTGTGTGTGTGTGTGTGTCTTGGTATTTTTACCATGTGACATCAGTAGCTGTCATAACCGGGTGTGTATTTATTTGTTAACGATTTGTTATTTACTCTAGATTGGTGACTTCAATGACAGGATAGATAAATACATTGTCTGTGTGCTCAAATAGATGTCTTACAAAGTTCTATGTCCTTGAAGGTTATCCTGAAAGAGAAAAATATGTGTTTTATTCCAAAAATCTTACGTCCGATTTGGCCACTCATACTAATCGCCACAGACAGGAAATATTTTTGAAGGTTATTTTATTATGTGTATATGAACTGTGCCGCACCTGACGGACATGTGCTCCCGTGCAGCTCCAGGAGCAGTTGGAGCGCTTCATGAAGATGAATGCGGAGCTGCGACACAAGCAGAACGTGCTGCAGGCCCAGCTGAAGAGCACTGTGGAGAGAAAGGCTGACATGGAGGCCGACCTGAAAGAGAAAGTTAAAGTGATTGAAGAGCTGCAAGCACAGATGGACAGAACCAACAGCAATAGCCATGTATGCCCGGTAGCCCGGATTATTTCTTATCATTTATGTTCACTTGTACACATTTTGACTTGGTCTTCCTTATGAGTCAAGCAAAAGTCGCATTTACATTTTGTGTATTTTTTTTCTTAGGTATAGATACACAGTCGGAATAAACCCATTGCCTTCTTGTGTCCCATTTAGTCCAGTCCAGGTCACACCAATAGTAAAACCGAGCCCTCAGCTGACCTTAAGGATCCTGATCAGCCGTGCTTCACTAAGAAGGAGGTGCGTGACATCATTTTTGAGAGGAATGAGCTGAAAACCAACCTCTTCCTGGTGCAGGAAGAGCTCAACTACTATCAAAGGTGGGTCAGCTACATATTTGTGTTTTTGTATTCAGGCACTTTTTTCAAACTTTTGTTTTTGTCATCTTAAATGCACAGCATTATTTTTATTTAATGTCATTGTATGTCACAATGGAGTACCTCAAGACTAAAATAAAGCCATCTGAGGCCCCTCATAGAAACTGATCATTCACACAACAGCAAATAGAAGACAAAACCCACCCACCCAATTACAAGAAAATAGGGACGGAGGATTTTGCTCTCCACATTGCAAATGTCTTGTCCTACCACTAGGAGGCAGTAACACAACAATAACGCACTCCTGGAATGTTGAATGCATCAACAACCAATGTATAAAATGTGTTTTAATAGGTACAATGCTTCCCAAAAAACACTCTTTATTCTCTGTTGAGGATGAAACTAGTCCATATACTATATACTGTATCTTTAGATATACATACTAATGAATTTATTAATGCAGCTTGCAGTTCGCCCCGGTTTCCTCCCATTGTTCAAAAACATGCATGTTAATTTAATTGGAGGGTTTTTAATTTTATTTATTTATTTTAAAATTTTATTTATTTATTTTCTTAATTAAACTGATACATAATGTCATGTCCCCAGGGAGATTCTGAATGAGGAAAGGTGCCCAGGGTTCCTCTTGGAAGCCGTGCGATCCATCATCACAAAAAAAAGAAAAGTCATCAAAGCCAAGATGCTGGGAACTGCCGTGAATGACTGCAGCAGGTCTCTCTCTAACATATTATGCAGTACTGAAGCACTGTAGTAGAAAATCTGTGAAGTGAAGAATGTGTTGATCTCAAAGGAAGATGGAGCCGCTACTGAATGAATCCTTTTTCACTACCCTTTAGTGATGAGGAAGACAAGAGGCCCCTGACAGAAGTCGATGGTACTGAAAAACCAGCAGAGTCACGTATTCGAAACCTGTAAGTAAATTGTGTAGTAAGGACACATTTAGACATGAACATTTTATTACACCAACTGTACAGTGAAATGAGATCCAGTGAAAGAGCCCATCCATCCATCCATCCATCTGAGTCCAATGGCTCAAAAAGGCCCGATAGGACTCCTCCTTCAGCTTGACGGCATCCTTCACCACTGGTGTCCACCAACGGGTTCTGGAATTACCGCCACGACAGGCACCACTCAGACTCAATGTCCGCCACCTCCGTCGGAACATGGTAGAAGCTCTCCCGGAGGTAAGAGTTGAAACTCCTTCTGGGGGGACTCTGCCAGACGTTCCCAGCAGACCCTCACAATGTGTTTGGGCCTGCCATGTCTGACCGGTATCGTCCCCCACCATGGAGCCAACTCACCACCAGGTGGTGATCGGATGACAGCTCGGCCCCTCTTCACCCTAGTGTCGAAAATTTGTGGCGGCAAGTTGGACGACACTACCAAGATGTCAGTCATCAAACTGTGGCCCAGAGTGTCCTGGTGCCAAGTGCACATGTGGACACCCTTATGCTTGAACATGGTGTTTGTTATGGACAATCTGTTACAAGCACAGAAGTCTTATACAACACACTGCTCGGGTTCAGATCAGGGGGGCCGTTCCTCCAAATCACTCCTTTCCGGGTCCCACGGTCGCTGCCAACATGAGCGTTGATGTCCCCCAAGGGAGCCCTCTCCAGTACTCCCTCTAAGGACTCCACAAAGGGCGGGTACTCGAAACTACTGTTTGACGCATAATCGTAAACAACAGTCAGGACCCATCCTCCCTGTGTGTCATGGGTGACCCTACCAGGGACCATGAAAACTCCAGACAACTTAGGGGCTATCCACAGGTCAAAATGGCAAAGTATTTTATCGTTTCAGCCTCCCATCCACATGGGAACCGTGTTCTGGGTGGCCTGAAATGATATTTTTTGAAAACAGTTTCCAGAGTGGGAAAATCAGAAAACGCCGGCTTATCGTTGCCGTGTAGAAAGGCAATACAAGAACAATGTCACCGACCCAGTGCCTCCTCGTCACAGGACCAGGAGTGAGTTTTGATAACAAGTCAACATAATATCTGAATATTTCGAGGGACATGGCTCACCTCAGTCGACATTCTCCTGATATTTTGTTGTCTTATACCCCATAATGATTCACAGAAGTAATTCCACTCCTTGTAAGTCTTGATGTGCCTTGACGATGGACTTATGCAAATGCATTCTTTCTTCTTCTATGGTTTGGAGTATCACATGGTTCTGTCTGTGTGCCTGCTCACAGCGCCACACGTAGGTGTGCCTTGTGCATTACATTGTTTTCACTCAGTGATGCGTTCCCGTCTGGACGCAACTACATACTAATCCGACACAGTATGGACGCAACTTTTTTCAACCCACCAAAAAAATAAAAATAAAATCCCAAGAACATTCCCGTGCGGACAGGGCCTTAGCTCCTAGGATCATTGACATGTCACAAATTCTGTCTGTGCAAAGATAATTATGCTCAGTTTTGATTGACACTGTCGGCAAGGTCATCAACAATAGTTACAGTATATATTGTGGTTGCAGTGGTGCCAAACCACACTCCATCACCGAGAGCCGAGTCTGATATTTTTAGTCTCTTGTGTTGAATAAAAATTTGCTCTTGATGCTAAAAAGCTTAATTTAACTCTAACTGGCCAAAAACATTAGTAACCGCCCCACCCTCACTAACCCCAAATAAGAAACACATGACCAGTGGTCTTTTGTGCATGAGAGTCATCCTCCCTCTGTTGTCATGAGGTCTTAGCCAGTCCTCTGCTATTTTTAGTCTTAATCCCCCATTCGTTGAGCTGACCTCAGGTCTGTCTGTCTCTGTCTGCTGCAGCTTTGGCTTCCTGACGTGGACGGGCAGCGGCCGTAGCCCCACCCACATGAGCAATGCCACTTCCAGCTGGGAGATCATCGCAGACTCAGAGGCCAGTGTGGAGCCCCAGGAGCACACGTCTTCCTGAGTCTAGGACAGAAACAACAAGTCTGCAAGTGTATTTCATACCCCTCAATATTTGCTACTTTAATTCATGGCTGCTGCAAGCCTGCCAGCATTACCACAAAAATACTATGCAAAGTGTATGAACAGAGACATGTAAATATTATGTTTTTAATCAAAACACCTCCTTCAACCTTTTTTTTTGCTTTCCTTTAATCTCCCCACACATTTGTCTTTAGTCTTCTTATCAATTTTAAGTACTTATACAATAATTTTATTTTGATAATTTTATTCTCCTTTATTGGAAGAGTTTTGTTGTATTGTAGTTATTGTAACTGGAAAAATATGCGTATATATTTTGGATCCTTTATTGTGTTTTAAAACCAAAGACTAACATATAAGTATTTTGAATGAGACGAGGACACGTATGGAAGACCACTTCTGTTTCTTTTATAAATAATAACAGCAATTGAACCACAAATCTCTAATTGGGTTTTTACTACATTTGGGTAGTATTAAATGGATAAATATGATGATACCTTTCTTTTAGCAGTCAACGTATGTTAATTCCGTGAGCCTTAAACTACTGCTTGAATTTAGGTGGGTTTTGTACAGAAAATGTTGCACTGTAATTAGTATGAAATGGTTTACATGGCATTTTAGAAAATGATGAGGAAAATACATAATAAATATTTAAATAAATAACTCACCCCAACTCAGAATCCCTAACTGCTTTGATATGATGCTCAAATCTAGAATTGTATGGAAAAATGGAGCGTTTCCAGAGTTGTGGCTGGACTGGCCATGTATTTGTAATGCGGGTGATGCTTTGGTCCTTGCACATAACCAAATGTGTATGTAAACCTGTTATTTTGCTTATTGTCATGTACAACAAAGCTTTTAGCTCAGCTCTTAAATTGGGAAATGATTGAAGTGACTTTTGGTTGACGACATGCTCAGTCAGCCAGTGAGCTCTGTTGTTTCAGAGAGAGGATGGGAGAGGATGATCCTGATCCATTTAGTTTCTAAATGGATAAAACTGTACTGTTTGTGGTTTATTTTTGTAAGCGTGAACTTTGTTTCTGGCAAAAAGAGATTTAAGATGAGCACATTTGAATACAAATGCGACAAACAAAATCAAGAGGCAGATTTTCCTGTGATCCTGAGAATCATTAAAATCTATTTAAGACAGATTTGGATTGGAAAGAGCTTCATTCATTTCGCAAAGTTGAGGGAAAACATTTGAATGACAAAGTAAAAATTTAGGCTCACTGACTTTTTATGATTTTTGCCAGGGAGAAAACTTAGTCTGGATGGAAGTCATGGACATCACCATCATTTTCCCAAATACTTGGGCTTGGACCCGACTGTACATCATGACTTTATGTTGTGCACTAGCAAACCTTGCACTACATTTTTCACTTCCTAATGAGGCTGCCTGCATCATCTCCTGGAAAAATGACTGTAGATTCTGGGAATAAGACAAGCGTTGAGATTGTGTTTGTACGTGTATGTGTATACTACATGTGCACGTTTCCGGTGATGTGTGCGACCCCATCTTTAAAAAGCTCCATCTGGCTGAATAGAAGGAAGTACCTTCAGCTTCCCCAGGAAATGGGAAGAGGAAACCCGGTGGCTCCGACCCCTGTATTATTGCCACAAAATGACTTGCTGAAGAGAGAGAGAGAGAGAGAGAGAGAGAGAGAGAATGAGGGTGTCTCTCACTAGAAACAGAAACTTGCGAGGAAATAAACGAGAAGTCCAGAGCAAATTACGCAGAAAAACCTTTGCAGAAGATGATGGTTTCCCTCAGAGCTCTGATTGCTCTGTCCTGCTGTTGGCTGTCCTGCTCATACACGTTGGACTCTGCTGGGAGGAATGTGTGCCACAACCCCAGGTACAGCTCTACTTTACTCACCTTTGGTACAAGTCATAAGGTTTATTTGTTTGTTTAAACGGTATCCCCATATAGCAGCTAATCTTCCTGGGGTCCAACACAAAGCAACAACACAACAGAAAACACAACACATACAAAACGTACCCAAAACTATGCTAATATACTAACTAACTAATATTTGATCTGAAAAACAATAAGTACATCATACAGAAAACCAGCTCATATCAAGAAAAAAGAACCAGACTCTTGTGTAGTATCTTCCTGAGATTATTTTTAGAACATCTTGTATTGTTCGATTCTCGTATTCCACGGAATAGCAGCTCTATGCAACACTGTCTTATGTGCAGGACATATTCTTGCCACAGGGACAGTTATATCACGGTTTGTTTGCTGTCTGGTAGAGTGTCTGTGTCTCTGATAAGCATAAATCATTTTAGAATGCAAGACTTTAGGCCTCATACTGGTACAAATAGTATTAAAAAAATCCAACAAGGTCCATAGTGGGCAGTTCAGTATCAGTCTCGCAGCTTTGTTTTGTATGAGTTCAAGCTTATGAATGTCTTTCTTTGGAGCACATGACCAAATAATGGAGCAGTAGTCTAGCTGACATAAAAGAACTTGTTTGACTGCAAAACCTGTCATAAATCTTCTAATTACAGAAACAGCTCTACCCATTTTCTATGCCGCTCATCCTCACTAGGGTTGTCAGGGTATGCTGGAGCCTATCCCAGCAGACTTTGGACGAGAGGCAGGGTACACCCCGGACTGGCCAATCGCAGGGCACATATAGACAAACAACCATTCACACTCAAATTCATACCTATGGACAATTTATAGTCGCCAATTAACCTAACATGCATGTTTTTGGAATGTGGGAAGAAACCGGAGTACCCGGAGAAAACCCACGCACGTACAGGGAGAACACGCAAACTGCACACAGAGGTGCCCAAGCTTGTTAACCCTAAAAGCTCCACCTTACTCACTTGCTCCATAGAAGTGCCTTTCAAAATGAGAGACAAAGGCCGCACATTCCTTAATGTATGATTAGAACCAAAAATTACATATTTTGTTTTGCTACTGTTGAATACAAGCCCATTACTCTCTACCCAGCTGGATACACAGTCCAGTTCACTTTCAAATACCTCTAAAATCCTTAGATTCTTAGCAGATTTATATAATGTAGAATCATCTGCATATATTGTTAAAGATGCACTATTTAAAACAACAAAAAGGTCACTGGTAAAAATAGAAAAGAGAAGAGGACCACGAAAGCTGCCCTGGGGAACTCCGCAATCTAATCTTGTAATAGAAATGTCATCAATAAAATACAGACTGAGTTCTATTGGCTAAGTAGCTTTCCATCCATCTAAACTGCACAATCCCTAAAACCATATGCAGGAAGTTTTCTCAATTCTGTAATTGTTGACATCAATTTGACCCAGCCAGTCATCAATCATTTGCACGAGGGCCATCTTTGTAGTCATGCTGAAAATCACATCTGAGGTTGAAATGGTAGAAATAGTAAAAAATTTGAGAAAACACTAGTTTTTCTAATATTTTGCTAAGAACAGGCAAAATATTAATTGGTCTACTATTGGCACCACAGAAAGTTACCGTATCTTATTGTTTTTAAGCGTAGGTATAATTTTGGCTTCTTTCCAAGCTTGGGGAAATAAGCATTCTTTTAAACTCAAATTAAAAATATGACAAACTTGGCTGACTTGGTAATGTGAATTGACATGTCGTGTATTCACTTCCCATCAAGATCATTTTTAAAGAGTTTAATAGTATTTCAACTTCATGTAATGATATAGGACTGAAGATAAAATTCCAAGTTTTGTCTCTCATTACAGTATATATTTTTCAATAATTTCTATAGGAATATTATTGTGAATATTACTATACCACAACTATCATTTATATGCTTAGCCTGTCCATTTCTTGATTAATTTGATGCCGTCTTATCCGATTTACCTTTTCTATTAAAAAAAATTAAAATAATTGGCAATTTCAGCAGGTTAAAAAACTTACCATCCACTTCAATACAAGCAGGGTTCTAATTTTTAGATCTACCAAGTATATTATTAAACAGCTGCTAAAGTTTCTTTCTGTCATGCCTGACATTGTAAATTTGATCCTGATAATATGCTTCTCCTTCTTCATTTTTGTTACCGTGCTTCTGAGTTTACGATATTTTCCCCACAAGATTCCCAATGAATGGCCAGTTTTTATGGCAGCTTGCTTAGATTCATCCCGATGGGGCATACAGGTTTTTAGGTCATTATCAAGCCAAGGTGCCATGTTCTTTTTAACAGTAGTTTTCCTTCAGGGTGCGTGTTTGTCAGCTACCTTCCTAAAGCTCTCTTTAAACGCATTTAGAGCATTGTTGTGTGTTTTTCAGAGTAAATAATGTCCCACTTTACTCACGTAATATCTGAGATACAACTATCTGCACAGAAAGAGTTGTAAGAACAATGTAATATAATCCTGGGCCCACTTTTAGGTACTCTCACTCTTCTAACCAAAGGTTGCGTTCTAGTCAGTTTATAACGCAGAGAAGAAAACATGTTGAAAAAGTCAGAGCGGTAAAACATTCACTGTTTTCATTCAGAATTGTTTTGTCTTAATGCCAGATGAAAATTTGAGTGTATTATCTTATTGATTGTTCCCTGCTATTGGCTGGTGACCAGTCCAGGGTGTACCCGAGGACTGGTTAGCTAGGATAGGCTACAGCATACCCCCGAGACCAAGTGGCATAGAAAATGAATGATTGAATGAATGAATACCTTATTGATAACTTGTTAAATCTCCATTTCATCAAACTGGTTTAATTTCTAAATATCCATGCAGGGACCCCTCCACCCTCATATGCTGCACTGGCTGGCGTCAGGATGGAAAAGAGTGCACAATACGTGAGTGTTATACTATACTCGTGGTATAACATCCCCATCAGCAGTGGACGAAACCAACAGTGACTTAACCCCCAACTTGGTCCCACGAGTCCAGTTCTGGTTGGATTTACGTGACGAGGAACGTAGTTCCGCTTAGTTGCTGGGGCTATTTAAATAGTTTGGCTTCTCAAAACAATTTGCTTTCAACAGAGTAATACATTCGAAAAAATGAGACCTCACAAATCGCTCTGTGTTATGATTGTCTCCCGCCGTATCCCTGCTCACTGTCCCTTGTCCATTCTTGATGATGGGGATGTCGTACAACTTCATGTCAAAAAATCGGAACTATCCCTTTAATGTAGGCCTTGGTTGTACAGGTTTGTTGTCCACTTTATAACGTACTGTAATATGCGTGTGTACAGCTCTGTGTGAGGGTGAGCAGGCGTGTCTGAAGAATGAGCTCTGTGTGTATCCCGGAGTGTGTCGCTGCCCAGCAGGCTACTATGGAGCCCACTGTAAAACACGTGAGCTGACCACACACAACTTGAGCTCTATTGAGCTTTCACCATTGATGGACAAAGTGACTTTTCCTCTAGAAATTGCTATATTTTTTGTTACAGTAGGACGATGCCACATTTATGAGCCTATACTTATTTCATTCTTTGCAGAGGTTAATCGTAACTTTTTTTTATTATTATTATTGGATCACATTGTTCTGCTGCTTTTATAGTGAACTTCTGGCTGGTACAGTACTGGTAAATGTTAAGTAGGACTGTCAAATGTTTCCAATTTGACAATAGGTTTTCAAATGAATGAATCACGAATAATGCAACTATGTCTGAAATATGTCAATTTTTACTGCATTTTATTGAAATAAGGACGAGATTATATGTATTAACAGCTCCGCATTAACTGAAAATGTTAATCAAGCTAAAAGATAGCACACGTCTGAAAATGTATTTACGTAACACTAGTTTCTTTAATAGGAGCAGAACGTCTGAAAATGTATTTACGTAACACTAGTTTCTTTAATAGGAGCAGAACATTTGAATCACACTTTAACTGTGTTATTATGAGTGGTTGCGTTGAGAGACACCATGCCATTTAAGTTTAGTTCACATGTTTTGAGTAAGCACTGCAGTATTTTCTGGGATTTCCGAGCATACTTAAATGCAGCAAATTGTACTTCCACATGAAGAGTTACAAAGTGAGCAATAAGAAAATCCACTTATTGTTTTTCTTTGTATTTGTGTGTATTTAGACCACTCATACACGCACAATAAAGACGTTGTTGTGATGTTCGCAGTGTCAGTGAATGCATCTCGCGGTCATCTAGTAACAATGAGGAAGTGTCGTTCCGACGACTCAGTTGGAGATACATGGTGTTGGAGTTACACTGCTGTTGTTGTGTTCAGGTCAGAATGAAGTTGTAAACGAGCGTCAGACTCTGTGTGACTGCCTGGGGACTCTACACTGTGCTTCCCCCTGTTGTCACAGAGAGGCGTGGCTTGCCTTGATGCACGCGCTAATTAAGATAACAATTTAATGGAATTAATGAAAGAAATTATTTACCGCCGTTAACGCGCTATTTTGGACAGGTAAAAGTTTAAAATAGTACAGTTTAATGTCAAAATAGTCACTGTGAAATGAAAGAAAATGTTTTGCCCAAGGAGACGGAAATATTGCAGTCTTTGTTTATATTGTGATTTTTTTTTTTTTAAACAAATTTTCTTTTGGTGTACTAGGTTGTCCTCCAGAGTTCTGGTCATCAGACTGCCGACAGGTGTGCCCATGTCACCCACATGGTCGTTGTCACCCCATCACTGGCGAGTGCACCTGCAACCCCAACCGCTGGGGTCCTCTGTGCCAATACAACTGCAAATGTACCCGCCACGGAACCTGCCACCCTGTTTATGGAAACTGCACCTGCAATGAGGGCTGGTGGACGTCTACGTGCGCCAAGCCGTGCCAGTGCGTCTCTGGGGGCTCCGTGGGTCCCGGCTGCGACCAGCTGACAGGCCGGTGTCAGTGCCACAGGGGTCACTGGGGGCTGAAATGTCCCGTCACTTGCAATTGTTACCTGTCGCAGTGCAACCAGCGCACCGGTGTGTGCGAGTGCGAGGCCGGCTGGTGGGGGCCCAGCTGTGACAGGCGGTGTAATTGTGACCTCACACACAGTAGCTGTGACCCCGCTACTGGACAGTGCCTTTGCCAGCCGGGCTACGAGGGCGACTACTGCAACTTGCCGTGTGAACCTGGGAAGTACGGCAGCTGGTGTACAATGAGGTTTGTATTTGGGCCATCATATGCTACCACCACATATAATCACGCAACATTAACCGCTGCCCTCACCCCCTCAGTTGTGGTCACTGTAAAGGCAAGAAGCCCTGCTCCTCCACTGACGGTGCCTGTGCCGCCTGTGAGACCGGCTGGAACGGGACACGATGTGACCGCTTGTGCCTGTCTGGTTACTATGGCGACAACTGCCAGGAGACGTGCCCGCGGTGCAGAAACAATGAGACTTGTGAGCCAAAAACTGGGAAATGCTGGCGATGTGATCCAGGATGGACAGGACCCAGGTGTGTGCCCACAAGGTTACTCGTAGTAGTAGTGGTTACACCTGCAAAACCAAATGACATCCAATACAAGAGGTGCTTTGATTGGGGTTACGTCTTACAGTCATTGCACACCATGTTGTAGTTTGCAGTGGTGTAGAACTGAACTGCATCACAGTGAGAGGTGTGTCTGTCATTTTGGTTAATTTATTCAGCAGGAGACGAGCAAACAGTTAGAAACATTGTTTTAATGCCTCACCAACAATGCCTAGAAATAGATCTCTTGTGTTGCCTATAATTATGTGTACCTAATCAAGCGTCTGGTATTATCCCAAAATTACCAAAGATTGTCATACGTCATAAAATAGGTTATAGCGCCATTTGTTTTGCTCATTCAAGTGAGCCACGGTGTTCTCTTTTGCCAGGTGTGAGAAGTCCTGTCCTAACGGGACATTTGGAGACGCCTGCCGCTTCCTGTGCAGCCCCTGTTTCCATGGTAACTGCCATCACGTGACAGGAAAGTGTGTCTGTCAGCCAGGCTTTCAGGGAGAGAGGTGAGCAATTTCAGATGAATGCATCAGTTATTACACTTGATTAGATAGCACAATAACATGACTTTTTTGGGTAATGCTGGTAGCGGTGGGGGTATTGTATCGGGAGGCATAAGCACACATTGATGGCAATTGAATTGTGCAGAGATATGGTGTTTAGGTCATCAGGCTAGTCATCCATCCTCATACTGCAGCATGATGCAAGGCCCATGTTGCACACATCCTGGGTACAATTTCAGGAAGCTGCAAAACATTCCAAGTCTAACAGGCCTGCACACTCAGCACACGTGTCACCTATTGCATATATTACTTTGAATTGATGAGCATGACAACAGCTTGTAGTTCTTGCACACCCAGCAACTTCTGTCGCGCCATTGAGGAGGAGTGGAACCAATATTTCACGGGTCGCAATCAATAACCTGATCACTTCTGTGTGAAGCCACATTTCAGTACCTAATAAAGGTGTTTATTTAAGATAAACTGCAATATACTGTATAAACTGGACGTTTATTGTGACCAATCAAAGGCACGCATTCATAAATGATCATTTTATACCATTATATATTTCCATAGGGCCGCACGGTGACCTAGTAGTTAGGCTGTTGGCCACACAGTCAGGAGATCAAGAAGATCTGGGTTTGAATCTCTGTGTGGAGTTTGCATGTTCTCCCTGTGCGTGTGTGGGTTTTCTCCAGGTACTCCGATTTCCTCCCACATTCCAAAAACATGTTAGCTTAATTGGAGACTCTAAACTGTCCGTAAGTATGAATGTGAGTGTGAATGGTTGATTGTCTATATGTGCCCTGCGATTAGCTGGCGACCAGTCCTAGTGTCTACCCTGCCTCTCGCCCAAAGTCAGCTGGGATTGGCTCCAGCTGAAGGTGTTGCATTATTTGCAACAATCGCTACAGTATGTTTATACATGTCAATTGTAAATTGACTTGTAAATGTGACGATATCATGATTATACTTGATTAAACTCTGTTTATTTGATAAGTTTATAAACTTGCAGTAATTTGCAATACATCAACTAAAACACAATGAATATTATTGTTATTCAATATTAATATTATTATCATTATTCATTGAAATTGGCAACCTATTGAAAATGTGTGCATTTTACAAATACTGTACTGTGTGTCATTTACAACAGGGCTTTTGTTGCAATTGTATATCTTTGACGTTTTAAAGTATTTTCTTTATCTAATGTTTTTAGTGCTTTTCTTTGCATTATTAGAAAAATACACTTAGAATTGACTGAGGCCCAAAGACAACCAATCAAAATCAATTAAACCACCCATTAGTAGGTTTTTGGATTTGTCGCTTTAACATGTTGCAATTGACTCTAATGGGTTAAGTGAAGGCACAAAACCATTCATTACAGCCCCTTTATTGTAATGTCCGGTCTTTTATTAGCCATTTTATTATAGCCAGTTACAAAATCGGTCATTACTCAATGCTTAAATGTAGAGGCAATGTTTTAATGCTGAGGTGAAATGACATCATTCCTTTTTCCCCATCGTCTGTTCAGTTGTAACAACAGTTGCTCCGCCCTGCAGTTTGGCCTCAACTGTTCCTCCCCATGCGACTGCGGCGAGGGGATCGCCTGCCACCCGGTGACTGGTGTTTGCCCCAATAGTATGTCTAACCATACATCTTATGCTTGAATTCGTAAATGATTGATGTATAGCGTCAAAATGTGTGTGTGTGTGTCTGTGTGTGTATGTGTTAGGTGGTCGAGGTGCTCTCCTTGCAGGTCTGTTGGTTCCTTTGCTCGTGCTGCTCCTTGCGGTCCTGTGCTGCTGCCTGTGTTGTGGAGGGGGCCCTGCTGATAGAAAAGACAGGTCTGGATCAAACTGACACATACAGTACAGTGGAACCTTGGCTAGCATCATTAATTCATTCCAGGAGGTCCGACTCTAACTGAAACAGACACTAACCAAATACATTTTTCCCATAAGAAATAATGTAAATCTAATCAATCTGTTCCAGAAAGCCAAAAATGTTAACGCAAAACACACTTTTATAGTTTTACAGTTTTGACGTGACTGCTCCCAAAGACACGATGTGGCAGCAAGATCAACCACCACCACATTCATGTTGTGACACGAGTTGTGTCTTGAATTCAATAGTGTTCCTCACCTCAATATTGTGACCCAGTGTAGAGCTAAAGAAAGTTGCCAGCATTTTGATAAGGAAGGTGAGAACCACTATTGAGTTCAAGAAACAACTCATAACAAAACAGGAAGATGTTGTTTGTGTGTTGTCTCGCTGCCAGGTCGTGTCTTTGGGAACAACAGTCTTCAGCGAAGGTGAAAGTAACCTTTTATCCTTTTCATTTGTTGTTTATTTGCATTTAGGATTGTTTTATGCATGTAAAACTATAATTATAAAAGTAAACAAATGTGTTTTGGTTAACATTTTTGAGAGGCAACCGCTGATGACATCATAGACGTGCAACGTAACTTCCGGTTCCGGTTGCCATTTTGTTCGCTAGCTAATACTGTAGGCTGCTAACAAGGAAGAACATTTTCTGATAAAAAAATATATTAAGAGTACAGATGGACTCACGTAGTGTATTAATAAAACAACAAGATGTGCGGCATATTGTACGCTAACCGGAGAATATACACAAACCGAGGCAAAATTGCGGCGTAAATTTTCAATGTCACCTTAACGTTCGTATTACCCAGACTTCCGTAGAGTCTGAATGCCATGTCAGCACTCTTTTTCTGTGATGATTGTCACATTGTTAAAATGACAAGTAATCTGGGAGACACTAAACAGTGATTAGGACTTGTAAGGACTCAAAAATTTCGACCCTAGGACTTGGGACTTGACTTGACCTGTCTTGTCTTGACTTGAGACTTGCAACTGATAATCTGTCTTTCGCCATCCCATAATCAACCGTTCCTCTGCAGAAGGACTGTGGCTGACGGAGGACTGTCGGTGCGGATGAAATATCACGTCTACAGCGTCCTGGCTAACATTGGTGCCGCCCTTCCATGCATCTCCGATTGGTCCTCTGGCCTCCCTCGTGTCACTGGTACGTGTTAGTCATCAGTGCTCCGGCTGCACATGTGAGCACACGTGTCGTTTTGCGTTCAATGTACAAACTGTGTTATGTCCTATGCCATACAGTGTCCCACCATGACCCAGAGCTGACCTTCAACCACAGCTTCATTGAGCCTCCCTCCTCCGGCTGGGTGACTGAGGGGTCTTCCTTTGACAGTGACGAGGAGGATGGAGAGGCCCTTTACTGCGTCCCACCTCGAGAAGGTACTGAACATGGCCATGATGATCAATTAGTTGATTCACTGACTGTGAAGACTGAGTGGAATTGATTGTCAGTTAATTGTGTCTTGAAGGAAGTGAGGCAAAATGGAGTGCACCACTTGGCTGCGACCAGCAGAGATGCTGTTGAGCCTGTTTTAACTAGTTTGTTGTCAAAGAAGATCATGTTGATGTTGTGCTACATTCGTGTGCCTCTCGCCTGTAGTCAGCTGGGGTAGGCTCCAGCACACATGCTACCCTAATGAGGATAAGCGGCACAGAAAACGGATGGATGGATGTTTTGTTTTCCTTTTGTTTTGCACAGACATCCCCGGAGTAGAGAGCAGCCACTTCCAGGAGATGAGCTCCAAGTGTAACATGCTCTTAGACCCGTCAGGCTTCAGCAGCGAGGACATTGCCTCCCCCTTCAACATCCCACGCACTTCCAGCATCGCCAAATCCAAGCGTCCGTCTGTCTCTTTTGCAGAGGGCACCCGCTTCAGCCCCAAGGAGAGGCGTGGTTCTGCTCAAGATCCCGCCTCTCTGTCGGGACACCCTCGCAAAGCCAAGTCCACCTGGGGGGGTTTGATGCAGTCAGCTCAGCCTGGCGAGGAGGACGTAGGTGAGGGTGAGTTGAGGGAAGATGGGGTGGATGTTCAAGTGACAGACAATCAGGATTTGAGCTGTGAGGTTGTAGAACAGGAAGAGGACAGAAAGTCGGCTACCCGCACTGCGTCAGGCCGAAGACGCACCATGTCCAACACTGCGGCTCACAAAGTGGCAGCGTCTGCTTTGGATCATCCATCTGCGGGCTCTAACAAGGTCACCACAGTGTACGTGACGGTGGGAAAGGCGGGTCGACCCACGTCCAAGGTGGAGGCAAGCTCAGAAGGCCCCGTTCAAGCCATGCTGAGGCGACTTGGAAGCCTCCAAAGGCATAGAGAGCAGGACCCTGGCAGAAGCAAACCTAAGGAAGGGGCCGAAGGGGTTGCTAAACCTCCTCGGAGGAAGCTTGGAGCTCGGAGGAATGTGTGGGAGCAGGGTGGGCCTTCAGGAGAGGAGCTCACCATCAGTAAACCTGTAAGGAGGAAACAATCTTCCCACAGCGTCCCTGACATGGCATCGAATAACAACATGACGCCGTCAGAGAACATCCCCCTGAAAAGACCACTGTCGTCCATTTTGAAGAGCGTGCCGGAACTGCCGTCAGCTGACAGGGTTCAGGGAGATGAGACCAGCATGGGACAAACTTACCTGACTGTCCGGCCAGCTGGGGGCGCTGTGGTTCTCACCGATGAAGGTGCAGTGGTGAGTGTGAAAGATGAACCATGCTATGAAAACGTCATGATCACGCACTCATAAACCAAATCAACCTCATAAACAATATTGTACTGTAATGCCATGTAGGTTTGGCAGTAAAAAAACTCTATACTGCCTTTACTCAAGGAGACAAACACTGTTTTATATTAATTTTGAAAAACAAAGGGGACAAAGGGAAATACATAATATCAGTAATACCGCCTCTGATATAGATTTCGTGGAACTATGTAAACAGTTATGTCAGAGGGATCAGCTGACTAAATTACAGTCAATAGTGTAGAAATAGTTAGAAATGTAAACATTTTATTTGTCCTAAATAAAAATCATCATGGCTAAAGAATACTAAGTGGATGCAGCTATAAGAGTATTTATTTGTCACAGTTAACATTGTTCATCTTGTAAAAAATACTGGTACAAGAACCCAGTGGATGCTTTGTGACCTCCGCAGCCTATAAAAAAAGCTGCAATCTCATCTGTCATATGTCCTTGCTGTAGGATTAAATCTACAGAATGGCAGTTTAATATCTAGAACCGTGCACAGCTACAGAGGTATAAGGCACTAGAACCATGCCATTTCTCCCAGGAAAAAAGTAGAATTAACTGTAATAAAAGAGAGGATATATAACACAGAAATGATTATTTTATATGCATTCATATTGGTTAAAAATAAGTAACTGGATAACAGTCATGGAACATCTTTATGAGCTTTATCAGATCAGGTCATCATTATATCTTAAGACAGTTGCTATGTAACAAATGAATTACGTATACATTGAGGGGAGGGGTCATATAAATAAGTACTATAATTGGAATTGAATAAAGACAAAGGCAACTCTAGTACAGGTGAGCATAAATATGTGCATGTGAATGTCACTTTTGCTTACTACACAGGAACAACTGTAGCATTAGTATGATGTCATAAATGAAGTGGGCCAGCTGGACTTTGCACCTCTGATGACCTTCATTATTTGCTCAAGCAGCCGGTTGTGTGCTACACGGAGTCCTGCTGATACACAATACCATTACTTACTGCCTACGACCTGCTGATATACCTTTAAATACCTAATACTGCTTTAGGCTACTTCTTCTCTGCTCCGGCTGGGTCTGAGCAGCCAAGCCAGTACTTGGCGATGGATCTCGGGTAGGGAGGCATGGCCGGGTCCACTCTCTTAGTGCCGAGGTCCACTCTGTAGTATTTATCTGTAGAAAAGGACAATTATTCCATTAAATTTACTGACATATCCTCTTGTGACGACTGTATAGTGCTGTATGTTCTTGTAAAAAGTGGATTTCAGACAATAAACACTATTTTACGTAAATTTGCTAACAGAACATAGAAATACTCAGTAGGTCACAGTAAAGAGTATCGAGGAAAAGGCTTCTTGAGACGTCATCTGTACTTCTGTGTAGAAGGTGTCGGACGTTTCGCTCCTCATCCGAAGAGCTTCGTCAGCAAACTAATAAGTGCTGGTAGCTTAGGCCTTAAATACAGTAAGAGTGGGCGGAATTGGTGTGCCAACACCCTCCTCCTATTGGTTCGTTACACTAAGCCTGGGCGGAGCAGTGGTATAATCCTATCCTGTTATTCACACCTACGATAAAAGGGAAGTGTCGCTCCCTGAATTGGGTATGAACGACTCTGATACTGGCTTGTTAGCATCTATTGTTCTGGCTCGGCCCTGCCTTCACCTCATTTGCAAGACTAAGAGCTGTGGGTTTTGGTCTCAGTAACCTGCTGAACACAGGGTCCAAATTAAACCTCAAACCACCATTCCGATTCAATGATGGGTTCTGTTGTTTGTTGTTCTGTTGTTGTTCAAACAACAGAACCCATCATGTTGTTCTTTGTTGTTCTGTTGTTGTTCAAACAACAGAACCCATCATTGAATCGGAATGGTGGTTTGAGGTTTAATTTGGACCCTGTGTTCAGCAGGTTACTGAGACCAAAACCCACAGCTCTTAGTCTTGCAAATGAGGTGAAGGCAGGGCCGAGCCAGAACAATAGATGCTAACAAGCCAGTATCAGAGTCGTTCATACCCAATTCAGGGAGCGACACTTCCCTTTTATCGTAGGTGTGAATAACAGGATAGGATTATACCACTGCTCCGCCCAGGCTTAGTGTAACGAACCAATAGGAGGAGGGTGTTGGCACACCAATTCCGCCCACTCTTACTGTATTTAAGGCCTAAGCTACCAGCACTTATTAGTTTGCTGACGAAGCTCTTCGGATGAGGAGCGAAACGTCCGACACCTTCTACACAGAAGTACAGATGACGTCTCAAGAAGCCTTTTCCTCGATGGACAACTCCTGTACGACTGAGAGCCTACACAGACACAGTAAAGAGTACTGTGTCATGCAGGAAAGTTGGCTACAAAAGCTCTCTATGAGTCCAAATTCCAAAGATCTAAGCAGCTTGATTTCATATTGCTGTCATTTCTTCTGCCCCATGGATGTGACACAAACACAAAGGAGTCAACCTCTGATTTCCCCATAGGAAATAATAGAAACTGTAACATTTGAACACAGTAATACAAGTGTAAAAATAAGTTAAACGCTGCTAATAGTAAAATACTATTCAGTCTTGATATGAAGGTATGTCATGCCACAGTTTTGATCTTTGGAAACAAGCAACTACAAGCTAAAGGTAGATAACCCAAGAATGCATTGACTAGATAAATGAATGCATGAATGTGGCATGGTGGAAGACTGGTTAGCAGAGACAGATAATTCCGGGTTCGAATCTTAGACCGCTCTGTGTGGGCTTCTTCCCACATTCCAAAAACATGCATGTTAAGTTAAAAGGAGACTCTAAATGATCCATAAGTGTGAATGTGAACGGTTGGTTGTTTATATGTGCCCTGTGATTGACTGGTGACCGGTCCAGGCTGTACCCCGTCTCTCACACAAAGTCAGCAGGGATTGGCTGATGAAGCAGTAGAAAATGAAATAATGAATAAATGAAGTTACCTCCTCTAAAGAAGTAGACGCTCTGTACAGGTAGATTTCTTTGCCACAAGTCCCAATAGGACCTGTCATTCCTGTATCTGGAGTCATAGTTGTCTCTGTTGTTGTCTCTCCGCCTGTCCTGGTCCCAGTCCTGATCCCACTGTCTGCGCCAATCTCGTCCGAGCCTTTCCTCCATCTCCATTCTCCTCTCGGCCAGTCTCAGACCCATTTCCATCCCCCTTTCTGCAAACTGTTGGCCCATGCTCATGCCTCGCTCAGCCATGGATTCCCAGAAGGGTGAGCGGTTTTGCCTCCTTCGCCCCCACTGCTGTCCATACTGTTGTCCATACTGTTGTCCATACTGCTGTCCATACTGCTGTCCATACTGCTGTCCATACTGTTGTCCATACTGCTGTCCATACTGTTGTCCATACTGCTGTCCATACTGCTGGCTACGCTGTTGGTCCGGCTGGACGCGGCGTGGAGAGACGTAAATCCGTCCAGCCATGGCGGCATCCACTGGTGACCGGAGCCCCTTCCAGTCTTTGTCGATGAAGTGGTAATTGGTGTGATGCTGCGGCACTGAAGGCGGCAAATTGAACGTGAGCATGGCCTTCAAATTAAAAGACACATGGCGGCTATTAGAGCGCAACTTACAGTCAGAGAAGAGATCGCTGAAAAATCTGTGGTAGTTGCCGGAGTATATGGTGGTGTAGCGTCTGAACAGTGTGGAGGGAGACCTCTCTGACATGGCGACACACTCCTCATGTGACGGCTGGTGCAAAAACTCGTAGACGTAATAGCGATCCCCTGAAAAAGATGCAGCAAATGAAGCAGCTTTGCGTAATATGACAGCAAGAACATCTCAGAATCCTGCTTCACCTTTGAAGAAATACACCTTCTCTTTGCCATTGTGACTGTGAGCAGGGAGAGCAAACGCTGCGTCCACATAATCCGGAATCTGGTCAAAACCGACGCTGATGTCCCGAGGGTAGCTGTCATCCAACACGCCGTTGTCGAACCTCCAGTACTTGTTACCCTGTTTGGATTTGTCTCAGCATGAACACACACTACCTGTTTACACCTGCTGCCCCCTACCTTCAAGATGTACGTCTTGCCCTGGCAGTTGACCCGCGTGAAAGCGGCATCGATGGGCCCGCTGATGCCCCACACGTCCTTTATGAGCTTGGGATAACCAGGCAGGACAGTCTTGTGGTCCAGCTCGAAGAAGTACTCACCTGCAAACAAGGAGAAGAAAATCAACAAGGGGATAAGAAGAAGGTAATGAGTGTATCTCACCTCTGAAGGCATAGATGGAGCCATTCTTTAACTGCATGAATGCGTCAAAGGGCCTGCCGCTGCACACCTCAGCATCAGGGTCTGGTACCACAGTGGTGGCAGGTGTCGTTGGAGGTATTGTTGTAGGTGTGGTGGTCTCATGACTGCCTTTGCTGCTACTGGGAAGCTTCACTGATGGTGCGATGGTTGTTCTCAGAGGCCTTTTTGGAGATTTGTTCATTTCTAATGTGGCTTCTGGATGTTGCTGTGGGCTGCGGACAAAGTCAGAGATGTCCTCTGGGGTGAAGAAGGGCTGCTGCCCATGTGTGGGGTGCCCGGAGGATGGCGTGGTGCTTTCAAGATCATCTTCATCGTCGTCTTCCGGTAACTCGAATGTATCTCCTCGGGCTAAGTGGGAGAGCATACTTTTGAATTATTCATTGTGTTTTTTGACGCAAGCGCCACAGTTTGACCGCAAGAAAGGTTTCTTACTCATCATGCCACAAGTGCCCTCATAGTCGGAGCAGCAGCTCTCGTAGTACTTGCACATGGTGTCACACTGACACTTCTTCTCAGAGTCAAAGCCATTCTCACAGCGGCCCATGCACGACTCTAAGGAAACAATGTGTGCCTTAAGCATATATACAATGCATTTGTTCTCAGTATGTTAGACCAATGTGTTTATTTTAGGTGACATGTACTACATCTGAGATATACAGTACTTAAGTAATAAGCGTGGCTTTACAGTGGTGTGAAAACGTGTTTGCCCCCTTCCTGATTTCTTATTTGTTTGCATGTTTGTCACACTTAAATGTTTCAGATCATCACAAAAATGTAATGTTAGTCAATGACAACACAACGGAACACAAAATGCAAAATTTAACTTTTTATTCTTAAGGGAGAAAAAAATCCAAACCTACACGACCCTTTGTGAAAAAGTGTGCTTGTGTTAAAACACAACTTAACTGAGATTACTTGAGATCTATCAGTCTGGAAAAGGTTATGAAGTCATTTCTAAGGCTTTGGGACTCCAGCAAACCACAGTGAGAGCCATTATCTACAAATGGCAAAAACATGGAACAGTGGTGAACCTTCCCAGGAGTGGCCGGCCAACCAAAATGACCCCAAGAGCGCAGTGACGACTCATCCAAGAGGTCACAAAAGACCCCACAACA
This sequence comes from Dunckerocampus dactyliophorus, assembly GCF_027744805.1. Taxonomy (NCBI): domain Eukaryota; kingdom Metazoa; phylum Chordata; class Actinopteri; order Syngnathiformes; family Syngnathidae; genus Dunckerocampus; species Dunckerocampus dactyliophorus. The sequence continues at coordinate 23,607,906 of NC_072830.1, forward strand.
ACATCCAAAGAACTGCAGGCCTCACTCGCCTCAGTGAAGGTCAGTGTTCACGACTCCACCATAAGAGAGACACTGGGCAAAAACGGCCGGCATGGCAGAGTTCCAAGACCAAAACCACTGCTGAACAAAAAGAACATTAAGGCTCGTCTCAAATTGGCCAGAAAACATCTCGATGAGCCCCAAGACCTTTGGGAAAATACTCTGTGGTCTGAGGCAAAGTTGAACTTTTTGGAAGGTGTGTGTTCCATTATATCTGCCGTAAAAGTAATGCCACATTTCAGAAAAAGAATAATATCGTGAATAGTGATAAATAAAACCATGAATTCTGCTGTCTTCCAAAAAAACCCTTAAAGCGAATGTCCAGCCATCTGTTTGTGACCTCAAACTGAAACCAACTTGGGTTCTGCAGCAGGACAATGATCCAAAACACACCAGCTAGTCCACCTCTGAATGGCTGAAGAAAACCAAAATGAATACTATGGAGTGGCCTAGTCAAAGTCCTGACCTGAATCCTATTGAGATGCTGTGGCATGACCTTAAAAAGGCGCTTCATGCTGGAAAACCCTCCAATGTGGCTGAATTACAACAATTCTGCAAAGATGAGTGGGCCAAAATTCCTCCACAGCGCTGTAAGAGACTCATTGCAAGTTATCGCAAACGCTTGATTGCAGTTGTTGCTGCTAAGGGTGGCCCAACCACTTATTAGGTTTGGATTTTTTTTCTCCCTTAATAATAAAAAGTTTCTTTTAAAAACTGCATTTTGTGTTCAGTTGTTGTCACTGACTAATGTGACAAACCAGGAGAAATCGGGAGGGGCAGATTCGATGCTTTGCTATGCTTAATATGCCAACAGAACAAGTGAATATGATGTAAGGGAGAATGTGGTTGGTTGTCACACTCTTTATCTCTCTGCTGTTGCTGTCCCTCAAATTGTGGTATGGAAATTGATGGAATTGGGGTCAGAGTTTACCTAAATATTCTTCTCCGGAGTAAGACAGCTGAACTCGAGGTGTGAGGCCTTTTTGTGTTTTTCTTGTCAAATTGTAAATATTCAGGTCCTCGGTACGTGTCTTCTAGGCTTACACACAATTGGTTTATCCCTGTGATGGGGTTGGTTGTCACAATGTGTCAGAGTCGATTTGATCGTTAATTACCTCTTTGTTACAATGAGTTGGAAAAATGAGGAGGATACACATTTCAAGGCAACACCTTAAGCTAGAATTTAATGTATGAATGAATGTGAAGTGTGACAACTAACCCTCTCACTGACTAAAACACCTTTGTAAATGCTTCTAGCATGTCGGTATGTCAGTGGGTCATGTATTTGCAGTATGAACACATCCCTTTTAAAATGTTATATATGAAGTGGTAGTCTCGTGTAAAAAAAATAAGACCATCATAAATTCTTTTAAAAGTCCCCCCCTCTTCCCAAGTAATGTGAAAACACCATTTTAACAGGGTTTTGTGTGCACATATCTGTAGGAAATGGAAAGCTTAGTTTGTACTCACCATCTGCAGCTGAGGCGTGAGAGATGAGAGCAAAGAGCAGCGTGACCCACGGCCTCATGATGTTTCCTCTGCAGGACGAGAGGACAGAATGAGAAAGTAAAGCATGCGCCATGTGCTCCCAATCATTGGAAACACGTGTCAGTCGCCCTGCTTTTTTGTTTGCTTTGCAAGCGCTCTTTCACTCGGGCAAATAAACAGAGACAGAGAAAGGAGATCAATACAAGAGAAACATTCATGCAAGATGTTTTTGTGCTCTTACACAAGTACACTTTGTGGGTTGTAATAAGTTCACAATCTAAAACATTGACATATGACAAATACTTTCTACTGATGAGACTGGAATGTGGCCTGCAAAGTACTCGCATGCAACAAAACAGTGTTTGTAAGCTCAGTTTGCCATCAGGGCCTTCTTATAAGACACTTAAGACACTTTTATTGTTCATTTACTGAAAGCCTTCTAACACTTTCGACAGTCTGTTTGCTTTAATGGGTTAGCTGTAAAGGACTAACAACAGACCCCTCAAGATCATTAAAACGTTTGTGTTGATTGTCAGGTGATAAACAAGGGCAAATGTGCTCATCGTTTTATTCATTATTCATTTTATTTGATTGTAATTGTAATGTTTTACTTTATTCTAATTGTATTTTCATTTTCATTTATATAGTAACTGTAACTAGTAATTGTAATAGGTAACTATAACTTGTAATTGTAACTGTTACTTGTAATTTTTTTGTTTTTTGTTTTAACTGTATTTGGTTTCTTTATTGAAATCGTTATTATTTTTACTTTAAACTTGTGACTGGTAATTGTAACTCTAACTGGTAACTGTTTCTTGTATTTATTTATTTATTTTATGTATTTAATTTTTTTAATTGAAATGTTTTTATTGTTACTTTGTACTGGTAATTGTAACTCTTAACTAGTGCCTGTTACTTGTCATTTTTTAATGTTATATTTCAATTTCAGATTCAATCAATATATATGTATTTTATTCATTTTGTGATTTTTTTTTCATTTGATTTAATTAGTTTTTCATTTTTATTTTATTTGTTTTTTTAATTGTGTTCTTATTACATTTTTGTAACACACACACACACACACACACACACACATGCATACACTTCGGGGGGGGGGCGCAAAAAATGCTACCTATTTTCTAAATGGACAATTGTTAAAATTCTACTTAATGAGTTGCATCACAAACAAACACTGCCATTGCAATGAAGGACTGACGGCGGACACGTTCCCCATCCAGGGCGAGTTGACTCCACTGCCCTGGTTCTAACTGGTGATGACCACTCTTGACAGCTTTCATTCATCAGCTTGCGGGAGGAGCAATCACATTGACTTGTCTTTGTTGACGTGGATTATTTTCTGTTCATCTTTCGATTCTTTTCTATTACTCTTTTTCCGGACCGCCCATGAACAACAGAGGAAAGCCCTGAGGAAACTTCTTAAAAGCAGAACAAGACCATGAGTGTGATTATAATAAGAATTGGAAAGTTATTCGAGAGGGCCTTCGCACCCAATTAGTGACGTGAATTAGTGTATTTTCTGCTCCATCCAGCAGAGGGCCAGCTTTGTTTACAAGATGAACTACTGTATGTTGAGATGCGGGAGAAGGAGGGGCTGCTGGGTTGTATCCGGTAGCCGCAGGCTGTGCAAGTACAGACGACGCACGGGCGGTCCGATACAGCCAATTTTAGCATTCATCCGATACAAAGTGGTCAGTACCACCAATCGATACCTTCTATTTGACATCATCGAATGAGTTGGTGATTTTTGCCTTTCATTTGTTCATGATTGTAATCGCATTAAAAGGCAGGAAAACGATTTTAGGCAAACCAAAGTATTTGTTATGCATAATTTATATTTAATACGATTGAAGCCGATGTAACAATATATACAAAATAAGTTCTCGTTCAAATCCTTCAAGGTTCTCCTGAATAAACAAACGCGATAACTGAAAAATATCAATTCGATACGGTTTCTACCCCTTGGTATCGATACCATAGATAATTGGATCGACGTGCCCACTCTGGTGCAGACGGACGGAGCTGCTCCCTTGAGGACGGATGCTGCTGACGGATGCCGAATGAAGTGACAGCTTGTTTTTTTCTTGGCGTATTTTGTTGTTTATTTGGATGTGGTTTTGAGGGCGGTGAAGAAAGTAAAGATTTCGTCGTGTTTAAACCGTAAGACAGCAGCTTTTGTTTGCAATGAAGACAAAAGGAGCTGCTGTATGGTTGAACATATCATGTTAGAATTCTTAGAAGGTCTTGGAGGATCTCGGAGGATGGAGAGGTGATTATTTGATCGTTTCGGAGAGAGCTGTCACTCGGAGGCCTTGTTTGGAAACCAACTGACCGAACAGCATTAGATGCTCTTGTACACAAAGACGACCGCGGCCACCATTGCTTCCGCCGGTAGATGTTCTTGTCTCTGACGTTTTTCCTGTGGGGGATCTACCGGCATTGGACCACCATGTTCAGCTCAGACCGGCTCACAGTGCCGGACTACGTCAGCCGGCTCCAGCGAGGAAGGAGCGGTTCGGGGGGAGAGCAAAGACCGGTGTCTCCCGGGATCCACGCTGAAGTGCAGGCGGTTCTGGATACGTCACTCCCCGCCTTGCGCTCCGCCATCCAGCGGCTCAAATCCTCCAAGGGAACATCCGATTCCAATGAGACTCGCAGGGCCGTCGCGGAGATCTTCCAGCTGGTGGAGGAGGCCTGGGTCCTCCCCGGCGTTGGACGTCAGGTGGCCGAAGAGATCTGCAACAGGATACGGCTGGATGGAGGCCTGGAGCACCTGCTGCAGCTCCAACAAACACCTGCTGTGGAGATCACCTACGAGTCTGCTAAGCTACTGGAGCAGATACTGGTGTCAGAGAACAGGTACCGGCCAATACATTAGGTACACTTGCACAATCTAATGCCAATGCAACAGCTGCCTTTGTAAAGAATGCACACTTGCACATACTTCCACTCTTACAACTAATAGCATACGTTACGCAGGTTTAAGGCTTATTTTTAACCTTTACTTCATTATTTATTTCTCTTTTGCAAGTCAACGCTTGTAGAGGTTGTTTACACTGTATTGCATCACGTGAGCTATATTTGCAGCCCGGATTAATGCACACGCCGAAGGCTGTAGGGCACATATATAATTATAATAATAATACTAATGAACAGCAATTTGAACGCCCCACAAAAACCATTTCAACATAAACAGTTTCATTACGTCAATGAACCTCCCACGGACAATGTGGTCTCGTGGGATGTGGCGTAATGTTTCTCCGGGTATTTTACATACACATCTACACACCGTCGTGCCACAATATGATAGAGAACATTTATAGCATTCCAAGCGGAATGGTACAATAGTGAATAACATGCCGTGCCAACCAGCAATAAACACATAAGGAATGACACCAGGACAATATTATCAAGATGCTTTTGTAATACATTAGCTTTTTATTGCTAGTCCCACCCTGGTACACACGTGCTTCTGTCATTTTATTGGTTTGATTGACTCCCGTTCTTCCTCTCCACTATAGACTACTAGAAATACATGTTTAATGTCACGTTGTTCATTCCTACATGGGAAAGATCTATTTTGATTTTATGAGATTATGAAAAGTGCCTTTAAGGAGAAGAAAACCCAATACATGCGTAACTCCAGAAGCACTTCCTGTCCCTGTGCACCCCGGATATAAGAGAACATCCATGTCCTATGCTACTTATTCTGTTCAGTGTCATGGATGGAGTGGGAGCTGGAGCCTATCCTGACTGGGATATGTAGACCAAAATATTAGAAACAGCTGTCAGTATGCTGCACTACAATTATAAACCATGTTATGAAGTAGGTGATGATTTTAATCAAAAGTAAAGTTGTATTGTATCTCATTACATTGTGGCAAGCCAATCAGTAAATCAATGGAAACTAATTAGAGGATGCCCAGTGGGATACACTGTGGTCGTCGACAACCATGCATTGGTATTTGTAAAGACATCATACCACAGCCGACTCTCTCGACTCTCATGTGCCTTTAATGTGAAATCCTCTTGTTCAGCCAAACTGAGCGAGTGTACGCGGTGAAATAGAATATTTATCTCCACAGAGATTATGTAGCCCGCCTGGGACTGGGGGTCATCCTCAACCTGACTCGACAACAGGAGGATGCGCAGCTGGCTCGCAGCGTGTCAGGGATCTTGGAGCACATGTTCAAACACACAGAGGAGACGTCCGTCCACCTGATCACTAACGGCGCCCTGGATGCTCTCCTCTACTGGTGCAGAGGCACGGACCCCACCGTGCTGCGTCACTGTGCCGTGGCCTTGGCCAACTGCGCCATGTACGGAGGCCACCGCTGCCAGAGATGGATGATTGAGAAGCAGGCGGCCGAGTGGCTCTTTCCTCTGGCCTTCTCCAAAGAGGATGAACTCATCCGCTTCCACGCGTGCCTGGCTGTTACTGTTTTAGCGGCCAATAGGGAAATTGAAAAGGAGGTGGTGAAATCTGGCACCTTGGAGCTCGTGGAGCCCTTCATCGCATCGCTGGATCCAGACGACTTTGCTCGCAGTTTGTCAGACAGCGCCGACTGCATGCAGGGGAAGACGGCATCCGACCTGCAGCACCTCCTGCCGTTGCTGGATGGCACTCGACTGGAGGGCAAGTGCATCGCGGCCTTCTACCTCTGTGTTGAGACCAGCATCAAATCCCGTCAACGCAATACTAAGGTACACACACTGTCCACTCTCTGTCCACCATCTTTTGAGACCTTCTCACCCTTCTTTCCAGATTTTCCAAGAGATTGGAGCGGTACAAAGCCTAAAAAGAATTGTCATGTACTCCAGTAACGGCACAGCAAGTTCCCTGGCCAAGCGGGCGTTGAGAATGATGGGAGAGGAAGTACCCAAGCGTATTCTGTCAAGTGTGCCCAACTGGAAGACGTGCGAGGTGCAGACCTGGCTGCAGCAGGTCGGCTTCAGTACCTTCTGCGATCGCTTCCAGGTCAGTTTTTCTACTAATTCTGTTCATGACATCATCATTTGGCATATTTATTGATTTATTTGTCATTAACCAGGAGCTGCAGGTGGATGGAGACCTCCTGCTGAACATCACAGAGCAGGATCTGATTACGGACCTTGGCATGACTGCTGGCCTCTGCCGAAAAAGGCAAGTGAAACAAACTTTCCTGTGCAGGAACCGAGTAAAAGCAAAACCAGAACCGCACGTGCTTTACATCAGTGGTCCCTTTACATCAGTGGTTTCTGTGCGGCTCCGGGCCTTCATTGCTGATGTGTTGCATGACATCATATAATGATGGTTTTACTACCTATTTTCCCTAAAATATAAAAATTCTTTGGTGGTACTTCTGTATTGTCTTTGCTTCAGGTTCCTAAGAGACCTGCGCGTGCTAAAAACCTACGCCAACTACGCCACATGCGACCCACACAACATGGCCGACTGGTTGACGGAGGCAGACCCTCGTTTCCGTCAATACACCTACGGCCTCGTCCAGTCGGGAGTGGACCGCAACAACATCCAGAGCCTGACGGATCAGCAGCTCCTGAACGACTGCCACATACTCAACGGAGTCCACAGGGCCAAGATCTTGGCGGTGAGTCGTAAGCCGCTTAGACCCTGCAACACAGACGCCCAACCTGCAGGGCCTGATGTGTTCATCAGCTACCGCCGCACCACGGGATCACAACTGGCAAGGTCAGAACTACACCACAATAGTGGAGAACGTAAGTGACGCTTTGTTATAACTACAAGGACATTCCTCATTTCTTCGTCACCAAAAGCCTCCTGAAGGTGCACCTGCAGGTTCGGGGGTTCAGCGTCTTCATCGATGTGGAGAAGCTGGAGGCCGGGAAATTTGAGGACAAACTGATTCAAAGCGTCCAACGTGCACGGAACTTCATCCTGGTCCTGTCTGCCAACGCTCTGGACAAGTGCATGGGAGACACCGCGATGAAGGACTGGGTGCATAAGGTCAGATGACTGATTTTGGAGTATCTTTTCATATAAGTGCAGTGATTCAATTTAATCTCTTGATAGGAAATATTTTTGTATTATTTTTTGTGCACTTTACATTATTCATTTAGAATCAATGGGTGCACCAGATTTAGCATTCAGCTCATTTCCATCTGTAGTCTTTAGTCTGAATTTGTCTGCGTGTTTAATGACTGGAACTTGCAGGAAATAGTCACAGCCTTGGCGGGGAAGAAGAACATTGTTCCGGTCACAGACAATTTTGCTTGGCCTGACCCAATGTCTCTGCCAGAGGACATGAGATCAATTCTCAACTTCAATGGTATCAAGTAAGTAGCTATTATGTTCTCGACCAGTACACTCTCTCTGCTCTGCTCATACACTTATTCATGTTTGAGGAATACAAGCGACAACTGATCATGTTTGCCTATTGTGTACGGTACATCATATGTGCAAAATCGTGCCTTTTTTCTTGACACAGGTGGTCCCATGAATATCAGGAGGCCACAATTGAGAAGATCCTGCGCTTTCTTAAGGGAAACCAAGACCTACTGGATAGCTCCAAAGAGCAGAAGAAGAAATAAAAACATCCAGGTTGTAATAACTCCCAAATGACGCCAAAAATCTACCGAACTGGCCGGCAGTCTTCTCCTGCTCATCCCATGCGCATGTGACGCTAACCTGACCATGTTAAGACCACACTTGTGTGATGATATATTGCAAACAATACAATGAAGACTAAAAGAGGACTGCCCATAAAAGCTGTGACCCCTTAACCTTAATCGCTTCATACCGGTGAGGATGTGATATCAGGTACAGAATACGCCTTTTGTGTCTCAGGAACAGTAGACGGTTCAACATGCTCATACGTAAACTACTGTATACCCCAATCTCATGTCATTTAAGTTTACATAGCAATTTTTCATAATTATTTCTCATAATTCTTGCTATATATACACGGTGCATTGGACCCTGGCTTTGGAACTTGCACTAGGATGTCATGTCATCTGTGAAACTACTGATTCAGATTTAAGATTTGCTTCTATTCTCCACTGCGGTGGGTATTGATACTGAGCAAATATTAGTCGCCTGGGGGAGACGCATCGTCTGTGTATTTAACGTAAAGTGTAAAGGACTAAAATACATGTACAACAGAGAGAACACAAACAGGAAGCACAGGGACATAACACCTTAGGTGATGCAGAGAGGTGGGTAAGGGATTTCATCTTTGTCAAACGCCATCTTTTATTATTCAATAAAAGAACTGTAGCCTGACAAACACATTCTGTGCAGCATTTTTTTAAAATTTAAAAATGTAAGCCGTAAAGTGCATATCAAATGTATTATAAAAATTACATGCACTCTTTTGCAAGGTTTTAAGGTGATTCTACAGAATGAAAAGCATGTATCTCCAAAATTTGTCAGCGTTTTTCAGGGAAAGAAAAAAAACCCAATAAAAATGTATTTTCTTTTGTGTTTTGGCTCACAGAATCTGGAGAAGTATGCTTGTATTGAACAGCAACAACTGTTTTCCTAAAATATGATATAATAAATGCTACTGCTGTTACCAGTCTAAATAAAAGCGGGAAAGAGGCTAAATTCATATAAAAAAGTACAAGAAAAAACAAGTATAGATATATATATATATTGGGGGTGTCAAATTATTACTAATTTTAAATCAGATTAATCAGTTTTAAATGAAATAATCACGATTAATCACCATGATCAACTATGTCTTAAATATGCTCATTTTAACTGTATTTAATGAACAGAAAGTTCATTAAATACAGTAAAAATGAAAGATAAATGTCAGGACAGGATTATATACATTTGTATGTATTAACAGCTCCAAATGAACTGAATATGTCAGTCAAGCTAAAACATACCACACAAGTCTAAAAATCTGTTTGTCTAACACTCGTCTCTTTCATAGCAGCAGAACATTTGAACACTTTAAACGGTGTTACTACGAGCAATGAGGGGTTGCGTTCAAAGGCATCATGTAATTAAAGGTAAATTGAATTGTTTTCAGTGTATTTTCCAGCATCCCGTATTTTCACGACCATAAGGCGAGCTTAAAAGTCTTAAATTTTGTCCAAAATGGGTGTGGCGCCTTATAATGCGGCACGCCTCATGTGTGTACCGAGTTCCAAAATCTGTAAGTGTTGCTGTGTGACTTATGAGCGCTCCGCTCGACTGACTGGGAGCGTCTCCTGCCGACACGCTGCAAATTGTACTTCCGCAGTAAGAGTAACAAAGTGAGTGTGATAAGAATATCCACTTATTGATTTTCATTACATTTCTGTTTATTTAGACCACCCATACACGCATAATAAAGACGTTGTGATGTTTGGAGTGTCAGTGAAAGCATCTCGCGGTCTTGTCTTATGACAACGAAGAAGCGTTGTTGCAATGAATGGACTAGAGACGTGTTTGTTTGGAGTAGGAGAAACATATATGGTGTTGGAGCTGCACTGCTGTTGTGTTCAGGTAAGAATAAAGTATAAACTGTATGGCAAATATTAACACGTCAGACACTGAGTGCCTCTGTGAGGCGCTAGACTGTGCCGCCGTCTGTTGTCATAACAGAGAGCCGTGACTTACCATGATGCGTGTGGGTTAATTATGCTAAAACATTGAGCGTAATTAATGAAATATAATAGTTACCGCCATTAACACGGTATTTTTGACAGCCCTAATATATACTGTATACTGGCCCACCCTGTATATTATATGTGCTGTATACATGTACAAAGACGGTATTGACAGTATTGTAAAGTGTGTCCAGTGCCTTCAGATTGAAGAAAACAAGCAGATTAATCCAAACAAGCCGATATGCTGCATGACCTCTACACTTCCCTTAGTGCATTTTAAAGCTGATTTGGCAGCTCACAGTACTTCTAGGACGTGACCCTGAGTCATGTTTTGTTTTGCCTGTGTGCTTGGGGACTATCCAGTGTTGGACCATCTGCTTTGAGGAGGTCAGCAGGGGGTGGAGCTGTAACTCAGTAATCCCCAACTGCTGCTACTGGTCCCTTTTGGTCTGCTGTCAATTATTGACATCATCATGTATTCATGCGCACATATCTGAAATTAATATGTACCGCATGACATGTGCAAACAGTAAGTTAAGGATGTACCCAAGTATAAATTAACATTTTATAGCCCACTAATTAAAACACTGTACGTCTCCATTTAAAATGATGTTAGAAATTACCGTTGTACATTACAGTAACTTTTTACATATTTTTTTTTTTTACCTTGAGATTTAAAAAAGTAATTTAAACAATAACAGAGCAGTCACATCTACTGATTATTGCCAGTGCATGTGCTGATTGGACAGATTAAAATATGATTACTTAAATTGACATTTGTTTGTTTTTTTTAATTGAAAAAAATATAAAAAAAATTCATTAGCTGAGTAATGCTCTCAGGCACTTTTCACATATGTATAAATCAAAGGAATAAAATCCTAAAAACATCTTACAAATGCAACAACGATCTAGTTAAAAAGTTTTCCCTTCATTGTGCTTTTCCATGTTCAAGCATACTTTTTCGTGTAGTCAGTCACTAAATGGTTGATTCTTCCCACTTTCAAGTAAAACTGGGCATGATCACTCATCTATGGAATGCTCTCACACAAGAAGAGGAACCTCACATCTTTGCCATTGTGGAGGTCAGGATGCTGTGGAGTCACTTAGTTCTCTCCGCTCTAAACACCGCAGGCTCCTGGAGAGACAGTGGCATACATTTTCAACATACAGCTACGGCAGTCGACTTTTTTGCTTGATGTGTGGAGCAGAGTCTCTCAGTGAGACTCACCCAATTATTCCAGCGGGGACGAAGAGGATGATGGCAGCAAAGAGGAAAGCAAAGCCCTTCATGAAGTGCAGTGTGGCTGGGTAGAGGGCGTTGAAAAGACCACTACCCACCAGGAAACACAAGCTCTCCACACAGGCCACAGAGGAAAACAGTGCACCTGGCAGAGAAGCACACACTTACTGAGTGCAATTACATGACAAAGCAAATTGAACTTGGCAAGACACTTCCAAACTGCATATTCCTCATCATTATGTTGTTATGGTGACACACACCATGTGTACCTGTACAATAGCTGGAAACCGCGCGTGATGCGTGACTAGACTAACCTTGCTCAGACTGGCTCACCAGCTTGGACAGCTTGGACCGGAGCACAGGTGTAGCAGCCACAAAGAAGAACAACAGACCGTAACCTGTTGGTGGCCAAAGTCGACACATTTCAGATTACATAAACATTTGACGATGAATTGTAGATCAGATTTAAGTTGGGTTCAGGGTTTCTAACCTGCGAACATGAGTTTGGTGGTGTTGGCTACAACGAAAACCACCAGCCCAGTGATGTTGGAGGCCAGTCCAATGACAGCCACCCACGAGTCCTCTAGGCAATACTGCATGACCTTCAGCCCGAGCAGGCTGCTCAGGTAGGCCAGGTGTAGAGCTGCTGAGCCGTAGCCGATGAGGGTCGGCCCCCAGCACAGCGGCGGGCTCAGTTCGTACAAAACAAACAGCTCGCGGCTCCCCGTGTGCACGGTGACCACCAGGAAGAAGCAGAGCATATAGAGCCACAGCTTGCATCTCTGGAATCTTCCGCCACCCTCACAGCCTCCAGTGGAGAAAATGTGCCACACGGCCTTGTGATGGCGAGGGCTGAGAAGCTTGGCGCTCGGGTCTTTCACAACAGATTCGGGGACAAACAGGAAGGCATACAGAGCTGATGCCAGGCTAGTGGCCAAAACCAACCAGAAGGGGTTGATGTAACTGCAAACAGTAAAAAACACAAGATGGTGTGTGAACTGTACAAAAGGTTTACATAACAACATTCTAATTACCCTTGCATTCGCCTCCAATGCCCTCCAATGATGCTGGCAAACATCCCTGAAAGACCTATACAAGCCTCTAAGATCGCTACTCTGAAGGTGCGGGACTTTCTCTCGCTGGTATCCGCCACATACGCAAAGCACGCAGCCAAGATAGCATTGAAATCACCCAATAGTCCACTGAGCAGTCTGCCCACCAGGAAGTAGGCCACAGGCAGCTTCAGGTACATCACCACAAGATACACCACCACTTGTATAGCCAGGCCCAAGTTGGGAACGATGAGGACTGGCCTACGACCTGCAAAGTCGCTCCATGAACCCAGGAGCGGCACCACGAGCAAGCCTACAGAAAAGCCTGCTAGATTGATGTAGAGGTTCCAGTGCGCTGTCAGTTTTTCCACCTCCTGGAAGAAGAAATAATTTGCAACACATGCTTAAACATAGAACAAGTGAATATGAAGGTACATAGACTTGAGTAGAATAAGCATTTAATATACCTGCAGGGGGCACAGTGGAAACTATATGAGTAATACTTAACTCATTTATGCCTCCTAATTACAATGGATCTGTGCATGAAGGGAGCACAGTGGCCTAGTGGTTAGCACATCTGCCAGTCTGGAGACTCGGGTTTGACTCTCAGTTGGAACGTCTTCGTGTGGAATTTGCATGTTTCCTCGTGTTTGTGTGGGTTTTTTGTCCGGGTTGTCCCACAAAAATATGCATGTTTGGCTAATTGGAGACTCTAAACTTTCCGTAGGTGTGAATGTGAGCGTGAATAAATAATGATTTTAGATATGTTCCGCCTCTTGCCCAAGTTAGCTGGGATAGGCTCCAGCTCACCTATGACCCTCATGAGGGAAAGTGGTATAAAAAAGCTTTCCTGGCATGCAAATGGTAAAGTGTGTGTTTTTGACTGACATGATCAAGGGCTTTAAATGTATTTTATAGTGGCTGAAGTTTGCAGTAGTGTATAACTGCGCTATATCACACATCATACGAATAATACTGTAATTGTACCTTGCCCCTCTTGCCAATTAAGGTAATCAAATTAGTTAGAAATGCACCTTAGAATGATGCAGTGCAGTTGTGTATGACTGAAATGTTTTTTGTAAAGGCAAATATAGAATTTGAGGCAAAAAGCGATGTAGTTCCATGTGTACCTAATGAAGTGGCTGTTGAGTGTGTAATTGTGGTTAATTGGCGTCACCTTGTCCAGCTTAGCCTGTTAGCTTAAAGTCTGACATAGCACGACTCAAAATGTGCAGCTAATGCAACTAATGGAGCATAAGGTTGTGCATCAGCCAAACCACAGCTCGCTACACAGTTGTATTAAACAATAACAATTAAAAGTCTTCCAAATATACCTTCTGAAGAGCGTCGGGTTCAGCGGAGCTGTTTCCACACGCCGGCCTCTTGGAGGCGTTGTAGCCGAGGTCCTCACTGATTCTGTCCCACAGATACTGAGTGGACAGCGGTGCCTGGAGAACCACAGCAAACACTGACAGGAACATGACGGGCTCCACGGACACAGGCAGAGGGCAAGCAAATGGCGGCCCCACTAGCCCAGCGGTCAGTGGCGGCAAGGTGTCCTCTGTGTGGCCCAAGGAGGCCTTGGCGTCATCGTCTATGACAATAGATTTCGTCTCCTCCTCGCCGGGAAGGATAGCTGCTGTGTCCGGCTCGAACATGTTGACGCGTAACGAATAAACACTGTGAACTTGACTCACTTGCTGCCAACCTCTCTGTTAACACATTTCGACGAAGGTATTTGGTGCCTCTTTGTCTTTTGATGGTTAATGTAAAAAGTTAGTGGCGACCTTTCAAACGGCTTCACTGCTGGAATCAATTCAACAGGAAGCCAAGCTGTCAGTGGCAACCTGGCGACACCAACTGGACAAATGGGAGAATTACACTAATGTCTCGGCCGCAACATTAGGTATTCTGACAAGTTAATGGAATAAAACTTAATAGGAGTTTTTTCATGCATACATTTATTTGTGAAAAAGGCCCTACTACTGCTACTACGATTAGTAATAATACATAATTATACAATATACTATCACTTATTATTTACAGTATATCAATTTGTCTGACTAATGCTGATAATTGTGGTAGTTTGCAGTGGTGTTGCACCTGTAGTGCACCATGTAGAGAGCTGTCGCTAATATTTTCACTGGATGAGAGAAAAAAGTATATGATCAAAAACTAAGTCAATGACAGTGCCATTTAAAACTGAGTTTTATTGTAATGGCCTTGTCCTTGATCTTATTTGACAATGCTGTTGTATGTTGTGGCTGGTAATTGTAATAATGGCATCAAAAACAAGTATTTTGTGACTCCTAAAAAGATAATGTAAAACCAAATTGTATGCGATTGAGGGGGTTTCCAAAAAGCCACAAAAGTTAAAATGAAAAAAAAAAAATGTTAATCCCTTGTGAACATTGTCGGCCTGTGATTTTGTAGGTGGAACTCTGAGATATAAATCAACCAAGTTGGATGTGAATGCCAAATGGTTGTCCACAGGAAACACAAACTTGGAGGTAAGCGTTTACGCAGGATAGTGAAGGATTTTTAAATATATGTAATTAAAGGTCTGCTTTGCTGATCCAAGAAACAAGCTTCATAGTAGCAACTTGATGGCTTGACAATGACATAATTGAGTTTCTAACGAAGGCTGTGTTTTCCCAGCACCTTTCAGAATGCAGTAATTTGTCATTTGAAGTGCTTACACACCCTGTTCAGGCCAGCCCAATTAATGATTGCATAGTTAGCAGTGGAAACAGACATCAGCCGTTGTTATGCTTGAGCTTGTTTTGTGTGCAGTCAGTAAATAAAAGTGCATGTCACTGGATTGCTACACAGTTACTTAGTTCCTTGGCTGCTTTGGTAACATTCTAAACATATGCATGTCCTTCACTTTTCCAGCACAGACATTTTCAACACTTTCTGCATGTTCACAATTCTAAAGGCAAGCAAGTTGCATGTCAGATTCTCTGAGCATCCAACAAAGATTTTCACTGTTCCAAAGCAGGCAAGGCACACATGTAACATGACCCTTTTGCAAAGTAGGCCTGCCATACTTTCAGAATGTGCTCAATACAAGAATCCTCTGGCTTCTAATATGTGAATAATACTGCATTTGCTTGACTGTGGTTTTCTGGCCTGCAATCGGCATCTATCACTTCTTGCTGGTTTCAAAGTGTTATGAGGTCAGTGGAAAAGCACAGTTGACTTGAGGAAAAGTAGAGTGATAAGAAAATGTGGGATTATGAAACAGTGCATATTTCAGACTCTATAGTCAACCATTGTTAACACAATGACACCACAAGAATGTTGCCCTTCTTTTTCAACTAAAGGATCTGAACATCCCAGACTAAGTGGTAACATTATTATTAATTCAACTAGAGCAGGCGTTTACAAATTTTGGGACAGCGAGCCTCACCTCAGACCACTATCATCCACTCCTGATTAAAATTTTAAGACCAGTTGAAAAATTGCAAGAATTTACATTTTGCAGTGTTGGTTCTGAAGGAGGTTCTAAGTAGAGCCTCAAAATGCAAAAATGAAAAAAGGCAAATGAGACAAATAAAATTGAGTAGGCAATGTATTGCAAACAAACATTAAACTGAAATAGGCTGTTCATCAGCGGATCAAAAGTTTTAGACCATAGCTCAAAAAAACCTAAGCCCCCCCCACGTCCATTTTTGTAAACTTCCCTTGGCAGCCATCCCCAAATGTTCTCAACATGCAGGGAAACAGGCAAGAATGCCGTTATTCCTCTGGAAGAAGTTCTTTTTTCATGCGGGCATTAAGAAGTGCAGTGTTTTCCTGTCGAAAAACCCAGTCATTACCACACATACGAGGGCCTTCAGTCATGAAGGATGCCCCCTGCAACATCTCCACATAGGCAGTTGCCGTTTGACACCTCTGCACAACCTGAAACTCAGTTGTTCCACTGATAGAAAAAGCACCCTCCCCCCGTGCTTTGTGGAAAACATCTCAGGAGGGAGTTCCATTTTTTTGGGTCTCTGATACCCCTGGGTCCCTGACACCTTAAGAGTTGCGCTGAGCATTGAGTTGACAGGCTTTTAGCTCGATGACCACTGTTCTGGACGCTCATTCTGCGGGGCTGACTTGACCAGACGGCTTACGTTAAATATTTTAATGTCCACCCTCATTAAACCAATTTATCTCTTTAACATTGCTGAAGTTAGCTTAGCAGGATTAAAAAAGAAAAAACGTTTTTTTTATTTTTCTTGAGCTGCTGCCCCTACCCTGAAATCCTATGGCACCCCCCAGCGAAGGCACGTTTCATGCATGTTGAAAACTGCTTTTGTGGAAATATTTCCTCATACGAGGAAAAACACAGCATCTAAGCTCAGTTTAATGCATACTCAAATTTATGATACTTGAAAGACCAACAGGAGGGGGCAAAAGCACAAGTTTTTGTATGCAATCACAATGAAGTACCTCTGGTTGAGTTCAATTTGGATCCTTACGGTTCCAAAAAGAACCCTACTGATTTCTTGTACTCACAGCGCATTCTAGCCAATTGTTTGTTTTTGAAGTGTCACATAGTATCTGGTTTTATACTGATTTGCCATAACCATGTTTCATTGAGGAAATGTACTTCTGCAAGTGATTATATTTTACAATGTACATGTGAGGGACTTTGAGCTTGACAGCAATTAAACACAAACTCAGGGTTTTTGCATGTAATAAAACACGTTTTCACTTGTGCACGGCATGTACAGTATTTCAACATTGTGACCTTTCATTATTCCTGAAGTCTTTGCATATTTTTAACCAGTGCTCAATTGAGTCAAATCTGCGTCAGCACTTCGTAGTTGCACTTTCTTCCCAAGTAATTAGTCGGCAAGTGTTTTTTTTGTTTTTTTTTGAAAGTGTCATTGTGTGCCAAATGTTTATAGAGATAATTACAAAGCTTGCTGCCTTGCCTCTGCTCTCACCTGCATGCACACACTGTGTAAAAGGAGGAAGTGGATCTTGTTTGTCTGCATTTCTTCCTTGTGCAGAATGGACTGGGAATCACAACATTGTTGTTGGAAGGTACACCCACAAGAGCCATGTACAAGGCCATTAACCTTGCTATCTAATGGTACTTTGGCCTTACGTGTTCCCTCCGACTTGTCACTATAAAAAAAACAACTACTATCAAGTAGCTTTTGTTGGCTTTTTATTTCCGCTAGTCTTAAGTAATCTTGGTATGCATGATGCTGTATTGCTGCTTGTGTGCGGAAGATAACCCATGGCAAAAGATTTTCCCACCTCTCTTGCATTGATACAGGCTTTGCAGCGGCCTCTTCTAAGAGGCAAGATAACGATTAGTTTTCTTGACTTTATTGTCTCCAGCTCCTTATCTTGTCATCTGAAAACACATGGAAGCACACGCAACCCCCCCTTTCTCCTTTTTGAGGTTAATTTTTAATGTCTCTCAGGGTTAAGTGTACTGCTATTTAAACTGTGACCTCATATAATACCATCCTCTGTATAAAACAGTGGCGTCAACTAATCAATCTTTTTCTTGCCCACTGTCTGTTTCAATTCTGTGAATGTGTAGCACCGCTTCTACATCATGGCTGGATTTCTCTCGTGCTTGTGGAGGTATAGGAATTATATTGTGATAGTTCTCACACCGCTACTACTGCTGCCTCTGCCTCTTGTCGTCCCCACCTCGGTAAGAGTATGTCTGTCACATTTTGGGTTAATGGTGCTGACACGTTGTGCTTTGTGAGTGTATTTTACAATATCGTTGTACTGGATTTTCAATTAGACAATTAATGGCATTAATTCCATCCTATCAGTGTACCCTGATGTTACATTCTAAGCAATGTGCTAACTGTGCTGTATATGATTTCTGGTAGCTTCATCATACAGTTAAGATTATCTTCTAAGATAACAGCTATGTCAACTGTAGAGGTTTAGGTGTATGAAATTATGCTCATGTGACTTATGATGGCAGTTGCACGTGCAAGCAGCTCACAAGACACCTTTTCCCCTCGAGTGCTAATGTAATTCAGCAATTATGGAAGTTACACAAAGATGTGCTAATAAAAGAAAAGGAAAATAGAGACATAACGGAGAACCAGTTGTAGTTGATGACTGGTTCCAAATGGTCTGATCCGTCAAATTGTTTTTCCTTATGCCAACATGATTTCCACACTAATGTAGCAGCTGAAGCCGCAGGTCCAACATAACTGTAAGGTAAATCTGCACTGCTCCATATTTGAACACAAATAAGACGATTTTTCTTTTTCATGTTGCTCAAAACGTATTTTTGCACACGTCAAATTAAAAATGATGTTCAATTGATAATTGTGTCAGCCTCCTCTTGTGCCTCAAATTTAATTGCAATGGTTATTGTTCTACGTGGCTGTTTATCTTTAGGGCCTGACTGAGCTAATTGTGACGGGAGTGATCAAATCAAATCACGGATATATGTTGGTCATGTTTTATTGCTTTAATTGGCATTGAATTATACAGTAAATTATATAGTAAAATAAACTCAATAATTTTGCCGGCTTCAGTACATTGCCATGTGCATGGCAATATATTGTTTATTTTCCTTGTCTCCTGCCTCCTACAGGCAGGAAGCGAGTTCACTCTGTGCATTGGTTTCAGCACCTTAGCGCCTATGTTCCACAGAACAACGGCATGAATGGAGTGAGCCCTTTTGTCAGTCATACAGTAATTTTGTCTCAGTGGGTGGAGACGGGGCCGCTAGCATACACGCATAGAGTGCAGAAGAGTGTAGCTTCGTGAGGAGCAATGCAAGGTAATGAAGTAGAAATTAAATTAGTAGATAGCATTATATTGTCATGTGTTTTTTGTTGTCATTCATTCATTCATTTTCTAGGCCGCTTGTCCTCACTAGGGTCGTGGGGTGTGCTGGAGCCTATCCCACCTGCCTTTTGGCACAAGACAGGGCACACCCTGGACCAGTTGCCAGCCAATCGCAGGGCACATGTAGACAAACAACCATTCACACCACATTTATGGACAATTTCCAGTCACCAATTAACCTAACATGCATGTTTTGTTTGTTATGATTGACCCAAATGTATTTTATATTTAATACAAAGCAGTGCTTCAAAGTGCTGCCAGCCCCTTGTTGGCCTTGGAAAAACCATGTTTATATGATATAATTGGCTAATGCGGATGTACTTTGGTCAAGTATTAGTTTATGAAGAAATGTATGATGTCATTACAGGAGGCAAAATGTGGCTTTGTGATCATCTTGATGGCACTGTACTGGTGTACAGAGTGCATCCCTCTGGCTGCTACATCCCTGCTGCCAGTCATTCTGTTCCCCATGATGAAGATCATGGAGTCAGATGAGGTATCGCTACCTCTACATAGTCGGAACTCTTGTGCATCCAACAATCCATAGTTCGGTAACATTGTGTTCATTCTGACCCAGGTGTGTATCCAGTACTTAAAGGACTCCAACATGCTCTTCATTGGTGGCTTGCTGGTGGCCATCGCTGTTGAGCACTGGAACCTGCACAAAAGGATAGCCCTCCAGGTTCTGCTTCTTGTTGGGGTCAAACCTTCGCTGTAAGACCAGTTGTCCTAGAGCACCGTAGAAGTACGGTACAGTTTCACCTGCAGTCATGAATTGGTTTCGTCGTCTTTCCAGCCTGATGATCGGCTTCATGGGCACCACGGCCTTCCTGTCTATGTGGATCAGTAATACAGCCTCCACGGCCATGATGCTGCCTATCGCCAACGCCGTGCTGCAGCAGCTCAATGATTCTGAAGCTAATGCCGAAGAGAGAGCTTATGACCTCAGTGCCAAGGATGGCCTGGAGAACCAGAGCTTTGAGATGAGTGATGGCAATGACTGCAAGGAACTCCAACTTAAGGGCAGCACCATCAGCATGGGTGAGCGTTACCCTAAGACAGTTTGCTAAAGAGAGTACTTGTCATTGGTTAGTAATACCCTTCTCTTTTGGTGTCTTTTTAGATGCAGTCGTCATGGATGAGGCAGAAAATGATGCGTCAAGTAGGTTTTTAATTTGTTTTTGGTAATATGGGGGTAGATGGATGTAATTATGGCTTGGAGGCAGGCAAATTATTAGCATTAGGGATGTCTGAAAATATCGTCCGACCGACTCATATCAGTAAGGCAAATCAAGTTTATTTATAGTGCACAATTCATACACAACGTAATTCAAAGTGCTTTACAGGGAATAAGGTTAAAACCACTTCATAAAATCATCTCTTAACTCTGGGCACCTGCAGAAGACCACTACCTGAGCTTCTCAGAGCTCCAGATGAGAGACTTGTACACAAGCAGAGCTGTTTTAAAGTCTGTTCCCTGAGTGACAGGAAGCCGGTGCAGTGACCTGAGTACTGGACTAATATGGTCATATTTCCTGGTTCTAGTCAGGGCTCGAGCAGCAGCATCCTGGATGTACTGCAGCTGTTTCACAGCTCGTTTAATGAGTCCGGTGAGAAGGCTGTTAGAGAAGTCTAGCCTGCTGGAGACAAAGGCATGGGTTAGTCTCTCTAAATCTGACTTAGACACTATTCCCTTGATTTTGGCAATGTTTTTTAGGTGGTAAAAAGCTGATGATGTTATTGATTTAATGTGGCTGTTAAATTTCAGATCTGAGTCCATTATCACCCGTAGATTTCTAACCTGGTGATTAGGTTTTAGAGAAAGAGTCTTAAGGTGACTGATAACACGTCTCTTTGTTTGTGTGGGCCAAAGACAATGATTTCAGTTTTGTCTGAGTTTAGCTGAACAAAGTTGTTTAGCATCCACACACTGATCTGTTTGATGCAGTGACAAAGTACTGTAAATCTGCAGGGCCATGTTCACCGTAGATCTGAGTGTCGTCTGCATAGTTGTGGTACGACACATTGCAGCTGCATATTAGCTGGCCTAAAGGAAGCATGTACAAATTGAACAATAGGGGTCCCAGTACTGACCCCTGGGGAACACCACAGGTCATAGCCATTTGGTCTGCGACACAGTTACCAATTCCAACAAAGTACTTCCTGTCCTCCAGATAGGACTTCAGCCAGTTTAGAGCAGTACCAGTTTTCTAACATTTGTAATAGGATCACATGGTCAACTGTGTCAAAGGCAGCGCTCAGGTCTAGCAGAACTAAAAGTGAGACTTGTTCAGACGGATATCATTTGTCACCTTGATCAGAGCTCTCTCAGTGCTGTGGTGGGGCCTAAAGCCTGATTGGAAAGTATCAAACACATTGTTAGGGAGGAGAAAATCACTGGTACTGTTTTTTTCTGCCGATATGAGGGTGCAAGTGATGACATACTCCACACAGCAACAAGCTTGGTAGCTCAGTTTGTCCGTGGTCTGGTATTATTTCCAAGTTTCGCCTTTGGAGCATGAATATGCAATTTGCAATTATTGTAAAGCGCTGCGAGGGGGGAGTAGGGGGTCTTACTTTAGTACGATAATTTTTTTCAGATAGCGTACCTGCACCAAAGTCAGTTTCGTACTTTGCACCTTGTTCTTGCAGATGTTTGTGCCACATAGAAATATGCAGCTTTCCACATTGTAACATATCAGCATTATTTAATTGGATTCTTATTTGTGAATGTATTTATTTATTTTGTGCTGTTTAAATGTAACAAGACAAAGCATGTCCTCCATTGCAAAATATACAAAAATAACTTCAATTCAACAGTGAATTTTTAGATTTGATAAGAAAATTAATTATTATATGTGTATGTACACACTCACAGATCTAAACATTAGGTACAAGCTTATGAAATCCAATACAGAACGTTTATAAAAAAAAAAGTCTTTTATGCTGTTTGACTGACACCGATGGAAAAGTGCTGATCTGTATTTTAGAAAAGAGTCATAATTTTTTAATTCTCACATCAGACAGTGCAAGAATGTTCCACTGAAACTTTTCCTCTGAACCTCCGCTGTCTTCGTCCAGAGGGTGGTGTGAGTAGCCCAGGGACAATGGACCAGCGTAGAATCAAGCGAGAGCAGAGGTACATGAACCTGACCAAAGGCATGAGTCTCAGTGTGTGTTACGCTGCAAGCATCGGAGGCACAGCTACCCTCACTGGAACCACACCCAATGTCATCCTGAAAGGCCAGATTGATAAGTATGCACTAGCATGATACGACATGCACATTCAATACATCCAATTTGTTGGTTTTCAAATGGAAACATTCCACTTTTGAGGTTTCATTGTGTCTCTCAATATTACATTGCATTATTTTGAAATGGTACAGTTTGTGTTATGCCCATTGCTATTCCTTGGTTGCAATGTATGACTTCAACTAACCAATCAGGGGACAGCAGTGTAGCTCCACAGATCAAGTTTATAAAGAGCTTTGAGGTGACACCATAACCAGACCATGTTTTTCTGTCAATCGTTCAATATTTCCCAACCAATAAGTGAAAGCCCTGAGAAACCAACATATTGCCCGTCTTCATTTGGAACCAAGCGGATGTCTTATAAAAACATTATTTTCATGCATGGGTTGTAAAAGCTTCTCTCTCAGTATTACGTTAAAGTTACGTTAAAGGTTCAATGCTCCACTCATGTACAGTATGTACTGTATGTTATGTACTTTGAACTATTATGTATCATCTTCATCCACAGACTATATCCAGACAATGGTGGCATAATCAATTTCGCCAGCTGGTTTGGCTTTGCATTCCCCAACATGATTCTAATGCTGGCATTGGCTTGGCTTTGGCTGCAGCTGATGTTTTTGGGCCTGAAGTAAGCCACCATCTTGTAGTCTTTTATAAGCCATGTGACCATTACGAAGTCGCTTATTGTCACTGTGCTGTACTCTTCCAGCTTCAGACAATCATTTGGATGTGGAAATAAAAGTGCAGGTGACAAAGAGGCCTACCAGGTAATCAAAGATGAGTACAAAAAGTTGGGCAAGATGAGCTTCGCTGAGGCCAGTGTGCTGGTTATCTTCACGCTGCTGGTTCTTCTGTGGTTTACCAGGGAGCCTGGCTTCATACCAGGCTGGGCCACTGTTCTCTTCAACCAAAAAAAAATGTGAGTACAACCAGCGCTCTTGATCAGTACCAGAAATGGTATCGATGAAGTCTTCATCGGGTACTTCATACGACTTAGTGGAAGTCTTTGTACCTTTTCCACGGCCAAAAATTGTGTCTAAGCTGTAATATCCACCTGCCAGTCTACAAAAACAGAACCTTCGAGACAGGGCTGTCCAAAGTTTGGCCCTGGAGCCGTTTGCAGCCTAGAAAGTTTTTTTTTTATTGGCATATTTAAAAAGAATACTGCCTGCATCAGAACATTACGATGGAGGACTAGGGCCACAATAAAATGAAAAAAGCCCACAAACAAGATATCAAACTAGATCCTTCGTTTATCACGGGTCCAGAATCAACCGTGATAAGTGAATTTCCGCAAAGTAGGATTCCTTATTCATAAATGATTAGAAACAAATTTTGTAGATAGAACGTAGGAAACCTGGTTATGACCTTCTAAATATTGTTTTTAACAGTACTAGAGCCATCTAGACATGAACTAACTGCCCTGTAGTCACCTTTACACACACATTGCCCAATATAGTCGAGATAGTAAGAGTAAATAAGCCATTTAAGATATAATTAAGACTCGTGCTTGTGTGTTGCTCTAAATGAGTGAGAGGCGGACAGGAAGTAACATTGAGGGTTCAGAGTTGAGTTTCAGCTTGCTGTGGGTTACAGCAGCTAACAGTAGCCCGTGTTTTTACTAGGGATTTTTATTGAGCCTGTTGTGAGATAATTCAAACCTGCAATAAGTGCCTGTATGTACATTTACTTCAATATGCATATTTCTTGACTAATAATGGGCCATATTCTGTTTTTATACATCCCTTTATGGAAGCTGTTACACACAAGACTGAAATGATCATGTGAAACATATTTATTTTTTTGTGTGGTTGCTTTTATTTTAATTGTCTTTTGAGGTTTGATCTAATGGCCTATGTTAACTCTACATGTTCTCCCTATTAATGATTCATATTTCAAGCAGACATTTTTTCCCCTGTTTTTACTCATCAGGTACGTGACAGATGGCACCGTGGCCGTATTATTGTCATCACTGTTCTTCTGCATCCCCTCCAAATTTCCCAGATGGGGCAGGAGATCTGATGACGGTAGGCTAGCCATGTTATCTAATATGTGTAAAATATAAAAGGCGCATTGACAGCCTTAGTAGTTGACAACAATGGCCGCACGGTGGCCTAGTGGTTAGCATGTTGGCACACAGTCAGGAGATCGGGAAGATCTGGGTTGGAATCTCCGTTGGGCATCTCTGTGTGGAGTTTGCATGTTCTCCCCGTGCGTGCGTGGGTTTTCTCCGGGTACTCTGGTTTCCTCCCACATTCCAAAAACATGCATGTTAGGTTAACTGGCGACTCTAAATATGAATATGAGAGTGAATGGTTGTTTGTCTATATGTGCCCTGCGATTGGCTGGCGACCAGTCCAGGGTGTATCCCGCCTCTTGCTCGAAGTAAGCTGGGATAGGCTCCAGCATGCCCGTGACCCTGGTGAGGAAATAGAAAATAGATGGATGGTAGTTGATAATTATGCTTATATTGTTTTATACTCACATCAAACCAGTGGTTTTCAATTATTTTCTGTCATGGAGAGAATTTTTTTTTTTCACGCTCCCCCGATACACCAGGGTTTTGCAAACTATGGGCCGGGTGTGGCCCCCGACCCAAAGGCCTCAAAGGGTTAAAGCGCTTCTGAAAAAATGGACACGAGCACATGTAGAAGATTGTCTGACACTTTTACAGATAAAATAAGACAAATCATCCAAGGTGGACTGTTAGAATTCTAAGCGTAAAAAAGTGTGCGCGTATCAAATATATGGTCTGGCCCCCTCAGGCCAATTTTGTTAACTCAATGCGGCCCGCGAGTCAAAAAGTTTGCCCACCCCTGGGATAGACTGTACAAACCACTGTATGAGATGCTGGCACCAGCATTACTCAAGCATGAATAAAGACACTAACAGACCTGCCAACCTATAAGAAGTATTTAGAAGCCCCAGTATTTAAGAATCACTTCATTAACCTGTTAAATGAGTTCATGCTAGAACCGTAGAACTCTGTTAGCTCAGTGCCTGGTGAGTGACATTTCCAGCAGGTTTCGTCACGTGAAGAAGTGTTGAGTTTTACAGTCGTTGTCTGTCCTCACCTTCTTGGAATGATAACACGTAAAGATACCGCCAGTAACTTTTACTGCCTGTTAGTAAAGACATTTAGCTGATTCTGTGTTTTCAAATACGCCTTATCGGATCTCCTTCCTGACTCGTAGCCTGATATCTTCAAGGTCAAGTTTAGACAACTGTACACGATTCTCTTTCACACAAAATTGCTTATACATGAATAAATAAATCTGGTCTTCGCCAACTCAGATGGAACGTGCGGGATCTTACCTGTGGCTGCTTTTGCCCACAGAAAGGTGACACATGATTACTGCACAAGCACTTTAAGAGGGATGCGGGCTTTGAGGTGCCGCTGTCTGTTTCCCACTTTGCAACATGGAAAAATAGAAGCACACATGATGTTCCAACGCCAGTCGCTCTTTTCCTTTTACAAGTTTATGACATTTCAGAAACTATGCATGTTATCTATGAAAACCCTTTTTTACAGTTGGGGTTAGATATACTGTAGCTACTCACCATATCAAAGGCATTAAGCTTCCAACCTGTTTTATATGATCTCTGTTAAAATAGAGGGCCCCGCTGAAGCTCCATCTCCACTGCTAACTTGGGATATCGTCCACGAAAAGATGCCTTGGGGCATCATTTTGCTCCTGGGAGGAGGCTTTGCTTTGGCCCACGGCAGTGAGGTAATAGATAAGATAAGATAAGATGTGAATGCAATTCTTTCCTCAAATGTTTGGACACACTTGTGTTTTCTTCTCTCTGGCTAAAGATATCTGGACTATCCAAATGGTTGGGGGAAAGTCTCATACCGCTGCAGAGCATCCCCCCCTTTGCCATCTCCATTGTGTTGTGTCTGCTGGTGGCCATGTTCACCGAATGTTCCAGCAACACCGCCACCGCCACTTTGTTTCTACCAATACTCGGCGCCATGGTGAGACACGCAGCACTCCAAGATTCATATTTTACTCAACTCAACATTTTCTTCCAAGTCTTGGTGTTTCAGACCTCCATTGTTGTCCGTACAATTTTATTCACACCATAGTGGGCGAATATTTAACCAATATTTAACATCAATTCCTTCTCCATGTACTTCTCCAGGCAACAGCCATTAAGATCCATCCACTGTATGTGATGTTCCCCTGTGCCATTGCTACCTCCCTGGCTTTCATGCTGCCTGTAGCAACACCCCCCAATGCTATTGCTTTCTCCTATGGCAACCTCAAAGTCATGGACATGGTGAGACCATACACAACATTGTCTAACCGTGTGTGTGTGTATTGACAAGCATACACTGCTTTGGATGGAGAGTAGGGGTGGTATTGATCAAATACCAACTAAAAACAGGGAAAACAGGGAAACAGGGAAAAACAGGATCGTCGACACCAATAGCTTTTTACTTGAAAATATTTAATTTAATTAATATTCATCCATCCATTTTCTATACCGCTTCGTCCTCATTAGGGTCGCGGGGGCATGCTGGAGCCTATCCCAGCTGACTTCGGGCGACAGGCGGGGTACACCCTGGACTGGTCGCCAGCCAATCGCAGGGCACATATAGACAAACAACCATTCACACTCACATTCATACCTATGGACAATTTAGAGTCACCAATTAACCTCACCTGCATGTTTTTTGGGAATGTGGGAGGAAGCCGGAGTACCCGGAGAAAACCCACGCGCACACGGGGAGAACATGCAAACTCCACACAGAAATGCCCAAGGGAGAATCGAACCCAGGTCTTCCCGATCTCCAGGCTGTTTCTGTATTGGCCAACGTGCGAACCACTAGACCACCGTGCGGCCTAATTAATATTCATTGCCTTTAATTAGTTTATCAAACAATTGAACCAACAAAATGTTTATCAACAAACCTATTTGTGAACAGTATATTAATAAAATATAAGACAATGTAACAATATATAAAAAAAAATACCAGTATCCCCTCATTCCCTTTTAATTGCATGCAGATCTTTGAGCAAAATACAATCAGGAGTGCAACATAATTAAACAAAAGCACCTGTGTCCAAGAAGTTATTCCCCGAGTTTGTAAACAATATCAACAATGTAAGTATATGAACAACACAACAAAAAAAAACATCGAAGAGAACTGAAGAACATTAATATCATCACGGTAGTCTTGATGCAATAATGATAATCAGTGTTTGGATCGATCCACCCACTTGCTGGTGGACGGATCAGGAATCCAATTTTGGAGATAAGCAGCTTACATTAATCCTATGTCTGATCATATCATATCTATTTTTATACACAAATTGTCCTGAATATTAGAGTGTAAAGTGAACTCACACTGATATATAAAAGCAATGTGCAGTACCCACAACGTTAGGCGCACCTGCACAATCTAACAGTAGCTATTACAAGATGTGTCTTTCATGATTATAATGCTCCACAGATTGGTTTTAATGTAACAATATGGTCATTATGGCAGTGGCCATACTTCATAGAAATACACACCGCTTGGAATAGTCCAGTATTTAGCATTGCTTTGCCCATTCAACTTCATTGTTTGTTTTCAGGCCAAGGCTGGATTCATCCTGAACTTGCTTGGAGTCGTCACCATCAACATTGCTATTAACACGTGGGGTGTGGCCATGTTCCAGCTCAACACATTCCCCAGTTGGGCAAATGTTACTAAAAATCCTTAACTTCTTGACCACCGAGAAAAAAATACACCAGCAAATGGATGATCAATGTCTGATCAATAGAGCTCATGGAACACTTCAGCCACTCAAAGCCAAATGGACGTATTGCCTGTGAACACTGAAGCTCCGTTTTCAAACGCTTTTCACTCAAATGAGCTCAATTCATTGGAAGAAATCAGGATCTGCAGAGTTTGTCATGCAGGTTACAACTTGATGCTACTCAAGTCTTAAATAAAATGTTAGTACAGTATTGCACCCACAAGCTGATGCAACCTTCCTGTTATGAGACGTGTCCTCTTACCTTAGCTACTCCTGCACAGCCTAATGAGACCCAATACAGGAGCTGTGGAAAAAAAGTTGTTTTTTATCAAAAATATGTTAATTCAACAATGTTTTTTTTTATTGTGCTTCCAGTGCTGTAGCGCTGTGCTGTCATGCTGACAGGTGTTTCTTAAATGTTGGTTAGTCTTCATGAGAGGGGCATAATGTTAGAAACTAGGGATGCTCCGATCAGGGTTTTATGCTGCTGATACCGATACCGATCATAAGTGAAATTGGCCAATACTGATTAGATAAATTAAGTGTACATTTTTAAATTAACTATTTGCGATATCAGGGGCCACCAATGTTTTTTTCTTGTGAGAGCTACTTTTACAAAATGACAATGGTCAAGAGCCGCTCTATTTTCAACATTTATTTTCATAGCTGATCTCAACCACAACAAAGCCAATGTGCTTGTTTTACCAGAACATGAACAAAATGCTGGTTTTTCTTTCGAGTGTTCTCACTTTATTAACTGAAAACCTGAATAAAAAGCAGGCTTGCAGGCGCCTCATGTGGTCGTGGGGGTGGTCTGCCTGGTGCCCGCGGGTACCATGTTGGTGACCCCTGGGCTATATGATATAAAAAGGGAACTATACAATTTTAGACAAAAACATATCTGACTTTTTCAAAATCACTGGTGATGCTTAGAGGATCAGGCGCCTTCTTTAAGGAGACTTTGGATGCGAGAGCAGCTTGATGGCGCTCTAGCACGACCCCCAGGCAGTCTGACGAGCCCGACTTAGACCTCCGACTGCCACACACACAGATGTGAGTGTCCAGCATTTTGGCAACAATAGCCGCTGCCCGACCGATGATCACATCGTGAGCCTCGGAAATTCACCACATCCTGCCAAATGCCCGACCGCCAAATGCCGCACCAAACTAAACCTTTATAACGCGCCACCTGGCCGCGTCATTTTTCGTGGCATGTTTTGCAGAGTGCAAAACTTATATCACCCTCACAACGACAGGAAGTCTAACACGGCAAACATGCTTGTTAGGGCTTTGTGAAGGGAACGTGGGCGGGAG
Source organism: Dunckerocampus dactyliophorus (assembly GCF_027744805.1). Classification (NCBI taxonomy): domain Eukaryota; kingdom Metazoa; phylum Chordata; class Actinopteri; order Syngnathiformes; family Syngnathidae; genus Dunckerocampus; species Dunckerocampus dactyliophorus. The sequence goes on from NC_072830.1 coordinate 23,637,455, forward strand.
ACGGTCGCTACAGTGGTGGAAGTGATCGGTGTTATAAAGCAAATATCGGCATATGCCAATACCGTGCTTTTTCACGGAAATCGGCCAGTACCGATTGGTGGCCGATCGATCGGAGCACCTCTATTAGAAACACTTAAAAGCAGGTATTTTTTCAAAACAACACAGATAAATTTCTTCTTCTCGATACCGATACGATAACTGATAACTTATTTTTAGTTACTACTTTTTTACACTTATGTGTAATTTGTGCACACCTGGAAGTAAGAAACTCAAAGGTGGATTAGACAAACTGTACCTGTAGACTTGTCCTAACCAAATATGACATCACTACTATTAAACAAAATATAAAAGTACAAAAATCGAGAGCAGTTATGTTTCTAGAAATGGATGTTTATTTTTTTTCCAAACAAACAAAAGTGTATACAAAAGTGTGTACTTATAAATGTAAGCATGTGTACCTAATAAAGTGTCCACTATCTCACGGGCATTAATGCCCTAATATATATACGAATTGAAGTGCAATGTAATTTTGCTGTTTTCAGACAATAATGATGCATTTTACTGTTATTATTATTTTTAGTGACGTTACATGAGTAACAGTGGTTTTGTGAGACGTAAGTGTACAGTAATCCCTCGAAACATCACGGTTCCATTATCGCTCCCTCACTATATCACAGTTTTTCAGGGATTAATTAACGATTGCTGTTTTGTGATTGACCACGGCCTATTACTAGTCAAAAATGTGCATATTTAATCAAATTGTATGCATTCTTGGCCCAAATAAAGCATTTTCAGGCATAAAAATTGTTAAATGAAGGAAAATATAAGGCCTGGGTACATGTACTATACAGTACAGGAAATTATTGTTCAATATCCTCGGCACTTATTGGCTCACCCTCGTGCAGCATCCACCTACATGTTGTGTGTCTCACATGTACTTCCCACATTGTTGTTACACAGTGGAAAGTATCTTCGCTCTTGTGAGTGAGTGATTTCTGAGAATATTTATGTAAACTCCACAATGGCATCTAAACCTGCTGTATTTGTCTAATTTCAGTATTATGTTTACTGTATTTGGTGATTATGGGGTGTCTAGAGGCCTCTAATAATGTTTAAAAAAATGTATTTAGAAGGTTTTAAACAGGCTTTCTATGCTCTAGGTACAAAAATACTTAATTTATTAACATTGATTCATACATCATGGAAATTCATTTATCATGGTTGGGTCTGGAACCAGTTAACAGTGATAAACAAGGGATTACAGTATATATGTTCCATAATCTACGGAGGCCCTCATATATGGAGTAATATGAACAATTGCTATTTTGAAAATGTGGTCGTTACTAAGTTGATTGTAAACTGTTTGTTTTTGTTTGCAGGTCTGTAATGTTTCCAAGACAATAAATATTTGTTGTAAGAGAGAAATGGTCACATGTGTGAATTGTGGCTGAGCTCAAAACCAAACTTTGGCCCCTTCGGATTATGATCATGAGGTCTCGGACTGGTTTAAAGAGAGCCATTGGACAGATTGTAAATCCCTTCAGACAGGTCAATATGGGAGAAAAACTGATTGAACGGCAATGAGGTATGGAATCGTGACTGATATCATTTCATTGAGCTCCTTGGCAATGAGCCCCAAACAGCCCCTCTGCTGCATCCAGGAGGGATGTTTTAAAATATTACACTGGGGTCAACAGAGAATAATACACTTGTGAAATTGAAAGAGCTTTGATTTATCTTGGAGGTCATTCTCCTTCTGGTCAACACCGACAGACATCATTCAAAAAGGCAACGGATGTGTGTTACCTGAGGTAAGACCACATCTTAAATAAGAGTTTGTTGATTCAATAAATATATTTGAATATCTGACATAATACCATATCTCCATTTGAGGAGACAGCTGTGTGTTTTCATCATGAAGTACGTACCCTTAGGACAGGAAAGTAATTGCTAAATTCTTTTAAGCCCCACTTTCTCTCAGCCAAAAAGACAAGTATACACTATATGGCCAGGGGGGGACTGTGAATACTTTCATGAAAAGACACCCAGAAATGTTTCTGATGACATGAAATATGGAGCTACATTTTTAAATCTAGATTCTAGATCATTCTAAGCTAATTCATAGTGCAATTATGCATTGTTACTCTCTCATCATCGGGGCAACTTGTAGCTTGTGGTGGTGTACTGCTGTACTGCATTGGGGGAGCTGTTTATAAGTATTCTTCTTTTCACTACATTGGAAGGCCAAACCTCTCCCACCGCATTGTATTATTGAATTACTACAGAATTAAGAGCATTAGAGGCGGGGGAAAGTCAAGTGTTTTGCAAGTCTCAAGTAAGTTGCAAGTAAAGACGTGCAAGTCCAAGCCGAGTCTCAAGTCAAGATAAGACAGGTTGAGTCAAGTCTCAAGTCATAGGCTTGACATTTTTTCGGCTTTACAAGTCATAAGAACTGTTTAGTGTCTCCCAAATAAAATGCCATTTTAACAATGTAACAATCTGATCAACAGTCATCTGACACCACTAAAGAGCCAACCATTCCTGTTTGGACATCCTTCCTTCTTTAGAGGATAAATACATAGATAGGATGTAGCCCCAAGCTCTCAGACCAGAGCTGTCCTATCTAGTCTGACTGGTGTGTGTCCCACCTAGTCTTTGAGCACGAACTGATGAAACCTGCTCAGATGAGAGGCGAAACGTCTTCTAAGACAACCTGAACAGTCCAGTTGCGATCGATTGAATGCCCTGAGGATACAATGACCTGGATGAATGAGAACATTCACAGGCAATGTAACAATATTAACATTGACAGATACAATGAATGCATTTTTGTGATTATAATTTAAATAATGAAGACCAATGTGACGAGATTAAGTTACAGAAAAGGTTTGCTGACATAGCATTCGGGATTTTGTCAGTGCACAGAAATGTCATCCACGCATTTGTTGTTTGTTTTTAAACTTGATCGGACGTTAATGGACACATTCAATGAGGCAGATTCAACGGGAAAATATGTTGTCTTGCTGGAAATGACATAAAAACGATAATAACGTTAGCTGAATACTTGACATTTTGCTCAAAACATTCACTTAGAATGTCAAGTATTTTTAAGTCATCAGACTAAAGTCCGAGTCATGTTGCGAGTCATTGACGTCAAAGTCTTTGATGATATTGTCAAGTCGGGTCCAAAGTCTTTAAAATTGTGACTCGAGTCTGACTCTGGTCCAAGTCGCGTGATTGGAGCCCACACCTCTGCTGAGCATTATTATCTTTTCGTACTGGATCTTATGAGTGTGCCAGCCTGTTTCACTTACAGTAATGTTTCCCATCAGCTGTCTAAATCAAGAAAGACGACATACTTGAAAGGCTGATCTGAAGAAAGATGACAGAAACTCATCTGCAGTATAGCTTACAAGATGGATATGATACAGGTGGGCGATACTACACATTTTGCTATTGATACCAAATAAATACAGGGCCGGTCTTGCCGATACTGATACAAATAACAATACTTGTACTGGTCATTTTTTAAGATCAGTGAATGAATGATTTTAGGCAAACAAATATTTGTATCAAAAAAGTTTTTTTACAAGATTAAATTCTTTGAGATCATCAAACAAATTTAAATATCAGTCAATGACAACACAACTGAACACAAAGTTTTTAAATGAAACTCTTTATTATTAAGGGAGACAAAAATCCAAACCGACATGGCCCTGTGTGGAAAAGTGATTGCCCCCTAAACGTAATAGCTGGTTGGGCCACCCTGAGCAGCAACAACTGCAACTCAAGCGTTTGCAATAACTTGTCTTGAGTCTCCTTCATTGAAAAAATGAAGGAGGGGTTAGTGGAAAAAAAATGGCGGAATAAATCAAAAAATCGTGGAGAAACTTATATGTGTGATGGCATTAAACAATATGGAAAAAAGTGATAGTCTAGCATGTTTTGCAAAGTTTCAAAAGACTTGTGAGGTCGGGCAATTATTAATGTGTGAACACTGTGCGAACACAATGAGACTTTCACTGACATTTCCCACATTACACCCTTCTCAAAATATCTGGCAGAAAAGAGCCTCGGGCAGGAGACTTTCCTCACCAACACAAGAGTTTATTCAACGTGTCATCTGTCGTTCTGCCGAGGGCACGGTGTGTTCAAGGTAGATCGTTTGTGTGGAAGTACAGTGGAACCCCTAAAGTCATATTCGGAAACTAATACAATACTAATACAACTAATACATGGGCCATAAAAATACCCTGCTTAAGAAACGCTCACAAGTCCAACTGCACAGCAAGTATCCCAAGCAGAGCTATCCAACTGGCGGCCTGTGGCCCAAATCCAGCCCATGACCTGCAAGTTCAGGTCAAAATTTGGGAGAGACTAACATTTTTGCAGCAATTCCTAAAAACACCAAGGCCCGTATTCACAAAGCTTCTCAGAGTCCTCTCAGAAAGCTCATAACTTAGCGAAAACATTCCTAGCAAGGAATCTTAGCTTAAGAGTGATTAAGGAAGTTCCTGAGAGCAACTCTGACCAAGGAGGGGACAGAGCTGCTTGTTATGACGCAGTCTTCTAAGACCTGTGATTAGTCGTTACAAGAACGGGCAACGACCGGGGGAAAAAAAAAACGACGAATTCAAACTTTTTTCTAAGAGTGACGTCGATAAGAGCTATTTTTAGCCTTAGGATGCTTTGTGAATATGGGCCCAGATCTTATAGTAATTTCATGTCGTAATCTAACACTATTGTCACCGTATTTCACAATAATAGCGTAGTTTGCGTCGTCCAACTTTGACCCCGAGGTGGCGTCAGAGTAAAATAAAGAAAAATAAATAAATGACGAAAGAAGAAGAAGAAGTATGAAAACAATAACAAAAATAAATAGTAAATAAAAATACAGTAAAATAAGCTGATAAATAAAGTTAAAAAAAAGGTAAATGTACATTTAAAAAATTACAATTTAAAAATAAGTAAAATACTAAATTTGTACATTATTCATTCATTCATTTCCTATGCCGCTTGACCTTACCAGGGTCGCGGGGGTATGCTGGAGCCTATCCCAGCTGACTATTATACCCTGTACTGATCGCCAGCCAATCGTGGTTGGGGACCTCTGACGTAGAGGAACTTTAAAAACAGCAGAGCTAGCCTGTCACATCGAGGATCTCTGACTGGCATTTTTACAGTAGGTCCCTAAAACCAGCAGAGGACTTCTGTTGTATATCTTTCACTTCATATTGCTGACTGACTTTATGACATTATTTATGACTATATTAGCCATTTGGTAAAATGTGAAGGCATGGGTAACGTAAGAGCCTTGTACTGACATCATGCGCACACTAAAATAAATAATGAAGGGAGAGGTACGGCCCCCAGGAACAATTTAGTTAGGAATGAGAACTTGCACGTACTTCATATACAAGTAACAGTTAAGAACACAAATGCTTTTCAGTTTATAAAAAAAATAATAACAAACAGGTCTAAAAGGTATCTGAAGACATTTTGAAAACTGCTGTACCTGTGCTTGCTTGTCTTCTTTGCTCTTCACAACTCCACCTGAGCATTTCCACAAAGCTCCTAAATGGAGGGGCCATTAATCAACTAGCAAGTTTGTCTGCTTTTGTGTTGCCTGTTGTACAGTGGAGGAGAGCTGAGGAAGCAGGGCACGGTGCCACTGGCTGTGTGTGATCTACTGAGCCGTGTATCTTATGTCCTATTCAACACCATGATGGAAGGAGGAAGAGAAGACGGCCAGTGTGTGCGCTATTACATCCATCAGAACCTGTTGCAGCAGGTTGTATTCTCTTCTTATTCTCTATCTCATTCCTGTCTTTACTTGGACGAGTGCCATACACTCACACACACACACACACTCACGCACACACGCACACACACACACACGCACACGGAATGAGGATGATATTCCGTGCAGTCAAATCTGAAACCGGCCCTTCAACTGCTTCAATTCACATTTGGACAAATGCGAATGCAGAGGTGCGCGTCCAACAAGGAGAAAGGGACTCAGGATGTGTTGAGGTTTGAAACCATAAAGCCACAAAGAGGTCACCGAGTTCACATTTTGGGTGAGTTTCAAATTTGAATTGTCCTCATGCCGGTCCTTTCTTTTCTTTGTGATTATGTGATCACCTTGTGTACTGTAGCATGTTTGACAGTGCCAGTGGTGCTTTGGTACGCCTTCTCTTTGCTTACCATTTACAGATCACCCATTCAAATACTTGCAAATTCAACATTTCATATGAGAAAAATTACATTGCATACTTTTATAACGTTTTCAAATTGTTTTTAGCATTATGCTTAGTTGTATACACACATTCATTATTAACATTTATAGTATTGTTATCTTTTTTCGATGGACTACGCAAGAAATAACTTTAAGACCTGACTTTCTCTGCTTCTGCAAACAAAATAATGAAAAATACAATCTCTGTTAACTATACAGCGTATACCATCTTGTCATATTCACTAAAGACTTTTATTCACGTCAATATATTACGCCGAAAATGACAACGAATTGACATGTAAGTTACCTCTTTATATGGCACTCAATGGAATACTAAACAATCCAAAAATATAACTCATGATCTCATTATCATTATATTTACAACAGTTTTTAAACCAAAATTACATACCAGTGTAATATTTTTATAATGTGTTTTTATTGCTCATATTTACTTAATACTCTTTTTTTTATTTATTTCTTTATTTTATTATACTGAAATAGTGATAATTTAATAATAATGTGGTTTATTTTATTTATATGTATTATTTATTTTATATTTATTTTATTAAACTGAAATAAGAATTATTCAGTAATTCATTCATTCTTGGCGGGCTTCTGCATACCCCCGTGACCCAAGTGAAGGCAAGCTGCATTGAAAATGAAAAAAAAGAAGAATTATTTTATTATAATTAAATAATTCCAAAAATTCCCACCAAAAATATTATTAAGACACATTGTAGAAATATTACACTGGTATGTAACTTTCATTTAAAAACTTGTAGATATAATGATAATGAGACGATGAGTTACATTTTTGGATTTGAAAAGGTGCTGAAAAATAATACAAAAATAATACTCAATAATAATTATTTAAGTATTATTTTTCAACACATTTTTTCTTTTTCTTTTCCTTCTTTCATCGCTGCGTCAGCTACTGTATCCAGCCATTCCTTTTCATTTTCTCTGGAACACCGAAAGCGACTTCAACTTCAAACCAAACATTGTAAGTGTTAACATCGAAAAGAAATGGTGTGAATGAATTATCAGTAATAAATATGGAGAAAGGGTAGGCTCAAATACGCTCTGCTTCTTCCCACTCCTTTTCAGACATACTGAATTGTGCAAATGCAACCACGCGTCGTTACTTCATGCACAATTGTTAAGCGTGTCCGAATCAAATAAACCGTAACATACCATACAAAATAATTTTCTGTCATTACATGAAATAACTTATTCATGATTGTCGTTGGCCCGTTTGATCGGTTGTGAACAATCCTGTGGTTCTACGGACTTATTGTGATGCACATGGTTTAAGTTAAACACCAAATATAGTCCCTTGCCATATAAAGCTGCACTTTGAAAAGATGATGATAATTACTCTAGAGCAACGAGATGCACAATTTCTGTTTAACGGGATTTAATGTACACAGACAAAGCTGATTCTTCCCCAAAGGAGGGTATTACCAGTCGGCATTATTGACATTAGATGTAAAAATGGATTATGCGGTGAACGATGTAAAGATATACAGTATCTTGTTTCGCTGAATGGAATTACTGACTGTTAGACTGTGCAGTCCAGTTATTTTGCTCTCCTATCAACCAAACCTCAATAGACCAACTCTCAGACTGACAGAGTTAGAGCGCATTGCAAGGAAGAGAGTCAAGACGTGCCATGCTGATCCTACCCAAAAAAGACTGACTGCTGTCATCAAAAATAAAAGGCACTTCAGGTATTAATTGTAGTGCTTGCACACACCAGTTTATTGTACTTTTTTTTTCTTCAGGTGTGTGAATAGTTGTTTGTCGACATAGTGGTGTGAAAAAGTGTTTGTCACACTTAATTGTTTCAGATCATGAAACAAATTTAAATACTGTATTAGCCAATGACCACACAACTGAACACAAAATGCAGTTTTTTAATGAAACTTTTTATGATTAAGGGAGAAAAAAATCCACACCTACATGGCCCTGTGTGGAAAAAGTGACAACGCTGTGGAGGAATTTTGGCCCACTCATCTTTGCAGAATTGTTGTCATTCAGCCAAATTGGAGGGTTTTCCAGCATGAAGCACCTTTTTAAGGTCCTGCCACAGCATCTCAATAGGATTCAGGTCAGGAAAATGACTAGGCCACTCCAAAGTCTTCATTTTGTTTTTCCTCAGCCATTCAGAGGTGGACTAGTTGGTGTGTTTTGGATCATTGTCCCGCTGCAGATCCCAAGTTCGTTTCAGCTTGAGGTCACGAACAGATGGCTGGACATTCTCTTTAAGGTTTTTTTTGGTAGACAGCAGAATTCATGGTTCCATTTATCACAGCAAGTCTTCCAGGTCCTGAAGCAGCAAAACAGCCCCAGACCATCACACTACCACCACCATATTTTACTGTTAGTATGAGGTTCTTTTTCTGAAATGTAGCATTACTTTTACGCCAGATGTAATGGGACACACACTCTCCCAAAAAGTTAAACCCTTGTCTTGTCAGACCACCGAGTATTTTCCCAAAGGTCTTGGGGATCATCAAGATTCCGGAAAAACTGAGATGGGCCTTAATGTTCTTTTTGTTCAACAGTGGTTTTCGTCTTCGAATTCCGCCATGCAGGCTGTTTTTGCCCAGTGTCTTTCTTATGGTGGAGTCATGAACACTGATCTTAACTGAGGCAAGTGAGGCCTGCAGTTCTTTAGATGTTGTTGTGGGGTCTTTTGTGAACTCTTGGATGAGTCATCAGCGCTCTCTTGGGGGTAATTTTGGTTGGCTGGCCACTCCTGGGAAGCTTCACCACTGTTCCGTGTTTTCACCATTTGTGGATAATGGCTTTCACTGTGGTTGGCTGGAGTCCCAAAGCTTTAGAAATGGCTTTATAACCTTTCCCAGACTGATAGATCTCAATTAATCTCAGCTAAGTTATATTTTAACAGAAGGGGAATCACTTTTTCACACAGGGACATGTAGGTTTGGAATTTTTTTTCTCCCTCAATAATAAAAAGTTTCATCGTCAATTGTCATTGACTAATATTTCATTTTGTTTGCCGATCTGAAACATTTAAGTGTGACAAACATGCAAAAAAATAAGAAATCAGGACGGGGGCAACCAGTCCAGGGTGGAGTCCGCCTTATGCCCCAAGTCAGCTGGGGCTGAACACGATAAGTTGGATCAGTATTAGGTTTCAATTCACATTGTCAGAGACTTATTAGTCGAACAATATGTTTTTTATTCTAGTTGGAGTTTAAGTTTCACTTTTTTTTCCTTCCACTTGAACTTTGACCTCTTCTGCAGTGCAACATGTCTAAGTGCATGCGTTCTGCCTGATGACAGCGTGTCTCTCAGGCAGAGGAGAAGGTTTGTCGCGTCGGAGGAGAGAAAATGTCAACTCTCAACCATGTGCCTCTTTTCATGAGAACAGAAAGCGCTTGGATTGCCATTCCTCTCTTTCATTTTGCCTGCCTCAGCATTATTTTGGCATCACATGAAGTGACATCCACGGTTTGTTGGCACTCTTAATGGGCTTGCTTTATGTCGGGGGTGAGGTTACCTTGACTGGCCACGTGTCTCCAGCCTGGGATCAGATAACACGTCCATACACTGTGAGCAACTTTCACTCCATGTTAAGCCACACCTGTCCAACTACATTTTCTGGCAGTAGAAAAGAACACCTGCTCCCACTAAATGCATATTATACTGTATATGCATTCTGGTACATGCACCAAACTCCTTTTCTGGCTGCAATAGTTGATGAGAAATGCTTTGTCAAAACACATGGATGGTTGTGTCGCCTCTTATCATTGCCCGGTTTAACACACCAATAACAAGATAAGCAAGCTGTGGCTTTAAAGTTGATGCAAAGCCAATGTTTTTATTTTAATGCCTTCCCAGAAGCAGCGATTGGTCAGGCAGAATGTCAGGCTCTCCGTCCTTTTCACCCAGAGGCGAGTGTAAAACATCGACTCTCCAGGCCAAACCTCACACATGTGAGCCCCTTGGGACATCCCGACAGAAGGTGGAAGAATCACAGGTACTGACAATGATAGATTTGTTGGGATTCTGGCACAATCTATCCCCTCCACAGAAATACAGTGGTACCTTGGTTTTCATTATTCATTTGTTCCCAAAGGTCCAACGAAAGCTGAAACATTTTTTTCCCTTGAGAAATGATCTAAATCACATTAATCAATTCCAGACACTCAAGATATTAACCAATATTTATAATATTGGTTAATAGGGAACAATAGGGAATAATTATAGTTTTAAATGCAGAAAACAATGCAAAATAATTATAAACGACCAATGAAATGGATAAATGCATATTTAAAATCATTTGTACCTTTATTGAAGACTCTTGTTGGCAAAGACAGTGAGGAGCAGTGAGGGAGAAGGGAAGGGGACACCATCTTTGTACTTTGCAATTAGTTATTTCTTGAATTCAGTTGTGTTCCTCACATTCTTTATCAAATTTCTGGCAATCACAGCTTTTTTGGCCCCAATGGCGGGTTATTTAGCAGTTGTACGCAATAAAAAAATGTACGGACAGTGAGTCAGAAACGCATAGGGTGCTTTGTTTGGCCACTCCATTATGCAGAATGACACAGTACCGGGCAAATCCAATAGTTTTGCACAACATTGTAGGAAAACCGAGACAGTGTACAAAAAACCAGGCAACATTTTGTCGAAAACCGAGGTTTGACTGTAACCTGTCCCAGCGTCAAACCATCTCCATTCTAAAACTGTACAATTGACATTTTAAGTACATTTTAACATTGTTATCTGTCATAAAAGTGTAAAAATAAATTAACCACAGTATGCACGTAAAAATGCATCAACATCTTATTTCTAAACAGCGTTAATTGTCACACCAGTGGAAAAAGACCCGCCATGTCGCTATCCTAAAAGCCGTATTAACCGTACAGGTACATTTTAAGTTTCATATATCTACCTAATCTTATTTTTAAACTGTTTTAAACAAGTGTGAAAAGAAAATCAAACGATTGCAAGGGACAAATTCCAAGAGAAGTATTGGGTCATTCTGCACCACACTTTTACAAGTGTAAAAAGAAGTTAAGCACCGTTTTAAATATGAATAAACAGTAAAGCACACTGTCTTAACTTTGAGAACAAGTGATTATGTGAATGGTAATGCTGGAGTATTACTGCTTTGAATGTTGAGTCTGGCCCTTTTCAAGTAAGTGCTGCAAACAAGACACACAAACAAAGAGAAAGTGAAACACATCCACAGATAATCCTGCTGTCAACTGAGGTGTCTTGTGACATGATGATGCTTCGCATGACATCATGCATGACCACAGTTTTAACTCTCACGTTTGGTGGATTTCAGCATTCACATTTGTTAGATAATTGACATTCTGGTTTATGTACTGATATCACATGCCCACAGATAAAAGATGGCGGTGCTGTCTGCTTCACCCTGCATACCAGAACCACCTCAAGGACTGCACTTGTAAACAGGAGGCACAGCGTGGACGGGACCCTCACTTCAGTTTCGGGACAGGGCCTGGTTGACGCGTCTCGTTTCCACCCGTACCTGCGACAGTTCAGCGAGGCGGCGGCGGCAAACCCAGTTTGTCTTCAAAATGCCTCGTCTCCCTTCAGCGGCCTGTTGGAGGTGTGCAGCGCTCAAACATGCTGTACAAACAGCTCAAGCAGCGATGCTGCAACACCGTGGGAACAATACAACAACAGCAATCAGGTGACGACAACAGCAGGGTTAGTTTAATCTCCATTTACAAGCAGATTGTTTATACAACAGTGATGTGGTTCACCATTGTTGTTTGGTGGTGTGCCTAGACTGAACCCTTAACATGCTCGTTTACACCGAAACAATATTTACTCCTTTTCAGTTGAAAGCTGTGCTGTGTAATACGGCTGTCAAAGTGTATGTTTTTGAAAATGACAGCGTTATTCTTTGCGGTAGATCCTCGCTTTTTGCTGGAGTTACATTCCACTCCTACCAGCGAATGGTGGAAATCCACAAGTCATTGTTATGCCCATAAAAACGTCTATGTGGACCAAATGGCTTGCTCCTATGTAGCCGGTGGTGTTAATCTCTCTGCGTTGGTCGAGTGACGACAGACACCGGGTTGCTGCAGTTGCACTTTGTTTTGCTGATGAAGTTCAAATAAAAACAATAATGCAGTCACAATGTGGCCGAATAGTGTGCCCCTACAAATTACAATAACACAAGAAAAGAAAGACTAATTTAATAAAGTACTAAACATGGAGATTACAAACAAAAGGGAAGTAGAAAGGCGTAGCCCAAACGTATAAACTAATTAGCGCAGTAGACGGTATGCAGTGACAAACATTGCACATTAATGACGTAACAATACGGACACATCAGGTATTATTTTAAGATTTTATGTAAGTATATAACATGTAAGTATATAACAGTAATAACATTTTTACAAGGGTTTAATTGACCCTCTTACACCGACTCCTCCTCCTGAGAGCATAACGTTAATATTCTCCTCTGATTTCGAATCAACATTTGCAATAAACGTGACTGCTGGAATTTTTCAATTAGAATCAGCTCCAGAATCTGCTCTCTTCCATTGCCATTGTTCACTATCAACGCGAAACGCTAAACGCACCATCGAGGTTTAAGCTCTAAATATGCTTTACAAAATGATTGAACACACTTTAAATGATAAAATGCTCACCGTAATGAATTATAATGATGACTGACAGAGCAGATGAATCGGAGTCACAGTCTAACGTGTCTCAGTCTATGGTGCGTTCAAGGACTGCCAAACAAAGTGCAAAAAAACCCATTATCGATGAAACATAAAAACACATTCGTGAAAATCTGGGGCTTTTTTACCAGTGGTTTTACCTGCACAGTATAAGCACATATTAATAAATTATCACTAACTTGAGGGTGAGGGTGAACGAGATGATGCCAGCCGGTGCGGTTGTGCAAAAGTATGTTTTTTAAACATCCCTCCCTGTTGCCTAAAGAGTAAGACTAGACATCCAGCTCGCACTCTCGACTCTCATTCTCTAGTTTGGGCGGAATGCAGGGCTGACTGAACCAGGCGGGTTGCATTACTTAAACACGTTAAAATTCTAAAGCCACACAAGTCCTCATTGGTTTTTAAAGTTTTGACACACCGCCTCATTGCCATAAACAGAAGAGGCTGCACCGAGTAGCTTTAGTGTGATGGTCACGGGCTAGACACATCAATGAAATGAAATAAAACACTGGATTGCAGAGGGGTTGCACACATTGTGGCTTTATTAGGTGCTTGGATGCTTGCTAAATAAATATTTGATGCAAGTTCCAAAAGTAATGTAGTAGTAGTGACATTTTCTTTATATTTCCAAAGTATTCCTACCCAAACCGACAAGCTGCCCCTGCTGAGAGTCCTTGTTCCCGTTCTCAGGGCCGTCGATCCTTCAGTTCAGCAAATCCTCTCCAAGAGGTTAGCTAACAAGTGGAACAAGCTCACACAACAAAGTGATGGATATCAGTGGTTCATATTGTCCTTGTATGTTTTCTGCAGGTGGCGTCTAGGTTGTACACTACTGAGGAGCATTCAAACAGGCCGACCCATTCTTTTCACAGCCTCCCCTCTCACATTCATCAGAGGAGCCCCTCACAGACCCTCTTTCCCAAGCCCATTTACTCATACAGGTGACACTGCACTTTCTCTATACATATAAAGCTCAAGAGTGACACGGTTACCTACAATTTTGATGCTATATGATTTGGCATAATTTGATACAACACCGTAAGATGCAATGCAAACAATACTGTCGAATTTCATGCTACGTTAGCCTAGTTAAAGCTCCCAAATGTGTTGGGCACTGATGGATAACTGGCAGAGCTCCAGGCTTTATTTTAAGATGTGTAGCAAAGCCTGCCTTTTTACAAAGCTATCTTTGTGAAGTGGTGGGCACACACAGGGCTCATCTACTGTACCGAGGGGCAGGTTAGCGATGGTACCATTTCCATGAGGAGTGTTGTGAAAACCTGGAACTTCAAATACAACCGTTTGAGCACCTCTATTCTCAAAAGCGGGACAAGTGAGGAAGATAAACAGCTCATAATAGCATAATATCAACCTTTAACGTCTGACTGGAACTGTATGAAGTGGATTAATGAGACTCACAGGCTGCCGTACTGGCTAATAGCGTTTGCTATTGCATTAAAATGAAACAACAGATAAATACAGTGTTGTGTGCATATTTGGATACAAATGTCTTCCTTTCTCTGTGTGCTGCAGCATTCTCATCTTCATGGCCCTAAAGAACAGTAAAACAGGAAGCCTGCCTGTCAGTCAGATCTACAGCTTCATGACTGAAAACTTCCCCTATTTTAAGGTACAACACATTTTAACCGGTACAAGCAGGAATCGGTTATGCTTAACTGGGACTGGACATGTTGTGTCAGTTGTCCTGTTGCAGACACAATTGAGTGTCACTTTGTCAAAAATCTGTCAAAAATAATGAGTTAATATTGCTCACTGATGACTGACTGTGAGGTATTTTGTGAGGGTTTGGTAATTATAACTAATTAGGTATTGTTTAGGATATCATTAGATTGTGCAATTAATGCTGGGACTTGCAAAAAGTTAACCAGGACTAGATGTTGGTTTTGAGTAATGGTGGGATGATTATAATGAAATATACTGGAGTAAAGTAGTGTAGAAAGCAATTTTATACAAGTTCAGCCAACACGTCAATTCTATTGTTCTTATTTTTCTACAATATTTCATTAGTTAATGTTTTTCTGCAGGATACGGGTTTGGCCAGGGCTTTCTAAAAGATCATCTGCCGCCTCAGTGTTCCATATGACACTAATTATTTGTGCTGTAATGATAATGTGTCACTCACTGGAGAGGCCATGACATTTCATGGTCGAAAGAGTTTGTTTTGAGACGCTTTAATAAAGGTTGTGTGTTAGGAAAGTGGGCTGCTGCGGGCTCCGTTAAAAACAACATGCAGTATTTGCTGGAAGTTAGAAATTCAGCTAGTTATAGTTTATAGCTTTTTAAAAAGGCCGCTGCCGATTTAGACCTCAGTT
Source organism: Dunckerocampus dactyliophorus (assembly GCF_027744805.1). Classification (NCBI taxonomy): domain Eukaryota; kingdom Metazoa; phylum Chordata; class Actinopteri; order Syngnathiformes; family Syngnathidae; genus Dunckerocampus; species Dunckerocampus dactyliophorus. The sequence goes on from NC_072830.1 coordinate 23,652,727, forward strand.
GTGCCATTTCAGTTTCACCCTTGGAAGGAGTTCAAAGATTTGCTGCAATCTGCACATCTTGGATGGCGGCGTGCCAAACAGCTGTCTGGAACTTTAAAAACACGCTGCAGGCCCAGAAAACGAGAAAGCTCAGTAACATGCTGTCAGGTGTATTCTTTATGGTTGGGACTTTTAGCACATACATTGAAATGCATAATATCAGTTAACTTTAGGCCAGAGGACACCTGCAACTGCATACTATATATATATATATATATATACAGTCTCTCTCTCTCTATCTCTCTCTCTCTCTCTCTCTCTCTCTCTCTATATATATATATAGTGAGTATATGTATATATATATATATATATATATCTACATATACATATACATATAGTAGTCTTGGCAGCTGATTACATGTTTTCATATTTCCTGCAGGGACAGTTCAAATTAAAACTGGTGCATGTGCTTCATAATAATTTCTGAAGTGGCTTAGTTAATGAGGAACATAAATCTAAATGTCTTTTGAGATGAGATGAAACATGACATGCACCGATCTAAAATCTCTGACTATGCTTTGAACCTAATAAGCTAATTGATAGTGTACCTGTACCCCGCACACAAACGCAGAATATGCATTGTGCGTAGGGCCCCACGATTTACGGGAGGCCTCATTTTGTGTAAGGGTGCGCATTCTCGGTAAATACACAAAGGAAGCGCATCGCTACCGTGAGGTATAGTGTGCCAAGTTAGCCTAATGGATGGGGGGGGGAAGAGACTACTGCACTAAAAATAATTTATTGAACAATTTGTTTCCTATGTATTCATATTACTACAAAACATGCATCTAAATTCATGTTCAAGTCAAATAGTATAAAAATAGCTTTTAACGTCAGTTAGGTCCTAAATAGGGGCTGGGGCTCCAAATAAAGTTTTGTTTAGGGCCCCAATTTGGCCAGGGACGGCCATGTAACAATTGAGCTGGAGCCGATCTCAGCTGACTTTTGGTCAAGAGTGGGGACACACCCGGGACTGGTCATTAGTCAGTCCCAGGGCTCACAACCATTCCCACACATTCACACCTATGGACAAAAAAAGTCTTCAGTTAACCTAACGTGCATGTTTGTGGACTATGCAAGGAAACTAAGTAGCTCAATGGATTATTATGCCTCTCTCCATTTTTCCAGACAGCCCCAGATGGATGGAAGAACTCCGTGCGACACAACCTCTCCTTGAACAAGTGTTTTGAAAAGGTGGAGAGCAAAAATGGCAGCTCCTCCCGTAAAGGTTGTCTGTGGGCTCTCAATCCCACCAAGGTGGAAAAGATGCAGGAGGAGCTCCACAAGTGGCGCCGTAAAGATCCCGTCACTGTTCGCAGGAGCATGGCAAGACCAGGTGAGTTCTAGAAACATCTTGACAGGTAGGAAAACAGCACAAATCCAATCATTATGTCTTTTCTGCAGAGGACCTAGATCGTCTACTTGGAGAGAGGCCTAACAAGTTGCGATCAGTGCCATCTTACAGCAGAGCTATAGGAGTTTATGGCACCAATGCGACATCTTCTTCCTCAACACAGGAGCAACCACAAAGCAGACCCAGTCGACGTCCACAGTATTCACAGACTTATCCACCTTCACAACAGCTCCTCTCTTTGCATCAACCCTATGGTCAACAACCCACAGCTGACCAATCACACTCAACTTCAAGTGGGAAGCTTCCACTAGCCTACAGCGCCGACCCACAGGCCGATTTCAGTGTAGGGCTAAGGAGCCTGCATGAATTGCTGTTAGAGGGAGATGCCAGTTATGATGTGGACGTGCTCAACCCCAGTCTGACTGACCTGCAATTGCAAGGTAGGCAGTGGCAAGCAATATTCTGTATCTACCGTACATACTGTATATGACACGTTCCCCAAACCTGCAGAGACTTTTACAAGGATCTTTTATCGTGGAGTCGAACAGCATCAGTTGCCTATCACGTCCAGCTTTTTTGGACATTTATTGTTGTTCATCCCAAATGGTGCAACTTTATCCATAGGCTTTTTACAGGTACATTATTTAGACAGATGTTAAAGATGCCAGTGTGCATGGTAAGAAAACCAGGAAGAAATGTCTACTCTGGGGCATTCCACTTAAGAGCTTCTGCTGTATTAGTTTGAGTATTTTTCACAGGAGTCTATTACAATACACTTCTATGTTTTCAAGGTAACCTATGGGAGGAGTTGCAAGAAGACAGCTTGGCATCACAGCCGCCAACAACTCCCACAAGTACTACTATCCCGTCTGTCCTGCAGGCGCCCTGTGTCTACCCGAGCTGTGTAGACCCCATACTGCCCTACTGTTAGCGCTGCTACCTCCCCGGTGGCTGTGTTTGGTCATTGTAAAGTGGAGTACGAGGACACAAGCAGGCTGTTCAAATGGATTACATTCTGAAGAGGACAATTTACTGCTGAATTGCCTCACCACATCCTTAACATAAAGACTCGACTGCTAACCAGCAACTTCTTCTACTGACCCTTCAGAAATGACTGCGATTTGAATGAGGCGTACATGAAGCCCTCAAATCAATGTTACCTTGAGTGTGATCAAGTGATAATAGACAATGACCAAAAAAAGAGCTTCTTTGTTTTGTGTTCATTCTCACACTTGTTCATTTCATGAACAGATCCACATCTCAAACGCATCAAAAGCTCTTTTGGGGAAATGTATATAAATATATAATTTATAATAATAACTTACGTATAGCAGGATATTCAGGGGCGAAGACACAAATAGTTTCTTTGTCTAAATTTAAGCCACTGATGGTCATCTGGTCCTGATTCTTTTATTACATAATTAAACTGTTATTATATTGCTGAAACACAAATTAATTAATGCAGTACATTAGTTTTTTTTAAGTGGGTAAATTTTCCAAAGAGTTAATTTTAATTTAATGAGCATCATATTTATTATAGTGATAAATCAATACAACCCTAAAATTAATTCCATTCATTATTAATAGGGGTGTCATGAGACAACACGATACACGAGAACGAGATGAGATTTTAACATTACTTTTTAGAAAAGAACAATGAAAAAATATGAAAAATATGCACATGCAATATGCATGCACATGACAATATATTGAGTTAATTTTCATTTAATGTGTGATAAATTAATTAACCTATTATTGTCCCAGGCCTTCGAGACATTTTTTTCTGAATGAGAAATCTTATCACCCTAAATATTAATATATATTTATTTAAACATGCATTTTATTTAATTATGTTACCGTTTTTTTCAGTTTACTTTTCTTCAGCAATTGGCATTGTCCATTTCATCCAAAAGTGAAAATAATGCCTTATAAAAGACTACTGGTCAATATTAATAAAATAGCACAATCAAAGCAATATCTAATAATAGCACCGCATTTACAATTACAATTCTTAAATCATTGGGAAGGTACATTGGTTTGGTAAAACAATTACGTTTTTTGACTTTTAGAATGCATACATTCATTGACTATATTTTTGGCACAATCATTTGTATGTTAATAGAGACATTATATTCCCCTTCAAACAAATGCACTGTCGTATTGACATTTTTTTATTTGACAAACATGCCCACATTTTTCATCTAGTTGGTCCAAGACGGATTCTCATACAATTTATGCTCCAAATTTAGGTAGCCGCCGATCACTGGAAACATAAACCAGGAAGTGCAACCAAAAAGCAGGAACTGGAGAAGACATGAAACTTCCCACACAGGTGAGCTGCCAAAAAAAGAGGAATTACAGAAAACAGTTAAAAGCTGGAGACTTAGAAAGTGAGAGCAAGTTGAAGTAAGCCTGTAACATACTGAAAAATATAGTCGTAAAATTAATATGTTTTTTCCTCCCTCGATGATACACGCACAGCATTTCACCACTTGTATCTACTGGACCACCATCTTGGCTCAATTTCACGTCTTCTTTCACGTACTTCAAACAGTTACATGAATTGAGATGGAACTTTATGTTCAGTTATCACAATTATTTATGTGTCTGAACTGAGTTACAACTAATAACTCCGCCTTTTTTTTCGTCATCTGTTTGCTTTCATCGTAGCAGACAGAAACACGCGAGCAACGCCAAGCGGTATTTAGAGGTAGTGATGCAGTAAAATAACTTGAACAAAAGATGGCAGCAGAGTCACATTGGGTCCAGTCCAGTTTCTTCTCTGACCAGCAATTAAAACACCACTAACGGCACAACTACTAAAGTAAATGTTTCTGCAAGACAAAGAGAATTAAAAAACACTGATTTTCGGAAAAAAGTCCGATATTTATTGCATTGATGGAATTTCAAAATTTGTTGACGTAAATTACTTACATTTATCACAATTAAAATGTATACAGTTACACTTGAAATTAATCAAGCCCCCATTGTCAGTTACATTTATTGGAAATGTACAAGCAATAGATTTATAATATTAGTGAGTTTAGTTAAGCTATTTAAATAGCTTTTGTTTTATTTGTTTAATGCAAACTCCTGCAAGCTTACAAACTTCGCGAATAAAAGTGGTATGCAATGGGGATTGTATAATTCTGAGTGCAACTGTATTTGCAGTGGTCAGTACTATAGTGCATGTATTGGATATCAAAATTGATACATTGATATATGCTGTCTGATGCTTAAAAATGGCTACTCCTTTGAAAAATACTCTTGTCACAGCAGTGCTATTAAGCTGAAAACAAAGAAAAAAATATGACACACACACACACACACACACACTGACGGATTTGACGTTTGTCTGCCATTCTGAGTTGAGTCACTCACAAGTGTGCGTTCTGAAATAGAATCGATCAGTAGTACAAACTATATAAATATTAGACTCAGTAAAGACAAATAGTAATGTGTCCTCTAACACTATTATTGGCTATAAAACACAATGCCCATCTAATGAACGAGTGGAGCCCACTGAGGCTGACTGATATGTACTGTATGGACGCTGCATGTGTTGCGTGCACACACACTGATGTACATTTCTACACAAGAGACTGATTAATGCCAGTGATCCGTCCATTGGGGTTCTTCCATTTGTGATCCTGAAGTTGTAGTGGTTGTGTGGGAAATGTCTAACGCAGGACGGGGGGGGGGGAGTAAATGGCGGTTCTACGGCCCCCCGCTGTAGGAATAGTCTGCCTTGTTGTGCATCACCAACTTGTTGTCCACGAAGTAGAAGCTGTCAGACTGTGTCTCATAAGGATGTAGGATCATCTCATGCACTTCGGAGAGAACACAAGAGAATGGGATTTATATGGTGATATCGTGATACAGATGCATGTGAAGCATGTGACTGCGCTTACTGATGTCCTCTGACAGCGCAGGGAACTCGTAGATATGCTCGCATGTGTTCTTGCTGCTGGGCATGCAGAAGCCAAACTCAAAGTCAAAGCTCTTGAGCAGCTGGTCACGGAAATAGTGTCTCTCGATCATACGGAAGTTGTTGATGGGCGTGTCGCCCACCGTGAACTCCACACTGCACACACATACAAGAGGATCTGTTCAACGCTTAGCAGCTTTCAAAAATGCTCATTGCATTTTCATTCATCAGGTTATTTAGTACCACTTATCCTAAACTGGGGCCTATCCCAGCTGATTTGGGGCGAGAGGAGAGGTACACCCTGGACTGTTCATCAGTCAGTCACAGGCACATATAGTGAAACAACCATTCACATTCACACCTATGGACAATTCAGAGTCTCTAATTAACTGAGCATGCATGTTTTTGGGATGTGGGAGGATAATGAGGTAGCCGGAGAAAACCCACACAAGGTCCAGGCTGGATTCAAACCCAGGCCCACTCGTCTGTGAGACAGACGTGCAAGCCATATGTCCCACTGTGCCATCACAACAAAATTACGTCTCTAGCCGCACAAAACGTTGTCACACATTTCATCCATGAACCGTCTAATTGCCCTTTCTTTTAAGCTACATGAATCGTGATTACCTTTGTGCATGTTTTTGCTTTTTCTTTGGCTTTTTACCAAAATGTATTCCAAAGGATGGACCACTGTCATGGATGATGTCATGCATAATGTCATCAGCATCTTAACTGAGCCCTCAGTGTGCCTCAGTTCACGTGACACGTGACTCAATGTTAGTGTTTTGCTTTTTCTTTTTCTTTTTTGCAGCACTTATTCCAAAAGAAGAATGAGCTTCCAAATGGGTGTCAAGAAAGAAAGAATACAGTAATTACAGAGTGTTACATAATTTACATTTTACAGTTTGACAGTGGTTAACTTATTTTTACACTTGTCACAATGTTAGCAAGGAAGTGCATGGTGGAGTGCATGGTGGCGTAGTGGTTAGCGCATCTGCCTCACAGTCAGGAGATGTGGGTTTGAATCTCTGTGTGGAATGTGGTGTTTGTGTGGGTTTTTTCCGGGTGCTCCGGCTTCCTTCCACATTCCAAAAACATGCATGTTAGGCTAATTGGAGATGCCGAGCCAGAATGGTTGTTTGCGATTGACCGGCGTCTTGCTCTGACGTCAGCTGGGATAGGCTCCAGCTCCCCCGCAACCCAAATGAGGACAAAAAGTGTTTAAAAAAATAGATGTGAAGTGCATCTGCGACATGACTCTTTAGCATTAGGCCTTCGCATCAATATCGGATCGATATTGACTGTATTTTGCTCCAACACTTGTATTTAATAAAAGTGTATAGTTTTATTATGTTGTATATTGTTACATTGTCTTATATTGTTGTTGTTTATGTTTTCTTAAATTCTTCACAAATAAGTTTGTTGATGATCGACAAATTAAAGGAAAAACCACAAAGTCATTCAATGATTTTGAAAAATCTCAAGTGACAAGTATCGGTATCAGCAATGCTTGCCCTGTATTTGCTTGGTATCAGGTTGATACCAAAATTTGTAGTATCACCCTCACCTAATGAATACCTCTCATTATGTTTTTCTGTTGCTTTGGTATGTTTAGATTGTGCTGTTAATTCAAAACAGTTTTGTCTGTTTATTGCTAGTAAAAGGAAACTTTGAAGCAAGCAAGCACAGTCCTCATTAGGTTAATTTTGTTTAAGATCATCGTGCGGATGCTTTTACCGCCATTCTAGAGCCCCTTCATCTCCTCAGACGTCCTGCGTTACGGCGTTTATTTGTGATACTGGATACTGGAGCTGATATTGTGGCCAGTGAGTGTGTGCTAAAAACTTGTAGTTGTTTTGCATTGACCAACATTGACAGCTTGCCTGTTCTGTATGTTCTCACTTGTCAGCCCACGCAACCTCCTACATCCTGTCTGACTCTTCTTTGGAGCAGCAGGACTGAGCACACAAGTGTATCATTCAGTTTGATTTCTTTCTCCCGTACTCTTTTACCGTTTTTCTTCTTTATTCCCATCGTGTCTCACACAAACAGAACGCTGACTTACGTGGCTCCGACCTGCCGCAACTGCAGGAAGGCTGGGGTGAACTGGTATCGTACAAAGCGTCCGGCGTTGGGGTCACAGTGCTTTCTGCCCCCTGCTAAAAAAGCAAAATAAATAAATCATAGCAAAAGAAAGATTTTCGAAAGCACATCAACTGTTTAAATACAATGGAACTTCCAAAGGTAATTTGACCAACATTTTAAGAAATCCAAAAAGTCAAAACCCTGTATGTCACACATGACGTTATATGTGATGTAAGACTTGGTCAGTGTACCTCACAAGCAGTTTGAGCTTTGTGTGGGGGTCTCTACGACAAGGGACAGGATGGCGAACAACACATGACACAAGAGACCGTTTCAAGGTAAAAATAGTCACTTTACTTTTGTTGATGTGCTCTCACCAGGCGTCACACTACATGGATGTTTAAGTCTTCTTTTTCAATCATAACAATACAGCGGTACCTGAGTTTTCATACGCCCTGGTTTTCGCTGAAAATTATTGCCAAAAATATGTCTCGGTTTTCGTACACACAGTGCATCGAGCAAACTAGTCCGTCTGCCCGCGTATCATTCCCTGGAATTGAGTGCGCAAACAAAGCACCCACGCACTGGTGAAGAACAGATAGTGGTTCTTGTAGAGTTGGGACAGTATAGACAGATTACGGCTTTAATCATCTTATTTATATTTGTTCATAGAATGCACGCAGAACGATGAACAACTCCATATCCGGCTCTTTTCTTGCTCCTGTCAAGCACTGTGAGCCCTGTGCTGATGAGGCGTGTTTTTGACGACTAGTCTGTGCTTCTTTTTTTTTTGAGTACGGCTACAAAATAACCCAAAAAGCTCAAGTTCCAGAACACAATTCAGGAAAGAATTCGTAGCAAAGCACGGAGGTAGCACAATAGTCACAATAGGTCAGTAATGTCAAAGTTGCAGGGGAAACGGTTTAGGAGAGAAACATTACAGATTGTGAGCCAGTGGGAAATGATGATTTTAGCTGTTGTTTGCGATAACAGTCAAGTGAGCAAGTATTCGGCTCTCACCGTCCACTCAACTCTGTGTTTGCTAGTCTTCAGGAAAGGCAAAGCCAAGTTAAATGTTCATTTAGTCATTGAATTCATCATTTATATGAATTGTTTTTTGCATGTAAAAGTGTGGTTATTCTCTCTAAAATGTGTTTTGGCTGTCTGGAATGGATTAAGTGGATTTACATTTGTTTTCTTGCCTGACCTTTTGACGAAAACCGACGTTCCACTGTACTTGCACCGTCCCTCAAGGAATGTACCTTAAAATAATGGATGAATGTTGGCCACAGACTCATGAATTGACTGTCTTCATGGGGGCTTGGCTCCCACTGGCTAACTCAAGGGCTGCTCATGAGACCTCAGCACAGTGAGCAATAAAAGATTAATGCGTGTTTGTTTTACTGTTGGCTTTGGCTTTTTTTGTGATACTTAAGGCCAGTCTCAACAAGCATTGTCAAGATAAGAAGAATGTGAGAAGAGAAGGAAAAATAAACTGTGTGGATAAAAGTATCGGGACACAGCTCGTCATCAATTCATGGATTGGACGAGAGTCCTTAGCTGTTTATTTAATCTTAGCAAAACATATGCTGCACAATGCAAGGTCCATATATGCACGCATGCTTGGATGATTCTTCTCAGAAGAGTGGAAGCTGTCACAGCTGTAAAGGAGGAACAACAAAACGCCCCAATACTTTTGTCCACACAGTGTAGCCTGTAGCCAACTTGCTAATTTTTACAGTCGTCCCTCGCCGCATCACGTTTCAAATTTCGCAGTTTCTCTCTATCATGGTTTTTCAAAAATATATTCATTAATAAATCATGCTGTTTCGTGGTTGAATACGGCTTATTATTACTAAAAAAAAATTAAAAAAGCATATTTAAGCAAATGTTACACATTTTTGCCTAAATCAAGCATTCATAAGCAAAAAATGAAAATGTGCAGATTTTTGGTAACAAAAAAAAAAGTATATATACGTACTTCGTGACCACTCGACTCACAGCGACACAAATAACTTTGGTCTTGTCGAGAGAGGCATCTAAACCTACCTAGAAGCTAAACCTACCATTCAAAATACCCTTTCTTTCCCCATTTCTGCTCAATATTTCACCCATTGACTCCCATTCATTTGACACTTTCACAAATTTTCACATATTTTTTAGCACGCTGGGTACTCTCGCCTGCTTTTGGCTTCACATCAGCTTCCACGCCGCTGCGTTTCCTCAAACTACAGTGTGGGCCAGGGGTCAAACAGGATTTGTGCATGTTAATCTCGTGTCAAAAAACTAGTCCTGTTAAAGGAAACTGTTAACACGCGATATTAACGCGTTAACTTTGACAGCCCTAAGATACATGTATATATATATATACTGTATATATATATGTATGTATGTATATATATATGTATATATATATATATGTGTATATATATATATATAAAATATTAACTATATATCCATATATATATACATAATCTCTTTTCTCCGAAAATAGGCCATATTTTTCTACAGAAAACACATTTCTTTCACCATAAGTCGATAACAATTTATAAATGATGTTACAATACAGGTCAAATGTACATCATACATATACAGTACCACTTATTCAGTCCAGTCCAGTCTTTATGCTTCACTGATGTTTTTTCATCATTTGTTCGGCGGTCCTTGAACGCACCATAATTGTGTACTGCATCTGTTCATCGATCATCTTACATTAACATTCATTCGTGGTGAGTACCTATACATTTTATACTTGCGTGTGAGGCATATTTAGGGCTTAAACCTGGATTGTGTTGCAAGTGAACAATGGTAATTGAAGAGAGAAGGGCAGAGTTCTGGATGTGAATCGAAGCTAACAATTTTAACTGTGACTTTTATTGCAAATGTTGATCCAGAATCGGAGGACAAGGTCAACGCCAAGTTAGCAGGTGGGTTTCGGAGGGGGTGGAGCCAGCCGTGTGACAAAAATAGACCATTTTAGGGACGTATCAATTACTCGCCGTTCTAAACCCTGCGATCTCCGACCATGAAGGATCAACAGTAGTAGAAAGAGAGTATGGTACACGAGTGCTGAGGGACATGGAAAAAGTGAAAAGTCACAAAACAAATGTTCCCTTTGTGGTGTTTTTGCAGGTTTGCAGGTTTTCAGCTGACCTGGTATTGGAGGCTTGGTGATCTCAAACAGGACTGTCCCTGTCTCCATATCACGGATTTTAAATCTGGTGAAGTCGATCATGTGGACGTTTTCCTCTGGAGAACAAAGGTAGTCTGAAAAAAAAAGGAAAAAGGACTGCATTGACATACACTATAATGTAATGCGGAGTGTTGACCCCACACATACAGTATGTACTGTGTGCTTGTGCGACACAACCCTTGACATCCCACCTTTTAGTGAGTGGGCTTTTCTTTTTGTGTGGACATTTTGTCTGGTCCACAGAGGAGAAAATCTGGACTCCTTTGACAGCCATACTATGTGTGTGTGTATGTGTGTGTGAGATGCTACTTTGTCAACATGGGAGGAGGATTAAATGTAAGAGGCTTATTGTGTTTTACCATCACATGGACTGACCAGTGACACACACACACACACACACACACACACACACCTTGGAAAGTCTATGTTACCAGTCCAATGTTACGTAATACACTTGACCGTATAAATAATTAAACATGCAGCACTTAAAGACAAAACCATACAAAACACAAATATAACACACAAGGAAGCAACAGTGTGTATGCACCTGTATGTACACACACACACATTGCATGGTCTACTATTTGTGGGGGTTAAAGAGCAGATGGCCCACATAGGATTTTGCCACCTGCTTGCGGATATTTATAGAGGTTTTAATAAAGTAAAGCACACTATTCTGTAGCTATTTAGAGCTGGCTATTTAAAGCTAGCTATTTTGGCTAATACACTGGACTATGTGTGTTTGCATGCCACTACATTAGCAGCAATTGCAACATGTTCACTGAACCTATAATAGTGTAATAGCGTGCTATACTATATTATACTCATTGCAATTCAATGCCACTGTGTAGAAATGGCTTCAATAAATTTCCCTCGCAGCTCATTCATTCGGTTTCTGACGCTTATTGTGTTCAAGCTCGCGGGTGAGCTGGAGCCTATCCCAGCTGACTTTAGGCAAAAGGCGGGGTACACCCTGGACTGGTCGCCAGTCAATCACACGGAACATATGGACAAACAACACAGCTATAGACAATTTTGAGTTTCTAATTAACCAAATGCTGCTTAAAATATACCGAGTATTGTATTTCTTCCAATGCTGGCTGGCTGGCTATGAAAATATAAAATACATAATTATATAAATTATATATTTAATTATATAAAATAAATGTAATTACAGTTTCTTTATAATACTACCTTATGTTATGTTTTCTTTAGTGGGAAAAAAGGTGCCGTGTTTTTTAAAGTGCAGTCACGGCGTGTAATAGAGTGGAGGCCTCTACTTGAGGATATCAAATGAAATCCTTGTTAATGTACTGCAATAGCGTGCAAAGTAGTTAGAATCATTGTAATTTAGGTAAAGACCAAAACATGTGCAAATGTATTAAACTTCCAATCATCCATCCATTTTCTATGCCGCTTATCCTCACTAGGATGTATTAAACTTATTTGACTGAAATAAAACAGTGTAAGACCACTGAAATAGCATCAAACTGACAATGGACACTTAAAATATAATCAGTATTTATTTTATCCTCTTTTAATTATTTTTGCCGTTGTCATTTTAAATATTTTCTGTCTCCATTACGTCTTGATTCTTTTGTCTAAAATGCTGCTTTAAATAGAAGCGAGGTGCTAAAACATCTCATGCTCCATTCTGAGATTTCCTCATAAAGCTCCAAAAACCACAAAGGTTCTATTATTTTGCCCTCGAAAAACTTTGTAAGAGGGTTAAGAGAGGTCTTTTTTTGATGCAACGGCCTCTTGCACCACTTTTGGAGGGGGGCACGTGAGCAGCTTATCAGCGAAGAGACTCAGAGGTGTGCTTTCAGTGCCAGCAAGGCCTTCTTTGCTGGCCTAAACACTATCAGAAGCACTGACCTACATTTACAATTTACATTGTAGTATTTGTTCATGAAATTGTATTACTTTATTCATGACAGTATTATCTTCCTTTTGTAGTGTGTCTCTCTCTGTATGTTGGCTTTTTATGTCAAATCAGATTTCAGCTTCTATGTGTTGCCATGTCAATGTAATCTGTTCTGGGCCTTCAGAATCCGAATTGCTGGCCCATGTCACTTAAATACTATCAGCAATTGGGCTGCTTCTTTAACAAATCAGATTTCTGATTCGCTTCACAGCGCTGGCCTACAATAACGTCAGCATTTTCCCGTCCTCTGTTTTTTCAGACCAAAAGTGTTTGACAAGCCAAGTCACGCCCACAATGGCTGACTGAAGAGGAGAAGTTGACATCTCTGGTGAGTAGATGTCTTTTATTTATACCTTTTACGTTTTTGTCGTGCTTTTAGATAAATATTGATTCTGAACTGCTCCAGATGATGTTGTAGTGTAGCGGTTTGGCGTTGTCTGAACCCTTTATCACCGAGCCGTTCCTTTAACGCTCGTTACATTTGGCTGAGCACCAAATTTAAAAGCACTGCTGATCACCGGTGGAAGTGACATAATGCATGAAGTTACTAGAAGAAATGTAAGTCAGGTGTATCAATGATTATGTATTTGAAGATAAAGGATTAAGTAGGTGTCTTGCTTTATCAATAATGTCATTTTATTTTACGAGCGGCTGAATGTTACAGTTGGTAACGATGCTGGTGCTTGGTATGGGGGGAAAATGATTCAAATCCCAATTATGGTAAATTGCAATGAAGGACTATATTTATTATTGTCTTTTTTTTTTAACAATACTGGCCCCGACAGTGTCTGCTGAGAGAAATTCTAGTCGCCTGCCTAAGTCCCTGGTACCAAATGCACCGCCCGCCACTGAAGAGACTAGACTGTAAAGTCTTCTTCTGGGCTGTGTTACTTCTGCAGGATCACACAAGTCTCAACACTGGAGTTCATTGCATGATAACCTGAAGCATTTATAGAACAATGCATCTGTTAAAAATGTATTCACACAGAATGGTATCAGGCAAGTTGTATCAAGTTGTATCTCCAGCATCATGTTTGCCTCAGTGTTCTTAATTGGGGGCGCTAATCCAAATCATAAGCTTTTGCTGACTCTTCTATACTTAACACCGTGTGTAGAACACTGCAGGCCTCGTCCAGCCCCCATAATCCATTTGCATGTTTAGTCTCCTCATCATATCATTACATAATTACGCCTACATTTGATTATTATGATTTTTACCAACAAATTAATGTACAGTATAGCTAGTTCTGAAACCATAGTAGTAGTAGTAGTAGTAGTACTGTGCAAAAGTCCACCACTGATTTTATTGTTTTAATGAACTTTTTCAAAGCAATCATTTTGACACAATAAAAAGTAAAGGTCATACAGAATTAGCAGAATTACACTAAAAATACAAAATAGGTTCCCTGCAGCGTCCATCCTGCAGCTCATTTTTTTACATATTTGAAAATTATATCAATTATTAATTCGTTATTATACCATTAACTATATTTGCTTTGTCACCTATGACACAAAAGATAAGATGTAAATGTTTTCATCAAATATCCATATTCTATGCCCTACATATGATTGGTTTTAGCATATTTAATGTACAAAATGTATGAAAGTGGCCCCCCGCAGTGATACCCCTTGCCTAAGATGTTGGCGACCCACACATTTTACCGTAAAAAAACATTGTTCATAATTCCCTTGCCCTAATTCTGTAATGAGAAAACAAAAAACGGTGTTCAGGATGAAGAATGTACCCGCAGAGCAGCTCACTGTGCTGCCTCGCAGACATTTGGAGTTACGGTCTGCTCTTTTCTCACAGTCACTTGTGACAACAAAATTAGATGTGTGCTGTGTGGCGAGAAAAGGATTACAATGTAAAAGCTGACTGATAAATCAGTTTGTGTTGGGAGTGTGCAGGAGCATGGAAAAAGAGCACTGATATGCTTTCTCGGAAGGCAGTCATCTTGAAAAGTCCTCGAAATGGGTTGTCAAAATCCTTTTGTTTCAATAATTGTTATTCAGTGAACGATATACAGTGGTACCTTGGTTTTCGTTCAGTTTCGTTCCGAAGACTCCGAGGAGCTGCACATAGAGGGAGGGAGGCGGGGGGGTATCTTTGCCTAATCCTGCATACTAACAGATAAATACACAAACAAGAGCACACACCTCGATGTCTATACCTGCCATGCTTCCAGGGGAGCCACACCTGAGGGATGTCTGCTTTTAAAGAGATGAGCGGGATGCCCATATTATAAATAGTATGGCCAAGTGTTTATGTTTTTAGGGCCGCATGGTGGCCTAGTGGTTAGCATGTTGGCCACACAGTCAGGAGATCGGGAAGATCTGGGTTCGAATTTCCATTGGGCATCTCTTTGTGGAGTTTGCAAAAACCCCCCTGTGGGTTTCCTCCCACATTCCAAAAATACGCATGTTTGGTTAATTGGAGACTCTAAATTGTCCATGAATGTGAGTGTGAATGGTTGTTTGTCTATATGTGCCCTGCGATTGCGATTGCTGTGCGACTAGTCCAGGGCGTACCCTGTCTCTCGCCCAACGTCAGCTGGGATAGGCTCCAGCATACCGCAACCCTAGTGAGGATAAGCGGCATAGAAGATGGATGGGTTTATGTTTTTGGATCGTTTGAACGTTGCTGAGCACCATTTGAAGGTTCAGAATTTTGGATACCTGTACAACTTTTGTATTGAACCAGTCAGTGTGTATCCAGTGAAGTGGTCATTTGGTGTGTGTGTCCTATTGTACACAACAAACCGTTTTGCATAAAGGTGTAACTATGTAATGCTAAACTAACACAAAGAAAAAAGCGGTACTTGGTTTCCTTTAGCGTTGTCACCTAGCAACCCTGATGATATGTATGGCAGCTGAATTAGCTTTTTCCTTGCCTTCATCCACCTGGCTGCTCTGCTCAACGTGGTGTGCAGCAGCAAATCAAAGGCAATTCCGGGCTAGGGAGGCAGTGGCGCTATGTAAATGAGGTGTTTCACTTCAAGGAGTTGATGAAGGTGTTTACATGGAGACTTCTATGTACACTAGATGGCAGCTTTGATATCAATGTCAATATTTTCATAGTTTTTTTTAAACATTTTTTACAAAGCCAGCATTTTTCTCTGCAGACACTGTGAGGGCGAGATGGTATTGTTAATAAAAAATAAATAAATAAAGAAGGATTTCCATGGATATATATATCAAAGTTGTGATGTTTCATCTGTAAGTGCCTCCGCAGATTATATTCCTTTACAAAGTACAAAGTTACAAAGTAAACACATCGGTTTCCTCACTGCGTATTGTGGAGTGGCCCATGGCGGCAGATGGGTATGAGCAGGCATATGTTACGGACAACAAACACAGACGCATTTTATTGATGGCATTTTGAATGCACAGATATAACGTGACGAGATCCATTGTTGTGCCATTGAGCCACGGCCATCACCTCATGTTTCAGCATGATAATGCACGGCCCCACGTTGCAAAGATCTACACACAATTCTTGAAAGCTGAAACCATCCTAGTTCTTGCATGTATCTAAACTGCAGTAAGGCATCAATGTTTTTGGAAAAGCTCAAGACCCAACTCACACTCACTGGTTCTCTACTCTCACCACTTCACGGACAGGTGTTTCACCCTGGCTCACGCTCTCCCGCAAGCGAGACCACGTCCCACCCCATAGCACCCCCCACAGCCCCCATTTGTCCATTGAGCTGTATTGTAAATGTATTTTACGTATTTTACGTACATTTGTTAAAGTAAAAATCGCTGAATTTGCAGATTTCCTGGTCGAATACAGGGACGAAACCTCAGGTGAGGCCACCATGAGCGCGGTTTCACAGGTTAGTGACCAAACCCTGCCTACCGTCTGAGTGCACACTGAGTTGGCTTATGGGGCCTCCCAATTTGTCTGCATGTCGCCAATAATATGACGTTGCAGAAACATGCATTATACACCATGACATTTACAGCCTGTGTAATGTCAATGTAATTGTGACGTCATTATTCTTGCTAATCGGACAACAAAATACACAGAAATGTTGCCTCCTGAAGCGGTGGAGGCGTTCGTGAGCTGGAAAGTGCATGTCACTGACGTCCTTCCATAGAGGAAAAGCAAACATTTTTGTCTTTTTTTTTCTTTCTGCTAGCACTAGCTAGCAGCAAATCAAATGCATGCAACATATGTTTATGCTCTGCTGAATGAATGAATGAATTTGACTTCAATGAATTTGATTTGTGTTCATATTGCATTGAGTAAACATAATTACATTGAGAGGAAAAATAACCCATCCATTACTTGATTTGCGGAAACACACAGGATGTAACCAAAGGCACGCTCCTAAAGAGCAAGTGAGATGCCACATATAGCTCTTTAATCCCACAGATTAGCATAGAATTACAGACTTTCAGACGCAGGGATTGACTTCACATAACACATTCCCTTCTGTCGGACTTTCCTGTCATCATCATCTTCATCATCATCCGCTGAGTGCAGGTGTATGTTCATTTCACAACAATCCATAGTCTGGGGCAGCTGGTGACATTATCATGACGCTACCATTAAACGGTTCAGTGCACATTCAGTGCATTCACATTTAGAATAACATAGGGTGACCAAACGTCCTGTTTTCCCAGGACACATCCTGTTTTCACATCCTGTCCTGACCGTCCTGTTTTTTTTTTGTTTTTTTTTCAGAACGTGATGAAAATGTCCTGGTTTTCATTGTTTTTCATTAGGCCATTAAATTGGACTTTGAGAGGGCACATTTTTCCCAAAAATATTGGTTCCATCCCAACACTTAATAAGCATTTGACCTCTGATTTTCTGTGTTGTTCTGCATTAGGAGTCATTTTTGTGACGGTTCTTGAACTGTTTGTAATTTGGGTCTTTGTTTATAGATAGTATTTTGTAATATAACAATTTTCTGTTCATACAGAAGAAGCATACTTTAAATATATTGTAATTATGAGGCATATTTGAGTAAACTTCCAGTGTTATTTGAGTATGTCATTGCAAGCCGCTTTATCTCTCACTTGTAGGCACTAGGGCATACCGTTGGTATTCTTTCTTTTTTTCTTTGGATGGCTAAAATACTTTGTGGTTTTGTTGGTGACAGTCGTATATAAGGCTACCTGTACGTCTGCCTCCTGTAAGAAAAGTGTCATGTACCCTCAACATGGTAGCAGATAGGTACTGTGCATACTGCATGCAGTATTTCCTTTTCTCTATCCAGCAGCACTTATCAGATATACTCTGAAAAAGGGCAAGCAGAAAGCCTGTCTCTGTCCAAGAGAGATTTTACGCCATACTGGCAAAGAGGACCTTAAATAATGTAATATATTAACCTGCCCTTGACACAGTAAAACTGTAGCACTCTGCGATGAATTGTACAAAAAGACAATTAAATATTTCAACTCTAGTATTTTCCACTCGCATACCGTCCCTAGTGTTTCTCCCTCAGTCCCGAAGTGTTCCTTTTTTGTAGATGTCATGTCTCGGACTTGTATTAAAGCAATTAAATGGGTCCTATCCTGCTCATTTCAGGGGTTTTAAAATTATATTGGATCCCCGTGGGCTCCAATAAGTTTCCTTGAATAAAATACTACACAAATATACAAGTTGTGTACATGGCAAATCTGCATTCTTCTCCTCTTGACTGAAACAGTCAAATTGCTTCCCCAAGCATACCTACTCTCGCAACTTTGAGAAAAAGAGTTCTTGTTGAATGAGGCCAATTGTCTGTTTGGAAAAACATGATGTACATTGGAACCTAAGTCAGAAATGCAGAAAAACAACTGAGAGCCATAAAAAAAACTATGGTA
Organism: Dunckerocampus dactyliophorus; assembly: GCF_027744805.1. NCBI lineage: Eukaryota > Metazoa > Chordata > Actinopteri > Syngnathiformes > Syngnathidae > Dunckerocampus > Dunckerocampus dactyliophorus. Next base: position 23,671,070 of record NC_072830.1, read on the forward strand.
AAACTAGAAATGCACTCAGAGCGCAAGGTGGAAGGATTGTGGCATTGGTATTCTGCAAAACAGTGTAATAATCAACAATCTCTCTCAGTAATGAGAGAGGCATCAGTAATGTTCTGAGACATGACATTAGATTATATTACCTTTCACACTGCATGCAGACTGGCTACCGAGCCAGAGAGGCCAGCCGACATGCCATGGCTGAGATTGAATGAAAAAAAGCTTCTCCTCTCATTCCATGTGGAAGTGGTAGGGTTTTGGCTTTTTTTTCCTTCTTCCCCACTTCGTTTGAAACACTTTCTTAAGTTTAGAACAAGTAAATTGGAGAGGCTAACTAGTTAGCTCTGTAGCTTGCTTTTCTGTGGCCGTCTCTTATGTCCCTGCAGTGATCCCGTAGCCTTGCGCAATGTGATGTTAACAAAGAATAATAGGAGTGTAAAAGTGACTATAAGGGTGTAAATTCATGTCTACAGGGCTCTAATAATGTTAAAACCTGAATTTAAACCGCCATAAACTAAGAAAATATTCATCCATCCACTTTCTATGCCGCTTATCCTCATGAGTGTCGTGGGGGTATGCTGGAGCCTATCCCAGCTGAGTTCGGTGAGAGGCTGGGTACACCTTGGACTGGTTTCCAGCCAATCGCAGACAAAAATATTCATTTTATTAATATTGTATACTACTTTGCGGAAATTCACTTATCGCGGCCGGGTCCGGAGCCAATTCACCGTGCTAAAGGAGCAACACCTGTAATAAGACCCAGCGCGTTTTCCAGCACGTCTGTGCCACAACTGCATCTCTCCAGAGGAAAAGCTGACTTGTTTGGTTGAAGTTGTGGTGGCACCTGTTCGTTTGCAGACCAGTGTTTCCCAGCCTTGTTTGTCTTGTGTACCACCAGAGCCTTTTTGCCACACCATGAGTACTCCCTCACTCATACGTGGTGATAATTCTCCAAAAGTAGAATGTAACACAACTGTTATTGTCTCCCTGGGGAAACTAAGTGTAGCTCACATGTTCCATTTTATTGTCTTTATTGGCTTAATATGAAATGACTGAGAATATTTACTTATCATCTTGGAAATTAAATGTTTCCACACCCCCCCTGCAATTTTCTCACGTACCACTAGGGGTACACGTACCCTTAATTGGCAATAATTGTTCTAGTGCCTAAATATAACTCTAAATATAAAACCATCTTAAATTAAAGCCTTATATTCAGACCAATACCGGCCAGCAGCCACACTGCTCTTTACTCATCTGTGATTCAGCCTGTTTACATCACTTCCTAAGAGATTTATTATTTTTCTTTATTTATTTTTCTTTATTATTTTTTTACTGCACAAGGTGGAGCAGGAACAATGACATTGATTATAAAACATGGGTGTCATTTTGTATGAGGAGGACATCTGCAGTAGAGTGCGTGGGACTATACCAACTTTGGAGAGGGGCGAACGGCCATACAGTGTATAGGGTCCGATAATTTCCACGTTAACGTAATTGTGAAATTGGCGAATAAAACAGAATCTACTGTTAAAGATTGTGGAGTCTGATACCACAGTTGTGGGAAAACACCCTACGGTACCCCTTCTCAAACAGCGGAACCACCACCCCAATCTGCCAATCTGCCCCAATCTGCCAAACCAAGACTATGTCTGAACTATGTCACAACTTCTCATCAGCTCAGGCTCCTTCCCCACCTGAGAGGTGATATTCCACGTGCACAGAGCCAGCTTCTGCGGTTGAGGATTGGACCGCCAAGGTCCCTGCTTTTAGCTACCACCCTTCTCACACTGCACATGATGTCTTTGGCCCCTCCTATGAGTGGTGAGAGCAAATGGAGGGGGAACCCACCTTGCCTCTCTGGGCTGGGGCCCATAGGTGCAGGCCCGCCCACCGGGCGCTCGCCATTGTGCCCCACCACCAGGCCTGGCTCCAGAGTGGGGCCCACAACCAGGCAAGGGAAAACTCTATCCTAAATTGTCAGTCATCATTGGAACCTTCTGAAATACTCTTTGTCAGGTCCCTCCTCTATGATCTGTTTGTTTTCGGTGAGTCCACCAGGGATATAAAATTTAGCTCCTTGGATCATTATTTCGGACAAGCAAACTCCTCCACTGGATAAATTGATACCTCAAAAAGGAGGACCAACATCCCTAAAGAGTAAAAGAGACATTCATTCTGACAAGTTGTGAAAACTATCCTGACCAGTACAGTATAACATTTACTGGGTATTATTTTTGCAATAAAGCAATTCCTACATTTTGACAGTGGAATCATTAAGTACCTGTGGTGTGTCATGTCCGTGGTGTTTCAGACCTCCTGACGTAATCCAGATTACATGTTAGTGATGACTAGAGATTACTGCACCATCATGACTGATTTAGGTATTAACTCACTGATACCGCCCTGATAAACCTTTTCCACTGAGCAGATGAGGTATCCCAGGTCAGGTGGAACAGCGTTTTGGAGAATTCATGAGCATTTCAAAAAAATAAAGTACAAAATAAGTAAAAAAGCCAATAACCAAGGAATAGACTTGTAAAGTCACTTATAATGGTCTTGGATTGCAATTTGAATATTATAGGCCATCACATAGCTGTTTTAGTCATTTTATTAATCAATTATTATTTTACAATGAATATTATTAGTTGCAGTGATATTTCTGTAAGTACTACATCATTAATTATATGACTAACGTCAGCACAAACATTAGAGGGTGTCTGTTTCAAATCTAATTATCCAAACAGACCAATGTAAATTGCAATACAATAATTTTATGGGGTAACATCTTTGATTGTCACTGCCGTGATAATAATAGGAAAAATGGCATTGCCCTCTGGTGGACATGTGTGTTACTGGACAATTGCTTTCATTTCCAGTGTTGTCAATTATGTTGGTGGGACAATCCACATTAAAATACATAGGTAAAGCTATAAAATACCACTATAAATCAGCATGTAAAATTAATGTAATAAAAATAAATACATGACAAGGTTGTCGGAAGTTTTTGGATGACCTCTAATACGTACTTCGCTGACACTCATATAAAATATTATATTATCAATTTCAAGTTTTTGCCTCCTGTTCCATTTGCCTTAAATAACTTCTCAATTCATGCATAAAAACCTTCATCAAATCATCTTCTCGTCTATGTACCTGTTACAGTGTCTTTAGGTGAGGATGCATGTGAGTGTCCATGCACAATTGGACACAAGTAAAGTCACATTGTTTCCGCCAATCTAATAGAGAACTCATATGTACAATATGCTATTTGTCCTATTGGTTGCCTCTGTATCCTTGTGCAGGATACTGAAAGTGCAGAGTTTTGGTGTCATGGTGCATGCCTTAATTCATAATTGAATGCAAATGTTGCAGGATAAATACACAAGGAATATCAGTCACAGATGGTCACCGCTGATCTTCAGCAGCACGTCCCATGTTGCCAATTACACATGCAAGGTTAGAACAGACTATACTTACTGTTGGTGATCTTTTGTAAGCCAAGCACATCCTCGGGTGTGATGACGCTGTTTCTGCGCAGTTCTTCCTCGGTGGTAACAGGGATGCCCATGTCTGATGAGTTGCAGCCTTGCTGCACTTTCATGTCCGGTGAGGAGCACTTGTGCGTGAAGCAGCCTGGCGGGAAAGAAGAGCTTTTTGACAGCAGCTGTGTAGAGCTGTGCGATGCTCTCAGCGTCGTCGTGGCCGGAGGAGGCGATTTGCTTGCGTCGAAGGCTGCCTTAATACAACACCACCACCACCGTGCAGAGAGCAGGCTCAGTGCCCCGGTCCAAAATAGCCCATTCTCCGCGCCTCGCACCTCCCCTTCTCCTCTCGATCCGGTAAAAGATCAAAATCAGCCCTTAGCTCCCTCCCTCCTTTACTCGCTCGAGGCTCATCGGCTCTCTCACAGGCTATTTAATCCAAATCCTGCAGCTTTAAGCGTGCACTGTGCACGTCTGACAGTCTGCACTCGTCTCATCAACACTGTGACCATTTTACACACTGCCTCTCTCTCTGTCTCTCCTCAGGTAAACATGTCTATAATACTATATCTGACATACACGCACTCTGCAGGGGCAGTGCACCATTAAATCCAGTAGATGGTGCTATTCAGCTTTTTTTTCCCAATATACCGTATACAGCACGGGTATTTAATACCGAGTAATTTCATCAACTAGTAATACATTATCAAGCAAAAGTCTTTATGTAATTTTCTGCAGCAGTTATTATACATTTAAATCAAACCTTGTAGAGCCGTGGTGCACGGGCCAAAGAAGAAGCCATTACATTTTAGCGAGGATCTGGATAAAGGTGATTTGACATCATTAACCCAGAATTACACAATTTACAAAAAGATATTCGGCTTAAGGGTGACATTTCAGAATGAACCTAAAATGCACTCCCGCATTGTCGTTCAAATGTTGCGGCTTCACTCAATTACGGGTTTTCAAACATATATTATGCTTACGGTATATATGCATATACAGTATATGCACATTTAAGCAAATTGTATGTATATTTTTAAACATAATAATGGCTAAATGGACACAAATACAATGCTAGGCCATTAAGAGGATGATTCATATTTTGTTATTCACTAGGTGTCAGTAATTGTTCAGTGAGACAAGCACTAGACTTGATGGCCACAACAACAGGCTTTTATTGCAGGTTTAAATGCTCTCACAATAGGCATGGTAATAATAACATACCGTCATTTATGGTGTATAAGCCGCTACTTTTTTCTTAAACTTTGAACCCTGCGGCTTATAGAGCGGTGCGGCTAATTTATGGCTAAGTTCTTGTGACAGCTCCTTTACTTCAGAACTCCTACAAATTTGTTTAAATACTGTGCCGCTTGTGAGTCAGTGAGGAAACAGCAGCTCTTTCTTTGGCAGGAGCCAATCACGAGCTATCAGTGCACTTACAACGAGTTTGTCAACCCATTGGAAAAAATATAACAATGCAACAGTCTGACCCATAGTGTTGTCTTACTAAGAGCACAAAACTCGTCACACAGCAACTTAACACTCCAAAGGTATACCTGATAAATATGCAAACATGTACCAATACATGAAATGAAAAAAAACAACATGTGGAATTGTGAATTGTTACATGAATGTATTCCATCCATCCATTCTATGCTGCTTATCCTCACTAGGGTCGTGCAGGTATGTTGGAGCCTATTACAGCTGACTTACATATATATATAACTATAAATAAATTAAACCATAACCATACCTCCAGTGCTCATGTTTGCTTTTCCGGGGACGGTGCCCCATTCCCACATTGCAATCAGGCCTACTTCAGCCACGCTGGACTGTTCCCTGCCAAAGCTTCCTGTTGCTTCAAATGTTTGCTTTAGCTCCAGTATCGCTTGTGCCTCATTTTCCTGTTCCCTACTTTCTTCCTAGTAGTGAATATTTTATGTTTTTGCTCTTTGATCTTCTGTCAAGTGTATTTTATATCTTTATTTTTAAGGCTACCCTCAAAATAAAATTCTATAAAGCTCCCCTGTAGGTGCCTGTTGTCCATCATTGCAAAACAAAGGCTGACACGAAAATACAAAAAACAAAAAACTTTCTCTGGATCTTGCAATACTTTCTCGAAATATCTCGCAATAGTTCCCTCGGCATTTTGCTTTTTTTTCTCCCCATGTTATTTTTTTTCATACCATGTTTTTTCTATGTCTTCGGCCTCTCTTAGTTTGTACTTTGTTTCCTCTTGTGTGTTTTGCCCTTTTGTTGCTGTCATTTTTTTCAAGGATTCTTGCTAGTGAGTTTTTCCACACCTGTGTGCTTCTTTCATTTAACAAATTGTTAAACAACACTTTGCCGGAGTCTCTGCTTTGGGGTCCACAGTTTTGGTCATACCATACCAAACCAAACCAAACCAAGCAATACAGTAAAGTTTTCACCAGTTTGATAACAGAAACTATGTTTGTAAAACTGATAAAAAAAAAAATATTTTTCCAGAGTGGACACTGGACAATTTCATTCTAGATCTCCTTATGATTTTCTGTTAGCGGCAATGGAGGACGCCTTGCCTTCAATTTAATTAAGCTATTAAAACATTATTACCTAATGTGTGACCGTGATTAAGGAAATTTTGAACAAGAATTCATAAGGGTGAAGGTTTCACTTACATAGTGAATGCAATGATAAGTAAACAAATAATTGCATTTTGCAAGAGAATCACATAACAAGAAATAAGAAAAAAAACTGTACTTTTTAAAATGTGTATTTATTTCCATTGGAAAGTTTCCAGATGCCAGCATCCCTGAGAAGGTGTAAATGTAAATCTTCTTGACGGGCCCATGGATGAGCTCGAGTGGACCAGCCAAAAGATGATCATGTCTGCGTAAAGTACAATCCTGCACGTCCACTTTTCCTCTTGTTCAATGATAAAAATGTCATTGGAGCAGAGGTCCTGTGTGGATTTCGTGAGACGATACCTACTGCAAGGCCGCATGTGCAGTGGTGATAATAAATGGTACGTTATTCTAAGGGAGACCGCTGTGATGTGTAAGCTGATTGGCATCACTGTAACTGGAACACAGAGGTGTGAGTAAATGCAATAAAAGGGTTGAAATAGCACCTAAACATATTTTCAACACAAACGGCTAACTATGAAGAAAACATGATCTTTTGTGGATGAGGTCTGGAGACAGTGAGCATTCGCCACCTACTATTTTTTACCAATAGTACAGCTACTCTGGAAGTGAGTGAACTTCTCACACATACCCCCAAATTGTGCTGACAAAATCAGTAACAATATTCAGAAGCAATCTGCTTGTGCAGGAAAGTGGTCACAAATTTGAAAGGCCCTGCAGTTGATAAGCGTGACCTTTTTGCCAACGGAGGCCTGTCCGAGTCTATGCGCTCATCTCGAAGCAGCCTCTGCGGTGCGTCTGCATGTCTTTCACCCTGCGGATGGACTGGATCTGAGGGTGGTGGGCTCCCCACTCATTCCAGTGCTTGTAAGAGCCCATTTCCAATATATACTGGTAACCACGGTAGCCAGGGTACTGGTAGGCCACCCACCTATGAAGAAGACGCATGTGTTACTCACTCAACGGCCATAACATGACGTACACCCGTACATCTGAACAATGTTTATTTCAAGGAAAGTCGAGAAAATGAGATCAAATACATCAAATTACAAGACAATTTCATAACAGTTGTTATTGTTCGTGTAGACTGCAATGCATCACTCTGAGAGGTGTTTTGACACACTTATGGATGTAAATGAAACACCGACACTTTACTTATTTACCAATATAAAACTGACAGACAGGTCATCTAGACAGGAGTTTTATGCAGTCAATAATTCAAATCCTAACACCACTATTATTTTCCAGTAATGGGTAATCTATTTCATTTCAAATATGACGACGGCGTTACCGTTACCGACTGTGAAATGTGACCCATTATTATGCACTGATAGGTATATGGGTGGTATGGATGTTGCTTGAGTCACCATTGTTCATTGTTACTACTATTACACTACTGCCCCCCTGCGTTTTGGTAGAGAATTGCAAGTGTAACGGATGCCAGCCTGTGAGGCTGTGCAAGTGTACGTTGGTAAACCTCACTCCCTTTGCCTTGAGAGCTGTGCTGAACATGCGAACAGGTTGGGCTTTTGGCCGTGTGGTCAGCGCTCTCGTCTCCCATTGCGAAGGTCATGAGTTCGAGCCCCAATGCGGCCAGCATGAAGCAGGGCGGGTTACACAAATAGTGAACCGTCAATCCTAATCTTATTAAACAACGATCTCACACCACTACAAAGTAAATAAGTAACGTAATAATTACTTTCACGGGTAAGTACTTACATTTATGAAATAGTAATTCCATTACTAATTAAATTAGATTTTAGGAAAGTAACTAGTAAGAATAACTAATTACTTTTTGAAAAGTAATTTTCCCAACACTGCTAATTTTAAGATAATGCTAATCAATGAAGATCAGCTAAGAAAGATGATATTCTATTTATTGTAATCTATCAGTTGTTGTTTTGCTGACTGAATACACGATTTTAAAAGTTATTTCATATTTTAAATAATTTTTCCCCAAAAATGGGAAAAAGAAGCATGGCCTTATAGTTGGGTCAATGCCGTAAATATTCAACAGTACACTTTTGTAGTCCTAATAAAGGGTCTGGACTGTGTAATGTATATGAAACAATTTCTTCATCTTCATACTGAATGTCATTTTCACATACAGTAGTTGGACACAGCTCAAAATGAAAATACTTACATTCCACCCGTGACCTGAATGCTAGCGACGCGGTCCTGGAAGCCATAAGACCAAAGGCTTGGAATATCCTCATCACACACCTCCATCTTGCGACCCTCAAAGTTTGTGCACTCGTACAGGCAAATTTTGTGGTCCTGGGGGTCCTAAAACACACACACAACACTCCATGGTTTACTGCTTGTCTTACTTCATGTAACATGTAACAAAAATTCATTCATTTTCAATCACTTATCACCTGATTCAATCACCTGACTGTGTGTACACCTTGGACTGGCCACCAGCCAATCACAGGGCACAATTAGGCAAACAGCCATTCACACTCACAGTAACACCTATGGACAATTTAGAGTCATCCACCTCAACCGAAGATGCATGTTTTTGGAACGTGGGAGGAATCCGGAGAAAACCTACACAAGCAAGGGGATAACGTGCAAATTCCACGCATAGATTTGAATCCAGACCCACATGCTCAGCCAAGCTGAGTCGCGATATATGTGTCTTAAATGTATCATATCGTTGGCAGTGTCTGGAGATGCACATGCCGAGTAGATACCTGTAGTATACAAAGTATGTACTTCTACTGAACTTACCATTTTGACTGGCCTGACTGACATGAGGCGGTCACACCTATAGCTGTTGGACCAGGTGTCCCAACGGGGGTACTCTCCTTTCTCCAGGATGAACATCTCACCATTCAGGTTTTGCTGCTCAAAACCCACCCAACTGCATGGAGACATACAGTACAACACATGTATGACATCTGTTTTTACCACAGGAGCCTGTACTTCAGGATTAATCAACAAAATTGTTCTGCCATCCACAGTTTCAGAAAGCCCACTGGCATAGATCGTCTAGCAGTTGAGCCATTAGTCCAACAATCAAACAAGAAACTAAAAAAAAACAAGAAAACTTAACTTTGTTTTGAAACATGTATATATCTACATGAGTTGTTTAAAAAAATTAAACATACAACATCAGAGGGGCCGTTGAATCCTTTTATTTTTCAGTATGCAACCTTCAGTGGCAAAAGTTTGGACACCCTGCAATGGTCTAAGATCGACTATATGAGAGGAGCGTTTCATTTGAGTAAGCAGTGCGCTACTTTTGCTCACAAAAATGCAGAGGAGTGATTGTCCCACTCAGGAAAATAGATGTCTATTAAACAGAGGAGTCAAAAGATTGTCCGAATAAAAGGCACGACTACATTTTTTTAACCAAAAAATATAACAACATCCCCCCCTAGCTAGCATGTGGTACCAATAGTGGTTTAAAAGAACAGATTGAACAAATAAATGTCTATATTTGCAAGTTAAACTTTATATAAATTGGCGGAAATTGTTGTTCAGACTGAACAAGATGACTGATCGATCAGTCATGGCTGGCTTCATACTCACGCGTCCACAAACACAAAAGCAGTCTCAGAGAGGCGATGAACAATTTGCAGTCATGATGTTGTAGCTAATGGTAGCTAACGTTAGTAGCTAAACTTAGCCAAATCATTTTCACTAGCTGACAATAAAAACATAACTAGTGTTACGTCGGGCATAGCTTTCAGCCTCAACGTAGGAAGAAGATGGGAAGTACAAACTCGAGGCAGCCCTTCTCTGTGACATACGGGAGCTTTAAGAGTTTCTGCAAAAGAATTCATTCAGAATGATTGTTTGTAGGATTTGTTAAAAAAAAAAAAAGGAAACGTAAACAGAAGTCTCTATGTTATCTGTGGGCTGGTGTTTGTTCGTGGAACGCCAGTTGCTATCCTATCTGACAGCAGTTGTCATGACTTACGGTCCATTCTCTACCCGGATGGAGCCGATTCTCTCGAAACCCTTCTCGCACAGGTTATGGCACTCTCCAAACAGGTCCAGTCTACGGCCCTGGAAGTTCTCAAATTCAAAGAGGTATATCTGTTGAGAAGAACAAGCACACAAGTGATTTATTTAGGAATATTTTAGTTGCACTCTGACCTCATCTGTGTGACTTTTAGTACCTTGTGACTGCGCAGGCCCATGGCAGAGTGGCTGCCAATGCTGCCTTGAGCACCTGAGTGAGACATGATCGGATCTACAGAGAAGTAGGAAGAAACACACACATTTACAAGCTACGAGAGTATTCTGGGTACACTTTTCCTTGAAAAAACATGGAAAGCTTTTTGTTTTAACGTAATTTCCAGTTAAATCAACATTACGATCTAATCTCGGTTCAATCTTAATGGACTTCTCCGTCAATTTCCAGTTATACCCTCTTGAATTTGTCCTGCCAGAGAAAAACCTATTTGCCAAAATATCCCCAGTGTAATAAATCACACCCTGCGACACCACATGCCAATCTTCCATCTGCTCACTCAAGGCTGATGAGAAGAAACACACGGGAAAAACAGCGCTTTCATCCTTCTCGCTATTTTCTGCAGGTTCCACAGTGAAAACTTACTGTTACACAAGCAGGCAGAAATGGCTCGACCTATGGAGAAAGTGATGGGCACTGTGTGAGCGAGTGGGGATATATATATACATTTACATCCACTGCTACTGAGTAGAGAGGGAGGATGCTCCCTCCTCATTGGCCGCACGCTGTTTGGAGCATGCAACCAGGGGTCAAAGGTCACAATGCTTATCTGTGGCGGACAAATCGTGCTGACTTGGCGGACTGTTTTGTTGTGCAGCCCTATTGTTGGAAGGCCGGACATTCACTGTCATCAGCATTAAGTTAAACATACTCTCACACACACACACACACAGTCTTTTTACTACTTTAATCTCTTGGTTTTATCTCCAGTTTTGTACTGTATTCTCTTCAGATTTTTGGTGAAGCTGGTTCATGGAGGCTCAGGAACAGACAGGTTGTGCCATTATGATCCTGGGGGGTGAATACTCTAAGTCAGGGGTGAAAAATCAACGGATGCGGGGGCCACTTTTACATTTTTGAAACCAACCCATGCAGATATGCATACACATTTTTTATATTTAAAGAAAAAAACAGCCCGCATCTCAGCTTGATTGTTTTTTTTCTTCTTTTCTTCTTCTTCTTCTTCTTCTTTTTTTTTTTTTTTTTTACAAATAGTTAAACTTCTTCTCGTACATTTTATCTTGGATAATATTCTGACTTAATTCTCATAATATTACAATATTCTATTATAATAATGCTGACTTTATTATTGGAATATTATAACTTTGATCCAAAAATTGCAGCTTTTAGCTTTGGTTTGTTTGTTTCTCATAATATTACAACATTTTTTAAAAATTATATATTTTAGTCTTTAATATTTCAACTTTAGGATATTTTTTCTCTTGATATTATGACTTTATTCTACGAATAGTTTGTCTTTATTCTTGTAAAAATTACTGCTCTTTTTTTTCCATTTTTTGTTGTCTTTTAAATTTCCTTGTTTAATTTTATTTTAAAATGTGCTGAAGGCTGATTAAAAAAACAGCCGCTAGCCATGAATAGCCGCAGGCCGCACTTGGGACACCCTTGCGGTAAATGCTGTAAGCAGGCAATAATTGATTTTTAAAACTCATTATACTGTATGTAACAACTTAATTTTTGTCTTTAAATGCAGCTACTTCAATTTTGTGGTGTTAATAAAACCTACATGAGGAGGTAGCCTATAGCCGCAGCTGTTAATGCCAATGTCATTGATCCAGCACTAATTAAAGACCCTAGCTCCTCGGTTCCCAAAGTGGGGTACCAATTGTAATAAAGGCCGCGTGAATGGAAATGAAAAACAATTAGTGGCTAACGTTCACAATTACGAGTGCGCCTGAACGCCTCACGGCGCAAGGAGAACGGAGCAGAGAGGAGACAGAGCATGAAGTTGGTCATTGCTCTGTACGCATTATATGAGCAAATAACTAAGCTTGATGATTATTTTGTGCATTAAGAGTGTTTAATCTTGAAGATTTTATTTATGTTGGTGTTCCAATCTCTGCACAGCGCAGCGGTGCAAACCTGCCACAGTGAGTAAATGAGGCTTTATCGTTGGTTGTATGTATTCTTGTACTCTGGATACTGCTTCATCATGACTGGTAAACTTTCCCCTTTAGAGTCAGATGACAAACCATAGGCATCGTGGGTGAAGAAAAAAAGTGAAGCTTAAATTCAACCCATTCATACGGAAGGATGCCAACATCAGGCTGGAAGGATCACTTGTCTATTTAGTGCTCATGTGAAACTTGATCAAGATGTGACCGTGCAAAATGCACATTTTTGACCTGGAATTACTACAAAATTAATTAAAGAAGTGATAATGTTTAATATTTCAAGTTAATTAGGATAAAAAGGTCTATGCTTTTTAAGTGAGCAGGAGAAGTGGGTACATGGCTTCAGGTGAAATGTGTGAAGAGGTACGCCACTGTAAAAAGCTCGGGAACCACTGCGGTAGCTGTTATTTAGTCTGTATCTGCACCTATTTTTAGATCCTTGCCAAAATGTTGTAAGTTTTCCCCCTATGTGTATGTATTTATTTGTACATATTTAAGTGTACCTATTGTACTATTTTATGTTTATTATGTATATCAAAAAAAACCTAAAAAAGGATCGTTAAAACAGTAAAGCCAGTGGTGACCTAAGTCTTCATGTTGAATACATCATATGTTGCACATAAAATGTACTTGTACATATAAACTATTTACAATGAACACAATACACATGAATGTATTAGTCAAAAGTATTGAGACACTTTCTCATGTTTTGTCATGAGAAAACAGGTTCAAACTTTTGACTGATAGTTCATTTAGAAATGGGGTGCTCATGTGCAGTGTGTATAAAAACATTTTATCATTAGAAGAAGTTATACAATTTGTCCTGTTTTAATATTTTAGGCTTAATAAAAGGGATATGCTCCATGAGAAAAGTACAAATGTATGCATGAGTGATTTGTCACATAGAGTCAGATGACAAGGTCAGTTGTCAGCTGTGTAAATGGTCGTGTGTTGGTAAGTGGCTTTCTTTGTGTGCATTCCATGCACTGTCCATCGAAGTGTATGCATGTGCATGACGGAGCATGTGTGCAAACAGACATGACAAAGGTGAACGGACCCGAGATGGAGTAGACTCAGTAAGACTCAGTAAGTATACCTCCTTGCAAGACCATTTAAGCTTGTTTGTGAGTTTAGAGAAACACACGAGATCTTGAACGGGAGACGTTTTCTAAATGTTTTTAAATGACATGTTTTTACATTTTAACCCCCAAGAACATGCACCGCTGTGGTCGAATCAAATTCTGGCCGATGCGGTGTTTGCGCTGCTGTTCTTTTGCAACTTATCTGCTTATCTGCACTGGGCATGCTGCCCTTCATCTAGTTCCACTGTGGCAAATAAAAACCCAGCAGCTCACCGTTCAACAATGGTGTCAGCAGCAATGTGCTGACGGTGGTCCAGGCCCATAGGCACTGATACTTTTCAGCACCGCCATGTATAAATAGACCTGTTTGCTCTGGGGCCAGGACGTGGTTTTTGTGTAGCCCCCCACTGTGAACACCGTCATTCTTTGGGGCCTGGTCAGGTAAGCCCTGCATGTCAGTGCATTCAGACTATAGAAGAGCATTGTTGCTTTACATTTGTGTGTTCTTGTCTTTGTTGTTTCTGCTGAGTCACATACATGTACCGTATGAGTGAGGTCAGACATGCAACACACATCGGCTAAAGCATTGTTGCTACGTAGCAGCAGCATGAAGAACTGTGCCACTCATTCTCGTGTTTTACAGCATAGCTAAATAAGGTAACCAAAATATCACAAAGACCTTTTAGTATGTGCAGTGCATTTTTATACCACTACAATGACCATAATACATACAAACACAATACATACATAAAGGCTGAATGTTGATGCAATTCTTGTATTGGATGTAATTATATTAGCATTACTATTTCAAATGTTACAACGCCGTTACCAGTAAAATGTGGCGCGTTATTATGCACTGATATCTACAGTATAGAAACGATCTGGATGATGCTTCAGTCGGCATTGTTCACTACTACTACACAGTAGGGATGATTCAATCAGAGTTTTATGCTGCCGATTCCAGTTTCACATGGCAGATATGTTTGTTTTGGGTTTGGCATTCCTGTACAGTGTGAAGGAAAGTGGGAAGGGTACCCTGCCTGAGACGTTAAAGCAAGTCACTACACTGCACACAGGGATCGATACAAGCTGCAGGCTGCAATAGTACGAGCCAGAGGTGATCGGCTTTTGTGACTGACGTTGAAAAGCATTTAGCGGCAAATGCAGATTACGTGCTTTTCCGCAGAAATCGATTGATCAAGCATCCCTACTTCACAGGAAGTTCTAGTCAACAAACATTATGGTTGCTCACGCTCAGAAAAACACTGCCCACAGTGTCATGAGCTCAGCCTAACTCCAATTCCATGGAACATATATACCAATATTCCTTCCTTTCTCTGCTCTGAAGATAAATCCCTACCACGAGACGCGATAGCATGGATCTGAATAATCCCAACCTACTGGGACCATGGAAGGTGAGTCATACTTGCCTACAGTACATTCATGAATGATTTATAACCACAGTTGAATCTTTTCTTTATGATTTTTATGCCGGGCCTGATGATGTCAACGTTGTGTGTATCTGTACATCCATCAGTGTGTGTGTTTGCCATGTGCATACTACAAGTATGTTCTCCCCTAGATCACAGTTTATGACCAGGAAAACTTCCAGGGGAAGCGGATGGAGTTTACCTCCTCCTGCCACAATATTATGGAGTCCAGCATGGACAACATTCGCTCCCTGAAGGTGGAATGTGGAGCGTAAGTCAAGAGTAATAAATATCCATCCACCCATTTTCTATACCACTCTCATTAGGGTCACAGATGAGCTGGAGCCTATCACAGCTGACTTTGGGTCACCCGTCAATCACAAGGTGCATATAGACAACCATTCACACTCAATATCAGCTGGGATAGGATTCAGCTGCCCTCCTAAATTGGATAAGCGCCATGGCTAGAGAGGGCGTAAAATAGACTGGTTTTCTGGAAGCAATGCTCCACGGTTTTTCAACAAGCATCTTTCTGACATACAGTATAAGGATGCACTTTTGTCTCGTAATATCTATGCATTGCATGTGGGGAGCAGTTGGACAGGATATGAGCACTCCAGCTTCTGTGGACAGCAATTTGTGTTGGAGAGAGGAGAATATCCTCATTGGGAATCATGGAGCGGCAGCAACGCCTACCACACTGAGAGGATGATGTCCTTCCGCCCCATCTGCTCTGCTGTGAGTCTTTCTTACAGCTGATTCAAAGATTAAACAGCTGAATCACTTGTCATTAGAGCCGAGTGAACCGCTAAGTGAACCATACATGTGTCTATAGAACCACAAGGATTCTAAGATGGTGGTGTATGAGAAAGAGAACTTCATGGGGCGCCAGTGGGAGATAAGCGATGACTACCCATCACTGCAGGCTATGGGCTGGGGAACAAACGAGATTGGATCCATGCAGGTTCAGAGTGGCGCGTAAGTTCCTTTTTAAAATGTTGATGTAGGGCTACCTATCAAACACCAGTTACCTCATCATCTTTACGCATCTCTTCTTGTTCTTCCAGATGGGTGTGCTACCAGTTCCCTGGTTATCGTGGTTACCAATACATCATGGAGTGTGATCGGCATGGTGGCGAGTACAAACATTACCGAGAATGGGGCTCCCATGCTCAGTCGTTTCAGGTGCAGTCGCTGCGTCGCATCCAGCAATGAGACCTCACATCTCCTCTTCTTTAAAAGTCTTCCTCCTCTTCCTCCCTCCTCTATAATCATTCCAGCACTTCCCCGGTGCTTCACTTCCAAGATGTCTACTGCGATTCTGATTTGTTGTGTTGCGAGATGGAAATAAAAAGATAAGATTGAATGGAATTAGAGTGTGAGAGAGAACGGGAGCAGCAGTGGATAGAGTCTGATGACCCACTGAGAGAGATAAATGAAGGTGTCTTGAGATGTCTGTCAAGTTATGATAGCAAGAAAATGGACAACTCGAAATAAAGAGTATAAGAGTCTGCTGCTAATAGTCACTGTGCATGTTTGACATGTGTATTTGAGTCCAGTGTTCATTCTCACACACATTCGCTACACCTGCAAAATATAATGCAAACCAACGCAAGACTCTGACTTTAAATGTGCATCATACTAAAGCGCTATTTCTAACATTTCTCCACTGCCTTGGTGCTAAATATGGTAACCTCATCATTAAAACACATTTAAGTGTGTTGCAGTGACGTTTTATGTGACCACAACGATTGACATATTAGTTAATACTAGTTGATTAGATAATATTTGTGTATTTGTATATAGAGTGTGTAAGTTAAGCGTACAAGTGCAACACAGGGGCCATTTGCAGCCTGCAGTTCTTTTTTTATTGCCTAGCAGCATATAGTAGAAATAAAAGTAAACCAAAAAGAAAAATAAGGAAAAAATACAGCAAAAAAAAATGTTTTTCCTTGATGCATATTTATGATTCATTTTTATTATTTTTATTATGATTTTTATTAAACATGCTAAAACCACTCCAGTGTAGGTCAAGATATAATAAGCTGTTATCTCTTTCAATCATTATTGTCGTTGGTGTAATATCTTGTTGTTTTTTTTTTAGCAATTATTTTATTTTTATTATTCACTTTTCAATTTTTTATTAAACATGCTAAAACCACTCCAGTGTAGGTCAGGATATGACAAGCTGTTTTCTCTTTCAATCATTATTTTCGTTAGTGTAATATCTTGTTCAAACATTCAATATTTAAATGTTTTCTCTTGTCAACGTGGTCCTAATCGTCCTTCATAATGTTTCATGTTGAATTTTAAGAATAGAATATTCCCTGAGGGCCAATAACAATCGAGCGGAGAGCTTCAAATGGCCCCACACTTTGGACACCACTGGTACATTTTATTGAGTAGGTTTTTGTGAGATACTGTTTGATTCACAAAAAGTTACTTCAACAAATATCAATATTTTTCAACAAATAACAATGCCCTGGAACCTGTTGACTTAACTATCAAGTAAAGTCAATGTTGAATTGTCTTGCTCACTCTGCCTCTGCCATGCAAGTAAATAAATACAAATAAATACATTCCCAGGGTTAATGGGTTGTGTATGTTTTAAAGTCAAGCGCAAAGCTAAAAACAAATCATCTCTGGTCTACCTTAAAAAAAAGGCTTCCTGAAATGTGAAGCCCTGCCTCCTTTGCGTTAAACGGAAGTAGACTGTAGGGCGGCCAGAGAAGCTGACGACGAAAACACATCTTCTGTATCCGAGCCAGACATAACATTTACTTTTTCTCCGTAATACCCGAATGGTGTAGCGGTAGAAACATGGAGTATAGAAGGAAGCGGCAGTCTGCGACACAGAGTCTACGGGTTTCACTTTTCGTCTCTTTTGTCTGTCTTGTGTTCCACCTCGGCGACGCTGACGCAAGGCTACACCGGACACGGAGCGTCTCGACGGGAGAAACGGTAGAAAACTACAACAAATACTACAATTATGTTGAATTAACTAGACGTTTACAGTCGTACGCAGAGAAATACTCTCACATAGCAAACCTGTCGAGCATAGGTCAATCCGTGCAAGGCAGGGATCTCTGGGTAATGCGGATCACTAGGGACCCCCTTGTAGATTCACCGGGTAAACCCAGGTTCAAGTACGTGGGCAACATGCACGGTGACGAGACCGTTTCCAGGCAGGTTCTGGTCTATCTTGTGGAATACTTATTGACCAAATACGACCAGGAACCGCGTATAGCAGAGCTGGTGAACACCACGGACATATACATTATGCCTAGCATGAATCCTGATGGTTTTGAGGTGTCCAAAGAGGGAGACTGCATTGGCCACACCGGGGGGAGGAACAATGCTAAAAACATGGACCTGAACAGGAGCTTTCCAGACCAGTATAATGGAGAAACTGAGAAACTGCAAAACTCGGATAGCATCCCTGAAGTCATGGCTGTGATTAGATGGATGCACAACAAAAAGTGAGTATAACGCACACATTGACACAGGTCACTCCCCTTGTTTGAGGTCTTGCTGCTCTGAGGTTGAAATGACCTTTATAAACTGCATTGATCTCAAGAGCATGTGTTCTTCAGTGTAGAGACACATTCCTGTCACTCAGCAACTCATTTTATAGTCTTGCATTGCACTGGTACTGTAGCAACCTCAGTCACCCTCTTATGAGAAACCATAATAGAACCCTTGAATAACCCTTGAATTTAAATATTTTGTCTTGGAAATAGAAACGTGTACTGTAAGTTAGTCACCAACGTCCAAACGCTGCAACCACAGAAATGATCTAAAGCCAAAAATACAAAAAACAAATGCAATGGGAACATGCTGTGTCATTGGTGCCATTCTAACACGAACATTAGTGACGTAAATTTGTTATTGTGTAATACTGTCAAGTGTTTAATAAAGGCACAAAAAATGCATACAAAACATACAAAAGTAGATAGAAAAGTAGATACAAAACATCATATCTGGACAATCAATCATATCTAGACTATGAATAACAATAATAACAACCTCTAACCAATCTTTCCGGGAGCATTCAATGACAATATATACATAATGATAATAAATATAATATTGGTCATATGTAAACAGTATATGTGTGTCTTTCTGTTAGCCAACATACAGTATGTACAGTATTTGCATCCACTTTAGGGGGAGGAATTGGCCCTGTAATGTCAAATGTATGCATCAGGACAATCGGGTTTGCTAATGACCAACATTCACACTTTTCAATCAAGACACTCCTTTGTAGGAAAGGCTTTCAGAAGGACACATACCTAACAAAGTCACTATCTATTGTTTTAGATCAACTTTATATGTTCTAGACTTTTTATTTTTATTAACAGAGCCCAAATAGTTGCGAGTTGCAAGTACTTGTACTGTGTTTGGAAATAAATAAATAAATAGAATATAGTACATTCTTGTATTTGGGTACTTGCAGTATACTGGTACTGCATTTGGAAATAAATAAATAGAATATAGTACATTCTTGTACTTGGCCACTTGCAGTATACTGGTACTGCGTTTGGAAATACTGTAAATAAATAGAATATAATACATTCTTGTACTTGGCCACTTGCAGTATACTGGTACTGCGTTTGGAAATAAATAAATAAATAGAATATAGTACATTCTTGTACTTGGCCACTTGCAGTATACTGGTACTGCGTTTGGAAATAATAAATAAATAGATTATAGTACATTCTTGTATTTGGGTACTTGCAGTATACTGGTACTGCATTTGGAAATGAATAAATAAATAAATAGAATATAGTACATTCTTGTATTTGCGTTTTTGCAGTATACTTGTACTGCATTTGGAAATAAATAAATAAATAAATAGAATATAGTACATTCTTGTATTTGGGTACTTGCAATATACTGGTACTGCGTTTGGAAATAAATAAATAGAATATAGTACATTCTTGTATTTTGGCACTTGGAGACGATTGTAATGATACACAGTTGATAAGTCATGGGGGTGATAAGATAGTTGTCCCAAGGTTTCCTGTTTTTTTTTTTTTTTTTTTTTTTTTTACAGCTTCCCGACTCTGTGGTATATCACCTTTATTTGCTTTTGTGTATAAAGTCTGTTTTAACGCCAAGGGGTCAAGTTGATAGCTGTGATTTTTCAACAGTAATTGTATCAGCTAGTTGGGGGGAGTGGTCTAGATGCAGGGGGGAGTGGCCTAGATGTATCATTTGTACTTTTCTCTTGAAGAAACAATGCTGGTGGATGGACGGCTGACAGGTAATCATGATATTTTCTTAAAAAATATAATTTTTAACAAAATAGCTGTAGTAGAAAGACTGGTAGCTGTTCTCGACTTTTTATTTTTATTAACAGAACCCAAATAATTGCAAGTTGTAAGTCTACCTTCCTTTAGTCATTCATAACACTAGAGTGCTGATTGAAAGATAAGACACTGCCGGGATAGCATGGCTATGTTAGGAAAGCTCTAGGATACATTCTACTACTGAGCATGATAGTAGAATACATCATGCTCAGAGGACGACGTCACGATGCAATACATTTTAACATAAGAAAGCAGACCAAATGCAAGTATAAAGTCTGTTTTAACGCCAAGGGGTCAAGCTGATTTCAACAGTAATTGTATCGGCTGGTTGGGGGGAGTGGTCTAGATGCATGGGGGCGTGGCCTAGATGTGTCATTTCTACTTTGTTCTTGAAGAAACAAGGCTGGTGGATGGACGACTGATAGGTAATCATGATATTTTTTAAGAAAATATAATTTTTAACAAAATAGCTGTAGTAGAAAGACTAGTATCTAAGGTTGTAATGTTTTGACTGTCTTTGCACTTGGCTGGTTTATATGGTTTGAATGGGGACATGTGAGCTAAGGATTCCATGTTTTGACTGTTTTAGCAGTATTATTTGTATTGTTTCAATGGGAATGTGGTAAAAAAGAGTTTGCAATGTTTTGACTGTTTTGGCGTCTTTTAAAAACAATACATATAGATTATAGCTGTGAAAAGAGTTTGTATTGTTTTGACTGTTTTAGCGTCTTTTAAAAACAATACATATAGATTATAGTTGTAAAAGTATTAAATTAGGTTGACTAAAATACCAGGTAATCATGATATTAAAATATAATTTTTAACAAAATAGCTGTTGTAGAAAGACTAGTATCTAAGGTTGTAATGTTTTGACTGTCTTTGCAGTGAAAGGTGTGAAAACGCTTTGATGTTTTATTGGTATGCCATAAACTTGTATTGTTTTATTGCCATGTCATAAACATGTCACGTAGGTGTGAAAACGCTTTGATATTCGTCACATAGGTGTGAAAACGCTTTGATGGTGGGGGGGAGGGGCATGTCATAAACTTTTATGACAGGGGGTTATAAATCAATCAAGGCATGTCTTAAATACCTTTTTGACACAAAGTGGACTATATACCTCTCTTGGATCATTTCTGTGTTTGAAGCCTTTGGACGTTGCTGCATGTCTGCCACGGTCGACCACCGTACACATGGACATCAAGCCCAACATATTTACATTATGAAATGTGTTTACGGAAATGATACAACAATGTTGCCTTCACTTTAGCTCTTGTGTTCCTTTTTTCAAAACCTCAGATGCTGAACACAATCTATGCCATGTTGGTCAACTTCCTCCTTTCTGTTTTCGAAACAATTATTTCCAAATGGAATTAGAAATTAGGCCTTCTAGGGTGAAGATAATAAACCTTTATTAACTGTGCATATGTAACAATGTAATGTAAATGTAAAAAGAAGTCTGTTATAAAAGCAACATAAAGCAATAAAACTCACTCAGTGTCAACTGTAATGATGTCTATTGAAGGTATAATGTGACCGTCTCACTTTTTAAAGTTTTTAAGTGCGACAAAAGTGTAAAAAGAGGTCAGCCTATTTTAATCGAGTAGTTTAAAGAACAGTAAAAACAGTATAACAGTATAACAGTATAACAACGGAACACAAAGTTATTGACATATGGGTGTTGAATTGAGTTCATGCAGCGGTAGACACACGTTCATGTGCCTTATAACACGCACAGACGATTAAAAATAACATTCATGATGTTTCTTGGGCTCCATGTAAGTGTGCGATGATTTTAAAGATAATGTACATGTCATTGTATATCTAATATCTCGTTGTATTGATGAAAAGATGCGTTATAATGCGAGACCAAGTCAGTGGTGGCAGCTATTTCAGGCTTCTGATTGTCCAAAATGCGCTTGACAGCCGGTGAGTATTTTTTTGTGTATGAGGTGTGTTAGGAATCAGTTACAATGCAATACAATCTCCTGTACAGAGCTGTGATGACAAGCTACACAACAGTGCCATTACAATGTGTTTATGAGCAAGGGTGAACCGGTAGTATCAAGTCTTTTATAAATAAAAATAACATCAAATCTAATCGTGTGGGTCCAAATTTATTCATGGTGGGCTGCCATAAATACATTTATGGGAAACCCTGCAGAGTTAATTATTTGAACTTCCTGAACTGACGCCTTTATAGCTTTCTTTGAAATTTAATTTGAATTCTGAATTATATCAGGGGGATGTGACGTAAGAGGTTCCACTGCAGCATTTTAAGAACGTTTTTTTAAACTAAACCTTGGTGACCAGGCCATTGTGCACTCTGCTTCTCGCCCAAAGTCAGCCAACGTGGGTTCCAGTTCACTTGTGACCCTGAACGGGATAAGCAGTAGAAAGTAAATGAATAAATAATCCTTTGAGACAACTGTTATAATGTGCCCTCGCCTTTACAGGTTTGTTTTGTCAGGTAACCTGCATGGTGGCAC
Source organism: Dunckerocampus dactyliophorus (assembly GCF_027744805.1). Classification (NCBI taxonomy): domain Eukaryota; kingdom Metazoa; phylum Chordata; class Actinopteri; order Syngnathiformes; family Syngnathidae; genus Dunckerocampus; species Dunckerocampus dactyliophorus. The sequence goes on from NC_072830.1 coordinate 23,693,612, forward strand.
TGTGGTTGCCAGTTACCCTTTTGATGATTCAGCCTCCCACGAGCAACAAGGCCATTACAGCCAGTCGGCGGATGACAGCCTTTTCCGCTACCTGGCACTGGTGTACTCAAAGAACCACCCAGTGATGAAGACTGGTCAGCCCAACTGTCCCAATTCCCCAGAAGAGACCTTTAAAGATGGCATCACTAATGGGGCACAGTGGTACGATGTATCAGGTAAGAAACCCGGGGAAATGATCATTGGAAGAAGATTTTTTTTTTTTTTTTTAAATCCAGGATTTAATGTACCGTATGTGACACATATTTTGTTTGAGTTGCCACAATTTATTTTTGATGTCTATCCAACTTGCTAGTCTGGTTGTCTGTAGAACACACAAACTGTATGCTCACATTCAGCAAAACAGTGTCAACATGATTGCAATTAATTGAACTTCACTGATTGTGGGTTTCCACACTCACTTCTTCTTAAGGACGGAAGGAAGTTTGTTCTTCAGCATTGGATTGTTAGGCTGTTGACTTGTTGACTTCTGTTTTACTTGGCTATAGCTGATGTCTGTGCTCTCTGTGCTCTGCTGTTACATGTTATGCCGTTGTAATGTCTGGTTTGAGCTGGCCAGGTTTTAAATATTCAGAGTGCTCGCTTGAGTTCAGTGTACTACTCACAGTGTTTGTGAATGTGTGCTGTACAGTTTTAGGAGGAGGTGACAGCTTCATCATTGCACTGTTCTTATGACTGCACACTCTGGACATGTTAGTTTTCCAACACAGCATTTTTTCTTGATCTGTATTCTGTCCATCTGTGTATTTTATATATTTTGTTTTGCGCTGCATCAACTGCAAAGAAACGTGAGCTGCACAGTCCTCTTTTTTTCCGTTGGGAGATTGTGATGTAAGGTGTGTGCAGGGTTATGTTACAGTTGGAAAACAATGCGGAAGCGACATGAAGTTGGTGGCTTTTTGTAAGAATGTAAAACATTACACTAGCCATGACGCGCGGAGGGAGGAATCTCAAAAAAAATTAGCATTATTTTTCAACCTTGGTACTTTGGTGTCCAGTGGATCCCCATACATACAGCTCTGCCATACATTCACGATTCAGCAATCAAGACCCCACAAATTTGCAAGAAATCAAAATCAGCAAGAAAACGAGTATCTGATTATATTGGCCTGCATCTAAAATCTTCAATAGTGGCACTCTGATCCAATCAGTAGATTCCAGACTCCACCCCAGCATGTCACATGCAATCATGCAATCATGTTTTTAGCATTATTAGAGCCCTGTAGACATGAAATAGCATACCTATAGTCACCTTTATGCTTGTATTACCTCGTATTACCACCAGTCCCATGTGATTGTAACAGTGTTAACAAAGTAGTAAGGAGTAGGGGTGATATTGGCCAGGTGGCAGCATTTTTTGTTGAAGTCCGAAAAAGACTTTAAGCATATGAAACTTGTCATGCACAAGTTTCCCTTTAACTTTTGACAATTTAAAACATGTTATGAGATACTGAATTTGGGGTTTTTATTTGCTGTAATAAAGATATTTGACATTGCTATAATCATGAAAACTATTAAGAAATTAGGAACTACATTCTTGAGGCATTTCAGTCTGTGTAGTTCATCTATTGAATATTAGGTTTCACTTTTTGCATTGAACTACTGAAAACATATTGAAGACAAGTCATAAGAAAAAAAAAAGAAAACTCATATGTAGTATTCTACACTGGTCACTAGGCATCAATAATGTTACACTGATGAGACATTGCCTTATATTACATTACCTTAATTTGCACAGCATGGAGTCAGCCGTGTATGCATGTATGCTAACCATGATATGGTGAAAAAAAGTTCTCCTCCCATTCCGTGTGGAAGTGGTAAGCTTTTGGCTTCTCACTTTGGACTTCTTCACCCGTCAGTTTCAAACCCTTTCTTAAGTTTAGAATAAATAAATTGGAGAGGCTAACTAGTTAGCTAAGCAGCTTGCTATGTTTAAAGCGACGGCTGTCTCTTGTGTCCTTGCAGAGAGAGAGTTGCGCAATGTGGTTTCCCAATGCTAACGTGTGAGTTATTATGTCTTATTATCGCACCTCATGTCTACTATATTTGGTAATACGAGCGTAAAGGTGACTATAGGGATGCTATTTCATGTCTACAGGGCTCTAATAATGGTACAAACTGTATTTAGAAGGTCATAAACAGGGTTTCTATGCTGTAACTATTCCATTCCATTTTCCTCCGCTTATCCGGGTCCGGGTCGCGGGGGCAGCAGTCTCAGTAGGGAAGCCCAGACTTCCCGGTCCCCTACCACCTCCTCCAGCTCCACCGGGAGGACACCGAGGCGTTCCCAGGCCAGCTGTGAGACATAATCCCTCCAGCGTGTCCTAGGTCTTCCCCGGGGCCTTCTCCCGGCTGGGCATGCCCGAAACACCTCACCAGGGAGGTGTCCGGGAGGCATCCGGACTAGATGCCCGAGCCACCTCAGCTGGCTCCTCTCGATGTGGAGGAGCAGCGGCTCTACTCTGAGCTCCTCTCGGATAACCGAGCTCCTCACCCTGTCTCTTAGGGTGAGTCCCGCTACCCTACGAAGAAAACTCATTTCAGCCGCTTGTATCCGCGATCTCGTTCTTTCGGTCATGACCCAAAGCTCATGACCATAGGTGAGGGTGGGAACATAGATCGATCGGTAAATTGAGAGCTTTGCCTTCCGGCTCAGCTCTCTCTTCACCACGGCGGTCCGGTACAGCGACCGCATTACTGCAGACGCTGCGCCGATCCGCCTATCGACCTCACGCTCCAACCTTCCCTCACTCGTGAACAAGACCCCGAGATACTTGAACTCCTCCACCTGGGGCAGGACCTCATTCCCAACCCGGAGGGAGCAATCCACCCTTTTCCGACTGAGAACCATGGCCTCGGATTTGGAGGTGCTGAGTCTCATCCCAGAAGCTTCACACTCAGATGCAAACCGTCCCAGTAAACGCTGCAGGTCACAGCCCGATAAGGCCATCAGGACCACATCGTCTGCAAATAGCAGAGATGAGATCCTAGTGCCCCCGAACTGGACTCCCTCGACACCTTGGCTGCGCCTAGAAATTCTGTCCATGAAAATTATGAACAGAATCGGTGACAAAGGGCAGCCTTGGCGGAGGCCAACGTTCACCGGAAACAGGCTTGACTTACTACTGGCAATGCGAACCAGGCTCCTGCTCCGGTTGTACAAGGACTGAATGGCACGTAGTAGCGCGCCACCAATCCCATACTCCCGGAGCACCCCCCACAGGACACCGCGAGGGACACGGTCGAATGCCTTTTCCAGGTCCACAAAGCACATGTAGACCGGTTGGGCAAACTCCCAAGTACCCTCCAGGACCCTTGCAAGGGTGTAGAGCTGGTCCAGTGTTCCGCGACCAGGACGAAAACCACATTGCACCTCCTGTAGCCGAGGTTCGATTAACGGTCGTACCCTTCTCTCCAGCACCCTGGAATAGACTTTCCCAGGGAGGCTGAGGAGTGTGATCCCCCTATAGTTGGAACTATGAAAATATTATAATATTGAATGCTACTTCGCGGAAATTCACTTCTCACAGTCAGGTCTGGAACCAAATAACCAAGATAAACGAGGGACAACTGTATGAACATATCTATTAACAAGTTTATTGTATTGTATTATAAGTATATTGTACAGTACAGCCACTGGATGCTGACTATTCATGATACTTCAAATGCAGGTAAAGCCATCTTTTGGAGTTAATAAAAAAATACATCACAAGTTTGCCGACTGCCGCAGCTGCCAATTTTTTTTGACCTGGCGCCAACTAGAGATCCCGGTGGTTATTTGCTTTTGTAGATTACACTGGTGGTGATAAGGAAACACTGCGGTTAATTGAATAGAGGTGTTAATTTATGGCCTTATCATTTCCTTGTTAACGGAATCGCGGACGGAATCACAGAATTGGCTAATAAAAACGGAATATACTGTTAAATGCAGAACCAGAAATTGACATAATGTGAATAAAATGATGTCATTGTGAGGCTAAGGAATGTTTGTGGGGAAATATTTCCCCAGTGCACTGCTCAGTTGTCACGGGATCTCCTCACAAACACTAACCTACGCCCTCCCGAACTAAACAAAACTCATCTCTTATATAGTGAGTGGAAGCTAGCAGGGTTAGCTTAGTTTAGCAGAGCATGCCAGTGCGGCTGTGTGTGCGCGCAACTCAGGCTATATGAGTGTGTTTACACAGTCTTTTGTTTTACCGCTTGTTGACGCAAATGAGCATTTTAGGATGCCCGCTGACATGTACGTTTTGTGTTAAACAAGGACGAAAGCCATGGCAGCAGGAGGGACTGTTAGGTCTGCACCAAAGCTCGTTTCACACACAACACACTTCCGGCCTTCAAAACAAGGGCGGTGTGCAATTGGAATTCTTCCTTAACTACAAACACGGGCATTCCATAATTTTGAGGATTTTGTAGCAATGTCTGCAGAGGCTGACATCCCAATAGAAAAGTTGGCAAAGCTACATCCGTTTCTGAATTACTGGGCAAAATTAATGGACATTTTATTCACTAACCCCAAAAGCACACACTCTATGGTGGTAAAATTGGTGTAAAAGGTAAAAACGGAATTCTAAAAAATTACAACGGACATAACGGAATTTGGAAAACAATAAAATGGAATTTGGGAAAAAATAAAACAGATTTCATTGGGCTCTTTAATAACTATAGACTGGTAGTGTAGGTATATTGCAAGCAGGCATGAAATTGTCTCATATTGAACAAGAAGTCAGAGGAAATGTAAAATGGTTAATAGGCAGACTTGGTGTGTGTCAGTTTATACGTAAAGCAGTAAGTTCATCATGGTTGTGTAAAGTATGTCATCTTGACTCAAAACATTTTGTCTGCGACAGTGTTTATTTTTGGCCATGCGATCGTCATCAACATTGCATCATGCGGTAACTGGTTCACTCTAAATCTGTTCTATGTATTTGTCAACACAGAGTTTTTTTCTACCTCTGGTCTTTTGCTTCTATGCATTTAGTGACACAATTTGTTGTCTTCTCCGACACAGGTGATCATTGTTCAGATGTTCATCTGATCACCCTTAAACTCGTTCTATTGTATTAAGTGGGAATTGAGTTAAGCTAAACAAAGTCAAGTTTATTTACACTAAGGTATCATTGTCACCAGTCATCTATAATCCAGGGTGTGACTCTGGATCCGGTACAAAGACGGATATGTAAGATTAGAGGTCTCTGCCTGCATACATGTCTCGTCATTCAATTGAAAACATTTGTTCACGGGTAACAAACAATTCAGGTTTTGTCAGGTGGCCACCAAGGTTGATTTGCCACATTGTCACATTGTTGATTCACTGTTGTTTGATCATCATTAGCAGGACAGAGTTTAGGTTTGGCTGGGTACATAGCACCCTGTCGTTGGCTGCACCACATGCAGGTAACCTCTGGTCACTTGCTCTGGCACATTTTCTTACACTCCACACTATCAAAATGAGCTCATAGGGCTTGAAACATAATAATTGGCACAGTGACGCTGTGTCAGATGATCCTTTTCCACCCCGGACGTCTAAATCCCACCCTGTTTGAACTGTGTTCAATTACAAAGACACATTTGGGCCCTTACAACATGATAGTGATAGTAATGTTTAAAACAAGAACCACCAAGGTGAGGTAACACTTGGTATCAATATTTTGTGAGCGTAGGCCTGCTGCGTTACATCTTCCTCATGCTTCTTGGTTTGGTAGCCCTTCCCAGCTGCTTAGTTGCACAAGGCGACATTTTTAGTGTTCTTATGAGCCACAGCCAGCTGTCATGGCAACGCTTCAGGCAAAGAGACTGTCGACACCTGCTTTGTTCCAGTGGGATGGCCAACCTGTTTGTCCAACATGTTTGATCATCCATCCATCCATTTTCTACGCCGCTTATCTTAATTAGGGTCGCGGGGGTATGCTGGAGCCTATCCCAGCTGACTTCAGACGAGAGGCTTGGTACACCCTGGACTGGTCACCCAGCCAATCGCAGGGCACATATAGACAAACAACCATTCACACTCATACCTACGGACAATTTAGAGTCCTCAATTAACATGTATGTTTTGGAATGTGGGAGGAAACCGGAGTACCCGGAGAAAACCCATGCACGCATGGGGAGAACATACTGTTTGATAATCTAATCTAAAATAATCTAATAGGCAAACAAAAGGTGTGAGCCTTAAATGTTGGTGACTGAATAAATAATTATTTTCTTTATTGTAGGAGGGATGCAGGACTACAACTACATCTATGGAAACTGTCTTGAAATCACCATGGAGCTGAGCTGCTGCAAATATCCTCTTGCTACCGAGCTCGATAAGGAATGGGAGCTAAACAAAGAGTCTCTACTGGCTTACATGGAAAAGGTACACATCATATTTGCTCATTAGCAGCTTCAAAACATCTATACAAGCTCTGCCGAGCAAAGACATAAACTTTTATCTTAGAAAGGAGGCGGGGCTGACCCCATTACGAGTAATGACACATTCTTTGCGCAACACTCCCACACACAAAAGCACTCTGAAATACTTGAACAAATGCAGGATAGTTTGGAAAAAAAAGTTTTAAATCACTGACGGAGTAATGCTTAATTTTAGCTTAATTAGTGAGGAACACATGCTCATTCTAACAGATAATAAATAATAAATTGTAGTTTTATTTTAGTCGTGACCAAAAAAAGTCCATAATTTTCACAAGATATAAAGGCATAGACATATGTTCTGCTGCGACACAATATAAGTTTATTAATCACTATATTTATAACAGTATCATACAATCGAATATATTATACCTTTCAAATGTATTAACCACTCATTTGAATGTGATTGTTTGTTCCTAGGTCCATATTGGTGTTTGTGGCTATGTAAAAGACAACGTCAGCGGTTCAGCCCTCACCAATGTCAGTATTGTGGTGGCAGGCATCCGTCACAATCTGACCACTGGAGACTATGGAGACTACTACAGACTCCTGCTCCCAGGAGCCTACAACATTACTGCTGTGGCCACGGGGTGAGTAAAAGCAAAGAATGTTGTTAAATGCTTACTCGGTAAATTATTATGCAATGCAATTGCAGAACAACAAGGGCAAGATTATTAATACAATGCATCTAATAAAATAAGGGGATATTTGTACAGCTTGTTAATTCTGTGCTTCACCTTATGATCACATCACCTGAACAAAGCAGCCTCTTCTGTGCTTTAATTTTCACGTTCAGTGTCACAGGATGTTACACTCAAGTATATCAAAAGAAAACAGTTATTTTCTCTTCAAGGATGGATGGATTGGCTATTGGGAGTATCTCCAGTTTTCCCCGTGGGCCGACTACAATTCGGCCAGCAGACGGCTGTTTATTTATTTATTGAATTATTTATTGCTGCACCTTACTGTTACGGTCCTCCCTTTTAAATTGTACGTATTCATGGCCTACCTTAAGCATTTTCAAGCATACAAATTAAATAAATGGATAAATGAACAAAAATACAAATATAAGGCATTCAAAAGACGTGATTTGAAGTGTAATACAGCATCTGTGACTTTTTGTGTGCGCCTTTAAGAATTGGGCCTGGGAAGTGACAGGTGTCACGTCAGCTAGGCTAGAGTTGACTGTTAGCCGAGTGCTAGCAGCAGGTTAGCAGTATAGAGAGTGGCCAACAGCAGCTCAATGTTCACTGCATGTGTTGTCTGCTTGTTAATAAAGTGATTGAAGTGCATCAGAAGTCTCTCCTTCAACAGTGGAAGTAGAGTAGTATTCTACACTGGTCTGTAGGTGTCAGTAACGTTACATTAATGAGACAATAGCCAACAGGAAGTACACAGTGAATGATGTAAGTGTGAGTTTATCTTATCTTATTTATGTCAAAGATGGCTTATTTTCTATTATTATGTTTACTATACTCAATAATACAAGTGTGAAGGTGACTATAGGGGTGTTATTTCATGTCCACAGGGCTCTAATAATAGTCAAAACCGTATTTAGAAGGTCATAAACAGGTTTTCTATGCTCTCACTATGAAAATATTCAATTTATTAATACCGAATCCTACTTTGAAGAAATTCACTTATCGTGGTTGTGTCTGGAACCAATTAACCGCGATAAACCAGGGACAACTGTAAACTAAATGGAAATTGAGACTCGGCAGGTACTACGACCAAGCGGCAAATGGCTCGTCAAGTTGAAACCTGTTGCCCTTTAGCCCGCCCACAACTGCATAGATTGGCTTGGCTGATTTTTGCCATTGTCTGTACATTATGTATAGCTGTGCTGTCTGTTTTAAAATCAAATTGTCAATTTTTGAGATCATTGTACTTTTTTTTTACTATTAGTAGTGAAAGTTAGGACTTTTTCTTTTTCTTTTTTTTTTTGCAATTTTGTTCAAACCTGAACTATTGCTCTACTTTTAATGTCCAGATTTGTGATAGGCGGCAGGCCCAGTATATACAACCTCTCCTGTGGACATGATCTCAGCAGAGACCCCAGCAGCCCAGCGAGCCTACCGATAAATGAGTTCACTCTCATTTATTTATTCAAGGCTCCAGAATATAAAGGGATATTGTTCAGTACAGTAGTGTTATGAAAGGCTTGCGTCTTTGTGTGTACAACAATGGAGCGAGTTGACACAGTATATGGACACGAATTGTAGTGGGGCAGTCTGGACCAAGCTCGTCTACCTCCCATTTGTGTAACTTCAAATTGCAAATAGTGCCTCTTTAGGGGCATTCAAGAAATGTAGAGTTTCCACTGTAATTAGAACAGCACAATGTTTTTTTATTTTATTTATGCATGTATTTTTTCCTACCTACAGGTGATTTTAAAGCTCGATTATTTCATTTCTCTTTAGGTACACACCACTGACCATCAACAACGTTCAGGTCTTGGAAGGAAAAGCCACCAAGCTTAATTTTACATTAGAGCCACTGGCCATTGAACCGAATCTCGCAAGCAACATCTCTCTGACTACTCCCTTCACGCCATCGACCACTGCCCCTCCACATGTCTCCACCTCGATTAACACCCCTGAACCCACACCGACACAGGTGGTGCCCTCAGTAGGAAGTCAAAGCACTTCTTCTCAGTTACCACCTCAACCGCTGCCCATTCAGCCCCAGGAATTTCGACACCACAACTATGCTGACATGGAGCTCTTCTTACGCAAGTACAGCAGCGAGTTCCCGTCTATTGCCCATCTTTACTCTATTGGCCGCTCAGTGGAAGGCAGGGAACTCTATGTAATGGTCATCTCAGACAAACCTACCGTTCATGAACATGGTACAAACAGCTTTTGTTTATATCTAAACAAAGATGTACACTTTTCCACTGGAGTTTGATTTGCTTCTCCTAGGTGAACCAGAATTTAAATATGTGGGCAACATGCATGGCAATGAAGTGGTGGGCCGGGAGTTACTGCTCAACCTCATCGAGTACCTGTGCCTTAACTATGGCACCGACCGTGAGGTCACAGAGTTGATCAACAACACACGTATTCACATCATGCCTTCTATGAACCCCGACGGCTACGAGGTAGCCAGTGAAGGTAAGAGGCAAAGACGCAAATGTGTAATTTGTTAAGCCCACAGTTATTAAGTCATTGGTATTGGTTGGTGTTTCAGTGGTGACTTGTGTGTAACCACTGTGGGATCAATTCCCGCTCATTGACTATACGTGTGACTATGAGTGTGAACAGTTGTTGTGTATATGTGCTTCGTGATTGACCAGGCTAGGGTGTTGCCTGCCTTTCACTCAGTCATCTGGGATAGGCTCCAGCTTCCGGGTGACCCTGAAAAAGATAAACTGTAAGAATGTATGTATGTACGGTATGTATGAATGGCTTGATGAACGGCAACAGTTTTTTAAGCTCACAGTTACCTGACGCTTTGGTTCCATAAGCAAAGGATCACTGATCACTGAATTGTAATGTTCTTGCCATGTTCCTTCGGTAAAAGCACTTGCCAGCTATAAAGGACACTGTAATGTTGAAAGACCAGCACAGCTTGCTTTTCATAACATCCCCTCATAACAAAACATAAGGATTATATTATCTTACAGGTTTTTTGGCTTATGGTATCATACATTTTTTTGGCTTCAGATCCGATTTTTTTATAGTCTTGCTGATCTTATCCGACCCGATCCGGTACATACATATATACATATATATATATATATATATATATATATATATAAAAATAAGCTTTTGTTGCAAACATGAATTTGTGGAATTAAATATGATTATGAAAATAGCTCTTCAAAGAATTCAAAATAATGATACCAAAGAATTAACTTTTTTTATTACATAGCATGACCAACAATATTGTTTGGCTTTTCTAACTAACCTCTGTGAGTCAGGTCCCTAATCCAATAAAAGCATGTTAATCGTGCGTCAAAAAAATAGTGGCGTTAAAGGGAATTTCTGTTAACTTCGGCAGCCCTAGTATTTATACTATGGCAGTTGCTTTTTGCTTCTGTGAATGAGTTTTTATCAGTGCGCACTTCCTTTGTCACTGTCACTTTTGTATCTTATTAGAAGTCACCTTGTAACCTTGTAGTTCAGAACTGAGAAGATGGTGTTGTTACTTCTTGCAGATGCACAGATGCATACAAATCCCCACAAGTATTTCTTTCTTCACAGGCGATGTAAGAGGCTACAGAGGGCGCAACAACAGCAACAATTATGATCTGAATCGCAACTTCCCAGACCAGTTTGCCACCATCAAAGATTCCAGACAGCCAGAGACTGTCGCTGTGATGAACTGGCTGAAAAGCAACCCGTTCGTCCTGTCAGCTAATCTCCATGGAGGCACGAGCAAATTTTTCTGCAAAATACTAACATGCTCAGTTGTAGCTTTTTTATGACTGTATTGACATACTGTATGATGTTTTGTATTTTTTGCATTTAATGTGGCTAGATACAGATGATACCATATACAAAGTCCCATACTTTAAGATTAAGTCCAATTGCTCATGTCAGGCATTTAGATTTCTCTGTTTTCTATGTGATTGTGAGTTCAGGTTCCTTGGTGGTCAACTATCCCTTCGATGACGACAAAGAGGGGAAAACAAAGTACAGCAAGTCTCCTGATGATAAGGTTTTTCAGCAGTTGGCTCGTACATACTCGCAGGTACCTCAACTGGAGCTTTACACTTGGACTGCAAGGCCCTGGCCCTTTTCTTTATTGTAGGAGGAATGCAGGAAATATTTGATGAGGGAAGGGTTCATTAGCAATGTGTTGATTTTTCTTCATGTGTTTGCAGGAAAACCCTCTGATGCACAGTGGACACCCTTGTGTGAAACTATACCCTAGCGAATACTTTGCGGATGGCATCACCAATGGTGCCAGCTGGTACAACGTTGCTGGTAGGTTGATGATAGTAATTACTGTTGAAATAGGGTTGATCGATATGCACCAAAACTCATATCCAGATATATTTAAGTTGAATATGGATATACAATATATATCCTGATATTTTTTTCCGCAAAGTGAGTTTAGACAAAATCAAAGCCAAACTTGTGTGTCAAGTTTTATTAAAATAAATGCTTAACATGAGGATGTTTTTTTTTAAGTTTTAAAGCTTCACGCAAGATGCACATAAAAAAAATTGTATCTAAAAATAGCCGCTAAAATACAGTAGGCCATTCTTTTTTTGAAATAAATATAGAAAAAAATCAAATATAATCTTTTTTAAAATAAAAAAAAAACTTTAGCTATGCTCATCCTCAGCTCATAACAAAAGAACAAAATATGAAGGAGTGCCCGGTTTAAGAGGAAATTTTAAAATGTCAGCAACTCAAAAATACTTTAAATTGAACAGTAGTATTTTTTTAGGTAAACATTTGTAGAAGACACGACCATGTCCAACCTGTCAACTGCATCAGGCTTAACAACTGTAATAAAAATTGTGACTGAGAAGCTCACTGGACATTGCAAGTCCATTGTTTTCAGCACGTTTGTATTGTGGTTGTAATTTTCACTTATTTTTCAGGAATTAACACCTCAGCATTCCAGAGAATTGAAACACTGGGGATACATATCACCTATATAAATATGTTGCATATACATGTTAAAATCAGATTTTTTTTGCCAGGTGGCATGCAGGATTGGAACTACTTAAACACCAACTGCTTTGAGGTGACGATTGAGTTGGGATGTGTGAAGTACCCCTGGGCCAAGGATCTGCCAAACTACTGGGAGCAAAATCGACAATCTCTGCTTCAGTTTATCCATCAGGTAGCACACAACACAATCTAAATCTAAAGTGATCTTTTTTTTACCTTGCTATCACAGTTTTGCATTTACTGTGTGTTCCTGTGTGTGTGTACCTCCAGGTTCACCGTGGGATAAAGGGTACGGTCTCTGATATAAGAGATGGTGTGGGAATACCCAATGCCACCATTCATGTGCAGGACATAGACCACAACATTACCACAGCTCTCACTGGTGATTACTGGAGACTGCTGGTCCCTGGGACCTATTCCATCACTGCCTCTGCCCATGGGTAAGATCTGAATGTCAAGGCAAGTAGAGCCAGTCATCCGCAAGCATTAAGTTAACCACACTCCTGCTATGTTTAGATATAAACCTGTGAGGACATACGCCACAGTGTCTAAGAATGGAGCAGAAGTGGTTGACTTCAGACTGACACGGGTTCACTCAGACCTGAATGGCCAGTCGCCCTCTGGACCCAAGCCGACCCAAAACCCATCTGAGGAGGAGTTTGAGAACTTGATCAAGGACCTCTCTCTTGGCCAGGGCTTAGAAGAGTTGGTCAGGAGCACAGACACAGAGAACAGCTTCAGATTCCGAGGTTACAAGGAGCTGTCAGCATTCCTCCGAGGTCTTACCCTCAACTTTCCCAAAATTACATTCTTACACAGGTTTGTGGTGTTAAAGCCAGCTTGTGCTACTTGGAACTTTAGTTGTTCATATTGATGCTAACAGTAATCATTGAAAATCTGCCTCTTCTTTTTCATTTAGTTTGGGCCGAAGTGTTGAGTTTAGAACCATTTGGGCTCTGGAAATCTCCAACAATCCAGGAGACGCTGAGCCCTCTGAGCCCAAAGTCCGCTTTGTGGCAGGGATCCATGGTAATGCCCCAGTGGGCACTGAGCTTTTGCTCGAGTTTGCTGCCTTCTTATGTATCAACTATGGCAAGAACACAGCCATTACAAGGGTAAGGCTTTGGGCTTTTTTTCCAATCCTGCACTGAACGATACTGCACTTCATTTATGGCAATTTTTTTCATGAAAATGTCCTTTTTTGTCTTGACAGAAAAAAACAATGAGTGCCTTTGGTAAATAGTCTCTCCATTTTCCGCCCTCAGCTCATCAATGAGACAAGAATTATGATTGTGCCGTCAATCAACCCCGATGGAAGAGAACAAGCAGTGGAGAAGCAGTGCACCTCCACGCAGGGTTTCACCAATGCTTACGGCAAGGATCTGGACACAGACTTCATTGGTCAGTTGTATAGTTTTGTTTGAATATAACACATCTGACATACACAAACACACAAACTTGTGTATCACATTCTATATAGTGCCTCTTTTCCTAGGCAATGCATCACAGCGTGTGGTGGAGCCACAGCCGGAGACCAGAACGATGATGGATATGATATTAGATAACGGCTACACTCTGTCTGTGGCCCTCGATGGAGGCTCCCTTGTGGCTACTTATCCATACGACAAACCTGTCCAATCAGGTAACTATACCCTACAGCTTATGTATTCACGCACCTACTATAATAGTAGTTACTTCCATAGCTTGAATTTTCCAAGATCATAGAAATAGGTTGACTTCGCTACATCCTACTGAGAGGTGAAATTTGTCATAGAGATCTTGGATTGGATCCTCATTTACTTTATGTAAAGGTGTATTCATGATGTGGCCCATAAATCAAGTTTACTCTATGATTGTAAGTCATAGAATTCCCCTCAACATTGCTGTAGAATGTATTGACACACTGTGCTGCGTTTTAAAGGAATTCTGCTGATAGGTTTCAAAGTAATAAAAACCCAAGGCTCTTTTAATTCAGTAACTCAATTAATTGAATATTTCCATCACTTCAACACCTACATGAGAGTAATAGTCATTTCTACTGATGTGTTCAATGCTGCAAACAGGGCTCTAGACCTTTTTGGTTACATCATATTAGCAACTGGGTCACTGTGTCCTCGCTGCCTACAGATTGACTTGACAAGCTAAAAACAGAAAGTTATGCAACAGCCAGTCTGAAAGACTTTGATAAAGATACCACCTGAAAGTTGTTTACTGCTGAGCATTTCTGGATGGTCCTAATCTCAACTCTCTTGTGTTGTATTCATCTTTCAGTGGCGAATGAAGGCACTCTGAAATACTTGGCAAGTGTTTATGCCAACAACCATCCCAAGATGCACCTCGGTGACACTGGATGTTCAACTAACGGGCAGAGTATGCATGTTAGATATTTTATTGATCTGAAACATGCTCTCACAATACTTTAATTCATTGGCATAAAAGGAAGCACTACTTTCACATTGGACTTGTTTCAAATGACATGAGCAAGTAAAGCGTGCAAAAATGTCTTCTCATTACAATGCTTCACAACATCTACAATTTAGGACTAAAGTTTTGTGAGGGCAGGTGCATGGTGGCATTGTAACAGTCATGTTTTTTTAAGATGTTGCGCAATAACTGAGGGATTTTGCTTATTGTCTCTCAGCAAGCAACATTCCAGATGGAGTTATGAGGGCAGCGGAGAGACAGAGCCACATGGGCAGTATGAAGGTAAGTGCCCATGCTGGCGAGAACCTCCATCTGGATTTAGTTGATGGAAATTGCCTTCAATGGTAATATTCTGAAATGTTTTTATTTACACTTAAATGTATAGTAAAATTTCATCAAGCACAAACTTGATGGCAAGTCTGGCCTGTCACGTCATTATGTGGCCCGTGATAGCTTTAAAACTCAGATTTTTAATGAATAATTTCTATGTCGTCTTGCACGCTGGAGTGCCCATAAACTACATATCCCATAATGTATGTTGAGTTTTGTGATTTGCGCATTGACTGCGTCTAGCCACTAGAGGCCGGTTTTTAGTTATCACCTATGGGTGGCAATAAACTAAATGTTTACAATGAGGGCAAGCGGTATAGAAAATGGATGGATGGTTACCACAGTACCACAGTGCCGATGTGGCTCAGGATGAAAACAACCCTACCATGACTAGTGGTGACTGTGAGCCAACAATAAATTAGAGATTAACGTCTCTTTATGTGCCTTCCAGGACTTCAGCATGGACTTTGGCTACTGTCCAGAAATCACTGTGTACACTGGCTGTTGTGTGTTCCCCCCAGCTGATCAGCTCGCCACACTCTGGGCAGAGAACAAGAAGCCTCTTCTAAGCATGTTGGTGGAGGTATGCTGACTGATTTTTGTATTTTTTTTAAACCGCATGTAGATATTATACACTCCATGTTTGTCACTCACTCAGGTCCATAAAGGGGTGCGAGGTGTAGTGAGGGATAAGAGCGGGAAGCCCATTGTTGGCGCCATCATCATTTTGAATGGGGGAGTGAGAGTGTTCACTACAGAGGGTGGGTACTTTCACGCGCTGCTGGCTCCAGGGAACCACAACATTGAAGCAGTTGCTGATGGCTACCAGCAACAACGACAAGAGGTATATACATACATATTGAAATGCATTTTCTACTTGATGGGATAAGACAGGGTTTCCCCTAGGGTTTTTTGAAGCTGTAGTGGTGGGCTCCATGGAAGGGTGGCGTGCCGCCGCTGTTGCGTCTACAATTTTTTTTTAATTTTTTAAAATGACAAATAGCTATTTTTTATGACTTATTTATTGTTTAACTTTTTTCAACAACTAGCAACATGAACAGAGAACATTGCAAAACTGTTAATTTAAAGGCACGGTTGCTGAGAGCACTGCCACCATTTAAATGGCACTTTATTTACAAAGCACATCTCCACTCAGTGTGCTCATTTGTCATTAAATAGAAGTGTCATGTTTGAATAGAACACTTATAAAAATACTACGAGGTGAAGCAAATATTCTTTGGTGAACTACTCAACATCAGCAGGTGAGCTACTGCGAGCTTAAGAGCTACCTGTTGGAGCCCCCTGTCACTGTCTAAAGCTGTACACACTACGTGTTTCTGGTGCACAGCTTCGACACAACTAGTGTTTTGAAGACAAGCCATAGATATTATAACGATAACAAGAGAGCAAGATTGTTAGGTGACACTTTTAAAAGGCAAGTTGTGATGATAATCGATGATTGATGTATTCCATGAACGTAATAACCACTTGTAGGTACAAGCCAGCTAGATACCGCCAGCAAGGCATGTAAACAAAAATGCCAGAAAGTGGAATGATATTGAAACATGAGCGATCACACACACTGGCATTGATAGGCTAACAAGCTGTTTTCAGTTGACTACACATTTCACGGGCTATTGTTCATTCTCCCGATAATAAGAAACAAAGTGAAAGTCAACAGAAGACGTGTCGTGTACTGAAACAGTTTTATATTTTAAATCGTATTCATAGTAATCATGGTCAATATGTGCATAAATAATAATCTTTATATGAATCTATATAGCATATATATACAGTACATTCATCCCTCCCTCTTCTATGCCGCTTATCCTCACTAGGGTCACGGGTATGCTGGAGCCTATCCCAGCTGACTTTGTGCGAATTCATACAATATCCACCCATTTTTATGCCGCTTATTTTAATTAGGGTCGCGGGTGTATGCTGGAGCCTATGCCAGCTGACTTTGGGGTACACCCTAAACTGGTGGCCAGCCAATCGCAGGGCACATATAGACAATCATTCACACTTTAGAGTCGCCAATTAACCTAACATGCATGTTTTTGGAATGTGGGAGGAAACCGGACTACCTGGTAGAACATGCAAACTCCATACAGAGATGCCCAACGGAGATTCGAACCCACGTCCCCCCGATCTCCTGACTGTGTGGCCAACATGCTATCCCCCAGCCACTGTGCGGCCTTCATACAATATATTACTTAAAATTGTTTTCAAGTTAAAAAAAAAACAAACAAACCTCATTTTAAGGTGTGGCAACTTTTACTTTGTTGTGGCGCACCGTCACAATCACTTATATGTAGCGGAAACCCTGTATGAAGTGAATCAATGAGATTATAGAATGGCTTTTACAAATTATATTTATCAGGTATACATACATGCAGAGAAAGTGTACTAATTTGTATATCCAGTCAATGGAATGCTATTAGGAGCATCTCTGCATGAATATTGCAGTAAATTTGTCACACAGATAAAGTCAAAACTAAGCCACTAAGTATTGCCTATGAAGCATTACATGAATGGGTGGTGACAATTGCACAATATCATGAGAAATGCCAATCGATTCCCCCCCCCATCCCTTCCCCTGTTTCTTTTATTAATCTTTGAAACATATTCATAGGACTAGAAATCAATTGTAATTGAATGTTTATGTTCTGCGATTGACTGGTGAACAGTCCGGGATATACACTTAGTCTCTTAGTTGGATAGGATCCAGGGTTTCCATGATACTGATGAGGACAAGCAGTATTGTGTGAACACACATGACTCTAACTCAATATTTGGCACTCTTTAGGCTGCTGTAGGCCTATATGAACCCAGATATTTAAACCGAAGCATATACCAGTTTCGACAGTGTACAGATTTGTGCCTTTCATGACAATGCAAACCAAAAATGTCTTCAATATTTGGACACACAATTAAAAGACTTCATTGTGGCAAGTGTCCATTACAGTCCATGTCTATGCAGGGTGTAGGACGGAGCAAGCAAAATTTCTCCATCACTTCAATTTTTCCTGTTGACTGCTCAGAAATTTGAATTGTCGGGTAGGCCAGCTCAGTAAACAGATGCTCCTTAATAGTGCGTCCCAGCTCCAGACTGTAGGCTTTGAGCTGCCCGCAAGGATTCAGCAGCAGGGGATCCACCACTGAATGATACATCTGTTGGTACTCTGCAAATGTAAAGCCATGGATTGTCAAAAGTACTGGTTCTGGCTGATGCACTGAGACACTGTTTGAGTCACTTTGTGCTTTTTCACTGAAGGTCACATGGAAGTCTGGAACAATTGCAGCATTCCTTATGTATCGGTCGTCCAGCTTCTTCTCTGCACGATCCACTTCCTTCTGCTCACTCAACACATCCAAATTACTTGGTGCCAGCATGTGACTCCTTTCCTTTGTTGTTTCCCCATATTTCTTTGGGCCTCTAATACGGCGCCTTAAGCCATAGGAACTCATCTCATATGCAGCATCTCTAGAAGTTAAAACAATGCCTCTTGAAATGGATCACTGTAAATGTATTAGAAATCCATAGTGATAATTTAAGATCAAGAGGTGCACTTACTGTTTTACAAACAACATTTGGAGTGTGTATTCCGACAGCATCACTGAATTGTGACTGAGACTGTGCAGTGGGAAGTCCTCACTGCATCGTATTATTTTCTAACCACACAGAGTAAACGAATGAGACACGAGGTGCAAAGAAAAATAAATTAGCCACAAAGAGCTGATAAAGTCTGACTCCCGAAAATTCATAGCTCAAAAGCTGAGGAATTTAAATTTTTTGATGAACTAATCCTGTTTCAGACCCACCAGGCAACCTGCGGCAGATTATATTGAGTAGTCACAGCTGCAGGGGAGGCTTGCTAATGAGGCAGAGTTTGCTCTGTAAGGAGCTCAGTGTGCACTTTGATGCAGGACGGAGGGGAAATTTTCAAAGTCTGTTGTTTTTGGTTTTGTTTGACAGCACTAAGAGAGGAGAGCGTTACAGTTGTACTTGTGCATATGACAATTTTGAGTTAATTGGAATGCATTTCTCACACATGGTCGGACAATGACACAGGAGTGTGTCGACAGTTGGACACTCGTGCTTTAATGTGTGAGATTGGTATACTTCAAAAGGTTAGCACACCCTGAAAGAGCACATGTGGATTCTTACTTTTGCTTTTGCGCAGGTGGTGGTGTCTTCCTATGAAGCTGCGAGCTCTATAGTCATTGAGTTTGACATGGACAATAGCATCTTTGGTCTGCCTAGAGAATTTGTGGTGGCAAGTGCAGGTAAGCCCATACTACAATATGTTCCTTGTGCATACAAAACTAAGCCAAGTTTATGCGTTTTTAACTAAAAAACATTTTAAGTCTTCATTTCCTTAATTGGGAAGTCAAATTCCTACTAGAGATGCTCAATATTTGCTTTGTCACAGATACACCGATATTGTCCAGCACTTCATTACCAATAGCAATAGTGTAATGAATGATTTTATCCTTCATTGACATTATCCTTTTACCGTGATGCCACTGGATGCATTTCATAAACACTGTGCAAAATAAGACAAATACTGCATTGTTACAGAAAATTAGTTTTTAAACCTTTTGTCTGAAGTAAAAGAAATCATGGCCAAAAGCCAGCTAAAACAATATGTTCTATCCACAAGTAAGACAGGTTTGTCTTAATAAATTCACATAGAATAATGCTGGTAGCTTTAGAACTTGTGAAAGCTGCACATTTCCATGTGGCACAAATATCCGTATTAAAGTAAAGATTTTGAAGGACAATTTTGGACTCCCCCTTTGTTGCACTTTACAATAATTGCAAATTGCATATTTACAATCTGAAGGCGAATCTTGGAAATAATTCCAGACGGCAGACATTTTGAGCTCGCAAGCTTTGTTGCCGCGCGGAGCCAGACGTCATCACTCACGTGCTGATATTATCTTGACACCGATATAAACTGATATCTCATTTTTATGCCAGTGTTGGTCGGCCAATGTTATCGGACATCCCTAGTTCATACTTTGGACATTGGTCAAAAATGTGTTTTGACATTCATGCCCACCTGCTTGTATCTCTCCTTTCTGCAGCCGCCTCCATGACAGCGCTGATGGTGACTGCGTGCATCATCTGGTGTGTGTGCGCTGCCAAGTCAAATCACCAAAAGGATGGCTTCCACCGTTTGCGCCAGCACCGAGATGATTACGACGATGAGATCCGGCTCACGTCAATGGGCTCTAAGAAGTCTCTTCTTGCACATGAGTTTCAGGATGAGAGCGAAAGCGATGAGGAGACGTTGTATGCCAACAAGATCTGAGCTTTGATTTTGATTTCGTTAGAAAGACAAGCCAGGGACAGCAATACCAGTGAACTTGATGCATTATATCTTCCTCTTTCAGACTGATGTAAGACTGGGGAAGACACTTTCTTTTGCTGATGTATTCTGAGCACTCACTACCAGTAACTCATCTAGTAATCCCATAGTTACCTCATCAGTCACACAATCCTTTGTGACCACTCGTCCGTCCCGCCTCAGCAAGATTTGATTGCTCCGACTTGTCCTTCCCGAATCAAGGCCTTTTCACATAAGCTCAAGTACGAAAGATACAAGTACACAGTTTCCCACTTCCCAATTCATTATAAATCCATGTGAATACTACGTGAGCTCAACAAAGATGTTGAATGTTTTTCTTCTACAATGGCTTTGCTGCATGAAAGCGTCCAGAGCCTCTGGAGAGTGCGTCCAATTCCGTGCCTTGGCTTCTCTAGAGCAGTAAAGTAGTGGATAGAACAATTGGGCCGTGCAAGATTTTGATCCTTCCTATTCTCAGGTGGCAGGAAGGAGCGATAGCAATTAATTCGACTCCTCAGTTCTCATCTTGCACGTTTTCGGTATAAATAATTCATGCGTTTGTCTTTTTCCTCAACGGGAGAGAATCTAAAGACGGCTGAGCTCAAATGTGTTAAAGCGTAAAGGAGAATCAAACTTGCTCTGCAGGCAGTGCACAACTTTGTTGGCTCGCTTGCACTGGGAGGGAAATTAAGTCATTGGCCAAGGAACAATAGAATATTTAATGAATAAACTTAAAAGAATGTCTTTTTTTTTTCTATTTTAAGTGTACTGTTTTATGCTCTTTTTTTCTTTTTTCCAACGGTTGTGTGTAAATGGGAAATGGCTGACTCATTCATGTCAAAGGCTGCCCATGCATTATATATTTAAAATATTTCAAATTTGACCCATTGCTTCATGTCCTCTCTCTTTATGAGTGTCCATTTTTAGAGGCAGCGCTAGCCATTAACTTCTATTTTAGAGTCCATTGCAAGGTTAAATTATTGAAATCTGAACATTGTGAAATTTCTGATATAAACCTTGGTGAAATTGGGAGGTTGCCTAAAACCAAATGAAACGTTTGTCACAATCGCTTGTTAAAGTGGAAAATGCTGTTTATTCCACACCTGTTTTTTCAAGACCTTGCATTAATTTCCAGTTTTTCTTTTAAAATGCAGCTGTCATCAGTAATGGTAAAGTGCAGAGAGATTTTGTATATTTTTCTTACAATGTCTGAATGCGTGCATGTGTGAACTTGGGTCAAGTAGTCATGCAGTGTTTGTGTGAAGTTTTTATATGAACTAATTTAATTGTTGGTCACTTGTAAATGACAAAATGTGCGATTGAGGTGAATCCAGAATCTCCATGCAACGGAGGCAGGTGTTCTGTGTGACTTATGACATGCCAATGTGCCCTCAGCCTCATAGAACATCAATAAAACATCTCACAATATGCAGTGATTGTGGAGTCTTGTCTAACAAAGAACTGGGCATCTGGAAATGGAGGTGAGATTAAGGCATGGGTAATATCCTGAAGTCCTGCAATATATTGTCTCGTGACTGGATTCTGATACTAAAGGATTCATAATTTAACTATATAGCTACCCAAAGTGCTAAATATTTAGTAACAGAATAGGCTATTATTGTCATTGCCCCATTTGAAACAATGAAATTGTGGGTGTGGTTCTCCAGCAGTGCACTTTATAAAATACAGTTTTGGAGATCATTGGGTTAGGTGCCACATTTGCAAGGAAACCATGCACATTTTAAATAAAAAACAAAATGGTGGAAATGTATATCCCTTTTCCTACATCAGTGTCTGTATATTTATATAAATGTATACATGAGGTAGAAAGATTATAATAAAAACACAATAAAGCTTTATTTAGGGCTATCTGTAATGAATTCCCGAGTATTGAAGAAATCATAAACATATCAAAACAAAAAAATATTAAGTAAACAGTTTTCTGAACTACAAGTACATAAAAACAGTACGTTTCAGTGGGCGTTGTGTTACCACACATGGTCGATAGAGGGCGGCATACGTTATTTCAATTGTCTTCAGATGACAAATCCGGAAGTTGGTGACGTCTCAGAAAAACAAAGATGGCAGGAATGGGAAGCAGTAACTACTGGGAAGGTAAGATATTTTAATTTAACTTTGAACTGAAGTATACCGTCTATCAACCACTCTCACGATTGTATTAAAATGCCTTTTTGTGTGTTAGCGTGTTAACGTGTCGTGCTTACGTGTCTCCAATACCTGATGCCCACCAGCTAGCAAACGAACCGCTAAGAAACTTGAACGTATTTCTAGTCTGTCAATAAATGAAAGACTCTGACATCAACGGATTTGTCATTCGGACTGTCACACACATTACAGCTAACACATGTGATGTGTTTTATAAGAACAACACCTTAGTTGTATTCACTAGTTTCAGTATGTTCGAGTTTCAAACGGTGCGTGTCTTGTGTTTCAGATCTACGAAAACAGGCCAGGCAGTTGGAGAACGAACTGGACCTGAAGTTGGTGTCTTTCAGTAAACTGTGCACCAGCTACACCAGCTGCAGGGATGGACGACGAGGAGACACGTAAGATTATGCTCCTCTTGTTTGGATGATGGCCTAGTTGACTGTGTTTGTGCCTGAATATTCAACAAAGAAATGGTTTGAGTGTGAACACAAAGTCCCAAAAGGTGTTAATTAATGGGCGATTTGATCAGACATGTTCAATAGATGATGGGGATAACATTTTAATATAGACACAGGATTTTCGATATTGGCTTCCTTACCTCGTCCAGCACGTGATTACCATTATCGATGACTGTAGCTGCTCCTGCCTGACGAACACTGCATTTGCAATACAAGTTTTAGAAAAATTGCCAAAATGATGCCTGTGACTCAGAGTGATTTTTTTTTTCCCCAGGTGTGACCACGACAGGTCGGAGTTTAGTTTAGGTTTTCCTTAGTTTTCATGTTGTTTTCTGTTTTGTTGTCTTGTTTTTGTGTTTTGCTTCCTGTTTGTCACACTAAGCAGGTGCTTTGCTGAAAAGTGTGTGCAGCAGTACCTGTTTGTCATTAGTCAGTGTTACTATTCAAATGGAACCGCATTAAGCACAACGAGCAAAACACTAAACAGTCATTACAAATTGTATTTACAATCCAATGGTGCAGTTTGATGAGTTCACACTCTTGCACCGATAAAACTATCGGCAGAAAAAAACATACTGATATACAGTTGGCCATCGTTTATTGCGGTTAATTGGTTTCAGACCAGACCAAGTGAATTTCTGTGAAGTAGGGTTCAATATTAATAACTAGAATATTTTCGTAGTTCGAGCATAGAAAACTTCTTCTATGGGTTTCTAAATACGTTTTTTTTTATACCATTATTAGAGTCATGTACAAATGAAACAACAACCCTATAGTTCGTTTTACTCTCCTATTATTTTTGTTTGGTGCTGCACAGGCTATGGGATCACTGCAGGGACACAAGAGACGGCCATGGCTTTAAACATTTAAGCGAGCTTACTAGTTAGCAAACAAAATAAATGTGATTTTGGTTGAATTTTATTTCTACAATAGGCCGCACTTTGGACACCGCTGCTCCATATGAACTGTTCAGTACACTGGTCAAACTGTGTACCCATTAGTCTTATCATAAAAGACCAAATAGTGGTGTACAGAGGAACCTTGGTTAGCGTTGTTACTCCCTTCTAGAAGGTCCGACTCAAACTGAAACATTCTCTAACCAAATACATTTTTCCATAAGAATGAATATAAATCCAATTAATCCGTCCTAGATAGCCAAAAATGTTAACACTAATCACATATTTTTAGTTTTACAATTATTGTTTTAAATACAGAAAAGGTGTTTCTTACCTTCTTTGTCAAAATGCACCTCCAACTTTATTTGGCTCCCTTGTGGATTATGATTGTGGGTTGTTTTGCAGTCATGATCAAATGTAAAGCAGAGACTTGTAGCGTAATCGTGTTAGCACAGAACCACAAAGTCAACCCCTGATGACGTCACAGATGGGCGACGGAGCTGACTTCCTGTTCTGGTTTCAGGCTTCATTAGCACGCTAATAGGCTGAGCGTTTTGTGATTTAAAAAAAAATACATCAAGAACACAGTTGAACCAATGCAGTGGCGGCCATCTTGTTTACGTATGTGTTCCACAGCGGAAGAAGATGCGAGCATCTTCATCAACTTCATGTCAAAAATGTGATCCCTGAGAGTCCACATTTAGAATCCAATAGCATTTTTGCTTGTATTCTTTCAGATGGGAACTACTAAACAGTAACAGTACGGTTATTTAATTCAGTGCTTACAGAAGAACTGATTTTCAACAACTTTTATAAAGTACCAAATTATCACAGCTATTAAATTTACAATTATTCTTTATTTGTCTTTCCTTTCTTCACCAGGTCTGACACTACACCGTTGCTCAACAACTCTACCCAGGACAGGATGTTTGACACCATGTCGGTGGAGATGGAGCAGCTGCTGGCCAAGGTAAGTAAAATGTAATTAAAAAAAAAAAACATGGTCAAGTTGGAAATGTTCCAACATAGATTAGCATTAACAGGGATAAACTGGAATATTGAGGACACGACCCCTACACGCACTATACTTTTATCTCATGATGTGTACTGATCAAATTATATTATGTATTATGCAATTACTTTATTCTTGTATAATCATCATCACATATTTTAGCTTTGAAAGTACTGAAGCTAGGTGACGGTGACACAAAAAATATTATTATATACACCATGAAACATAATTGCTGTTTTTAACAGAACAAAATGCTCATATTTGTCCACTTTATATGAGTGATGTTATATGTATGATGTAACATCCCAAATTACCAGTTAATTCTAGAAATTCCTGTTATGGCCAACTCTGAATGTGCAGTACCTATCAAAAGCTTAGCATTTTTCATTTAATACCACAAGAAAATGTGTCCACTTTATGTCTGGCGAACCATACTGTGGGAAGGGTCTGGAAGTGTATCGGAATATTGCATCCCTGATCACATGAGTTAAGTATAGATATCCTAGTACCTAGGTTCCCAAAGTGAGGTACGCCAATTGTAATGGGGGTATGTGAATAAAAATGAAAAACAATTACCGCATAGCACTCGCAATTATAAGTGTTATGAGTAAGTTTGATGATTATTGTGTACATTAAAGTGTTTAATGTTTAAGATTTAATTTATAGCTATTGGTGTTCCAATCCCTGAAAGCCGCAGCGGTGAGCACCTGCCACCGTGAGTGGGGATTCCTCTCTAAAATCAGGCTTTATCGTTGGTTGTATGTATTTTTGTAGTTCAGATACTGCTTTGTCATGATTGTTAAACATTCCCCTTCAATTTGGTAATAATTTAATATGCGGATTTAAACCACAGCCATCATGAGTGGACTAAAAAAAGTCATGCTCAAATTCAACCCTTTCAAACGGAAGGACGCAAACATCAGACTGGAAGAAAAGATATGTAGAATGATTACTTATCTATTTATCAGGGCTAATGTGAAACTTGTAACCATGAAAATACAAGATTTTGACCAGGAATTACCGTACTATAAAATGAATAAACCAATTAATTATCTTCAATATTTCTAAAAGAGATGTAGGATGAGTACAAATCTATTTTTTCAGCGCTCATGTCAAACTTTTATCAAAATGTGACCATGCAACATAAACATTCTTGACCCGGAATTACTATAAAACGAATTAATCAAATTGTGTTTAATATTTCAAGATAAAAAAGGTGTATCTTTTTTTTAAGTGTGCAGGAGTAGGGGGTACATGGCTTCAGGTCAAATGTCTGAAAGGGTACGTGACTGTAAAAAGTGTGGGAGCCACTGTCCTAGGATGAAATGCACATCTGTTAGTACATCAAGCAAATTTTCTGTATGGTTCTTTAGCATGTACACTGGACTACAATGCTTTGTTCTTTTTTTTTCCCCCCCACATGTGTTTCCTGCACTACTACATACCTATAACTATAATATGTTTGTCAGCTGACAGCAATAAATGACAAGATGGTGGAGTACACCAACGCCCCGGGCACAGCGTCTCTGAATGCTGCACTCATGCACACGCTCCAGAGGCACAGAGATATCCTACAGGTTTGTCAGTCTTTGAATCACCTCATCTACAGTATTTATGTTGAAGAGCTTAATTAAATTCATAAATCAAGGGCCTTGACACTTGTAAAGTGGGATGTATTTAATGGTTCAATGTTTATACATGTTATTCTGTGTCGCTTTGTTTTCCCAACACAGGATTACACACACGAATTCCACAAAACCAAAGGAAACTTTTTAGCCATTCGGGAAAGAGAAGACCTTTTAGGATCTGTCAGAAAAGACATTGAGTAAGTAAAAGTTCCACCGCCTTTTGTCATAATGATGGGAATATGATACATGTCCAAGTGAGTTAATCCTCGTTCCTGACACTGCCTCGTGATTGCATTTGTTATTTGCTGGAGGTATGCACCTGAAAGATGTTTTCCCCACTAAGACCCACAACTCAGTCCGGCCTTGTATTGAGAAAGCGTCCTCTCCCCAGATTGCCTCAGTTGTGAGTGAGTGTATTGAAATGTGATGGTTTAGAGAGTTCCCTCAGACCATGACTCTTGTCATTTGCTTTGTAATGGCTTATTGATCCGTAAGGCACAGCGGCGAACATACGGCGAACACTGCGGGATTCCTATCGATTGCCTCCATCCATTTAGTATGCAGACTTCCTGCAGCTGCCTCACACACCTGCTCAGGCTTTATGCAAAATAATTCCAACTTGTAACGTGGACTCACTGTTTGCAACACAAGTAATTCAACCTTTGATTGGTGCACTGCAAAGATGTGTCCATGCTAATGGTTGGTCAATACACACAAGCAATCAGAATCTACGTGGTCGTAAACTGTGTCTCATGAGGTCAGCACTACATACAACGCTTCAATATTCTCATTAAATGACATTACTGAGGTGTACCACTGTGTCCGCTCATAAGGTCAGTGCTTATGAATGTAATGCAGACAAAAGAGCGTGTGTTGCTGCCTAATGATTACTACTGTAATGTAGTGGGCTGATGCTAACGAACAAACCCTATAAGCTCACTGGCTGTAATGATAGGGACGCCGACACAGTCAAATGATATCTGGCATTTTAACATAATGCTCATTTTGCAACAACAGTGCCAGTGAGGTATTACTTTTATTATTGTGGTTTCTGTTTGCAGTGATGTAGAATTGTACGTTGTGCTCTCTCTTATGGTTGTCTTCCGCTCATGTAAGCAGAACTCAACCGAAATGTTAAAACCTCTGCTTGATACATTGGAGTGCTGCTCCACTGCAAACTACAACCGCAATGACAAACTGACAAATGTGAACTCCTCCAGCTGGCTGCACGGTGGCCTCGTGGTTAGCACAGTCAGGAGATCGGGAAGATCTGGGTTCAAATCTCCGTTGCGCATCTCTGTGTGGAGTTTGCATGTTTTCTCCGGTTTCCTCCCACATTCCAAAAACAAGCATGTAAGGTTAATTGCAGACTCTAAATTGCCCATAGGTATGAATGTGAGTGTGAATGGTTGTTTGTCTATATGTGCCCTGCAATTGGCTGGCAACTAGTCCAGGGTGTACCCCGCCTCTCACCCGAAGTCAGCTGGGATAGGCTCCAGCATACCCCCGCAACCTTAATGAGGATAAGTGGCATAGAAAATGGATGGAGCTCCTACAGCAGCTTTGACAGTATTTAATTTTACTGCTGCAGTTATCTTTTTGTTCGACAGGGGGCAGTAGACATCATGGCCACTAGAGAAGCCTGCTCAGGATGCATTTCACATGAGGGTTTTCTTATATGTATCAGAGCTGTTTACCCTAATATTGATTAGAAAATAGCCACAGTGTCATTTATTCTAGCTGCAGGACAGTTTAGCAAACACTGCATCAGCAATTTGTATCTGACACTACGAATAGCTGATCCTAAAAACAAAATCAATTCCTGCGCACAGAAACACGTGCTGTTCCATTCATAAGAGCAGCATGAAGCAGAGCTGAACTCTGCGTTGCTGCTGTCTAAATGTCAGCAACAAAAGTGCAGCATTGGTGCCCTTTTAAAAAGCCTTGCTTCAGCCCTGCTGGTTGGATGTCCCGACTACAGTGAGTGCACTACAACAGTGCACCTTTTTGGGTGGTTTGCTGGGAATGAAATGGATGCAGTTGCCGTATAGTATTCACTTACATAATTGTTTTTGCGCCACCCCTCCAAATCACCTTTTCCTCTGCTTGCTCTTTGTTTTGCTCTAACTTAGCAGGAGGGTGGGCCTGTGTTAAATGATCCAAAACCAATGAGAGCGCAGTGCCTATCAGCTGTTAATGGCTGCTGATGGATGAATTGCATCGTGGAAATGGGTGTGTCTTCTTGGCTGTGCAAATGTAGCAGCAAGCCATTCACAGTATTCACACCAATGTAAGCCGTCCTTATGTAAATGCACTACGGCTGTACTGACTACATGGATTTGCATTTTTCCTTACAGAACAATATAAAGTCTACCGTATTAATCTTCAGCTCACGGCTGTATGCAAAAGTGGTGTCTATTTGATTTAAAGGCGGTGCCCCTTTATGCCTCATATTTATTATTTATGGGTGTTTCAATTCTTTGGATCATGGTAATGAGGGGAATATAAACCAGGGTTATCTTGTTAACGGAGATCTACCGTTGTGCACCCAGAAAAACTGCAGCATTCCGTCCATCATTCCTTTTTATCTAAGTCATGTTATTTGTGTGCGCACTGAGGTCAAGCAACGATTTTCTTTTACAGAGCACTTGTGCATTGACATTTGTCAAAAGATGTAAAGCCAGTCAACTCAAAGAAGAAAATGTCTCTCAATTCAAACTCAACTTTTCTAACTTTTACTGCAAGAAGTGATGTAAAAGATGTAGTGATGGTATCAGCATCACTACATTATTATAGCACTTAGTGAGATCCAATCAGATTACTGTGATCTCTTCCCTGATAATGCTCACAGCCACTATGTGCCACATTTGAATGGTTTTAGTCTGAGGTCATTCTTTATGCTTGGCACAGACTCAAGTGAACAATTTTGTCTCTGCTAGATGAAAATCCCACATCTCCACTTTATCCGTATCTCCACTTTATGAGAATTTTGACTTTTTTGTTTTATAACACGATTCTCTGTGTTGTCCTGCATGTCCTGTTAAAAGTTTGTAGCGAAACAACCAATTAAAACATGTTTTATAAAACCGTATTTATAAGTATCTCCATCTGAATCAGAACTGTATAATAATTGCTGGTGGTGTTTTAATGAAATATGTTCCTGTAAGACACTTTTATTGCCCCGGAAAGAAATAAGGGTGGCAAGTTTTTCATTGGACGGCAGTTTGTACAGTGCAGTGGAACCTGTCAGGTTGGTTACAGTCTGGTACGCAGGTCGATCCCGAAAATGTTCATATTTCAAATATTTTTTGCGCAAGTAAATAATGGAAATCAATATGCATGAATTTAAATATGCAAGTTTCTCCATATAAAGACGAAACGCAACTCACGTTGCGGTGTACATTAGTTTGAGTTTGCCATAGAGTGCTGGGCAAGCTAGACAGAGCCATTTGTACTTTTGTACTGTGTGAGATATGAGAAATTATTATTGGTTATTATTATATTGGTTATTTTCTAACGACTAATCTTTATAATTGATGTTGTCGATTATGTCGACTAATCGTTGCAGCCCTAGATGCCACGCAAGGCGTCAGCAAACTGTTATAGCCAATCTCACGAGACTGCCGCTCAGTGAGTATTTGAAGGACTAATGCCACACTCTGAGTGTGTTTTGCTTTTTGTTTGGCTTTTTTGGAACGTCATCCCTTTTGGATCCGCTCTCTTTGTTGTTTGAAGTCACTGCTAATCCAAGTGGACGTTTCATCTTGCTGTAGCTACTTCACATTAAAGCCTCTCCACCGGTGAACCACAGGAAGCCTTTTACTGTAAAAGAGATGCATGGAAGTGCAGTGGTATTGGCGCCGACTGCTATCTGATAGAAACCGGTCGACGCAGCAGTTATGCCAGGCTTTTTTTTTTTTCAGGAATGTTGTAAGTGATGTTAAAAGAGGAGGTCACAATGATGAGCTGGAAGTGTCCACTGTCCAGAACATATGATCTTCTATCTTGCGTGAACACTTGAGGACTTGTAATGAAAACTCCTCAAGGTCGATTCTTCACTAAACTTCTGGTGTATGATAGTGACCCCACCCTGAAGAGATCCACATGCCACTTTCTTTAATTATTCACAGCATCACCCAGTGGCAACAGGAAACGACTCTCAGTTGGGACACACTCAACCTATTGTGTCCTTGGTAGTCTCTTGTTAGAGATGTGTGGGGATTGAAACATCTGTTCAATGCCTTTGACTCAGAGGACATGCAATGACTTTGTCATTACTTTTTTTAATTACAGAAATATGTCTAATATGTCTCTGCTTCCTTTGTAGGATGTACAAAAGTGGATCTGGTGTCAACAACAGAAGAACAGAGCTGTTTCTGAAGGAACACGAGCACCTGAGAAAGTAAGTTCCCACCTTGTATAGTTTTAGTTGTCCTATATAAGGTAACTTCATGTTTTCCCACAAGACCTTCCCTTTACCTTTCTGGTAAAGGCGAGACTAAAAGTAGCTTAAATTGTGGCGAATGGCGAAAAAACGTGAATCATTGATACGGCCATAGAAATGTCTATTTTTGACACTTTGCTCGTTCCTTGCCCTCTCCAAACCCTCCTGCGAGTTTGGAGCAACATTTGAAATAAAAGTTATTGTTGTAATTATTGGATTAGATGCATCTCCGGAACCCTCCCCCTTCTCTCTTCAAATGCCCGCCACTCGCAACACACTCCAAGAATACAAGACCTAAATATGCCTCAGCCACTTATTAAACACATTTAAAGTATATGTTTGGATAGATACTCACCACAAATGAATGATAATGACTAGGGGTGTCACAAGATCTCGCAAGATTAAACCGTGACAAGAGTTCTCGTTCAGACAAAAACTGTTTCGTGGGCACTAGGCCTGGGATGATAATAAATTAATTAATTAATCGCACAATAAATGAAAATGAACTCGACAGTTTTGCAGGTGTCAATATATTGCCATGTGCATGCGTATCTGTTCTCCTCGTCTCCCGCCTCCAAACAGGCAGGAAGCGGTTTCACTCTGTGCATTGGATTTAGCACCTTGGCAAGTTTGTATCGTAGAACAACGGCAAGAGTGGAGTGAACCCTTTTGTCACTCATACAGTCTCTTTGTCTCGGTGTGTGGAGGCGGGGCCGGTAGCATACTCACAGTCCAGAACAGTGTAGCCTCGTAAGGCGCAGTGCAAGGTAGCATAGTACAAATGAAATTTGTCGATTGCAATATAGTATCATATTTTTTAGATTTTTCGTCTTGTCTCGTGTGCTGAGTGTCTTGTGACAACTCTGATAATGACAGATGATTGATGAACACATGGAATCGGGGTCACGGTGTAGCCAGTCACAGCACACAACTATGGTGCCTTCAAAGACTGAACAAAGTGTGAAAACGCAATACTTGATGAAATTCAGTGAATGAGTATGCTGTATTTCACCTGTATTATCATGTTCTAAGAAATTATTATGGTGACTTATGGTGAATGAGATGTGTGTTCTGCTGGAAAAACTACCTATTTTTGGAGGGGATTTTTTTTTATTTAGTGGATCCCCACACACCCAGAAAAGTGTTGACCAGAAATACAAAATTCTTTTGGCCCGTGGATGTGTGGGGAGCCACTGAATATGCGTCCATCATGTTGTTTTGGGGCACTGGAAATAATAACAAAATTTATATTCTGTCATCTATCACAATAAATATTTGCTTGTTGGCAATGATGTATGGCTGGCAACTGTAAAGCTTGCCCAGTCAACTTGTCTGCCACATAAAAAGTGTATTACAACCTCTGAATGTGATGCAACTTTTTTTCCATTGGCCAAACTCTTGTGCCAGTGCAATGTATCACAGTTCTGACAATAAAATGATCTCATTGAACCACAGCCAGTCTTATAGGGCTTCCCCTGACCGTAGAGGGGAGAGGAAATAGGAGATTGACGGTGCGGATTGAGTTACACTTGATTGATCCTGTTAGTGCCATTATACAGGAAATAATGCCTGAAGAGATCATGTAAAATATGTTATTAACCTGAACAATAGTCTGGAGTGTCACGTATAGGGCACAAATTGAGCACATGATAAGGTCAAGTTAAAATACTTCTCTGAGTTTGTTTTACTCATTGCTTGTGTATTGTTTACGGATAAGTAGTGCATGTAAAGCAGGAGAAAAGTATAAGTAAGATTGACCCATGCTAATTTATTTAAATAGTGGTGGTGTTTACTTATTAGACTGACTTTAAGTGCTGTCTATCTTTGTGCCTTAATCTGTGCTTCTTATCTCTGGCTTTTAGAATTTGTTTCCGTTTTTCCATCTCTTCGCCGTAAAGGTTAGTGTTCATGAATAAACCAGAGCGAAGGAGGCGCAGGTCCATTAAAGGTTCATACTGGAACATCTTAATCATAGTGGTCCTACTTCCTGTCAAAAAGAGGACATTAATGTTTTCCAAAGTGTAATATTTCAGGCTTGTTTTTTTTACATATTGTTAAGATATGTGGCACAATTGCTGATGGCCCCTTTAGATGGATGACTCATGTTGGCTTTGATGTTGTGATTGCAAAGGTTCAGCTGACATGTACTACGTCATAGGTGTGAAATTCCCAGCCCTCGGGCCACATCCGGCCCGGACAGCAATTTCATCCAGCCCACGGGACCATTTGAAAATCAACTTGTACCCGACGATGATGTCGATTGACCTCCAAAACAGATGACTGTTTAGCCAGTTCTTTATTTTTAGATGCTAACAACAGTGACTTCTTAATCTTTAAGTCAAAATTTGTTGTGGATAGAAATAATGTAGTTACATAGAAATGGGAGAGGTCTTCAGCCTTTAATTACACTCAAAATCACATTAGACGGTAACACGAACTGCACATTAAGCGTGACATTGAGGAGTTCTTGAATGGAAACTGCTGATCAACCATGTAATGCAATATGTGCAATGTTGGTTTTACTTAAAGAACATGATCTAAATAGATTTCAGTTAGGTTATAAACAGCAGAGAGCATTGTTGTTTTTGAGCAACCTAAAATGGAAAAAACACTGTTGGAAACAGAAAAGTCAGTTCTTTTTGGACACGCATGACTTTTCATATTCTCTGGAAGGAAAAACCAACCATTTAACAGTCCCACTTGTAGCTGTTTAGAATCTTAAGGGTCTCTTGGGTTTAACCCCCTGTGTCTATACTTAGTTTATTCATTCTGTATGAGGGAATCATTCATAAACACACTTTATTATGCTGTGGTCTAACCTATATTAACAATTAAAATGGCCAAAATAAGATACACTATTTTGTATTTCCACAACCATGACATACATACATTGACACACACTATAAAAGGATTTAATACAACAAACATAAGTAAATGAAAACGTGTGCAAGCGTGACGATAGCTTATAGCATTTTACTGTGACAATTGTCGCAATTGTCACAGTAAAATGCTATTTTGGTTTACAATCTTCAATTTGGAAAAGGTTGAACAAAATGATTATTTTAAATACATGCAGTTTAATTTGTCAAAGAGTCAGATTACTGTTTTTTGGAGACTTTAGACAAGTTAGGTGATTGGAGATGGTCTTTACTTCTTTAACTAAGGACACAATGATGTTACCGTTCTCTGATGTTATTTTTTGTGGACTTCTGGGCCATGATGCGGTGCCAAGTACATATTACTGTTCCTCTTTCCTCCTTAAGTGGCACCGTTCGGACTCTTATTGTTACCATTGGTTATTATACACACTACATTGAGACTGGTGTGAGAAAAATGATAACTTGTTGCCTCTCTGCATATTGTTGATAACTAACCCATCTTCCCTTCCATTTGTAGTTCGGACCGACTGATGAATGACACAATAAGGTAAAATCCCAGATCCCGAAACTTCCTTCATTGGGTTACTGTCCTTCTGTGGTGTAACCAATGAGTCCATCCATATTTCATACCTACTAGTAGGGGCTTAGCTTTCTTATAAATAGCTGATTTTTAAAATGAAATATAAAAAAAACCCAGCTAAAACCGTGGGTAATTTTTAAATAAATAAAATTCTTGAATAAAAAGTCAATAAATTATATCCTATATCATAATTTACCAAGGACATTTTTTTTTTAATTAAGTGAAACATTGTAAGCATGTGCAACGGTAATAGTTGGAACAGTTTGAAGCATTGTTTTATTTGTAGTACAGTTTCTTCTTGGCTGAAGTACAAAATTGTTAGTTCCAGCGTGTAGCTAAACTGTGTGTGCGCGTGTGTATGTGTACACAAGATGATACACGATATTGCGTCGAGTACAGAAAACTACAATGATAAAATATACAATCTAATATAATAGACAAACACTTTTTTTCAATTTAACTGAGTCAGTGTTCTATAACCTAGCATGAATGACCTAAGCATGATGCTTTTAACTGTTGAACCTTTCTCCACAAATTGAAACATCCATCCATCCAGCCATCCATATTCTATGCCACCTTTCTTCACTAGAGTCGCGGGGGTATGCTGGAGCCTATCCCAACTGACTTTGGGAGAGAGGCAGGGTACTTCCAAAATGATAAAATGTTAAATAATTTAACAGTTGTCGTTGCTGCTGCCACTACTACTACTACTACTATTAATAATTTACGGTAACGTGTAGTTATGAAAAGACACAAGAACTAGATTGTAAATTGCAGTAGATTAGTTATGTTTACGCTAAAAGTATTATAGTTCCCATGATGCTTAGATTGTGGAAGCAGGAAGTAGTAAAATAGACGCTTGCATTCCATGTTTTGATAGAAGTCATATGCAGCGATTGTATTTTGATTTGACCAATCTTAAGTAAGTTTGATCAAATGTAGATTTACTAAAGCTTCTGCTTGGACATTAAGACCACAGCAGCCTGTGAACTCCGATCAGGGGGAAAAAAACCAAACATTTTGTTACCGAGTGACACTGAACACCGAGGTAGGTTGGATTGCAAGGTTTATAGTGTGTGTAAAGCACTTAATGTACAGTTCCAATCCTGCCTCACGTAGTGCCACTTCCATATTACGTGTATTATCATTTATAGTAGCGATGCGATAGTTCAGCCT
This sequence comes from Dunckerocampus dactyliophorus, assembly GCF_027744805.1. NCBI lineage: Eukaryota > Metazoa > Chordata > Actinopteri > Syngnathiformes > Syngnathidae > Dunckerocampus > Dunckerocampus dactyliophorus. Next base: position 23,729,066 of record NC_072830.1, read on the forward strand.
GATTGACTTTTAGCAGACCTGGTCCCGCGAGACAGCATTTCTCCGAACGAAAAATATTGTAAAGTTTTAATTTTGTGAGATCACGTGACCCCCTACTAGTAACAAACTGTCATCCGTTTCTCGTTACATTGTGCCTTTTTTCTCTATTTTTCCCCATTTCTGCTGTTTTTTTTTTTTTTTTTTTAAGTTCATTTCTACAATGTGCCACAGGGCAATAAAAACGAGCTGCACTTTGGGCACTCTTGCGAAGTGTCCTGCACGCCTGTATCTCTGATGCAGCAGCGAATGCGTCGTCTTTAGTTGCCGCTTATATTTGATTGCCGAGTAAACGCATGACACAAGAAACACTTCCTGTCCCTTACTAATCACTGTGTGTTGCATTGTAATTACGTACGCCTTTGTACCGAACTGAACGCAGCATACCGAAAAATTGTAATACATATACCGTTACACCCCTACTTACTAGTATACATATTACTGGTCATCTTCATAAAAATGGGCCTTGTTCATCAATAGTTCTTAAATCTTAAATCCTACTGAAGTATTTTAATCAAGAAGATTGCGACATTCAACAATTCCACAATGGTTTCTATTCCATTTCTATACCATATCTTGTATTATTGTTCAAGCTTTATTTCTTTTTTAAATCAACTGAAACCCAAATCCTGAACCAGGGAGCTTTTATACACATCCAACCTCATAGTGCTCAAAATGCACGTTCCTTTAATGTTGTTGTCTATGCTGAAAATGAACGTAACTTTTACCTTGATGCAATAAATAGCTCCTGTCATTTCACTTTTCTAGAGGTATCATAAATTTCTCCCCCAGTCCTCGTTCCTTTCTCCTCCCCTCAGGTCTGCCCAAATTACAAATATATTGGATCTTGGAAACGATGGCTCCTCTGGGACTGGCTTCTACAGCAGTCTTGATTAGTGGCTTTTGTCACTGAAATAGCAAAGTGCTAGCACACAACCACATACACACACACGCCGCACATAATTTTTTAACAATTTAACTATATATCTCTCTCTCTCTATCAATATTTTATTCTACTTGGCTGCCTAGCTTGATAGCTCATGTTGCTGGAAAATAGTGCAGTTGGAAGCTAAAGTGCACTGTGCTTTTTCTATAGATTTCTACAAAATTCTCATAACACAATGCTTAATAACTGATTTTTACATGTTTGTTACTTTTGTTTTTACCAGTTCATCTTCCTTCTTACCTTCAGTTCACCACAGTAGGTTATCAAGTTTTAAATTGAACGCATTGATTTTGGTAACCATTGAAGTTAAAGTGGATTTGGTAACTGATTCCACCATGCTTCAGCTCTAATTTCCATGAGACTATTCACACTGAAAGAAATCCTGTTGGAAGTTGCTGCTGTCAGCAAGTGTCACTACCTGACTGAGGAAAACATGATACCTCCCCTCCTTCACATTGCCTGTGGACTTTACTGTCCCCCTCAGCAGGTTCCTCCCTCAGGGAGATGTACAAGCTCGCATAACACAACACGACACAGGTGGTACTGCGACTGTTTTTGACATGCTGCTCTTGAACGCTGCCTGCCAACAGTTAAGATTACCATAACTTTGTTTTAATGCTTCCTGGGGGAGGCTGCCTTAGTGGGATAGAAGTTGGTCCCCTGTGAGCAGTGCTTACAGTTTGTTCGCTTTGGATTCAAAACAGCTGTAGTGAAAAATTTACGCGCTTAATGTTGGTAAGACTAAGTCGTCTTTCGGCTTCTAAATAAACTAAAATTAATTAATTTTATTGATCATATTTGATTAACAGTAACTCATGCTTTTTTGCACTTCTCTTGGTAGTATTGCCATGGCGACCAAGGAGAATATGACATCCCAAAGGGGCATGCTGAAGTCCATACAGAGCCGAGTCAACACGCTGGCCAGTATCCTTTTTATGCTGTAGACCAGTGGTCACCAACCTTTTTGAGACCAAGATACGTACCTGGGTGTTGGTGTCAACATTTCAGCCTTTTCTTATTGTGTCCTTTGCTCTAGTTTTACCATTTTTGCTGCTTTTTATATTTTATTTAGTTTCTGCAGTGATGCAATGACAAATGAGCCACGGTCCGCCAATGGCCCCTGAGCCGCACTGTGGCCACCCCTACTTTTGTGGCTCTTCATTGGGGTCGGGCTTGTGGCGTCTACTCTATAAGCAGGCTTCAACTCGGCTTGTTGGCTCAGTGTCGTGGGCGAGCGAGCACGGTGGGGGGAGAGAGAGACTGGTCAATGCGTTCCAATAGTACTAACAAGCCACCGCTCCAATTTTGGAGGTGCACGTCTATGGAGTTATATTTGTGCCTTCATTTTGAGGTAGCAAAGGCAGATTGTGAGCCATATTAACGTGCAATAACTACTGATGTGCGCACAAGCACATCGCTGCGCTCTGTCACTCACTCTCTCTCCCTCGCTTAACTTGCGAGGTGACGCGATCCAATGTACGTGCGCTGATACCTCCGGTCGAGTTTAGTGTACTGGGCTCCTGGCTGGAGCTTGCAGGTTGCGTGCCTGCAGGCCGGCGTACGGGCGTGTTAAGAGGTCAAAATGCATGCCTGTGGGTCACTCTCCAGGAGGAGAGGGCACTGATGTAATAATGCATTTTTTTCCCTAATATTCTCATGATTGACCGGCAAAGTCTCAAAGATCGACCAGTTGCTAGTGGTTTGAAAATTGCTCACTCTATGGTGTTTTTTCAAAAATTTATTAATTAATAAGCTGTTTTGTGATTATGTTTTTGGCCTAAATGACGCATTTTCAAGCATAAATGTTGTAAATGAACCAAAATACAAATACAGTTTAAGGCAATACAAGATGTTGATGAACTGTAGTCTACTGGCCTCTAGGTGTCGAAAGTAACATGCACCAGACTTGTTCGCCAATGACAGGCTATTATTTTATAATTATTTATCGCACAATAATAATGATGATGATAATAATATTCATCCTCATCAACATAATAATAACATGGGCTACTTTTGTGACCGTACTCCAGCTCTGAATCCCCAACGGCACTTCCTGTCTACACGTCCAAAAGACATTTATTGAAACACACATGAGCACATGAGTCTTATTTATGTCTGAAATAGGTTATTTTCTCTAATTATATGTACTATATTGGGCAATATGAGTACAAAGGTGGCTATAGGGGTGCTGTTTCATGTCTGGAGGGCTCTAATAATGGTAAAAGTCATACTTAGAAAGGCATCAACAGGTTTTCCATGACCTAACTATGAAAATATTCAGTTTATTGATAGGGCTGTCAAATGATTAAACATTTTAAACAAATTAATCACAGTTTTCGATTGAATATGTGCTAGAATACCTTCATCATTCAGAATCAGCTACTTATCACAGGTAACTGACACGACTTCCTTCTCATTCATACCCGCAGCGCCACGGCGCTTTTACACAGTCGGACGCCGAGCGTCTCCTGACTTCGATGGGGAAGCTTAGAATGCTTTGTTCCACTGTGCAAAACTGGACGGTCATTGGATAAATGCTGGGCTCTGTCCTTTGTCTATGGGGCAGTGGGCTGGCATGATGATTGGATGAACTGTATGAGGCGGAATCTCCTTTTGATTGACAGTGAAATGAGCAAATCAGTGAAGTATAAACCTCCACGGAGAAGTTTTTCATTCCGTTGTTCTGAACTCAGACTTTGCCAAGCGTTGTTTTTGGCGCCTCTTCTGTCTCTCTGTGGCTTCTTTCCCCAACGAGCAGCGGCAGCTGCGAAGCTTCTCCACCCGTCACGATCACTCACACTCACAGCCACTCACGCCTCAGCTCCAGCTGCTAGCAAGCTGCACATCATGGCAGATACTACAATTTACATATGAATAAATAAACACATTTATGATGTAGGCTGGAAAAAAATGAGCTTCCCCTTCTTGAATGACCAGCAGCCACCACTCGTGTACAGATGATCAGCATAGCATCAAGGATTAACATGTTATGGGCTGCCTAGCTAAAATCTGCACAAATTAACATTGGAGGTACAGTATGTGAAACTAAAATCGATCTTGTGTTTTGTTTTTAAATGTGAACATTTGAAATCGTCCTTAATTCTTTGCTCTCCAAGACCGTTTTCCAGCCATCAACAATCTCATCCAGCGAATCAACCTCCGGAAGAGACGGGACTCGCTCATCCTCGGCACTGTGATTGGCGTCTGCACCATTCTCCTCTTGCTCTACGCTTTTCACTGAATATTATTAAAGCAGAAGATGGATCTTTTCATTGTAGTGTAGGACTCCCAGGATAGTGATCCGGTGGTTGAGGACCCTGGAGGCTCCTGAGCACAAAGACAGTAGGTTCACTTCAACCACCAAACTCCACCAACGGGAGCTACTGAACTTTGTATCTAGCTTTGGGACAGATGGACTACTTACTTTTGGGTGGATCATTCCCATCAACAAGACACAGGAAACAAAAGTACTAATTTTAAAAATGTATATTATAATAACACACTCAAAGAGACATTGTACCAAGAAATGGATGGAGAAACATTTGATTGTGTTTTTTTTTTTTATTTTGTTTTTTTTCTTCCACATTGGGAATATTTTTATTTGAATGGTCCTTTTTAATTGATGGTGCAAGATGAAAAGCTCATTCCGGGCTTTTAAATGTGAGTCAATAAATTATTCATATCCACTTATTTTGAACATCCTGTGAAACTCAACACCTAAAATGTATGATGTTACAATTTTCGTCAATCATAATTCATTATGGCAAGTATTTGTTTATTCATGAAGACAGAACGCATTGGAAACATCTTCCACGCCAAATCGAATGATGCACAGTACCATCAGTCAGAGGAAGTCCATTTAGGTGCCTTACAATCTTTGTTTATATTTTCTTCTCCTTTTTTACAAATCATCTCCTTCATCTGTGTGCCATTTGAATAAGCAGTTGTCTCCACTCTTTACCAGATAACTTCACGACAGTGTCACATACCTGCTGTTCTTTTGGAGCTGTTCACTGAGTCAATGAAGATCATCCAGGTCAAAGGTTACATGGCCAGGTCAGTCGCTTCAAAAGAGACTTAATAAATTCTGTTCTGGGCTCCTCAAGCCACATCGTAGATGAGATGAGACAAATCAATCAGGACCACATGAAATACTGTATATATATTTGGTGACTGGTCAACTGAACAATTGAATCCGCATATCAATTAGCTGATGTATTTTAATATGTAGTGCACTCTAAATTTGAAGTTATCTATCCATTTTACAAATTTCTATACCATTTATCCTGTTCACTGTGTAAGGTGAGCTGGAGCTTATCCCCACTGACTTTGGGTGAGAGGCACGATACACCCTGGACTGAGACTAGTCAATCATAGAGCTAAAAATGTGATGGTGACCAAAAATTTAACTAATTGTGACAAAGGACGGCAGTACACGCATCTCTGTCATGGCTACTTGGTATAATATGGCAATACGTTAACAATAACTAAAAAAAGAACAATCTATACCTAAAGACGTGCTTCATGTACACTGCATGTCTGTGTTGTCAAATGGCGAGTGGTTGCCAATGAAGTTTCCACCATATACTGAGCATTATTATATGTGGGCTAAAATGCAGTGCAGGTGTCATCGCTAGTTACCATCTTGCATTGCATCTTATTGAATATTAACCTGATGCAACCCAAGGCGGTTGAGGTTAGAAGTACATGCTCTGTGTCACCTGTCGGCTAGTAATAACAATAATCAACCTTGTTATGCCAGGCGTTTTTCATTAAGCATATGTGATGCATGCAACCAGGGTAAAAAAAAAAAATAATACGGGTACTTTTTTTTTTTTTTTTTTTACATTGAGCACAATTTGTCAGCTCACACTTTCTAATGTGTTTTAGTCTCCCTTAAATCACTGACTCATTAGTGTTTTTAGTGTTAACTTCACAATGTTACCTTAACCATTCCCATTGTCTTCTTTGGTTCATTCATGGTTCATTTGTGTCTCTGTGATGTGATTTTCACATTTAGCATGCACAGTAAACGACAGTGGAGGTGTGGAACAAACCCTTTCCCAGGCTGACATATGTATAAAATATATATATATATTGTATAAACTCAATTATTTGTTCACATAACTCACACAGAACAATGTCTTCTTCCTTTGTGTAAGTCAAGATCAATTAAGCTGAAATCTGATTGGTTAAAGAAACAGCTCCATTGCTAATACTGTTTAAGTGACATAGGCCAGCACTACTGATTTTGAAGGCCCTAGGCAGATTACATTCACACAACACATAGAAGCTGAAATCTGATTGGACAAAAAAAAAAATCGAACGTACACATATTGGAAGCAGTGCAGCCCAGTGACTCACTGCAAAAAGAAGAAAATAGACTGTTGGGACTAAATTGATACAATTTCCTTGAACAAATACTAGAATTTAAGTTGTAAACATACTGTAGGTCACTGCTTCTGATAGTGTTTAGGCCAGCAGGGAAGCCCTTGCTGGCCCTGACTGCACACCACTGGTAAACAAGCACCACAACAGTTTCCAAGCCACAGAACATTAGCCATGCATGGTAACATTTATTCCAAACATGCAAAATGTACACCACAAAGATGAAATCTGACACAATCAGTACACCAGGAGAGAAACGGTAATATATGTAAAAAAAGAAATTAAAATATTTTACTGATGATAGTCTGGTGCGAATGCAACACCAGCAGTGTGATCTTAAAAATGCTTAAACGCCACTTAGGATTCACGTAACATGAGTTTTGTACTGAACAAAGTGGATCTTTGGATTAAGGCTGTTTATGGATATTTTGATTAAGAATACATTGCAATGGAGTCTTGTCTAATAAGGTGTTAACAAAGCTACAAAGTCAATATTTCAAGACTTGCGTTTCTGGAATTGGTTGCATAGTTTCATGAATATAGTTTGCAAGGATCTGAGATTATTATTCCTGCAGAGAAAGCATATGAGTGTACCAAAGACTGACCCTGTGCTTTTATTTGCTGTATGTTAACATTGTGTGTATGTATCCCACGTGGACATGACATCGATGACCACCATCTGATGTTAATTTGGATTTTGAAATCGAAGTAAACCTTATGAACACACTCATTTAAAAATACATACATCATGCATACATATTGCGTATATATTTTCCCCTTATGAATACATTTCATACCTACATAAGAAAAACATTCAGTGAAACGGTTGTACATCCATGGTAACATTATCACATGTAGCAGTGAGGATATAAGACAAGTATAAAGGTCATAAACGGATATTAAGGGCACAAGGTGAAGAAGTGGAGCAATAAATTGGGGTAAGGTGCAGCTAATGTATGCTGGAAAAGGATGTAAGTGAAAAGTAGTAAATGGTGCATGTGTCTTTGCAAACACAAAGCAAGAATAATTTAAAGATGATTCCAAATCAGGCATTCAGCAAGAGCTGGACTCTTCATGTACACACATTACTTTTCATTCTTTCAATCAATTTTCAATGTCCACATTCAGGTTTATAGTCCACTGTCCCCTTTGCAGACAACGCAGTCATCTTAACAAACACAGCTGGACATAGCACAGTATAAAATGTACATCTCTAATGCGTCCATGTTTCAGATGACTTTGAATGCAGTAGGAATATAGGATTATATGCTGCTGTCCAACAGGAAAAAGTGTTAGCGCATCCCCGCAGATGTAGAAAAAGTCTTCCGTGCTCACTCATTCATCATCAGCTTCGTTTAGGAGTTTATTCCAACATCAAATCTTGTTGTGCCCCTACTTATCTGAAGCATCTTCTCTTTTCTGGCGTTTTTCTAAGGCTTTTCAGGCCTTAACAGTGGTGCATCAGGGTTGTTTTTTATTATTATTATTTTCAAATTTTGGGGGGTCAAGCAAATGTTAGTGTATTATAATGCATGCAGTATCAATCTCATGAGTTGCCTATTGCTTCCAAAAGGTCATGATGTCATAATTACAATATGATAGAAATAAAGGAAGTATCATCTTTTATGTTTTTGTAAGGGGCTTTTGTTCTTGTTGCATTCGTGTTTTGGCCTTCACGGGGCTGTTTTTGTTTTTCCTTCAGGTCTGGAAAACTGTCAAAGAAAAGAGAGGGGGGAAAAACAGCAATTAACTTTAAAACTGGTTATTTTTAGATAGCTGCACATTCAGCCCATTGCACTTACACAGAGCCAAATCTAATATCACACGCACACACACACACACACAGATGCAAGCTTAAAAAATGTGCTGAGTTTGCACAAACAACAAACATGCTCCTGCTTGTAGGGTGGTCATATATCACCCTGCTGTCATAATGCAACAGCTATCATTTGTTGTTCAACACTTGCTCTGTGAGTGCCAACATATACATCATTGTGAACTCATGCACAGTGGAAAACTCTTCTTGCCCTGAAGAACTACAGATCAAAATTTGATCAGTGTCTCCAATTTCTGACGTCACGCATGCGACTCCCTCTGCACATCACACGTGTGCCATTAAAGTTGATGGTGAGTACATAATGTATTGTTTTTTAATGTTAATGTTTCTTTTTACTAGGGCTGTCAAATTATAAAAAAGTAATCAGATTAAGCACAGTTTTTAAATTAATTAATCATGATTAATCACCATTACCAACCATGTCAGAAATATGCCCATTTTTACTGTATTTAATTAACAGAAAGATAAATGACAGGGCAGGATTATATAGATTTGTATGTATTAACAGCTCCAAATGAAGTGAGTATGTCAATCAAGCTAAAAGATACCACACAAGTGTAAAAAAAAAAAAAATTCTAGTCTCTTAAATAGTAGCAGAACATTTGAGTCACATTTTAAACTCTGTTATTATGAGCAAATGAAGGTTTGCATTCAAAGACATCACATAATTTAATATAAATGTACTTGTTTTTAGTGTATTTTCCAGCATACTTCAATGTAGCAAATTGTACATCTGAATTAGGAGTTACAATATGAGTGGTAAGAATATCCACCTCATGTTTTTGTGTGGGGACGCTCCACTGTGCTTCTGTCGGCCGTCAAAACATGCGCATGCGTTAATTACACTAAAGAAAATAACGTAATTAATTAAATCACTTCGTTACCGCCGTAACGCGTCATTTTTGACAGCCCTAGTTTTTACACTTGTGACAGTCGAAATTAAAAAGCGTCACGTAAATTCAACTGGCCTTCAGTAATCATCACTCATCACCAAAGTTCCATGAGAATGAACCATTTGTTATGATTTATTTCTTTTTGTTATCAGTGGTTAACCTTTTACACATTAAGTCAAAATGGATGTTGATTAAAGTGAACAGAGTTTCCACTGTACCTTATCGATTTTTACATTTTTTTTGGTCTTACTGTACCTGAAAGTGAGACGTAGACGATGATGGCGACCACACCCAGCACGATGGAAACGATACTGAGCAGACGAGCCAGTCGACCAAGCCTCCTGGCCCCGTCCACGTCCCCCGCCTGGAGGCTGTTTCTAGACTGGTGGCACATGGAAACACATGTTATTACCACAGTAAGCAATGCTATGTTCACAAAAGTTCAGGAAACGTAGGTGGGAAATGTTATGTAATATTAATTTTTGATTGATTTCGTAGATTTATTTTATTTGTCTAGTTAAATAACCCTCTCTCCAGAAGTCAGCTGGGATAGGCTCCAGCATACCCACGACCCTAGTGAGGATAAGCGGCATAGAAAATGGATGGATGGATGGTTAGTTAAATAACCCAGTGTGAAAACCACCAATCTTCCAATGAATATGCTTCCACCTGTTAAGGTAATAGACCTTAGACAGACTGCAGGAACTGTCCATGGTGCTTATTATGAATGATTAAAGTAAATGCATTATATAGGTCTGTGGAGAGTCTCTGGAATCCAGGTCATGGTAGCCCACAAAATTTGAATAGCGACAACTGGACTTTCCATATTTTGTCTGTGGTGTGTGTGTCCTTCGGAGGCTATCGTTGCCAGGAGTGACTAGTCAGTCACCTGTTTGGCACCTCTGTCCAACCTTTTGCAGGTAAATTCATTATGTCTTTACAATAGATGTAAGTATTCAGTTCACAATATTTGCATAATTGTGGCCCAGAACCACTGATGCTTTTCGGAAGAAGGCAGGCCAGTAAAATATGACATTCTGTAAAGTCACACAACCTCTCACCTGCAGTTGTGCAACATGAACAGTACAAAGACAGGCCCAAAGAAGTGTGTATTGATCTGGACTCATCTCTCACACATATACACACACACACACACACACACACACACACACACATGCACATGGTCATGTGGCTGCAACAGAGGAAGGCGGCTAAGTGAGTAAATGTTCCTCTTCTCTCTTGTCATTAATAATTGAGGTCCAGGAGCAGCAGCCTGGTTAGTGGGGAGGAACACAGCAAAAGGCTAGTGTGTTTCTTCATAGTCTATTTGGATTAAATTTAAATTGATTGATTGGCATATATAATCTGTATGTCTGTTTACATACGTTGATAGTTTATGATAATTTAGCTTCAAAATCTGAAGTTCTCAAATTTCGTGCACAAATTGGACAAAAAAACAGACCAATTTATTCAAGGACAGTTCGAACTAATAATGTTGTGAATATAGTCTTGGAGGAACACCCAAAGTTGGTTATCTTCTTTTCTCTGGCTTGGTGTTGAGAAGCCTTTAGGGGCTGCTAGCAGGGCTTTCAGACTCACTGTTGTTACATTAAAACCTCCATTAAAATTGCAAACCACTCAATGTGGTCCGATGATCAAATCTGCTCGACGCACGATGGCACCGCTCTCGTTCTTGGGAGCAATAAAATGCATTGGAGCTCATAAATTATAATTGGACTGAGAGTTTACTGTGGTGCATTGATGGGACTGAGTCAGCTCCATTCACACCATTTGCTCCCCGGATACTATCCATTCTTTATCTGACCTCCCGCCCCATTCCTTCCATGGATTCCATGCATACAATCACACAGCTTCACCATCAAAAGAACTCAAGCTACCAAAACTCCTTTGCATAACATCGAGGTCTGTGTAGGGTGCGCCGCTAATTGTCAGCATAATGGTAAATTGTAATGGAACCTTACTCAAGTAGGAACATGCCAACTAAATTTAAGAGTGAGCCAGGCTTGTTTCGATCAGGTTTCACAGTAACCTAATGTAATGTCCGCATAATAACCCCAGAATGCATCTGAGAGTACAAAGCACATTTATCACACTAATGTGGTGAGAGGAAGCCTCTGTCGGATAAACTTTGGCTGATTCATTTGAGAAGTTGAAACAAAGTGCAGACAGCAGTACATCTTAATTGGATGAAAGCACATAAGATAATTTAACATGGAGCACAGTTAACTCATGTCATTGAAACACATTATAAGTCATCATGGGCAACAAAGCAACTAAACGTGAAAGTAGATTAAAATATATGACACACAGCCTCACTGCACTACACTTATCTGGGATTTCAGCTTGTTTACTTGTGCCATCACTTCATAACACTACATCACCACAGTTTTTTATAGTCTTTTTTTTTTATTGTCTTCCCGATCCCATTTTTTTTTTTTTTAATAATAAGCTTTTGTTACAAACATAATAATAGTAATCTCTCATTTGTCGCGGTTAATTGGTTCCAGGCCCAACCACAATCAGTGAATTTCCTCAAAGAAGGATTCCATATGAATAAATAGGGCTGTCAACAATAGCGCGTTAACTGCAGTAAGTAATTCATTCAATTAAATATGCTGAAATTTTTAGCGTCATTAACACATGCGCATCATGTCAAGCCACATCTCTGTTATGAACCACAATAGCGTCCCCACAGAGTCGCGCGCAGTCTGACCCTCTTTAATAACTTTATTCTAGGGATGTCCCATCCACATTTTTGGCTTCCGAAGACTTATATAGTCTTACCTATCCGATCTGATCCTTTTTTTTTTTTTATAATAATGAGCTTTTGTTACAAATATGTGGAATTGAATATAGTTATGAAAATAGCTCTTCAAAGCATTCAAAATAATGCAACCAAAGTATTGCTGAATTTACTTTTTTATTACACAGCATGGCCAACGGTATTTTGGGCTTTTGTAACAAACCTCTGTGAGTCGGGTCCCTAATCCAATAAAAATCCAATAAAAGTCCATCCAATAAAAGATAAAATGGGAGTGCAAAATACTTTTAGGGTAGTACTAATAATTTTACATACAGTTATAGGTCAATTTGTGGTGTGATTTAGAATATATGACATTTTTTAACAAACTCTCTTCAACACAATAGTAATTTATTGACGGCCCGGGTATAAACAATCAGCGGTTAGAGCAGCACTTCTCATGTGAGCTCCCCGCACAATGACACAGCAGTCCAGGCATAGTGAGGGGGAACTACCGCTGTAGCTACGGAGCCGAATATCCAACATCCAACATGAAACTAACTTCACCATGGTACACCGCGGACATGTCTGCTTGGTGGTGTTGTGTTTTCTTCTTCTTGCGGATGGCGGACATGGACATCACCTCATAAGACTAAATCCCTGCAACTTTCATGGCCATCACTTCATAATAGTACATTAATGCAACTTCCACGGGCATCACTTCATAACACTGCATCACTGCAACTTTCATGGACATCACTTCATAACACTGCATCACTGCAAATCTCTTGGGCATCACTTCATAATAGTTCATTAATGCAACTTTCATGGCCATCACTTCATAATAGTACATTAATGCAACTTCCAAGGGCATCACATCATAACACTGCATCACTGCAACTTTCATGGACATCACTTCATAACACTGCATCACTGCAAATCTCTTGGGCATCACTTCATAATAGTTCATTAATGCAACTTTCACGGGCATTACTTCATAACACTGCATCACTGCAACTTTCATGGACATCACTTCATAACACTGCATCACTGCAAATCTCTTGGGCATCACTTCATAATAGTTCATTAATGCAACTTTCATGGCCATCACTTCATAATAGTTCATTAATGCAACTTTCATGGCCATCACTTCATAATAGTACATTAATGCAACTTCCAAGGGCATCACTTCATAACACTGCATCACTGCAACTTTCATGGACATCACTTCATAACACTGCATCACTGCAAATCTCTTGGGCATCACTTCATAATAGTTCATTAATGCAACTTTCATGGCCATCACTTCATAATAGTACATTAATGCAACTTCCAAGGGCATCACTTCATAACACTACGTCACTGCAACTTCGACGGACATTACTTCAGAACACTGCATCAATGCAACACAGCAACTTCCATGCACCGTCCAAGGACATCACTTCATAACACTGCAGTACTGCAACTTTCATGGACATCCTTTCGTAACACTGCATCACTGCAACTTCCATGGACATCACTTCATGAGAGAAAATAAAAATAGGGACTAAAAATACTGCGGTGTCATATTTTTGTTATTTAGAAGGCTACTTTTTGCTTCATGAATAATAATATTAGATGACGTGTGAGACGTATGAGAACGGAAGAAGGTGCGTTCGAAGACGGTCAAACAAAATGGGACAAGTCGCAGCTCACATTAAGCATTCAAAAACCGGGAGATTTCGAACTATATTATTTTTGAAACCACCATCCACCAGTACGAACCTGGACTTTGCTTTTCAGAGACGTTGTGTATCGAACAAATATGCACATAGCATTCAATAAGGTAATGAAATCTTACCTTTATGCATTCCCACATAGTATCAGCATTTGGAACCAAATGTGAGATGAAGGAAAAAGGGTAAAAATACCGTATGCTCTATACAGTAGTACTGTAGTAGTACTGTGCAGTGAAGGACAAAGGTAGAAGGTGCGTTCAAAGCCTGTCAGAAAAAGTGGGACAAAATACCACTCGCATTAAACATGCAAAAACTGTGGGACCTAAATGTATTTATTTAATATAATATAACTTAATATTTTAATATTAATAATAATTCATATTTTCTAGCACCCATACTAACCCTAAACCCCTTCTGAGGTGGCCACCTTACATGCTCCCTGCAAATATCTCAGAACTCATTCACCTGCATGCGCGCACACACACGCACTCTCTCTCACTCTCATCTGTTCACTGAACCCATATTTCACCGGCAAATCTGCAGAGCGTGCAGTAACGCCCTACTGCAGCTCGGCCCTTGCCATTATTGGGATAGGCTGGACTTGGCAGTAAAAACCCATCACTCCCGCCTCACTAATCCTGTAATTGGCTGAACATCTTCAGCGTTAGCTTCACCACCAGAGCATCTGCCGGCCGTCTGAAACAATGCAAGGTCGCTGTTTGTGGTCCCGCTGCCAGTAGATATAGTATAGCTGTCTCAGTGTTCTTTTTGGGGGTTTTCTGGAGTAATGTTGTAAAGTTTTTCTTCCATTAAGTTCTAAAGTTTTTTGCCTTTGTGCTTAGGACGTGTAAACATATTATTCCACCTGCACACACTTCAACACACCATTAAGTGACACCTGCAATTGGAGCCCCTTTCTACGCTAATGACGTTACTTTTAAATGTACTCGCTTGCAGTGATGTAAACATGTGTTCTCCCTCACTTGATCTGACACCACTGTGTTATCTGATTCAATTCCTGAGATAGGAGCTGCATTGGGTCCATTTGCTGTTCCTCTCATCCCATCTGTTCTTGTAGGGAATGCTGCTAGCACCCGCAGGAAAAGGGAGAGGATGTGTATTTGGCTGCCACGCAGCCTGCAAACTGCTGCAATCTGCCCTCAGCAGCAGAGAAACTAAATTGACTTCTCTCGCCTTCTATTGAGTTAGTGGCCAGATCTTGTTTCCTTCTCCTTCACTTTCCGTCCATCGGCTCTCTGTCAGTGCCTCATTCACTTCCTCTCTCTCTCTCTGTCTCTCTCGCTCTCTCACTCCCACACACACACACACACACACACACACACACAACCTCAGCCATTAAGAAGCACCTGACTTCTGAATGTCAGTGAGTTCATGAGAGAAGTACTGACTGTCTTTCTATGGTGACCCAAGCTTATTAGATGATGAATGCTTGTAATGTAACCAGCACAACAGATTTTCTGGTCATTACCATAAATCTATGCTCCCGGGAAATACCCATGCTTACTCCTCCTGTGTGACACGACTTAGCCAATGAAATTATTTATTCAATTCAGCTTTGCTTAGTTGTTTATGGAAGTTAACGTTGATGAAATGTATTTCAATGGAGCAACATATTTCATACAGCGACAGCACAAACAACTGCTATTGGAGAGATTTAGCACCCAAAACATATTGTAGAGCAGTGGTTCTCAACTGGTTTGGCTGCGGGACCCACCATCACCCCTCAATGACAAGCAGAGACCCAAATTGCGAGAATATTTCAACTCAAACTTCTCAAATGTTTTATATTTAAAGGGACCGTTTGCAACACAGTGTGAGCTGGAGCAGTGAGATGCTGTCTCTCTCTTTACGGCATGCTCTTGTCCAGCAGATATCTGCAGCTGTGCGTCGGACGGGCAGCACCTTAGGTTCCCACTTGATGCCCTTCCCCTCTCACGCGATCTTGACAAAATCGCCCATGAACATGGCACTCAACTCGTGGTGGCGCAGCAAGCAAATAGCACAGACAACAATGTGAGGTGCATTCACAGACGATGGTTCATTAAATTTATTTTTTTTTTTTTTACCTAGGCAAAGGCCCGTGACCCACTAAAAACGGCTTTTGGGTCTCGTCCCACCAGTTGAGAGAGCTTTGTTTTTGTATTTGTGTGAATATTCATGGCTAGCAGTAAGCTAGCGAGTACTAATTATTTTTATTTTTTATTTTTACAGTAGCCTAGCTGGCCTATGGCACATGGCTGCCTCTCACAGGTCAGTCCTGGTACTACGTCATGTAACCACCTGGCCTGATGTTTGGGGGGTGTTGGTCGGTGAAGTGTATAGGGTGCTATGTAATTTATATAGTACACCACACATTGTAAAAAGAAAAATTATGATTTTTACCCTTGAAAGTCCACTACATGGCCACAGTGTACTTTGACAGTAAGATGCATGCTTCGTCGTGTATTTTTACAGTCACATCATAGTGTATTTTTACCGTAAAATATATTCATGATAATGTACTTTTACAGAAAGGCGCGTGCATCATAGTATACTTTTACTGTTAGATCACTGTGTACTTTTACAGTAGGATATATTCACCACGGTGTACTTTTACTTTTGTAGTAATATGATGCATACATCCAAATGTACTTCTACAGTAAGATCATAGTGTGCTTTTACAGTGCGATGTACTTATCAGAGCGTACTTTTACAGTAAGATGCATTCATCATAGTGTACGTTTGCAGTAAAATGCATTTATCATGATGCACTTTTACATTACGATACATTCATCACGGTGTACTTTTACTGTAAGATGCATGCATCATTGTGTACTTTTACAATAAGACCAGTGTACTTTTACAATGTGATGCAGTCATCATAGTGTACCTTTGCAGTAAGATGTATTTATCATCGTAAACGTTTACTGTAAGATCATAATGTACATTTACAGGAAGAACACTGAGATGCAGCCATAGTGTACATTGTGTACATAGTGTACATAGTGTCCTTTTACAGTAAGATACATGCATCCTAGTGCACTGTAATGGTAAAATGCGTTCATCCTTGTGTACTTTTACAGTAAAATGCCATTCATCAGTGTACTTTTACAGTACAATGAATTTATCATAATGTACTTTTACTTTCACAGTAAGATTCATGCATTATAGTGTACTTTTGCAGTAAGATGCATTATGATAGTGTACTTTTACAGTGAGATGTACTCATCAGAGCATACTTTCACAGTAAGATGCATGCATTATAGTGTACTTTTACAGTAAGATCATGGTGTACTTTTATAGTGAGATGAGTTCATCACAGCGTCGTTTTACGGTAAGATACGTGTATCATAGTGTACTGTAGTTACGGTAAGATGAGTTAATTAGAATGTACGTTGACTGAAGATGCTTTTAACGTAGTGTACTTGTACTTTTACAGTAAGATGCATGCATGACTGTATACTTTTATAATACATGCATTGGGAGATGCGGGACTTGTAAAGTTGCTTATGTGACATGTTCGTGTTGGACAAGATGTGCAGGCTCAGCTGTCACTCACCATGATGGAGTAGACTAGAGCCACGATGCTGACGGGCCACACGGGGAAGAAGCAGGAGATGATGACCAGGATGAGGTAGTCCCGGGGCATGGGGCTCTCCTGCACGGTAGCGTTGCCGGTAGAGGAGCGGCTCAGGCTGACTTTGGACGGGGAGAGGGGCGCGGCGGCCACCAGCTGCCCGGCGGAGCCCGATCTCACGTTCATACCGTGGCCGTTGTGGTCGGCCTCTAGACCCTTGGCTTGGTGGTCCATGTTGACTGAGAAGGAGGAGGACATCTTGAGCCCATGTCCTCCTGCAGGCTCGGTGGTCACTGCCAGCAGCTTCTCGGTCTCCTGGAAGTCAGCCAGCTGAGCGCCCCCTCCTCCGCCTTCTCCCAGGTTGGACTTGAGGAAGTCTGCGTCCGTGTTGATGGCCATGCTCTTTGTTGCGTTACAACCCAAAAATAATTAATTTTGGCGAGTTTAATCTTGCTTATAGGCCATTTTCATTTGGACACAAGATTTTGCAACAGATTTGCTAGTGAGTGAAAAACAGTTAACGTCTTTTTAAAAGAGAAGAATCCCTCCACCTCTCCAATCACTCTTCATTCACATCCATTAAAGTCATCTCCAAGATCAGAGACGATGTGCTGGATCCCAGCAGGAACTCCATGCATTCCTCCTTCCTTAAAGTCTTTCTTTCTTCCTATTCTGTTTTCGTAATAAAGACAAGAATAACTAATAAGACTTAGTTTCTCTCGTCCATCACATACCTTCTCGCTCCTCCACTCTGCTGCTTGTGAGACTGGATGCAAGCCCTGTCAAGTTAAGCAAACTAAAACACTTCCTGTTTCCGGTCGTGAAACACAATAAGAGTATTGATTGCCAACTGCTTGTAAAGAAATGTTTAAGGAGGCGAATGTATGTTAATTTAATTCATTAAACTATCCATGTTTTATCGAGTTGTTGACATTTTTAAGACATGATGATACCCTCAATTCTACTGCTTAATTTTCTAAACCAAGTATGCACGGAAAAAGTAAACAATTGTATACTGAAGAGCAATGCAGCGGCAAAGCTACCAAAACAAAACTACAGTAATACGTTTTTTCATTGAAATTGTTTTAAAAATACATGCTTGTAATGACACAAAACATTATATATTATTACATAAAATGATGCAGCTAGTTTTTTATTTATTTTTCATCACTACTGGTATTCATAGGGCTTATTTTAAATTTCCTATATACAAAGTATTATTTTTGTAATTTTAATGATCCTAAGTATTGTTCATTAAATTCATTCATAAATTTTTATAATAGTTATAATTTGTTTATATACATACATAAAACAAAACTTTTTTTGTTGTTACTTTGTTTCATTTTTATTACTATCAACATTTTTATAAATTTTACAGTATACACTTTTTTGTGTTTTACATATTTTTCTATATATTGTAGTTTGTGACTTTTAAATAGTTTCACTAACAATTTAAAATTGAGCACATTCTGCTTTTTTGTTACCTGTTGCGGTGTATTACAAAGTTGAAAAGTAATTACATGTTTCAATTAATAAAGTTACAGCCCTAAAAGTATTTAATTATATTTTCGTGACATCTTAGCCAGTATCATCCACCACACCCTGTCTTATTTTGAAGTCAGGACTTCCTTTACTTCTGCAATGCCTTTGTATTACTCTGTCTAACTTGATGCTGTTCGTGATGGAGCAGGGCAGCCTAGCAGGGAGTCCCTCCCTTTCTCCCACACACACACACACGCGCGCGCGCGCGCATACACACTGCTGCGCCCCTCCCTTTCTCAGCATCAGCACCAGTATTTTATGGAAGGAAGCCAGCGGTGCTTTGTGCTGCTGTGCAGAATTGACTTTCTGTTCATGTTCCAGTGGCACAGTCTGGTGGCATGTCGTCAATCTTCAGCGCTACACACAGTCTGCTTTAGATAAATGACTCCTTCAGAAACAAAGTGGCGTAAATGTTTGAATGACAAAATACAACATTTTAGGCATATCTCATGTGCTCTCTGGAGAGCTCCTTTACTTGGCTTGGCTGCCTTCCCAAAGGTGGTGGCTAGGTGCTGGGTGGGAGCTTGCATATTAAAGCCTTTGCTTTTTTTTTCCTTCCAGAGATGCACTGCCATTGATTTTGGTCATCATTATACTTCTGCATTACAGTGAGCCCCATTTCCCTGAGTGACGCTTCTCTTCTCTCTGACCTGCTCGTGGGGTTTCCCTCAATGTAAGCAGCAAAGATAATATTTTACCAATATGTTGTTATTGGGGTTTGTCGTGGTGTAGAAATGCACCTCTCATGAAGCCAAATAAAGAAAGCAAAAGAAAAGAATCCTAAAGTCATGTTAAAGGAATACCTTTTGGACGGTGTTCCAAAATGGCCCATACAGGCCACTGTACCAGAAGACAAGATGTAGCCAGACAAACAGTAGCTACAGCCCACACGATTTCTTTTTATGAGTCTCTGGACTCCTCGTGAAGTTGTGCTGCAGCTTGGATTTATTACTCAACTGCAGAATGCCTCCTGAGAGCACACTGAGACAAGACAGTACAAGTGGATTCAGTGCCACCTCGTGGAATAAAGGACAAACTTCAATGCATGAAATACACATGACACATGGCAGTAACAATGGAAAAGAAAATGCAGTGTTCCCTCGCTCATTACGGTTCAACCTTCGTTGAGTCGCTGTTTCGCAGATTATTTTTAGTGCTTCTTTTTTTTTTTTTTAAATTACAGCATGAAGGTAGTTACAGGCCGAGCCTGCCCTTTAAGAAGAATTGCATTGTGGGAAGTTGAGTGTCTCTGCAGACAGACGAGTCTGCACCGCCCATTGTTTTCTGCTTCCTGATTGGCTGTAGACCATTGTCAATCAATCTCCTTCGTGCCCTACCGTGTTTTCTGTGTCATAGCTGGCTTGCTTGCTTGCTAGCTTGTAAATGGAACGTCAGCAATATGTTTTAACAAGGATACAAAAACACTACAGTACAGTGCAAGGGCGCCAGGACGAAAAGGCACGGTAACATACGCGTGAGTGACTTAATAATTTCTTGTGTCCAACCTGTAGGTTGATCATTAAAATTCAAATGAAGGTTTGAACTTTTTTGAAAGAAATGTGAGAAAATGTTCTTGTCTGTGTGTGTATGGTGAGGGGTTTTACAGCTTTAAAACATACAATAATTGTAAAAAAAAAAAAAATTGAAGTTGGCTACTTTGCAGATTTCACTTATTGTGGGCTATTTTGCCCCCCCCACCCCCACCCACACACACACACGATAAACGAGGGAACACTACTCAAACATGGTGAAATAGGTCCAGAAATGAATGTTTAGCTCAAAACATGCCCTTGTACTTGACCCTGTCCTCCTGGTTCTTCTCCTCCATGCGCATGTTCAACACCGCCAGTTCCTTCCTCACCGTCTTTTTCATGCCAGGTTCCAGATCCAGAACCCTGCTGAAGTCCTGCCGGGCCTCGGCCTCATTCCACACTTCCACGTGGGCCTTTCCACGCAGGTAGAAGGCCTTTGTTACACCTGAGGAAAACAACATAAACACCTTTCATGGAAGGCGTCATTTCACTAATAGGCGTTTAGAGGACATTCTTGGTAATAAACTGCAATAGTTTTGACACCCCCGCCCTTCATGTATAGGCTTAATCCCAGCTAAAATGATCGTTTACAATTTTAAAAATATCTTACTCCAAACAATCGTAATACTGTAATGTTTGGATTCCTTTTATTTTAGTTCCTTACAACAAGGGGTGGATCGAGCTATACTTGCTTTTTAACCACACATTCATGTCGAACGTTTGCGTAGACAGTATCTCACAAAAGTGAGTACACCCCTCACATTTTTATTACAGTATATTTTCTCAATAAACGCTACTATAGAAATACAAATTGAATTTACTTTAGAGTAGTCAGTGTGCGGCTTGTATAGTAGTATAGATTTAGTATCCACTGAAAATAAGTCAACACAGAAATGATTGTCCACATAACTGGCAACACAACTGAGCACCAAGACGATTGTGTCAAACGTGGTGGTAGTGTCATGGTCTGGGGCTGCATGAGTGCTGCCAACCCCTGTGAGCTGTGGTTAAATGGAGGAAACTTCCAGCATGTATTGCGACCTGTGAAACTGTTTTCCAACATGATAAGGAGCCCAAACACACCTCCAAGATGCTTTGTTGAAGCTTGAAGTGTTTTACTGAGGAAGATGAGCATGAAGGTGATGGAGTGGCCAAGCAGAAGGAAGGCGAATGAGTGCAAAGTGTCTAATGTTATGATGGAAGAGTGCAAGAGGATCCCAGTGACAACCTGTGCAGCTCTGGTGAATCCCATCCCCAAGAGGATTAAGGCAGTGCTAGATAACTAAATAGTAACAGTTTGAACACATTTTGGACATGTTCATGATGAGGTATACTCACTTGTGTTGCCAGCCATCCAGACAGTAATAGCTGTGTGTCGAATCATGTAGTATATTGCTTTCCCAGCTGTACACTGACTTCTTTAAAGTATATCCACATTTCATTCCTATAGTGCTGCCCCTTAAGAAGATGAAGTGTTTACTGGTTGAATCATTTTGGGTGAGATCTTTACTGGTCATGACTCATATTGGCCGACCAGTCCAGGCTGTACCCTGCCTCTCGGCCAAAGTCGGCTGGGATAGGCTCCAGCATACCCCCGCGACCCTGGTGAGGACAAGTGGCATAGAAAATGGACGGGTGGACCATATTAGCAACCACTTGTTGTCAGGCAGAGTTTGGTAGGCTCAATAATAGCCACGCCATAGAAAAGCACTGGCATGTCACACTCAGCTGCTCTGTTTTAAATTAGGAAAAAACATCATACTGGAAAGAAAAGGACAACAGCACCATCTAGTGGGGTGATATTGTCTTACATCTTGCATAAATAGTACATTCACAAACAATTCAATTCTTTCATACAACCAAGGCAGTCTCTTCTATGGTGCCTTGTTGCAATGTGACTAATATGTGTGAGTGTGTCCAACCTGGGTGCTGGTTGATGATGTCACTGGTGTGCTCTATGACCTCATAGTACTCCTCCATGCGTAGAAGACACTGGCAGTAGTTGAGTGTCAACGTGTGGGCCATCTTCTCCAGCTTCAGCCATGGAGCCTCCCATGCTTTCTCCTAACACACCCAGTCATCATGTCACGTGCGTTCTAACCATCATGTTCTCAAGGTGTGGTCACCTTTGTCTGGACGTTCTTGACGCAGATGATGGCTTCCTTGTATTTCAAAGTGGCCTCTTGGTAGCGGCCCTGCTTGTAGAGATGGTTGCCCTGACCGTGCAGCACAGGCACCACCTTCAGCCTCTCCTGGTCACTCAGAGCCCACGACTCTCTGTTGTACTCACTCGGCTGCAGCACCTGTCACACGCACATGCACGCGTGTCCTACAAATACCTAAAGTCTCCATGTTGTGACTGCTCCTAACCTGGATCAGCTCTAGGACGAAGAAGAGCGGCTTAGGCTCCTTCATCAGCTCATCCAGGTCTTCATAGCCGAGGGTGTGGTAGGCAAACATGTTGGCCATGCCGCATGTACGGATGTGCCAGTCCACTGGGTCTTTGCCCTCTGCGATGCGCCTCATGCTCTTGGACACCAGAGGATAAATGCCAGTGTGCTTAAAAAAAAAAAAAAAAGGTAAACGTGGCGATTAAATGAGCCGTTACATTATTCATTTACTGCAGAGCAGCGATGGAATTTATGTACTGTGTTTATATGATGATTTATGGTGCCACTTCCCTGGAATCGTAACCTTTCACACTTATTGCAGTGAAAGCGCCAATCAAAGGGCCGGCCAGTTAATTAAACACGCTTTGCACTTGATGAATAGCTTTTAAATGATTTTAACCCTCCATAGTCAAGGGACCACAGCTGCAGTATATGGCCTTCATTGGGAGACAGTAGAAAGCTCAATTTTTCTCACTAATAATAATACAATATATTGACATTTATTTCGATAGTAATCATTCTTATATTTTTATTGCTGTTTGTAAATTAAATCCTAATCAAAATATATTAATTTATCATGGTAAATAATAATTATTAAGTGTCTATTTTAAATCAAATTTAATTAGAATAAAGTTTAAAAAAAAGTCTCAAGGCCTATGGAATCGTTGAGACTTTTGATATCAGTGAAAACAAAAAACAAAACCAAATCAACAACATCAATTGATATATAAGATTCGCTTTTCTACTATTTACCATTATAACCTTCTCAGTGTTAAAGTGCAATAATAAGTTAACCGCTATGCATTTGAAGACATACTGTGCATTGTAAGTCGGTGCTATGAGATTTTATTTTCTTGAAAGAAATACTAGTTCTTTTCTTTAGGAATTTCAGACATAAATAAGACTCGTGTTTGTTGCTATAAATGTGTTCCCTGGGGAGCGGAGTGAGTGGTGGACAGGAAGTGACGTCAGGAATTTAGAGTTGAGTTTTAGCTCGCCGTGGATTATGGCCGCAAGAGTAGCCTGTGTTTTTATTAGGGATTTTTATTAGAGATTATTGTGCCTGTTGTGAGATCATTCAGGCCTGCAATAAAAGCCTGTTGTTCTGGCGATAAGTCTGGTGTGTGTTTGCCTCACTGAACGTTACAGTGACTCCTTATATTTGTATTTTACTCCATTCAGACATTTTCATGCTTGAACATGCTTCATTTAGGCAACAATGCGTACTCTTTGCTTAAATATGCATATTTTTTGAGTAATAATAGGCCGAATTCAGCCACGAAACAGCACAATTTATTAATGAATATATTGGAAAACTGTGATAGAGTGAAGCCGTGACATTCAAACTGCAAAATGGCGAGGGACGACTGTGTTATGCTTTTAGAACACACCGTTACACCTCCAACAAGGCGAAGCTGTTACGCAGTACCTCACACTTAGCCAGGAAGTATCATATGTGTCTCATTTAATTAATAGAGTGGGATTATTCATTGATTGATTGATAGATTTGGTTTCTTTAGGAAATTACAGCAACATGTTTGCTCTCCACCACTTTGTACTGCACCACCCTGCGTGTGTGTGTGTGTGTGTGTGTGTGTGGAGTGGGCCAGAGGAGGGACTAAACACTCTGAGCCCCTTCAAATCTAATCAGAGTGGAGGGGAGTCCATCGTGCTGATTCAGCAGGAATTCGAGCCGATTAGACAAAAGTGAGACTGGTGCAGATTAATGACAGTATGACTGTTCCACCCATCTGTCTCTCTCTCTCTCACACACACACACACACACACACACACACACACACGCACACGCATTCTAATATTACACCTCCACCCAAATGGCAAATATTTTAGATGTCTGTGAGGGACGGCAGCTTTTAAAATAGAAAGAGGTCACACAGAAAAAATATTATTTGGAGTTTATATGAGGACAAAGTAATGAATTGGTAGTAAGTAGTTAATTCATTATTAAATACATTTAAATTGGATTACAGAAATAAAAATGTCCATCAGTTATGAAATGATTTAATTATTTTATTTGAGATTATGTTTCACAATTTCATTCATGTTTATACTTCATATATTATACTTTACCGTGATTGTAATTGTCTTTCTATTTATTTCGTTTTGGCACGAAAAATACCTGCAATGAGTCTTTATATCTAACATGAGCCAGAACAATGTCAAATGATATGAAAATTAATATCAGTATTGCAGAAAAACAGCACCATGGTACTACCTCGGTGTCTTTGTCAGCTGTTGAGTTCCAGTTTGGGCTTTTTGGCCACATTAAAGTATTCCAAAAGAAGTAGCAGACTTAATGAAAGGAGCGTGAAGAGAAGAAGATTTAAAAACAAACAAACAAAAAAAGCAGTAAGATTCCAGTGGTGTCCCAATACTTGGTGTTGTCAATTCTTATGAAAGGATAACTTCTTTTTACACTTGTATGACAAGTAACACTATAAAAGGTAAGATCTGAAACGTGACTCAACATCAGGGCTGGGCATCATTTGAATTTGAACGACTCCGATTCCGATTTCTCGATGGCGATGCTTTTAAAAGGCAGGGTCATAAGAGTTTGGGTGGTCTAAATGAGGCTGCCAACTAGTTTCCTTTCTGGGTGAAATGTCGGAACTTCCCCATGAATTTTTTAATATGAACTATTTATCAACTTTAGTATGAATTTCTCACTGATCTATTTTCACAGGCTTACGCTGTCACAAAAGATGTTTACTTTTAAAAAGCTCATGGAAAAACATTTGCACGTACGCTGTGGTTTATGTGTTGGTGAGTGCAGAATATCAAACGACTTGTAAAAGGTTCGTGCAAGTTATTTTTTTATGACATCCGAGTAAACAGGATGTAGTGCACATCGCTCTTCTTTTGAAGCCCCGAAGTGTATTGTGTGGGTTGAGAAGGTCTCTTGACTTTTGCTAAAAGAGACTGCTGACATACATGAATCCATCCAGCTACATATAGCATCTTAGCATATCTCTGTGCTGGTTTACAGAACGTCAAAGTGGCCCTTGCATCCTTTCATTTTTCAGTATGTTGCCCTTGCTGGAAAAAGTTTGGACACCCCTGTTGTAATTTTGAACAATCCCAGGAGAGTCGGACTGTTAGTCCTGGTTCCCATCGATGCTCGAGACTCCATGCCCAGCCCTACTCAACGTTCCATTATTAGAGTTGAGACTCTTTTATTGTTTTTGTGCCTTCTTCTTTTTACACTTGTATGCCAGTTAATGGTGTTAACTCATTCAATACCAAAGATGTAGTTATATGGTTTTATAAACCCCATCCCTCCAACGTGTTCATACGTCTTTTACGTTTTTTTGCGAGGTGATGACGCAACTCTCGCTAATGCATTTCACTTCAGAGCAATTTTATGCCATAAAAACGGCCACAAGGTGGCAGAAGTACATTTGATAAAAGCTTGGCAGAGATCATGTCGACGGAAGAAATACACATGACAGGAAGGAGGAAGTGAGAGAGTGTGGAACTGATATTTTCCTGAAACTTAGATATGTTCTACTGCTGATTTATTAAAGAACGCAAGAAGGTAGAAACAAACTTTTTTTCTGGTGAAAGATGGGAGTCTAATCATTCTTTCGGTAGGTTCCATGTTTGTATAGCCATAGAACACAATATTCAGTGTGCCTTGAACGATCAGTCAAAATCATCTAAAATGGTGAACCCTGAAGGGGTTGTTATTTGGAAAAAATGGCAGGGATTGAATGAGTTAAAAAGTTGCTGTACTTTACATGACCTGTACCGTTAATACAGGTTTTATGAAGGTGACACTTCGACCCTGGACAGCCACCGTCTATAGTCTCCCGAGACACACACAGAGAAATAAGCGGCTGTGGTCTGATACTGTTCTACTCACAATGGTATCACACCAGAACTCTGCCACCTCACCGATCCTCATGGAGGCCAGCAGAGTCTCCCAGATGTCCAGTTTGAACATGTTGCCAATGACAATCTCCATGGGGGTGCCCACCACTTTACTGTCATCAATCACCGTGCGCTCATCGTCACACAGCATGGTGCGGAAGTGAAACGTCACCTGAACAAATCAAACAAGCGCCACGGCGTGACGTTAATGTGGGGAAAGGGCTCATTT
Source organism: Dunckerocampus dactyliophorus (assembly GCF_027744805.1). Lineage (NCBI taxonomy): Eukaryota > Metazoa > Chordata > Actinopteri > Syngnathiformes > Syngnathidae > Dunckerocampus > Dunckerocampus dactyliophorus. The sequence continues at coordinate 23,755,806 of NC_072830.1, forward strand.
GGAAGAGACTTCCTGCTGACGTCATTGTAGAATTAGCCAACACAAATACAAAGGCAGTAGAGTAATCCAGCATTTTGTGGCGGTCGTGTCGCAGCAAATACTCTCTGTTACATCACAGGTGTCACACTCAACAAATAGCCCAGATTCCACTAGGCTAAGTTGTTTCTCACTCTTATTAAAGGTTAGGGTCAGTTGTTATACTCTTATGTACTCAGAGCAGGGCTTCTCAAATGGTCTCAAGTGTGGCCTAAAAGCCACATAGTAAAATTTAAAAAACAGCAAAAGTGGCGAAATGTAACGAGGAAAAATAAATAAATAAATAAATAAAATAAATAAATATATATATATATATATATATAATGGTATATCTATATCTAATGCTGCTGCTATAGCTCGGCATGCAGGCCCATAATTGTATTGAAAATATTGTGTCCATTATAGGAATTTGCTGATGTACATCATATCCAGTGTCGCCCTCTACTGGCTATACGTATGAAATGCAGATTTTCCTGGCGAGTTCTGGTATTATAAATTAAGCTTGTATTATAATAAAAAGTCATTAAAATATTTTACCCCTCAAAAACTCAACCCATGGCATCGCTTGCATTGAGCTTCAAACCGCTTCCTGACTTTTCCATAAATTTATTTGAATGAATATTTTAAGACAGTAAGTTTGTGAAATTAAAATGTCATTTAAAACCCTCCTTGTGATCATCCACAACATCATTAGCGTCAATGAAACATGTCTTACCTTTGCACCAGTGATGAACTTTGGGATTTGTCCAGTCCCTCCATGCTGGATGTTCTTCTTGATGCCCTCGAAGCCCAGCAGCAGTGTGTCTTGCATATCTGACATCATTTTCTTGTATTTGTTTTTCAAAATATGTATCGCCTTCTGTTGTCATTCATGTGTGTGGAATGAGTGAGTCCATGAAAGTGCATGCATCCCTGCAGGTGGATTAGTTTAGTTCGGAATAATAGGATTACAAACATGGACATTGTCTGTGTTTGTGTATCAGCCAGACTGGACAAACATCCAGAAGATAGACTTAGACTCACAGTGGGGAGGACGAGTTTTTACTGTTTTCTCAAAATGGTGATGGGCAAGCCAAGAAGTCATTCTAAATTCGCTTTCAAGAAACTTATTTTTTTTTTCCCATTTTTATTACCTCAGCCAAGTGCAAATTGCACAAGGAGAGAGGTCGTGTTTTTCTAATCATTGTTTGTTGTTTGGCTACTTACTGCATTTCCAAAAATAATGTCCTGTGCTCTCATATGCACCGTGCCTCAGGTATACACTTGAAAAAATAAACACTGTACCTCAAACACAAGCAAATAGTATAAAAAAAAATAAAGTGACTGAGTCTGTGTTATATTTTATATAATAAATATTATTATATTTACGATGATAATAATGTATTTTCTTGTCATTTTGTATTTTTAAATTAAATAAATTAATAATTTTTGTGTAAAAAAATATTTAAAAGTGCATGGTATTATTGATGATGGTTACAAGTCATTGTCACCATCTACAGGACTGGAGTGGAACAGTGCTGCTCAGAGCAATGCTGTGCACAAGTATCGCTTTTAAATTGACAGAAAAAGGCATGCCATCTGCAGGGTGGCATTCTACCGTTTGTACAGATGATTACAAACAGTCCTTGTTTTGGCTGTTCTGGAAGGTGCACATATGAAAAGACCAGAGCATCGGCGTATGTTTGTGGCGTATGTTTGTGTGTGTGCACGTGTGTGCGGGACGTAAAGAAAAACAAGTATGGAGGAGTCGGACATTGTTTTCATTCCAGAGGAAATTTCCATGATTTATGTGGTGTTGTGAACAATGCAGTGAATGCAACGAGCAGACAATGACACTGTGCACCCAGTGACCTTTTTTCACTCAACATCTGTCACCTATCTGTGTCAGGGTGTGTGAGCATGTGTGGGTAATATTCCTTTACAACATCTGCAGGCAGTTTAAGGGATTGCTAAATGTTTTATTTTGTACGAAAGGCACGAATAGGAAACCTCATAAGAGCACCTTGGCAGAGCTGGCGCTTGTATAACTTTACAGCTTCGTGTTTTCCCTTGTGAAGCAACATGGCGCTATGGGTATTTCACCATAAAGGTTCACGTCACGTTGCCTTATGCCTTATCTCTGTTCAAACAGGACCTCTGTGTCGTGCAGTAGTGCTGCAACCTGCTATCAAGTTGGCCTTTTTTCTGCAGATGTGATAAACAGCTCGGTAAACTTTGGTATGCACTTGGCTGCTCTCCAAATCAGCACATACTGTATCAGGCCCCCTTGTGGACAGCAAAGGTAGGGCAGTAGATGAGGCATGGATGGTTGCTGTTGTTGGATGTCGACATGAAACCTAAGTTGTTGCTGGACTAAGACACTCCATTGACGTATAGGGACACGACTCTTCATACTGCAAAGCACATGCTGTCACAACAAGACCTCACCACACCACCTGAGGCATATTAAATGATTAATACTAATCATGAAATATTGACTTATGCCTGCCTGGATATGTCTGCCCGGGCAGCACAGCGAAACACTGATTAACGCTAGACGAACACAAGAGTTGGGCATTTGACTAGATTGAGTTTGAAATCAACATTCATATGATAAGTCAATTAGTTGTATTTTTGTAATACACTATGCACTCCAGTTTTTCCTCGGTTGCTTCAAAACCCGATTAACCGGGGGCGTCCCAGCAACACTTTTGGTGAGGTGTTAGCGCTAGTGATGGGCATTTGACTACATTCCCTTGATCGACTATTGCAGAAATTTGTGATTAATGAAAAAGTATCACTTCAAAATATTATTAATCAACAATGACTTAATTCCCGAGATAAGCGGTTCTCAACACCCGAGTGAAGTTGGCCCCCCACTCCAAGCAAAGCTCTGGTCAAATAGTCTCATTTGTTTGTGCTGTGTTTGTGCTGTTTTGTGCAATTAAAAATGAATGTTTGTTCTGATTTTGTTTTTGAGGTATTACAGTTTATTTTATAGGTCAACTGAAGTTCACCCAACCCCCCCATTTGCTCCAAATAAAACCAAAAATGTTTGTGCTGCATTTGTGCTGTTTTCTGCAATTAAAATGGCGGTTTGTGCTGTCATTCCTTTTGAGTTATTTAATGATATAAGTTTTGCACTATTACATAATCAGCACCCCGACATGCTCAGAATGAAACCAAAATAGTCTCATTTTTTCCATGTTCGTTTGTGCTATTTTGTGAAACCAAAATGATTGTTTGTGCTGCTTTTGTTTGAATGAGACTATTTTCGTTTCATTCCGAGCAAATGGGGGGGCTGGGTGAACTTTGGTTGACCTATAAAAAAAAACGTGTATTATCACAAAAACGTAATCAGCACAAACATTCATTTTGGTTGCACAAAACAGCACAAACGAAGTGGGAAAACATGAGACTATTTTGGTTTCATTCTGAGCATGTCAGGGAGCTGATTATGTAATAGTCCAAAACTTAAATCGTTAATAACTCAAAAATTATGACAGCACAAACAGACATTTTAACTGCACAAAACAGCACAAATGCAGCACAAGCAAATGGGACTATTTTGGTTTCATTTGGAGCAAATGGGGGGGCTGGGTGAACTTTGGTTGACCTATAAAATAAACTGTAATAACTCACAAACGTTTGTTTTAATTGCACAAAAAAGCACAAATGTAGCACAAACAAATGTGACTATTTGACCAGGGTTTTGGGTGGGATAGGTGGGCCAACTTCACTTAAACTTCTCCTATATCTTATATTTTAAGGGACTGTTTTCAACATATCGTGAGTTGTCTTTTTTATGGCGCGCTCTTCTCCAGCCGATATCTGCAACTGTGTGTTGGACTCTATTTGCCTAAATGTGTTCAACAAGTGGTTCATCAACCAATAATGATCTGGGGTGGGCATTTGAATCTCTAATTAACTATGAGGCCCGATGAATCCGCTGCACGGTGGTCTGGTGGTTAGTATGTTGGCCACACAGTCACAGTCTGAAGCCCAGGGAAGACCTGGGTTCGATTCTCCGTTGGGCATTTCTGTGTGGAGTGCGTGTGTGGGTTTTCTCCAGATACCACATTCCAAAAACATGCATGTTAGGTGAATTGGCAACTCTAAATTGTCCATAGGTATAATGTGAGTGTGAATGGTTGTGTGTCTATATGTGCCCTGCGATTGGCTGGCGACCAGTCCAGGGTGTACCCCGCCTGTCGCCCGAAGTCAGCTGGGATAGGCTCCAGCATACCCACCACAGTCAACAGAAGTAATGAATCGACTAAATATTATGGCCATCTGTAGGTTAGTACTGCTTCACATTAAGAACATTGTGATTGACAGCTGAAGTTTCCTGAGATGAGATGAGACCCTAACCAGGAAAAGTGGTTGAGAAAAAGAATGGATGGATAGAAGAATGTGGCACTGAGGCTAAATCTCCACATCCGCTTCTTTACTCGCCCACGCCAAATTATCCTCGTCCATTGTCTATGTATTATTAAGCCATTCTTGGCTGGAGCTAACATTACATCAACAACAATGAAGGCACACAACTCATTGTTCTCCACTGGAAAAGGCGAGAATGCAACATGGGCATATGGCATGGTGTCTCTCTTGGATGGCAGGCTGCGGGTTGCTATAGTTACAGCACCATCATCAACACTTTAAATGCTACATAGAAAACGATGTCTCCCGAGACTCCATTGTAGTGGTTGCAGAGAGTTGATGTGTCACTTAAAGACACGGCAGGGTCTCATCACATGGCAAAGCGGCCATCCGTCCAACCTACTGGAGGAGAGGCTCAGTCTTAAGCGTGTGTACTCAGGCTTTTTGAGTCACTTGGACTCATTGTTGCTTGCGTCATGCCGCCTACACCTCCATTCTACTTCCTTGCCTTTGCATGTTTCACTCCGTGATTGCTACATTATTGTGCAAGTCATAACCATGCGCCTTTGTGGACACCTTCAGCAACACGCAGCCTGGTCAGCCTGTCACACTTGGCCCTGTTGGATATCTGCTGCTGATGCATTACTTATACTTTAAGCAAGTCATGCTCTATTTGTGGAAAGTGCAGTCATGGATTTCCCGGGGAGGAGTCGCTGCCTGTGTAAAGGCCATTCATTCATATACATATCACACAAGGGAGGGAGGGGGGAGGCACCTTCCATGACGCACAACATCCACACAAATGCTTTAATGTTTATGAATGTGTAAACCTTTTGTGCTTGTGCTGGGGAATGAGAGAGAGACAGAAACAGAGAGAGAAGGGGTGGGGTTGTTTCCTTCTTTTTCCTTGTCCTACGCTTGTTGTGCACAACACACACACACATAATTCCTGACAGGCTCAGGTGGAGACAGTTCATCAGGGGCTTCGTGTGTTCTGACTTTACAGTGAAAACATGAAATTCATTGTGCCTTTGTTCATGTCGAAGCAATCCTTTGTGTCAGAGGTGACATGTGCGCCCTAACGTGTGCGCCCACATAGCTGGCAGAAGCCCAACCAGCCCATGCAGGCTCAAGGTAACCTTCAAAGTGTTCCACTAGCACATATTTCCGCGCTATGGATTTTTAGTGGAGTCACAGATGCGAAGAAGTTACATAAGATATGGCAACCGCCCAACTGCAAAATTCATCTGGGAGTCAACAATACAAGGATGTAAGGAAAGAACGCTGTCTTCAGGTTTAAAGTAGGAAGCTACTGAGGATATTGTTTGTCTATATGTGTCCTGTGGTTGACTGGCCACCAGTCCAGGGTGTACCCCGCCTCTCACCCAAATCAGCTGGGATAGTCTCCAGCTCACCACGGTTCGAAACAAGATAAGCGATGAAGCAGAACGAGGGTCATCTGACTTTTTGCCAGGATTAGGAGACTCCTTTTATTTACAGGAAGACTGAGGGCAGCAAGAAAACGAACCCCCGCTGAAAACCAGACATCGACCTAGCCAAAATCAAACCCGAAACTAACCATTGCTTGCACATTTACTTCTAACTTTAGCCAGAGACGTAAGGAGAATCTGTGATCAATTATTTTTGAACCTGCAGCAGTTTGTTGACATTGTTTTCCTCAATGTGTGCATTGTTATTTTCATGATATTGTAGTGATGGGAGTATTGTGTATGTCTCTGAGCTGTGATTCAGGCTTTGGGCTATGGGGGCAGTGGCATTTGCCTGCTAGTAAGAGCCCGACCGAGAGAGAAGAAGAGTTGCCGAGCCGCGTTGGCCACGTTGAAGTGTGGAGTGCGCCTTTCTGTAAGGTATGCAGTGTTTGTGTGCTTTGTGGACGCCAGTAAATGGCTGATTAGCGCGCAGTCATATGGCAACATTTTATACCCTTATCTAACAGAGCTGCTGCAATCATTTCATTGTATGTCTTGACCACAATGATAACGCTTTTGTACATGCACAAATCTTTCTTCCGATGGCTGGCAAAAAAAAAAAAAAAATGAATGGGTACATTTTGTTAGTTGTTGTGGTAGAATCCAAGTTAATACTGCTATGCTTTTATTTTGAAGCTTATTATGTACTGAACAGGAAGTCACGGTATTAACGTCAGGACCGGCATGACTTGGTGGTGTAAAAGTCAAGCTTCCCGAACCATGCCGCCAGAAATGGAGTGTTTCTGCTGCATTGAGTGGCATACAGTGTTACCATCGATGGAAAGGCCTCGTGTGTATGGCGAGGAGGACCTTGCTACAAGAGATTGCATCACAACGAACAAAGAATTGTTAGCGCTAACAAACCCTGCGGTCCACCTACCCAAAATCAACTGGAAAAGACACCCCAGGCCAGCTGGACCAGACGGAGAACTGTCCATCGAGTAAGTGACCGTGATATTGATTCTGATACATGGATCACATACGGTGGTGTGAAAAAGCCAAACCTACCTGGCACTGTGTGAAAATGTGATTGAAAAGGTAATGAAGTCATTTTGAAAGCTTTGGGACTCCAGCAAACCACAGTGAGAGCCATTATCCACAAATGGCAAAAACATGGAACAGTGGTGAACCTTCCCAGGAGTGGTCGGCCAACCAAAATGACCCCAAGAGCACAGCAACGACACATCCAAGAGGTCACAAAAGACCCCACAACAACATCCAAAGAACTGCAGGCCTGACTTGCCTCAGTTAAGATCAGTGTTCACGACTCTACCATAAGAAAGAAACTGGACAAAAATGGCCTGCATGGCAGAGTTCCAAGATGAAAACCACTGCTGAACAAGAAGAACATCCAGAAAACATCTTGATGATCCCCAAGACCTTTGGGAAAATACTCTGTGGTCTGACGAGACAAAAGTTGAACTTTTTGGGAGGTGTGTTTCCCATTACATCTGGCGGAAAAGTAACGCCACATTTCAGAAAAAGAACATCATACCAACAGAAAATATGGTGGTGGTAGTGTGACGGACCTGGAAGACCTGCTGTGATAAATGGAACCATGAATTCTGCTGTCTACCAAAAAATCCTGAAGGAGAATGTCCAGCCATCTGTTTGTGACCTCAAGCTGAAACCAACTTGGGTTCTGCAGCAGGACAATGATCCAAAACACACCAGCTAGTCCACCTCTGAATGACTGAAGAAAAACAAAATGATGGAGTAGCCAAGTCAAAGTCCTGACCTGAATCCTATTGAGATGCTGTGGCATGACCTTAAAAAGGCGCTTCATGCTGGAAAACCCTCCAATGTGGCTGAATTACAACAATTCTGCAACGATGAGTGGGCCAAAATTCCTCCACAGCGCTGTAAGAGACTCATTGCAAGTTATCGCATCGTTGAAATAGATGTGTCCCGTTAGGTGCATTCTTAGCTCCCACATGCTCGCTGTTTTTCTCTCTTTAGAATGCACAGAAAAAGGAAAGACATGTGTGGTCATGTTTCACAGAAAGATTGTGGATGATGGGCCAAATTCCGATAAAAGTGCAGTTGTCTTTTAAGTTGAGAGTGAGGCTCAAGGATGTTCATGACTGTTCAAAACTACAAAAGAGTCAAGATGGCGAGTTTTTGTCTGTCAAAGACTGCTTTGAACGCCCTTTTGTTACTCGTACAGCAGACATTAATTACTACATACATACATAATTGGCTGATATTATTCAATAACGTAAAAATTAATTCCTAAATATAAAAGCACCTTTTCCCAAACTAATTGCTGTACATCACGTTTTTCTCATAAAATGTACGACATTTTTGTCGTAAATCTATAACTTTTTTCTCGTAAATTTACAACTTTATACTCAAAATCTCATATTTTCCCCCAATGTGGCCCTAATACTCGATCGTACATTCCTGTGTGGATCTGCAAGGTGGAAAATGAGCACCAAAGGTCACATGACAGTGGTAAGAGTGCGCCAAAAGTGACGTGATTGTAGAATTGTTGTTTGCGCTTGAGATTTGTTTTTGGAATTGAAGAAATATGTTCCTTCCTGTGTGTAAAACATGCTGTGTTTGTTTCTGAAGCAGGATGTACTTGCTTGATCGTTTCTTATCCGCGCAACAAAATGCATTAGTTTGTGTTTGTTTGGTATTTGCCAACCACACTGAGTTTGTGAATCATTGCGCGTGAGTAAAATATGTTTTGTGTGTTTGTGGGGTTCTGGCATGATTTTAACTCCATGGCTCAAGACAGCAGTCTATCTGTTTCTTATGCAGTACTGATTCAGACCAGCAGGTAGGCTACATACCTCAGTGTGTGTGTGTGTGTGTGAGTGTGCGTGTGTGTAGCTGTTCTGACTTGCAACATTCTCGGGAACAGCCTGCACAAGTGTCTTGTGAAGTCATGCCGCGGGGTATCAGCAAGTGAGAAGTTTTTGGAATGACACCCAGCTCAGCATTGTAAGGTGCGCACATTTGTCACCATTAGAAGCGGACTCTGAAAAGAAATGATTATTACCCAGTATGTGTACACACTTTTGTCCTGATGCTCCGTCTCAGTCCTCATTCTGGTCAGAAGTGCTGACCTTGGCTGTTGCAGTTCTCCCCAGCTCCAGCTCCCCCCTGATCGGGCCCCTGCTCGGCCGCTCTCCTCCTGGCCTCGACCTTTAGCTACATACCAGAACACATAGCAGCCAGGACAAAGGGCAAATGCACACAACACGTAAACACGGTGACACGGTACGTTCTAAAACACGTGCATTTTCACAGCATCTGTATCGCAATGGACAGACATCGACTAGTATAGAATCTACACTATTGCGTGGAAAGTTCATCTACACTGTAGATGAACTTTCCACGCATTAAGACACCAGCAGCCCGTGTTCAACATTCCGAGCAATTCATATGATTGACGGCTTTGTCTCACGGCTCTCCAGCATTTTCACCTTTGATGACATTAAGAAACAAAGCTCACAAGTAGTGAAACGTGAAGAGAAAGTGGGACGATGACACACAAGAGGCTCACTACAAAAGAAGCATCTTTAGTTAAGAAAACATACCAGCACTGACCAGGGAAGACCAGATTCCTGACTCTGACTTACCTAAGATTGACACGAAAGGCACAGAAGATCGTAAGCACGGAAACTGTTTTCACACTTTCTACTCTTCAGCTGGACACCACATTATTTTTGTTTTGTTGCACTGTTAGAAACCACTGCAAATGTATTTTAACGTAAAAAAAAATACAATGAAGGATGAATAATTTTAAGTGCAGCTGCACATCCTAATAAAAGCTTTTTTTGGGCCATGTTGGATTATATTTAAAAAAAAAAAAAAGATGGATTTAATGGTAATATTATGATTACTGTCGTCATTATTATGTTTTTGCATCACATCAATTTTCCTTTTAGCTTTCAGCTTTTGGGTTAATTTCTAAATTTTTTGCATGGTATGTAAGCATTCAAACAGCCGTACGTTGAATCTGGATGGGCACTGCCTCCCTCGTCCCTCATGCAGAGTCACTACTGATCCTCACTGTTGCCCACTCATGCATATTTATTGCTTGGTGTAATGTTTTATCGCCTCTCGCCATCTCGTTGCACTTCATGTTCTGAGGTCATGTGACCACACCACCCTGCGCCCGTGCGTCGGCACATGGCTCCACCGGCCAAAATAGTCCTGCTCTGAGATGAGCTATGTGACGGGGGCCTACTGACCTTTTGTGAAGGGCTGATGAGGGGTAAGAGAGAGGGGAAGCGGGAGATTGAATGTGACTGAAGTGCGGGCCAACACAAGGTGAGTATATCCCCCCCAACAAGCTGGTCTAATCCTGTTTGTCTGGACTAGGTCAAGAGATTAAATGGGTGTTGTTCAGTGGCCATCCTGTCTGACCTCACTAGACTTAACCTGGTCGCGCCTTAAAGACAAATCATCTGGCTGTTAGGAAACACATGGATAAAACCAAAATAATCTGCAAAAGTTCAACCTAGAAAGGAGAAATGGTTGCCTTTTAATGGCCGCTAAGATTAAAAAAAAAAAAAAAAAGACATTTATTTTTCCATAACGCGTAACCAGTTGATTGCATGCATGCATTTTTCTGAAATGACAAAGTCTTGGTCCTCGCTTCTTTTTAAAGCCAAATAAGCCGTACTGCTTGGAAACAAGCCCAGCTATGTGAGCAATGCATTGACTTCAGCCTCACAGTGTCTCAGTCCGCTGGTATTTGCTGCACCGCTGACCATAAACCAAGTAGACATCTCTGCGAACACTCCCAGGAGAGATTATCTGTGAAGGAACCCATTTCTTCCTATCTATGTATAAAACGACTCCATACAATCCCCCTGCACCATGCACCACACGTGGAAATGTACGGCTCATGCCGGCAGCATTCTGTGACGTGTCCCCCCCCCCGCAGGACAAGGCAATACTTTAGTGGTGAAAATGACTGTCATCCAAGATGCAAAATGATAACTCACAGTGTCTTGAATTGATTTACGACTGCTCATCAGTGTTTCTTGGAAACAAATTGTGCACAAAGACTCTTTTTAATTCAACTACTCCACTTGAAAAAAATAAATAAAAATTTTATATGCCAGCATTTTTTGTGCCATATTTTTGCATATTAAATGGCCAGCGCAATATTGCATTTTAAATGTGTGTACTTTATAACATACACTTCCTGTAGTATAATTTACTTCATCTGTAAGAATGATTTGTATCATTTCAATACTATGATTTTAAATCTAAACTTGTCATTTAAATATTTATTTGATTTTATACTGATGCACTGCCCATTAATACAAAAAAAAAAGTTAATAATTTTTAAGAAAATCCCCCAATGGAAGGACATGAAATATGATGAGAAAAATGATGCAATTATCATGTTTTTTTTTTAAAGAAAGCAATGGCACGGGGCCCATTTGCTCTCCTGCAACCACGTACAGCATCACGTCCATGCGGAATGAGGTTTTTCCTTCATGACATCACAAAAACGAATACCATTAAAAAGTCGGCGTTGCATAACAGGGGCCCTTAAAAATACACTTTCGTGGAGGAGGAGGAATGCCCCCATTCTTAATAGGAAGGGGAACACTGACTGGCCTGTTATTGGAAAATTCTGGTTTCCGCTCAAAGTGCTAAAAAGCAACATTTGCTTGGCTCTCAGATCAACCCGAGTGTCATCATTTGGCCCCTGCCTCACTCTCCTACAAGGGATTAAGTTGTCAGGTTTCATTGAACTCAGAGCACCGTCAGTCCAGACAAAACCATCTTACAAGGTGCAAGTCCACTTATTTTTAACTCGGAATGGTTAAGGTATGCTCTCCTTCCCGTGTCAGCACACACGTATGTTTATTTGTATTATTTCAACATAGGATGAATTCACCTCTCTCTCTCTGTGTGTGTGTGTGTGTGTGTGCACCCTTCTACCCTCTGGCTTCAACTGTGTAGTACTGTTTTTACGCACTGGATGTGCCTTGCCACTACTACTCACACTTTCCAACCAATTACATAAGAGTCCTTCTATGAGGAGCACTGGCCTCGTAGGCCTAGAGGATCACGGATGGACATTTTGTGATTTAATCGTGCGGCAGCTACGCTTTGCAATAAATAGCTTCTCTCTTTTTGTTGGCGTCTTGTATATCTTCCTTGCACTTTTCTTTCTCCTTCACCTCTCAGCCCACCCAACTGGAACTATGGTCTATTTTGGGAGCTGCGTACCGGCCAAGTACCAGCTGCTCTGTGTAAAACACATCACGAATAGGAGCTCCTTTAAGACAGCATGCAGGCTACCTGCGGTGCCACAGTGAATGGGTGAAACCGCAGCAGAGGGGTCCCTGTTTTCCTTCTCAGGCTGGTGTTTGCATTATATCTGCGCGTGAATGGACAGACAGATACGCAATGTGATAAACAAACAACTGTAATTGCCCTTAAATGATCAAAATATGACTTTTCGGTGTAAAAACAAAACATATGTGCCAGATGCATACAGTTCTTGCACTATGATAATAATTGCACTAAAAATAATAATAGATTTCAGTATAAATTTTACTTAAGCAAAGCAAACTGGTCCAACATAGAAAGTGCCAGGTAACAAAAAAGGTCTTTAGTTAAAAATGAGCACCTTTGACCTTGACCTTATCGCGGTGTAGCGCGACTATTTGGCTTTGGAAGGATGAATCAGTTCGAATCGCTTCAAGAATGACTGTATTCTAACAATCAATGAACAACAGGGTTGAGTAGAATAACCAAAGTACAGTGTGATGTGTGTCTTCCAGTCAGGTTCACGGTACAAGATGCATTTTTCACTCCAGGGTCCAAAGGTCACAGCGGATTGTGGCTGCACGCTGGGCCGCAGGCGGCAATTGCGTCACAACCAGTATTGAGTCAGGTGCACTCCCAAGGATCTCATTGCCAGCTGCCGTCGAGGCAAGGATAATCTGCCTAAGCAGCTTTCACATGATTTCACCCTCAGGGAAGAATTTAGGAGAGGTTTGTAAACCTCTTCGGGGACTGGCCTTGGAGCGTCTCACTGCTTTGACTAAAGGGCTGTACAGTAGACACCACATTAAAAGGACTCCTCCGTGAAAACAAAAAATGTCAAATTATTGATGGCCAACAAAATATGCACATATTCAGAGCTAAACCTGATATGTTAACAGTTTTATAAGAGCTGGTTTGTTTATTGAATACTTTGTTCATTTGGGTGGATGTTGGGGACATAGACGTGAGACGCTTCACCGACACCTTTTTTGAGAAAATTTTCGGGTGACAAGAATAACTTCTGCCAACATCGGTGAGAACCTTTATCCAAGCTCGGTAAGTACGGCAAAACACGCCGACTATAGGTCCGATATATGTCACCTCACCATTCCGACTACAGTAGTTCGCATACATACCTCATACGAATGAGGCCGATGTCGCATTTGATGGAATTGGAATTTTCTGACGCTCTTTTATAACTTCATTCTTACCTGAATACATCAGCAGCAGTGCAGTTCCAACACCATACATGTATCCCCTACTCCAAACAAACACGTCTCTCGTCACAAGACACAGAGCGAGATGCGTCACAACATCTTTATTATGCGTGTATGGGGGGTCTAAAGAAACAGAAATGTAATGAAAATCAATAAGTGGATATTCTTATCACTCACTTTGTCACTCTTACTGCGGAAGTACAATTTGCTGCATTTAAGTGTGCTCGGAAATCCCAGACAGTATACCAACATTGCTATACTGAAGCTAACCAATAGGAAATACAATACTTCTTACCGTTAATGCGACTTGTGGTGCTGCGTGGCTTTACACCGTACTCCGCATCTTTCTTTCTTTTTGCCATCTTCTTCGTCAAAAGGGTTGGTTCTGCGGAATTAGCCTGCTGACTATTTGATTAAAAGGAGGCTGGTTTACTTCTTGACCTCTCAATGACCCGAGTAGGCTACCGCATGATACAGGAACAATCAAGTTTTGGTGTCTGACCAGGGAAATATCGGAAGGACAAGCTGGCATTGGCTCTGGCCACACGCATTGCGGTAGAAAATGGATGAATGGTTTGAAATGCATCAGAAAGTTTTATATTTTAAGCTTTAATTTTTAATACTGTGATTTCTGTAATATTTCACTTTAAAATGTGAGCGAAAAAAAAAAAATTAATGAATACATTTGATCGTGTTAAGAAATGTGTGAGCCAGCTGCAGTCATCAAGAGAGCCATAGGTTCCCTACTCCCTACCTAGACTATACTTGCATGGTATTTACAAGATTTAATATATGTAGCACTTTATCACATATATGACTTTGTCATAAAACAATGTGGTTACAAGAACAGTAGTTTCCGCACAATATTTATTCATTTACATCTTAACACAAAAAACAGCATTTTGCTTGCCAAATTACCACCTGAACCTGTCCGTACTCTTTGTGTTTTTGATAGTCCATTTAAGTGCTTGTGAGCCCATGGGTTTCCTCCCAGACTGCTCTATAGAGAGAAGCAAGAGAAAATGTAAACACAAGATGACAATAACAGCGTTCATTAAAGTTAACATATATCATTTCCCAATAAAACACGTGCCTGATGTACACAAACACAACATGATGGCGCCCTCCGTGGCAGACGTCTCTGTGACACTCTCCCGTGTTTTTCTATTTTTTGCTATCTTATTGTTCATTTTGGACATTCAACACACTCACGCAGTACATTACAACAGGGAGACACTTTTGAACATCGGCAGGGTTCACCATGAACTTTCATTTAGCCTCTCAGACTTTGCCTTTCTTCTGCGCCGGGAGAACGCAGCAGCCTGCGGCCCCGGTGAGCTGAATACCCGGCGAGCAAAGCATCCGAGGCGTAAACGAGGCAAGCGAGCCGGCCTGCATGCTAGGCTAAAAGCTAGAGCGACTAGGCCACCGCTACCAAGCTTGCTGCTAGCCAACGTCCGCTCTCTTGAAAACAAGATGGACGAACTACGAGCAAGGATTACAGCTCAACGTGAGATCAGGGAATGCTGTGTCCTCACCTTCACAGAAACCTGGCTGACGGGGGATATACCGGACTCGGCGATCCAGTTGGAATCATTTGCTGCTTACCGGGGAGATCGGACTTTAGCGTCTGGTAAACACAGAGGTGGCGGCGTCTGTGTTTACGTAAACAAACGGTGGTGCACAGACGTACAGACGATGGAAAAGCACTGCTCGCAGGACATTGAGCTGCTGATGGTGAAATGCAGACCTTTTTATTTACCTCGTGAGTTTAGCGCTGTGTATTTAACTGCTGTTTACATCCCACCACGAGCTAACACTGCTAATGCACTAGGCCTCCTGCATGACATCATCGATAAACACGAGACCAAACACCCAGACGCTGTATTCATTATATCTGGCGATTTCAACCACTGTAACCTCAGGACTGTCCTCCCCAAATATTACCAGTATGTGAGCTTTCCCACAAGGGAAAATAACATCCTGGACCAAGTCTACTGCAACATGAAAGGTGCTTTGAAGGCTGTTCCAAGACCCCACTTTGGAAAGGCTGACCACATCTCTATATTCCTTTATCCAACGTACAGACAACTTCTTAAAAAAGCTCCCCCTGTAAGTACAGCAGTTAAAGTATGGAATGAAGAAACTGATCAAGTACTTCAGGACTGCTTTGGCTGCACAAACTGGGATGTGTTTAAAACTGCAGCGGGGAGGGAAGATTGTACTGTTGATTTGGATGAATATGCTTCTGCTGTTACTGGCTACATTAGCACATGTATAGAGACTGTTACCACCACCAAGTATTACAGAAAATACCCTAACCAAAAACAGTGGATGAACTGTGATGTAAGGGCTAAGCTACGTGCTCGTTCGACTGCATTTGTCATGGGCACCGCTGATGACTACAAAAAGGCCAGATATGACCTGAGGAGGTCCATACGGGAGGCCAAAAGACAGTACAGACAGAAGCTGGAGGGCTACTATTCCACCTCAGACCCTCGGCGCATGTGGGCGGGGCTCCAGCACATCACAGACTATCGACAGCAGAGTAGCGTAGCCACGTCCAGCCAAACCACACTTCCAGATGAGCTGAACGAGTTCTATGCCCGCTTTGACACCCAAACTTCTGATGAGCAGAGAGGGTGGCTGAACCTGGGGAGCACACAGGACGCACCTCTCATGGTGACATCAGCTGATGTGCGCAGGGTTCTAAACAAAACAAACCCACGAAAAGCAGCAGGCCCAGACAACATCTCAGGACGTGCACTTCGGGTTTGCTCATCAGAGCTAGCTGATGTGCTTGCTGACATATTTAACCTGTCGCTTGCACAAGCATCTGTACCGACCTGCTTTAAGTCCACCACCATAGTGCCCGTACCCAAGAAGAGCAACGTGACCTGCTTGAATGACTATCGCCCTATAGCACTCACTCCTATTGTTATGAAGTGCTTTGAAAGAATAGTCATGACCCACATCAAAAAGAGCATCCCGGCGGCAACTGTGGACCCTCTACAGTTTGCATATCGCCAGAACCGGTCCACGGATGATGCAGTCAACACTGCCATCCACACAGCCCTTTCTCACCTACAGGGCCAGGACACATACGTCAGAATGCTATTTATAGACTATAGCTCCGCTTTTAATACAGTCAGCCCCCACAAACTCACAAATAAGCTCCTCACACTTGGCCTGTCTCCCTCCCTCTGTAACTGGGTGTTTAACTTTCTCACAGGCAGACCCCAGTCAGTCAGAGTCCACAACCGCACATCCAGCTCAAGAATTGTGAGCACTGGGACCCCACAGGGGTGTGTGCTGAGTCCACTCCTCTACACGCTCTTCACCTACGATTGCGTGGCCTCCCAGAACAACACCAGCATCATTAAATTTGCGGATGACACTACAGTCATCGGACTGATCACTGGTGGTGTTGAAACATCATACAGAAGAGAGGTGGCGGACCTCATAGCTTGGTGTCGTGATAACAATCTCCTTCTCAATACAGATAAGACTAAAGAGATGATCATCGACCCAAGAACAAGGGAAAAGGAGCCACATAGACCCCTGTTTATTGGTGAGACTGAGGTGGAGAGGGTGAAAACCTTCAAGTTCCTTGGCACACACATCAGCGAGGACCTCACCTGGTCTCACAACACCCAACAAATTCTGAAGAAGTCCCAAAGGAGACTGTACTTCCTGAGAAGACTGAGGAAATTTGGCATGTCCACCACAATCCTGAGTTGCTTCTACAGATGCACCATCGAAAGTGTCCTTACCGCCTCCATCACTGTTTGGTACGGTAACTGTACAACACGTGATAGGAAGGCACTCCAGCGGGTGATCAAGACCTCACAGAACATTGTTGGGGCAGCCCTCCCCTCACTGCAAGACATTTATACATCTAGAGTCCTACGCAGAACACACAACCTCATCAAGGACAGCACACATCCACAACACTCATTATTCACACTCCTGCCATCAGGCAGACGCTACAGGAGTTTGAAGTCCAGGACCACAAGGCTGGCAAACAGCTTTTACCCACAGGCCATCAGGCTTCTCAATGAAGCACTCAGACACGCCACACGCAACACACACTCATAGCACTTTATTTATTTATTTATTTATTTGTATTATTTACTTGCATTAATGTCTCTTCTGTTGTTGTTGCTTAATTTCTTGGTATTTATGTATATGTGTTTATGTTTCTTATGTTCTTATTCTTTCTTGTGTTTTTCTTTCTTTTCCTTGGGAGAATGAACAGAATAAGATTTTCATTGCATGGTATAACTGCTGTTTTACCATGCACATGACAATAAAACTCTCTTGAATCTCTTGAATCTCTTGAATCTCTTGAAACACAAATAATTGCTTCATCTTGTTCCATTCATTTACATCAGGGGTCACCAACCCGTCGATCGCGAGTTACTAGTCGATCATTGGGACTTTGCCGGTCGATCGCGAGAATATTAGATAAAAAAATGTATTATTACATCAGTGCCCTCCCCTCCCGGAGAGTGACCAACAGGCACGCATTTTGACCACTGAACACGCCTGTACGCCGCTCCATGCACGCAACCCGCAAGCTCCAGCCAGGAGCCCAGTGCCCAAAACCCGACCGGAGGTACCATGAGTGCACACATGTACACCGGCTCGCCTTGTGCTCACAGGTTGAGCGACAAGGAGAGAGAGTGTCAGCGCGCAGCAATGTGCCTGCTCACGCAACAGTAATTATTGCACGTTGTGGCTCATAATCAGCCTTTGCTACCTCAAAATTAAGGCACAAATATAATTCCATGGATGTGCACCTCCGAAAACGCTGCTCATTAGGACTGACTGTTGTAACGCAGCACCTCTCCCCTCAACCACCATCGCTTCACTCGCCCACGGCCCTGAGCCAACAAGCCAAATAGATTTGTAGTTAGCTCATAGAACCGACCTTGACGAAGATCCACAAAAGTAGGGGCTTCACTGCAGAAACGAAATAGCACAAATTGTAAAAATAGAGCAAAAGGCACAATGACAAAAAGCTGAAATGTTGACCAAATAATACGTAGCTTTACAAATCTATAATTTACCTTTCTACAAAATAAATTGAAATATATATATATATATATATAAAATAGTATAGGGGGGTGTAGATCTTGTGCAAGTTCGCGGCCGAGACCAGACCAGAGATCTTGGGCTCCCAAAGGTTAATAACCACTGATGTACATACTGTAATATGAAGTGTTATGTCTTGACATAATCACGTTAGTAAGATAAAAGTCAACCTCTCCACATCTAAGAAAGATTTAAGGCTTTATTTCCAAAGGTTCTGCAAAGTTTCTGCTTGCACAAACAAATCAATAATAAATCAATACTTACAATTTACAAAAAAAATCAATACTTACTCCACCTGTTTTGCACCATAAAATGTTGACATTTTTACGCGCTGGACACAAGAGTGCAAAGAATCTTGGGATATGATGGTCTAAATGCAGACTTCTATTCAATGGAGGAGGAGGAGGTCACATTTGTGGGCCACATTTGGAGGAGCCTTTGCGGACTTTTCACTTTGGACAGCCTTGGCGCAGCGAGATGTCATGCAGGCCACAAATGTGGACTAGAAGGCTGCAGACCCCGCATTCAGACGCAGCCACAATTACACATGCATTCAAGCTTTATTTTTGACTTCCTCTCCACGACCCAGCCAAAACTGGACCCTCCAGTTGAGAACACAGAGTTGGATGAACCGGCGACACTGTGGGGAAGTTGCTGTGACATTTGGGAGGGTCAACAGACAGCCATACGGCAAAGTCAAAGACAGCCTGATGACTTTACATGCTGTGCTTCTATATTTTCCAAAGAGCGGCAGCAACCCTATCCTGCCTACATCCAACCTTTGACTGTCACCTGAACCTAGCTCACAAGCCGGCAGCTTGTTTTTGCCCTCTAAACTGGTTTGTTAAGACAAATTTGCAAAAAGCAGACCGGCCCCTGCACAATAAACACAACGTGCTTTGGAATTAAAGTTGATGAAAAACGGAATCTCAGTCGGCAGATATTCTTCCATAGCCGTTTGGTTTGCGCAACTCCTTAAGGGCCGCGTTCTTTCAGGGCTGACTATCATTATTGGTCGGCTTTTAAATCAGTGTCCTTGCAGCCATTTGACAGTCTGCATGTCAGTCATTAGACACACCACCACCGATTAGTCTCACTATTGTAACCCAAACTACAACAGAAGTTAGTACGACAACATTTGGGCTATGTTTTTTTTGCTCATATGTGACCTGTATATGATTTTTTATGTCAGCATGAACAGTACAAACAGTTTTCCAAATGCGACTCAGGCCTCATTCGTATGTAAATCCCACATGTATGCGATGCTACTGCAGTCTGAACGGTCAGGTCGCATATATGCAACCTATACGTCATCAAAAGCCGAGTTTTGCCATGCTTACCGAGACTTGGATAAAAGGTACTCACCGTTGTAGGCAAAAACTCTTCTTGTCATCTGAAAATTATTATTTAAAAAGTGTCAGTGAAGCGGCTCACGGCAATGTCCCAGCACCGACGTGTGGGTGGATGGCTCCGACATCCACCCACACGCTCCTCGGGACAGACGTCGCAGCAAGTTCTCCACACACTGCCATAGCCAATACTGACTCCCGTTGCACAAAATCCTTGAGATTTCCACACACGCTCCGAGGAGAGCAAACACACTGCAGCAATCTTTACTTCCGTAAAAAACACGGCAATGTGTGTGACGCTTTGCGTTCACATTGACAGGTCACATTTTTTTGGTAATGTGAATGACAAAAAATCCAAATTGGGCATCATACTCTGCTGTGTGAATATAGCCTTGGACATACCATACCGGCCAAAAGTTTTTCCAGTTATTTATTGAAATTCAAGTTGTTCAAGTCCAATGAATAGCTTGAAATGGTACAAAAAGGTAAGTGGTGAAGTGCCAGAGCTAAAAAAAAAAAAAAAAAAAGGTAAGGTTACCCAAAATTGAAAAATGTGTATTTCAGAATTAAACAGAAAGGCCTGTTTTAGGGACCACAAAATGGGTCAACAATTTAAAGCTGTTGTGCAGAAATGGAGGTTGATCAAGCCTCGGCAATTGGTGCAACTAATTCCGACAGGTGTTCCAAGTTCTGGAGTACTTTCTACCTCCTCTGTCTGCATGAAAACAGTGTTCGGAACACACTGTGATACAATACCCTCGAGAACAGCATTGTACTGGAGAAAGTAATTTGTTGCTACAAAAATGGCACTTAAAACACTTACACATGTCGGTTTTTCCCTCCAGAGAAATTGAAGTGTTTTCAAACTTTTACCCGGTAGTGTACATTTTTGCTGAAGACACATTTGAAGAACTGCTTATTTTTTTTGACAAGCTTAATGATGTACGTAATATACATAAAACAAATGTTTGGGGGAATACAGTGCTAAAGGCGTATTTGCTCACACGTTGGTAAAAATTGGAACAAGTTAATGCCCAAATGCAGGGTCGTGACAGAAAATGCACATCAATGTACGGAATGAATGAAATGTCTTTTTCATTTGCTTCTTTATGGCTTTTTCATCAATCTCAGGTTCAAACAAAACTATCAGTTTAGGCCTGCTGAGCCATGTCTTTACTAACCTGCAGCAGATGTCTGACAAAGCTGCGTAAACAACAACAACTTTGACTTTTCACTGTTGTGACATACGCATCCCCTTCATCATTCAATTATAAGCCATTGCATGAAAAGATATTTGGTTATTCATATGCCTATATCTTTGATTTGAGGTGAAGTTAACCTGTAAAACCGCCTTTTTGTCACTGCGAATGAAAAGGCGATCTGAATGAAGCAAACACAACCATTGCGGACGAGTATTCTTGCACACTTCAGTATTGCACCTCTGGCTAGTGTAAATTCCTCGAGTAAATACTTGCTTTACGGCGTTTATGGAAAAGCTCACATCCTAGGATTTTTATGATTTATACTCAACAAAAATGTAAACACTTGTTTTTGCTCCCATTTTTCATAAGCTGCACTCAAAGATCTAAAGGTTTTTCTAAGTACAGCCGCCCCTTGCTGTATTGCGGTTTGAATACCGCTCTCTCACTATATTGTGTTTCTTTTTAAAAAAAAAATTATGACTAAATGATCACTGTTTTGTGGTTGACTATGGCCTATTATTTGTCAAAATACTGAAAGACAAGTTATATGTAGTACAGTATTCTGGTTTATGGATGTTTATGGTTTATGGATATAGTGAAAGAGGACATGAAGGTAGTCGGTGTGAGAGAAGAGGATGCAGAGACAGGGTTAGATGGAGGCAATTGATTTGCTGTGGCGACAGCTGAAGGGAAAAGCCGAAAGGAAAAGAAGAAGGAGAAGAAGACTGGTCACTAGGCATCAGTAATGTTCTGAGACATGACGTTAGGTTACATTACCTTTCACGCTGCATGGAGACAAGCTACAGAGCCAGCAGAGCCAAGCCGACATGCCATGGCTGAGATTGAGTGAAAATAAGGTTCTCCTCTCATTCCGTGTGGAAGTGGTAATTTTTGGCTTCTTTGTCCTTCTCCCCCACTCTGTTTGAAACACTTTCTTAAGTTTAGAATGAGTTAGCTCGGTAGCTTGCTATGCTAGCGGCTGCCATCTGCTTTGCCCCTGCAGAGATCCCGTAGCCTGCGCAATGTGATGTAAACAAAGAATAATAAGAGTCTAAAAGAGACTATTGGGGTGTTACTTTATGTCAACAGAGCTCTAATAATGTTAAAACCAGTATTTGGCAAGTCATCAGGTTTTCTATGCTTTTAATTACGAAAATATTCCATTTATTAATATTGAATCCTACTTCATGCAAATTGACTTATTGCAGTCGGGCCTGGAACCAATTAACTACGTTAAACGAGGGATGACTGTACACAAAAGGCCTACATCTCTCAAATATTGTTCACAAATCTGTCTAAATCTAAATCTGTTTTACTGAGCACTCAGAATTCATCCACCTCACAGGTGTGGCATACCAAGATGCTGATCAGACAGCATGATTATTGCACCGGTGTGCTTTAGGCTGGTCACAATAAAAAAACACTCCAAAATATGCAGTTTAACTGTATTGGGGGGTCGGGGGCGTCTGAAAACAGTATCTGGTGTAACCACCATTTGCCTCATATAACGTACACAACGATCCAGAGAAACCCAAACTGACGTTTTCCTGCGTTACGGATGGTGGCGGTGTTACGGTATGGGCAGGTGTATTTTATGGACAACAAACACAGGTACATTTTATCGATGGCATGTCTACTGCCATGTTCTTGTCTGAGCGCACTCTGCTAATGGCAGAAACTGTCACCCGCTATATTGTTGCGAGACAAACACAAATCAGCGTTGAATCTTTGGTTCAAGCGCCTTCTCCTTCAAGCTTAACGTACCAGTGCAATCTCTTAATACCTTCAGGGGCCAATTCTCTGGGTGCGGATCAGGCAGGCGAGTCGCTGAGCTGAAACCTACACAACACAGGAGGTCAAGGCCCAACCTTTATATGCACCGTTGTGGTGCGCTAATGCAAGGTACTGGCAGTGCTAAACGAAGAGGATGTGCTGGGGAACGAGAGTGCAATAATCCTATTTAGGTGTTTCCTGTGTGTGAGCGTAAAGGTGAACGGTGAGAAAAAGCCTTCCAAGCATAAGGACACAGGTAAAAAGGAGCAGACAAAATGCTCAGGAGACACAAGAGCCAGAATACCCTAAAAGATGCTGCACAGAAGTCTGGATAAGGAATGCTCAGTTCAAGATTCAATATGTGGTTCTAAGTAAGAGCTCGGTTCTGAGAAAACAACACAGACCATGTGTGAGAGGGGAGCGTAAGATGGGGCATCTGGTTTTGTTAAGGCCCCGGAACATTCCTTCCCTCTGTTGGACTCTGGCTGGCAGCTTTTAAAGGGACATGCTCACTCTCATATGCTGGTCTGGCCATTGGCCTCTCGATTGAAGTTCCGTTTATGAGTGCTGAGGGTCACAAGTAAAATTCCTGTCTGTGCGTGTTTATAGTTAGGCTACTCTGCAAGACAGTCTGGGTTGGAGAATTGCGATCCGTCTCGACACACGCACAAGCATACCGATGATGGCACACAACAGCAGTCCGTGTATTTGTCAAGTTATTACAAGCATTGTTTGGATGGTTGCGGTGTCCACAGGCCAATAAATAAACCATTTGACACTGGGATGAAACTTAAAATGGTGATTTTTAGGGCTGACTTCGACAAAGGATTTTCATAGTCGAATCTGATTTAAGATTTTGTCCAAGTCAACTATTTGTCACACTTTATTTTTTATTTTTGCACAGCTAATGGCGATCCCTGCAATTAAACAGGTGTCATTTGCAATTTTTTCCACCTCAAAAAATGCTAAAACACACCGATAAACACATAAGCTTGTTAGGTGTGCAACAACATTACCTTAACCTTAATTTATTTAGTGATAGAAAGCAACCAAAATCAAAGGTAACAGTCCAACGAATTTGCAGGGCTGTCTTCAAGTGCAAGTGGGCATATTACACATCAGAAAAGTGCATATAAATTAGGAACAACATGGCTTGAAAAACAACTGTAAAAAAAACCTCTCAGCCCAATTTCTGGGATTAAAATCCACAGACGGGATATAAAATTTTGGTGTGCAACAGCCTTACCTGTTTTAACTGGTATGTTTCTGGTTGTTGTCATGTCATATGTAAGAAGCTGTTGCACGTCACTTTCTTTGGGTCATTTTTAAACTTTTCAAAATACTTCCATATTTTGACTGATTTTTTAGTAGCCATTATGAGCCAATTAAGTCCGTCGATGTCGACGGTCTTCCCAGCGTTCAAAGCTAGTGCTCACCTCAGCTCCTTTGGATTGTGCCACTGAAGTGTGTGATTTTATTAATGTGCCATGTATAGTTCTTTTGTTAGACACACACATTTTCACACAAATTAGGCTGATTTTGTATCAAAATGGGGCTATGTAGAACAAAAACAAAGACATTCTATGTAAAAATGTATGCTCAGCAGCAGCCGTAGGCTACCCACATGTCAGAATGATACAATCTTGATCAAATAACATTTTCATACTGTAATGATGGTTGAATGACACAATGGCAGGACGGCTGTAGAAAAGTCTGCCATTTATTTGACATAAGACACAGGGGTCTTGCAGGCACATGAACAGTAGTCATCAACACTTCCTTGTTCTTTCCTTCTACAGACTTATTTCCTAAAGCTTGCTCTAACCCAGCATGCAGAACGTCATCGCCATCTATAGCCCGCACCTTGAACAGCAGCTCAGAACTCCACAATACCGTAGACCTGTCACAACAGTACGATTCCACGGCAAGTTTGATAGTTCAATCATCAAATAGTCCACTATTCTAAGACAGCTCTCGTAATATTAGTTCACAAACTTACAACGCTGTGGAAACCCATCAACTTAATAGATTTAGTTTCACTTTCTATTCATTCAAATGTGTACATTCATACAGACTGGGACGTTTTAATTTTAGATTTACAGAAAGTAGAAAGGTAGACTAAACATGGGTCTGCAGTCTCCAAGTCCAACTACATTGAATGACACATGTTTGGGCTTGGACACAACATGGAACCTTTTAAGTTTTAAAAGTGGAGTATATTTAATTATTGCAAAATGTACTAAATATTTCAAAGCTGAAAACCTTACATGGGCAAGCAGACTTTGGAAAGTTAGGGGATTTATTTTTTATCTTCTTGTTTGTCTCCTTTCAAAATAATGAAAGGAGAAAAATTCCATACCTAAAAACTTGACCTAAATCTACCGGAAAGCTTTAGTCCTTTTTCAAGCTTACTCCTGATGCATAATGATAAGTGTTGGACGGGTTTTCTTCGATGCAATGCTTTTGTTCCATACAACGGCACGTGTCATGGTACATATGTATATCAACACATGAACATGCTGCAGAAGAAACATTGTTGACATGACAGATCATGTTTTAGCAAGTTCATTTCATTCTTGCCTAGTCAGTGACTGTCCGGGGTGTACCCCGCCTCTCGCCCTAAGTCAGCTGGGATAGAATCCAGTGCAGTGACCCTGAACAGAAAAAGCGGTAGAAAATGGATGGATGGATGGATGGATTCCTTTCAGTCAGTATCCTCGCTCCAGTCCTGGCAATAGAAGAAGCGGTCTTCAGTGTAGAAAAGGGCCAACCACAACAGTTCTTCAGCTGGCAGCTTTAGTTGGTACATGAGCACATAAAGCTTGCCAGTGAAGAACTGCTGTAGGTCAGCCAATGAGCAACTCATTCAGACCGTAACTTGAGGCGAAAAAAAAGGACAACCATACTAGCTTGGCTCGTTGTTCACGATTTAGGTCACTTTGCAGCATTCATACATGGATACATGAAGGGAATGTGGTATTGACGTTTTTAATACCAACATTCAGAAATTTTGGTCCAAAAATAGAGCCCAAAACACCAAATGTGGCTGCCATCTTTTGTAGAAAATAGCATGATGTGATTCAAATGTTCTGTGATGCGTCGCTTTCAGTTGGCCACTGTGTAATACTTGTGAGGAGCTCCGGATTTGTCTTGCCTGGCCCTCAGTCAGCTGGCCTAGCTTCAGCAATTGCAGTCAGCCAGTCTGAAAGGACCTTCGCTCATGGCTTATTCCTTCCACAGTTCAAGGACAGGCCTTCAGGCAAAACTAGCACACAGCCCTGTGAACCCAGCAACCCCTGGAAACTCAACAAACCTCACGCTGCTCTGCGCAGCAGTTCAAACTTCAAGAAAATACACATACACACGCCTATTTAGTGGTGTCGAGTGGTCCATTTAAACAAAGTATAATTTGGGAAAGACCTCTGAGTTGCTTATTCAAGCTTTTCAGACAATAGAGATGTCATCTTGTCCAAAGCCATCTTTGTTGCATTTGTGTCCATTTATCAAGAAGCATCCACTGGTCATTGTTACCCCTGAGGAAACAACTTTCCTCCAGTGTGACTGTATTGAAACTGACATCTCAGCTTTCTAGGCAGAATTATCTATTGAAAATGAAAGATATGACGCTAGTCACAGATATGGCAACATGAAATATTTCTGTCCATGTATAATTAAAAAGAAAGGTATTCATATTTTAGAATTTGTGCTTTCTCAGCACAGCTGGCATGCTGTTGCACACACGTGATTTGAATGACATGGTTACATTAGCAAATAATATGGCACGCTAAATTGACAGTAATCCAACACAGCAAGACAAATGATGTGTTCCTCCCTTGGGGACCAACTTAGAGATTGACGTGTTAATCATAATTGTTCCCTTACTTAATATGCAATCACTCACACAAAACACAGCTGCTGTAATGTGATTTAGAGCCAAGATAACAGTGTTAATATCTGAATCAAAGAATTAAACATCACAATCAAAATCAAAAAGAACTGTGAAATAATTTACACACTCAACAAAAACAAAACACATTTTTCATGAGCCAAACTCAAAGATCTACAACTTTTTCTATGTACACAAAAGGCCCATTTCTTTGAAATATCCATCCATCCATTTTCTATGCCGCTTATCTTTATTAGGGTTGCGGGTTCTTTGAAATATTTTTTTACAAATCTGTCTAAATCTGTCTTAGTGAGCATTCATAATTTAACAGTCATACATGAAGATGCTGAATGGACAGCATGATTATTGCACAGGTGTGCCTTAGGTTGGCCACAATAAAAGGCCACTCCAAAATATGCAGTTTAACTGTACTGACTACCATTTGCCTCAAATACCGTATACACTGATCCAGAGCATCCCAAACATGGTCAATGGGTGACATGTCCGGTGAGTATGGGATGTTTCCAGCTTCCAGGAATTGTGTAAAGATCCTTGCAACATGGGGCCATGCATTGTCATGCTGCAGCATGAGGTGATGGTCATGGATGAATGGCACAACAATGGGCCTCAGGATCTCGTCACAGTATCTCTGTGCATTAAAAATGCCATCAATAAAATGTACCTGTGCTGCAGATTGAGTGGCCCATGGGGTTACGGTAGGGACAGGCATATGTTATGGACAACGGACACAGGTGCACTTACGCGCCCCTGCCCCCGCAGTACAGTTACACTGCACATTTTGGAGTAACCGTTTATTGTGGCCAACCTAATGTGCAATAATTAGGCTGCCTAGTCAGCATCTTCATATGCCACACCTGTGAGGTGGATGAATTATGAATGCTCACTAACACAGATTTAGACAGATTTGTGAACAAGTCAGCTGGGATAGGCTCCAGCATACCTGCGACCCTAGTGAGGATAAGACGGATTTGAGAGAGATTGGACTTTTGTTTACAAAGAAAACATTTTCATCTATACGTTCAGCCTATGAAAAATGGGAGCAAAAATAAAAGTGCTGTCTTTAGGGGTGTCCCGATACAACTTTGATACAGATATTGCAGCCTTGAATATCTGCCAATACTTGTATCAATCTGATATCAGCACAAATCATTCATTCTTTTATTACTTATTTTGTAGTGTGGAATGTTAGAAAAGGCTTGATCAAGTGATATTACTCAAACAGAGAACAAAAAGGTATTAGAAAAGCTGACCCATTTACTTCTTTAAGCGTCTGAGGTATAGTTTTACATACATACATACATACATACATACATACATACATATATATACATACATATACATATAGCTAATGACTTCTGGTTGTCCTGTGGGAGTTTCCTGTGTAATGCTGCTTCAATTGGTCGTATTAAACTTCACTGGTTCTGTGCCACCACGGGAAACTTATGCATAACTGTATATAACTGTAATAAGTTTTGCACTCAGCTGCAACGTCTTTTTTTGGACTTTAATGAAAAATACACACGGCCGACATCACTCCTACTCCTTGCTACTCTAACATGTTAGCACACGCTATTCTTGTGATTACGTGGGCAGAGTCTGGAACTGACTGCTTGTATCAGAGTGTCAATATCGAAGATTTTAGATGCACGCCGATATAATCCGTTCGTCTTTTTGCCAACATCGGCCCTATATCCAATATCAATATCGGATCAGGTCACCCCTAGTTGTCTTTATATTTTTGTTGAGTATAAATGCTGTACATTTTTCCACACAGCAATGAAAAGAAGTAAGGAAGGCCTGGGCATATTGAACAGCTTGTTGTGACAGAACTGTTGCTTGTAAAAGTAGTTTCCACCCCTATTATTCCTTAGCTGTTCTCTCTCTCTGCTCATGTGACGCATGCAGACAGCATGGACACAACATGCACACTGAGGCCATCCCACAGCAGAGAACATGATGTACTACGAGTCATTTATTACACAAAGCTGATGAGTCCCACAACAATTATGGCCAGCTTTGATTAGAATCAATATAACCAACTGTAAAGTCATTGCAAATGTTTTAAAAAGGGGTTAACACCCCAATTTGGAACAAGCGGTAGCAAACATGGCGAGTCAGAAAACAGTAATCCACTCATTTGTAAAAAGAAGTCCAATATTAAAGGCATGATTACCTCTCAAAAAGTTGGTGTTGGTGCACAGAATGACATGGCCAAAAAGAATGGGAAGCGTGATGAATCATCCCCAAAAAATGCCATCTCGGAGCTCCACCTATAAAAAAGGCTTCCTGCAGTCTTATGAGTGCTGGTGAAATGTGTTTTCACTCAGGAAAACCATGGTACACAAATTACACAGTTATAATAGAATGATATCTCGTCTTTTAAACTACACGCACAATTTACAGGCACGCCTCTAGATGCAATCAATGCTTGTGTGCATTTGTTTTTCTATGTACTATACAGTAGAACCTCCGAGGCCCACTTACTTACAAATCATATGTAATACATACAGTATATTTTGACCATAAAATACACCTGCCCATACCGTAACCCCACCACCACCATAGGTCATACAAGCCGAAATTTGACCAAACTGCTGGGTAAAAATATCATCACCCTGTTAAAATAATGGCCTATGTCATTTTTTGGTGAAAATGAATTTTTGGCTTAAATTATCTATTAATAATGCTGTCCCATCTCTGGTAAAATCGCCTAAATCCCAAGTTGAAAGGACCATGCTCTTTATGCCCTATAGGACATAAGCATAACATAACATAAGCCCCATAGGCTTATGTTAAGAGGGTGACTTAGACCATTTTAGTTTTTGCCCAAGTCAACATTTTTTGATTGACCGATTGGTCAAACATGATGAAATCATGAAACCGAATGGATCTTAATTCTCAAGTATCAGACCAGGCAAAAAAGCAGGAGACCCAACTCTGGTTTGCTGGCTCTTCAATTTAGCTGTGATGACAAGGTCCAGTACAAGTTATCTTTCAAAAACTTGAAAATATGACTTAGGCCGCACAGTAAAAGATGTCACTTTTACAAGGAGTTTTAAGCCACAAAAACAGCCACAGGGTAGCAGGGGTGCATTTGATAAGAGCTCGGCATGGATCTTTTGCATGTAAAAACACACTCGACAGCAAGGAGGAAGTGGAAGAGGTTTGAGAAGTGTAGCGTGCAGAAGGTTACGCATTGTAGAGAAATTTTAAAGCATGCACACGCGTGCACACAGTTTAAATTCCAAATATGAATTTGTAAATGGTTTATGGCGATAGATCTGTAAATAAATTGTTATTTTCATGTTAAACAACCCCTTTTTGTGTTGTGTTGAGATATTTGAGCTGTCGCAAAAGCAAAAAAAAAAAAAAAAAATTGGGTCAAAGTGAAAGTTATGCTTGAAATGTATCTTTCCACAAAAAGCTGTTTTTCTCCTTTTTCTTGTTGCGAACTGATATTTTCCTGAAACATACCTATGTTCTACTGCTGATTACTCTAGAACGGAAAAAGGTAGAAAATTTTTTTTTTTCTGATTAAAGTCTAACTTTTCTTTTAGGTCCCATGTTTAGATGGCTTAGATTCTGTGTGCTTTGAAAAATCTGTCTAATGGCCGATATGTTTGAAAAATGGCTGGGATTGAATGAGTTAATCTTGAAATAATAGTTTGACAAACAAATGTGTGGAAAAACATATCTATAGTGGACTTAAAAGACGCGAAGCAGAGACATTTTTTTCGACATAACTTTTGTTATAAATAAAAGGCATTTTACTGCTGTGTTAGTTTATCTGTAATCCGAATAATAAAGATGAAAGTTGCTTTTCTGTGTGTCTGAGAGGTTTGTTCACCACTTACTTTGCCGCAGAGGCGCAACAGCGAATCAGGAGGGGAGCTTTATGTCTGCTGACTGATGTCATATGACATCTACAAAGTGATGTTTATGATGTGGGTGACATATGATCGACGCACACTACCTTCGCAAACGACCAGTAGATTACGGTCGATGTAATGGCCACCCCTATTCTACAGTCACTCAAAACGGCAGAGTTCGAACCAGATGCATGACGTCACATGAGACGTTAGCATATCATGAGACAGCTCAGCTCAAAGAGTATCAAAGGATTAAGTAACTGCACGCATTTTCTGGTTTCTTTCAGCTTCCAAAATAAGGAACTAGCTCAAGGACATTGAAAAGAATCTCCACTAGAACAGTGGTTCCCAAACTTTTTACAGTCACGTACCGAAGCCATGTGCACCCTACTCCTGCACTTAAAAAAAAAAACAAAAAAACAATCAAACCTTTTACTCTAAATTAACCTGAAATATTGAACATAGTGAATTGGTTAATTATGTTACACAAATTCAATAGTACTTCCGGGTCAAAAAATTGTATTCTGCATGGTCATATTGTGATAAAGTTTTACGAGCACTGATAAATAGATGGTAATCATCCTACATATCTTTTATTCCATGTTGATGTTGGCATCCTTCGGTTTGAATGGGTTGAATTTGAGCTTCACTCTTTTGCCCACCCATGATGGTTATGGTGTAAGTCTGCATATTCATTTAATACCAAATTTAAAAATCATGATAAAGCAGTATCAAAAGTACAAAAACACATACAACCAACAATAAAGTCTCATTTTCAGGGGAGTCCCCACTTACAGCTACAGGTTTTCATTGCTGTGCGAGGATTGGAACACCGAAATAAATGAAATCGCCAACACTCTTAATGCACAAAATAATTATCAAACTTAATTATTTGTTCATATAATTCACACAAAGCAATGAACAACTTCATGCTCTGTCTCCTTTCTGCTCCGTTCTCCTCGCGCCGTGAGGAGTTCAGGCGCACTCATAATTGTGAGCGTTATTCGCTAATTGTTTTTCATTTTTATTCATCTACCCCTGACAATTCACGTACCCCACTTTGGGAACCTAGGCTGTAGACCATATAGGATTTTCTTCTCAGCACTAGTGAGGAAAAACAGGAAGGGCATATGCAGCATCGTTATGCATCTACATATACAGTGGTGTGAAAGTGTTTGCGCCCTTCCTGATTCCTTTTTTTTTTTTTTTTGCATGTTTGTCACACTTAAATGTTTCAGAGCATCAAACAAATTTAAAATATTAGTCAATGACAACACAACTGGCCAAAATTCCTCCACAGCGCTGTAAGAGACTCATTGCAAGTTATCGCCAACGCTTGATTGCAGGTGTTGCTGCTAAGGGTGGCCCAACCAGTTGTTAGGTTTAGGGGGCAATCACTTTTTCCCACACTGGGCCGTGTAGGTTTGGATTTTTTTCTACCTTAATAATAAAAAGTTGTATTAAAAATGTGTTTGATGATCTGAAACATTTAAGTGTGACAAAAAAAAAAGTAAGAAATCAGGAAGGGTGCAAACACTTTCACACCACTTTAGGGTATAGTCGTTCTTGTGTCTACTAATGACTGAACAATAATTAAAAAAAAAAAAAACTGCAGAAAGTGACACATTAGAAACTTTTCAGGGTGGAAAAGAGGGACAAGTGTACGGAGTACATTTGCTTGATAAGATTCATTCCCAGCAGGAAAATGTAATCGTCGCAGCAGGTTAATAACATGCAACACGGATACAGAGAGACACTAAAAGTAAAATACCATCAGAGTAATAAAAAAATGTGGGAGGATATTTAGAGGGATGTTGTACAAAGCAGCTATTAGGGCGGGGCCCATGACACATACTGTAACGAAGGCACAAAATGCATCCTCATACAAATGCCCACATTCACCAACCTGACATACTTCATCGACTTACTAACACATGTAAATGTTGGAGCCATTTTGTTGTTAATTTTTATTTCCATCAAGTGCAGGGTGGAATTTGTTAAAGGAAGAGGTGACGAGGGCTGGCAGGAAGTCAGCAGGTGGGAAAAAGGAAATGAGTCTTACAGAGTGTCTAACAGGATTTTATACGGCGCATCTGGAACCAGGACGGCGTTGTGGTACAGTGATGTGTGTAAGTGTGTGTGTATACCGAGGCAGGTTGGTGTCTGGCTGGATGATGTCATGAAGTGAGAAGCACACATGTTGGTGGTGGTGGTGTGTCCACCACACTGCGATGAGACTATGATGCGGCATGACTGGGAGTCTGGCTATGTACGTGTTGGCATCTGCTGCGAGCTGTTCTGACGGACACATTTCATATGCACACACACGAGCTGGGCTTTCTGTAGGAAAATCTGAACTGAGAGAGAGAAAGCTTTTGAGACGCACATTCAACAGAGGCTTAGAAGTCAGGATGTGAACATACAGAATAAAGATTTGCGATCTTTCTCCGGGTATGCTCTCCCTTCCATTAGTAGGAAGTGTGTCAAATACTACATTGTTTTGTTTTAGAAATGTTTGTGGCCATGCCTTGCTCGAACAAAAAAAGCCCTGGAGTCACTATGAGTCCATCCTCTTCTTTCTGGATGCATATCCTCCGTCACCCTAACCCCTGAGCAGTAGTCCAGTTATTAAATGAAGGACAGGAAATGTCTGCAGGCCAAGGGAATGAGACGTGGCAGTTGCCTGTGCTAAGTAAATCTCTTCAGTTTCATCCTTTGCCTCCAAGCATCTACCCTCCACCACCACACTGGCACGAAGGTTAGATTTCAGAATTCACACAGTTATCCAGCACCCAAAGTGTCACATTTGCTACATGGAGATACTGTTTCACCCCTCGCTTCAAAAGGAAATGTCACGCTGCTGAAGACCTGCAGTAGCTTTGACTAACGATAGCAGGCAAGACAAATGTACAAACCCATGAAGAACAAAAACAGACAAAGGCACAAACGCAACAATAATTCACATGCAATATCCTGTGAAGCACACGGAAAAAAAGGAGAAAGAAAGGAAGCCCAGTGCACTCTGGAAAATTTCCAATCAAATGCATCTAAATAGAGACCCACACAAAAGACCAAACCAAGACCAAGCTATATTCTCATCTGAATCCACAGATGTTCATAACACATAATAATGCACACGTATAGCAATATCTCAACTGTACTCACCTCAAATTAACAACTCAGGGACTCAAGTATTCACTGATATTTAAGCAAAACATCACCAAACAGATGCATATGCGAAACCCTAAAAGTGCTAAAAGGAGTTGGTCTCCACACAACCTGGACACTGTCATTTTACTAATTGCATTTATGAACTGAATTCCTCATTTGACTGAAAAGGATTAACAACTGCACGCCTTGATGAAATGATAAGCTGATGACAGTTTGTCTCCACTGAATAAATGCCGAGTAGAGGTCAGCTGTCATTCTAGAGACTCATCACACTCCAGTAGACTGGGCGTATGCATGCATGTGGAAGGAGTATAGTCCGGGTATGTGGATGAAAACAAAAATGTCACCATTCGTGCAATTGTGTGTGTGTGTGTGTGTGTGTGTGTGTGTGTGTGTGTGTGTGTGTGTGTGTACGAATGCGTTTCCTGTCGTGCTGGATGCAGATGTACCCAGATAGCCTCAGAGCACAGCGTGCTAAGCTAAAGAGAACAAGACACTTTTCCTGGGCTGGAAAAACACTGCGATCGCACATGCCATAAACTTACAGCTAATGCTTTTACATTGATGAAGATATACTACATGCAACAAGCTATTAAAGGGATAGTTTGGATTTTTTGACATGAAGTTGTAAGTCATCCCCATCAGCACTGTAGTCCATTAACAGTGACTTACGCCCCACTTGGTCTCCGAAGTCCAGTTCTGGACAGATTTCTGTGATGAAAAATGTAGTTCCGCTTAGTTGCTGGGGACATTTAAGTAAAGAGTGTGGCTTCTCAAAACAATATGCGTTCAAAAAAGTCAAAAGAGAAAAGACATTTGCATCACAAAAATGCATTCAAAATCAGACCTCACAAAACACTCTGCGTTATATCTTCTTATATATATTATTATATCTTATAAGATGCGAGTGTCTTCGTCACATACACATCAACACACAGGCGCAGGGATACAGCGGGAGACAAATATAACGCAGTTTTGTAAGGTTTGATTTTCTTGAGAAGGGATTTTTGTGATGCAAATGTATTACTCTTATGAACGCATATTGTTTTGAGAAGCCAAACTCTTTACTTAATTCTCCCCAGCAACTAAGCGGAACCACGTTCTTCATCACAGAAATCTGACCAGAATTGGACTTAAGACACTAAATGCGGGTGCAAGTCGCTGTTAATGGACTACAATGCTGATGGGGATGTCATACAACTTCATGTCCAAAAATCCAAACTATCCCTTTAAGCTACAGATAAGGAGTGATTGGATACGTATTGATTCACCTGTTAAAATATTACTCACTAAATCTGACCTGCATTTAATGACAGTACTATGACTCAGGGGGTTTCACTCTGCAACAGGTTTTTTCAGGTTCTCAATGATTTTCTGTCGTGTCCCCCATGGGGGAACAGAACCCCCCCCCAAACGAATTGAAATACTATTGAGCACCTGTTAATATTTATTTAGCTGTACAAACTACAGTATGAGTAGCTGGCAGCATTCTGCAATAAAATGAGTTCAGATAACATCTACAACAACTTAAAACGATTTCCAAGATAGGTTTACCCACGGCCCCCGACATCTCACCGCACCCCCCAACGGGGGGCCCACTAGTTCAGAAGCACTGGGTTCATTCAATGTATATCTGGGATAAACGGGGAAAAAAATGAACATAAAACTCTGTTACAGGTGGCCATCGGATACAATGACTTGTGTGACCAAGATTCATCTTTAAAAACAATCATTTTCTGTTGATTAATGAATCTCTGGTAACACATGAAAAATAAGGGCTGTGAAATAAATGAATGGTCATTTTATCACGGTTGCATCACCCATCATGCTATATGCTCATGGAGCTCTGAAATACAATCAACAGCCACAACATATTGTACACATGAGATGCAAAACCAGAGGTAGCTGCAAGATCATACATTCTGCCTCGACTAAGATAACACCAATCAGTTAAGACTGCCACTATCAAAGAGGGATTACTTTAACATTATGTTAATTATTGTGGTGTAGAACTGCACTACATCATACTCACATGTTTTCTAGTATTGTACCTCTCACAGAATAAGCAAATATAGTGCAGTTCTACACTACTGAAAACAACCACAGCACTGAGCATTAGTGGTTTATTCTGACGTTAAGAATTTTGTCATCATAGACGTAGTACATTTCTCCTCTTCTTCAAATTTTGGCTACCACTGTGTTAGTCTCTCCACTCCTTGAGCCCCGTGATCCATTTTTAAACACCTTTTTTTGACGTTACCTTCACCCTATAACTGTTTCTCCTCCTTGTCCGGCTTGGCTCTGAGGATCTTTAGGTTGGTCAGTTTAGCAAGGCCAAGTTACATTCCTGGGATGCCTGCTACATATGGTCCACATTCCAGCCTGTCTGCTGAGAGGCCCACTGCTCCTCACCACTGGCTCTGCACATGCACACACCAGCCCAAAAATAAGGTTCACATAGCTCATCAGATGCCAGCAGGAGACTACATATGACCAAAGAAATTAACAGTCAAACGTGTTTGTTTTTTTTAAGGTCTTTAACTGTATATGCTGAAAGTGGTGGTTACGTTTCTTGAAATGTGTGCCCGAAAGACTTTCGCTCGATCGAAACGCGTGCATTGTGTGCGCACACTAGGCACAACAGGCCCTGTTCGTTATCTAGGTCACTCATAAAAAGTGTGAAAACCTAAACCTGGATGCCATTAATTCAGTAAATCCTGACATGCAGAGGCACAACCATCTTTAATAATCACTTTAATGCTACAAAACTGGTACCTCACCATTAGGTCCACACAAGATGCATGAATCTTTGGTCGCTGTATAGTAGATCCGGTCCCGCTCTTGGACAATTCCCACTGATTCCCAAAAGGCCAGGCTGGATTCAGACTGCAGGGCGAGCAACCTGCTGAGGAAGGTGTCGGGCAGTAGAAAGCAGTCTTGTCTCTGAAAGCACATAAGAGTAGAAATGGTAAAATGTATGTTAGACGTTGTAACAAATAAATGCAGGACCAGCGACACCCCTCCCTCCCACCATTCAAAGACACAATATTGCCGTAGGTGTGAACAGGAATGACCGAATGATTGATTGGTGATGTGTCCATGTGAGCCTGTGTATACATAGCCAACAGGGTTAACTGTTTTATCCACTGTCTGTAACAATCATATTGGTCCTGGACTTATTGCATTGTGCAGGTAATTCATTTAAATATTTGGTCACAACACTTGATAAAAATGACCGCATGCTGCTTTGCATGCATTTGTTAAATTTAAAATAGAAAATCGAAAAATGCGGTCAGCTTCCCTTACATCAGTACATGCATGGAAAATAGTTTATTTGTTAACAAACGGTAATTGACCCAACTCTTCAGTAGGAAAACACACATGAGACCATTGACTGTGCTAATACGCTATTATTACATACTTCCCTTTATGTTTAAAAAGCAAAGAGACAGAATAGGGGGTTGGAATGTTCCACCGATAAGACAGCAGCGGAAGCAGCCTTAGTGCCGATGTAACGTCTGCAGGACAGCTGGAATAGCGGGAGAGGCATACTGCACGCAGTTATATGCTAGGTCTCTAATAATGGAACACCATGTGAAAATGACCTGATAGGTGTGGAGGTATTTTCTAACAACCTTTAGCTTGGTTAAGTCTCAACAAGTGGCCTAATGGCTTCCATTTTGCAGTGAAGTACTCGGCAGTAAAATCCCACACTGTCATGAGCACAGCCTCTCCCATCATGTATCACCATTTGAAATGCAGTCCACAGCACTTCAAGCAAATCCAAGCTAGCAGTCACATCATCTGATGGGGCTACCGGGGCGTGGCCCTCCCAAATATGCAACCTCGCTGCGGATACCGCATTTGCACCACAGATCCTCCACTACGTCGATAACGGCTAACCTTAAATCCTGCCTACGTAATCATTCAAATCACTCCAGAGGCTTGTCACTCACAAGCTCAACTTGGAACAAGAGTGACTCAGCAAATGACACACTTTTATGTTTACTGCTTGTGATAAATGTCAGCAATGCTGACAGTGGAAAATTTGGTTCCAGATCTCACTGTGGCCAATTTAGATGAGTTGAAGCCAATGGTCTGACTAAATCCTTTCCAATTTGCTGACCAACACACACACACACACACACACACGCAGCAACTAATCTGCAGTTACATACACAAAAATGCATTCATAAGCACACGAATGATTCAGCATTTCCCATTTGACTTAAGATAGCATAGCAATTCCAACTAGCATGCTTTTTGTGAGTGTGCATGTGCGAGTGTCTAGGGAGTGGCGCACTGGACGTCACTACTGGACGACAGTATTAATCACATCCAGTTGTGCAGAGATAACATGACGCTGACCAACACACAAATGCATCTGTCAAACCAGTGTAGCTAAATCAACATTCAACGGCAGGACAAAGCAAACATTTAAACAAGGTGGGTGCAAAATAAGTATTTTAACGGGAATGAGTTCCTTAGTAAATTCAACAATAACTAAGATTCCAGTTTTGCAGCCTTATTCCATTCAAAAAGTGCCATTTTAACCTAAATGAAACATTTGTGCGACAAAGGCTGCAACACGGAAACTCCCATGCAGCAAGTGGAACATAATTAACAATACAGCCTTAAAAACTCTATTTAAAAATCCTGATGGGTTTGTAAAAACTGTTTTCACAGCAAAAAAGTGGTGCGTTACAGAAAGCCAGGCCACCTGTGCGGTTAGTTAGCAACGAGAACTGGTAAGAGATGGTACAAAAGATCTGGG
Organism: Dunckerocampus dactyliophorus; assembly: GCF_027744805.1. Classification (NCBI taxonomy): domain Eukaryota; kingdom Metazoa; phylum Chordata; class Actinopteri; order Syngnathiformes; family Syngnathidae; genus Dunckerocampus; species Dunckerocampus dactyliophorus. The sequence goes on from NC_072830.1 coordinate 23,794,299, forward strand.
AGGAAAATAATCAGAAAATAAAGCAGAGGTGCGCCATGCAAAGTTACTAGTTGGCAAGGACAGAGCCATCTTTAGGCTGACATGTGGGGCGCAGGTGGGACAAAACACCTGGCGCTTATGCAAATGTCAAGTCAAACAGGATGTTAACTCATTAATAGGCCTGCTTTTAAAATCAGCGACAGGCGTCGGTGGCCCTGAACACTGCCAATAGGATTATGTAATCGCAGCCCCAAATGAAGGGGGCAGAGGTCATTGCAAAACTAAACCTGCAACAGGTTCACAGGCACCGGTGTGTAAAACACAAACGCTTTAACACAATACAAGGAAGTTGACACAACAGTACTTATTGAAGAATAAGAATCCACAGGTCAATCAAACCCCACCTTACATCCATCACCTCGGAGACTCCTGGAAGTAGGTCTTGCTCTTATGGTGGTACAGATGAGTGTATAGTAGGTACCTGGAGATACTGAGGCAGTGTCGGGTGGGGGTGGGGGGGGGGGGGGGGATGCAAGCTTGAAGGGAGAAAGAAATGAGTGGAGGGAGAGGAGGAGGAGGGGCAACTCTCCACACCATGTTGAGCTGCAAAGGGTGGGGCCTTGAAGAATTCACTCAATCTGCTTTCCTCTTGATTAAACGCTTATCTTATTTAGACCATGCGAGGTCATTATATGCCTGAGCACTGAATTATGATTGAGATTTCACCTCCATGGCATTAAATACTTGTGGTTTTAGCTTTAGCCGCCACCAATACATTCCTGCAGACTCAATCATACATATGATTATAATTTCATGTGTCACATTGGTATATGGTCAATGATAAATGTTAAGATAAAAGATAAACCAGCTGATGGCTGTTTCTGTTTGCAAAGTTTTCAAAAGGGATTGTCACACTTACTTTAGTTCAGGTAAATCCACTGCTTCCACCCAGACAGTTAGCCGCTATGACAGCAAATGACATATTAGGATTATTAGGAGTGTTCGGGCCGGTTCTTCCCCACGCCCAGTTGGCCTGTGGCGGCTGTCTACTGTAAAGTTGCCACGTCCGTTACATCCTGGAGGCCTTGTTAAACCCTACAAGGCGCACTCAAAAGCATTCAACCCCGATACTGTAGTGTATTTTATTTCATTAGCATGCGAGGCGCGGTTGAAGCCGAAAGGAAGCGAGCGTTCGAGGTGGCATTTTGTTATGTAAGATGTAAAAGAAAATGAGCGAACGCCTAAATGCCAGTTTGCTGGTCTCACAAGAAGGGGGCCCAGCCCTTGACGGGCATTCTCCCACGATCAACACTTTTTTGGTAAGGTTATTCAACGCGTACAGCCACACCTTAAACTGTCAGGGAATTTCTCCTGACAATTCCAGAGGTTTCGACGATAGCCCTGAGCCCAAGTTCTCCGCGGCTACACTGTCGCATGCGGGTGTTTCATGCTCAGCGGTGACAACGCTTAAGCTGTTATACGGGAAATATATCTTAGAAAAGAAAGTATAAAGTATCCTGTTTTGGCCGGTCACACCCCGTGCTGCTTCGCTGCTCGTCCGGACGCCCTCCCCGGTCTCTCCCTCCGGTCCAACTCTCTTCAAACCGGCTTCCGAGCCCGATCAGCTGGCAGACGTGTGACGTCACAAAAACAGTCGCCCAATCAGACGAGAAAGAAGGGGGAAAAATGCGCACGCCCTCCTCTAGCAAGCAATGACGAACAAGCTTTTCGACCAATGGAAGTGGAGTTATCTATGAGAAACAAGGCGGGCTCTAGGAAAGATGACTAATCAGATCACTTCCGCCCATAGGAGGTGCTTTATCCTCTGACCTATTGGGCGCTTGGAATTGTTGTGTGAAGTGTTGGGAACTTTTCCACATGACCAGACTGCAGATAGTTTCAGTCTATATCCTTCAATAATATTAGCGCTTTTTTGAAATTTGCAATTGGTGGTGTTGTCTGGTTCTGTATTGTGGAACTCTCCATCTATTTTCTACCGCATTTCTTGTCCAGGGTCACAGGGAGCTGGAGCTCGTAAAAGCTGACTTTGGATGAAATGAGGACGAAACAATCACAGGGAACATATTGAGACAGACAAATGGGCACTGAACCCACACTGAATGCATGGAAGTCAGGCAAATCAACCGTTAGACCATGGAGAAGGCTTTTGTATGAGCGCCACGCCCCTGTACCAGGGATATTCAACTGGTGGCGCATGAGCCAAATCCGGAATGTGAATGACATCAGACTGGCCAACGAATTCAGTCCTAAACATCTTTGACCAGTGTTTTTGTAGTAGGTCCTTAAAAACAGCAGTAGAACTGTCACGGTATGGCAGAGCCTTGTACTCACATCATACAGTATACAAAACAAGAATAGTAGTGGAGGAAAAAGTCCGTCCCTTGGTTCTTTGCTTTCTGAAAGTGTGTGCCCCAGGACAATTTAGTTGAATAGCCTTGCACTAGACTATTATTGACAGTATGTAAAAAAATGTTCATTATTAATTTAAAGACCAATTTACAGTACTGTAAAGGCACTCAAAGCACTTTGACACTGTTAGCACCTAGTTATTTATCTACTGATGATGCAGCATCAGGAGCAATTGGGGGTTCAGTACCTTGCCCAAGTTTTCCCATGATCATGGGAGGATAGAGAATGGAACCCGCAGCCTTCAGGTTGGGAGACGACCACTCTACCACGTCAGCCATACTGCCCCATGCCGAATATGTTCAAATAGTCTGCATCCATTGTAGTAACTGATGTTACAAATAAACCCACCAACCTGAGAATGGAAGTTTTCCACCTTTCTGGTCCACTCCAGATAAAATGGCATTACAGGTTGAGAAACTCGAGCACTTTTTGTTGCACAGGTTAAGCAAATCACACGGGTTAAGTAAACTGCTCCGAGAACCTAAAGTAAACTAAACTAAGACCCCCCCAGAGGTTATCAGGGTTTTTTTTTTTCTAGAGTATGTATGAGATGGTTTGGAGAGTTCACATTTTCACAAAAAAGAATAACTCTTTTCCCATACAAAAGTGTGAAAACTAAACTGAAATACATAAATGTCTGTTCTTTCTGGTATCCCCAAGGAATATCCTTCCTGCATGCAGTCTGTTCATCATTGATAACAATTCCACCCTTGAGCATTTTAAACTACTTTGAACATTCTATTTTGTATCTTTCTTTAAGGAAACAAAGCATTCCCGTGGTTTGGAGTGGAGTCGGGATTGGCTTCAATGACTAAATAGCGGATTCTTAGTACTTCTTGTGGACAGGAACCACAATTGGAGGACTGTTTGTTGAAAATGAGAAAAAAAGTGTTTGCTGAACCTCGAAAGTTTGACCGCTTATGATGTTTTTTGAGCTATTTACCTAAAATGCTTTAGAGCTTATACAGATTTAATGCTATGTCTAAACTGCACCATGACTTGGCCGGGTGCACAGAGCAGTGAAGTTATGCAGATCAAAGGTAATAACCAGTCAACATTCTTGTTGTAATAAGAAGTTACACAATGCAGACTCAGCACAGTGACACAGCTTTTATCCCGAGCCTCGTTTATGTTGATGCGCTCCCAACAGAAATGCGTCACAAGCACACATCACTCAGGAAACCGACACTTCCTTCCGCATTTCTCTGGTCAAATCCATAAGGTAAGGTCTCCAGGATCAGATTTGATTTTATCTCGTTGTATCTACTGATTCAAATCTATTTGGATGTAATTCTATTCAAGACATTTGCTGAGGAAATAATAAGGAGTCTATTCATAGCTTTGTCTTTCCCTACTTAACACTGATTTACCTTTATTTAATGACATTTAATACATTAGCTCATAGTTAGGGTCCCTAAATTCATTCTGCACAGTATTTTGTGTTTCAAGGGGCACCAAACATTTTGTGACACTTCCCATAAACAATGTTTAGTAGTTTCACTCAGTAACATTTAAAATCTACATAAAATAGCTCAATTCATAGCAACTCTGTCACATTTATTCACGATAGCGTGTAGCGCTGCTCCAGGATGCGAAGACATGATAGCTTGACAGAGTAATTGATACGCCTATAAAAATGTCTATTTTTGACACACGGCTTGCTCCCACCCCTCCAAACCCTCGTGCTAGCTTGACGGTGATGTTCTGGTTGGATTTCGGATCAACATTTGCAATAAAAGTGTTAGAATTATTTGATTATATTGAGTGCCAGTACCCTCTTTCTTCAATTGCCATTGATCACTATCGACGGAAGCTAACAAGCTACAATGTGCAATCTAGGTTTAAGCCCTAAATACAGTCATGGAAAAAATGATTAGACCACCCTTGTTCCTTCACTTTCTTGTTCATTTTAATGCCTGATACAACTAAAGGTACCTTTGTTTGGACAAATATAACAATGACAAACAAAAATAGCTCATAAGAATTTTTTGGCAGTACAATGCTAAAGCTATTCATGTAAGAACTTAAGTGATTTAGGTTATTACCAAGAAAACCATGGAAGTTGCTAAATATCAGCTCTTAAATTAAACTCTTCTGAGTTATATTTGTTATCATCATTATATTTGTCCAAACAAACATGCCTTCAGTTGTACCAGGTATTCAAATGTATCAATAAACTGAAGAAACAAGGGTGGTCTAATCATTTTTTCCATGACTGTATATCTCACACATTTTAAATGACAAAATATATGATGTATGATTACTGTTTTGTGGTTAAATACTGCACATTATTAATCAAAACATATGCATATATATGAAAATTGTACGCATTCTTGGCCCAAATTAAGCATTTTCAATGATAAAAATGGCTAAATGAACGAAAATACCAAGGTACTTAGAAGATGTTACATTTAATGTAATAGATGTGACATTGTGTGCACCTTTAAGAGGCGGGGCCTGGGAAGTGGCGTGTGTGACGTCAGCTAGCTACTGAAGAGATTCTGAGTGTTAACATGGTTAACAGTGGCTGACAGCAGCTCCTGTGTGAATGTTCCCTGCGCCATTGGAGTAGTATTCTACTACACTGGCTACTAGGTTTCAGGAACGTTACATTGATGAGACAATAGCTACCAAGTATCCTGTCAATACTTACGTATGAGTCTATGTAATAATGTCTTATTTAATGCCTTATTTTCTAAGACGTCTTATTTTCTATTATTATGTCAACTATATTGGGTAATACAAGTGTAAAAGTGACTAAAACAAATTTAGAAGGTATTAAACAGGTTTTTTATGCTCTATGAAAGTATTCCATTTATAAATAAGGAATCCTACTTTGCGGAAATTCACATATTAAGGAACCAATCTGGAACTAATTAACCGCAATAATCAAGGGACGACTGTAAGCCACACTGCTTGCCTGTTCCAGTAACAACTTACAATGTGTTTTTTCACTGAAAAAAATGTAAATGTTTTTTTTTTTCACCAAAAATTTGCAGATTTGCAGGGTCATGAATCACGAATGGGTGGGGATCCACTGAGTACTACGAAGATGCTTCCAGGTGTCAGGGTTTGTGGTTAAGGAGGATCCCAGGGTGCAGTGACAGACTCCAGTAGACGGTTTACAGTCTTTATTTACATGACAGGGAAAAAACACAAAATCGCCAGCAGGGAGGCGAAAATAAAGTAGCCTGGAAAAAGCACTGAAACAACTAAAGGGGCCCCAAAAGGGCGATCCAAGGGACACACTGGTACACATAGCTGAATATAAGAAAACATTCACAACGAAGGTCAGCACATGCACTGAAATGACGTTCGTTCCTGTAAACTCAAACCGTGTGGAAGCAGCTAAAATAGGGGAACTAATTAAGATAGCAAACAGGTGCGTCCAGTCATGCCGCCCACAAGTCAGGGATTTAGGGAAGACACAAAATAAGGGTGAAACAACCACACAAACTAAACCAAGAAGCAGAATGTTACAACAGGAATGCAGCGGGATGCAAAGAGCATAAATCCGGGAACAGAACAAAGTGCAAACATCTCATATTGACGTGTGGAGCCGTCAAAGACAAATAATGATCCGGTGACTAGCAAAAAAAATCAGCGCCAGGTGCGCACAGAGCATCCACAAACGGAAGTCTAGTTGCCGCCTACAGTGCCAGACGGAAAACGGCACTCTAAAAATAACAGTTTTTGGATGACAGGAATAACTTTTGCCTACGTCGGTGAGTACCTTTATCAAAGTCTCGATAAGCACGGCAAAACACGCCCTCTCGATGACGTATAGGTCGGATAAATGCGACTTCACCGTTCAGACTGCAGTAGCTTGGATACATATCGAATTTATATCTACATACAAATGAGGCCTGAGTCGCATTTGAAAAAAATCGAACTGTTCACACTGACGTGAAAAAATCAGATACAGGTCATACATGAGCAGTGGTGGAGCCAAAAATGTTTCATTGGGGTGGCCAAGGTGAGACAATTACTCACATAGGGGTGGCAATAAGTTGATTCCTGAATTGTCGAAATGGCACAGCGAGGTGGCAAGAGAGTGACCGCAGCCACCACTGGCCACCCCGTAGCTCCGCCACTGCTTTTGGACCAACTATTTGAGCAATTCATACCTGAGCAGTGTGCCAAGGACATGTTTTCGATGCATAGTTTCTGGATTCTGCGTCATGGCCAATCGGCACTCCTGTTTTAACTCTAGACTCCTTGGTTTACATGCCTACTCATGCTGCTACAGAGAGCTTCCATTTTTAACAGATTTATGTGCTGAATCATGCTTCAGAATTGAAGTCAGTCAACATCGTGAGAAAACCTGACTGGAACCGACCAAAGTCATCATGGGAAACGTACCTGCCGCTTGCAGTTCACGCAAGACGCGGTTTTATTGACAGTTCCTCCACACGGAAATTGTCCAAGCAGAAACGGCGGTTAGGCTGATCTAACGTTCTGCACCACAAAGCCGCGTTTGTCAAAATTGTCCCCCAGCCGTGGGTGTGGCCACTGAGGTGGCCAGAGAATGACCAATGGTGGCCACAGCCAACCCGTAGCTCCGCCACTGCATATGAGCAAAAAAATCAGACCCGACCTGCAGTGTGAACGGAGCGCAGTGTGTTTACATAACGATAATATGAAACAGTCAAACCTTAAAATTTCTTTTGACTTGAAGGAAGGCAAGCATTAATAATTTGCCTCCAGAGGCCGTCACCTGAGTGAACCTCCTCTAATGTACAACTATCATGCAACTCATTTTTAGATGGCTCCCTGAGCCCATATGAGCGTGCAAACTCACTCACGCAGAACATTATCAGTTGACAACTAATAACTCATGTGTTGCATGTTTGTGACTCTTACAGTCTGCTCGCCATCAGTCACAGGTTGGCCAAAAGGCTGTCAGAGGAATTGCCTCTGTCACTTTAAAGAACTCCTGTGGTCAAAAGAAAGTGATTAGTAGTGCTGGCAGCCAACCAGGTGGTGTGTAGTGGAGAGGCTGAAGCCAATGAGAAGCTCTGCTGGGTGGAGGTTACAAAAGAAGCCTTGAACTCAATGACTCAGCACAGTTGTGTGTGTGTGTGAGATGACACTTTGCAGCAATTTAAAGGGCTAGCATGCGTGCACCCAGCCCTTAAAATGCAGCTGAAGATCACAGTCTAAAAATCAGGTCAAGCATGCGCTCTCTCCTCCTTGTGCAGATCATGTAAAGTATGTGGCTGTGCTTTTCCTGCCAGGTTGATAATGAAAGCAGTGCGGTCTTACAGAACCACGCCCATCTATTTTACTCAGTTTCCTTGGGTTTTGGAATGCATAGGACTATTTTTGTTGACAAATTACAGACCCTGCCTTGGATAAGATCTATTGGCATTTATAATCATGCTTTCATTCTTGAGTTGGTATTTTGTTATATCAGTCATTTCAGAAGGCATTTAAAAAAAGTATTTAAATAGAACATCTGCCTTGACATTAGACGTTTTAGACTGTTTTATAGCAGCGGCATCAGTAGCAGGTAACCTGACCTGACAGTTTTAAGTACAGTGGAGCTCCTAAGCCTGTTCACAGGTGCTGGACAGCCTTTGATTTGTTGGGCTTTCAAAACAATTCGTCCCATAAGACATAATGAAAATAGAAATAATGAGCTCCAAGTTCAAGCTGTGTCCATATTAAGTATACAGATATATTTTAATTTTAAGTGTAAAATAAGCTAAGAATCATTCATAATATTAAAAACAAGAAAACACATGCTCAAGGGGGGATGGAGATGTGGATTTGCATCACAAGTTAGTCGTCACTTTTTTAACTATCTTACAAGTGTAAAAGGAAGTTAACCCCTGTTAGTAGTTAAATCTTACTTTTTTTAACTGTGATAACAGATGACGATGTTCTTAGAGGAATAGTTCGGATTTTTTGACATGGAGTTGTATGACATCCCCGTCAGCAGTGCAGTGCATCAACAATGATGTACCCCCACTTTGTCCCGCAAGCCAAGTTCTGGTCGTTTTTTTGTGTTTAAGATAGCAGTTCCGGCTAGTTGGTGGGGTCACTTAAGTAAAGCATTCTGTATCTCAAAACAATGCTTTTGCATCACAAAAGTCAGACCTCTCAATCGCTTGGCATTATTTTCTCTCCGTTCGTATCACTGCGTGCTGCTGCTTGTCCATTGTTGTGTATGTTTTCCGCAGTGTTTACATGCGTGGATGAAGAGAGAGATGTGAGAGAGTTAAACTGAGAGCTAGGCTAAAGTGGTATTTGGCATCTTGCTGTATTTGCTATAATGTGTAAACCAAAGTGGGCCCGGATGAAACAGCTTCATGTGTGCATACTTCAGAGAGAAGGATTATGTTCCGACACGTTCAGAACAGGACTGTTTCAGCACCACAGGTAAGAATTAGCTATTAGCTAATTCAATGCCGCCTACAATCTTGTTTACAAGCTAAAGGTACTCCGTTTAGGTTATCTAGAATCAGCTGGCAACACTGTGTGCAGCAAATCACTTTAACTCTCTCGCGTCGCGCGAGTGTCTTCATCACATACACAAATATACACAGGCGACAGGGATACGGAGGGAGACAAATATAACGCCGAGTGATTTGTGAGGTCTGATTTTTTAGAGGAAGCATTTTTTGTGATGTGAATGTATTCTTTTGAATGCATATTGTTTTGACAATCCAAACTCTTTACTTAAATGGCCCCAGCAACTAAGCGGAACTACGTTCCTCCTCAGGGATCTCCGACCACAACTGGGCTCACGGGACCGATTGTGGGAGTAAGGCACAGTTGATGCACTGCACTGCTGATGGGGATGTCATACAACTTCATGTCAAAAAATCCAAACTATCCTTTGAAGACATTATTCATTCATTTATTCAAAGGTGAGCTAGAGCCTATCCCAACTGATTTTGGGCAAATGGTGGGGTACAACCTGGATTGGTCACCAGTTAATCACAGGGCACATATAGGCAAACCACCATTCACACCTATGGAAAATTTAGAGTTGCCAGTTAACCTAGTAATATGTTTTTTTTTTTTACTGTAGGGGGAAACCGGAGTACCTGGACTAAACATCTGCAAGCACAGGTAGATTATATGAATTACAAATGTTGATATCACAATGAACAATGAATACTGGTAATATGATATTCCTGAAGACTGGGGTGATGTAATTTCTTTGTTTCCTCTCAGAGTGTCATATAAATTATGCGAATGAATGAACAGACATGCGAAACGATGAACACACATGATCTAGTCTTGGTAGTCCATAGAGTAGAAGTTGTTTCAGCCTGTATCGACTCGCATTCTAATGTATTTCAAGGCTTCACGCGTAACTCGCATTTCTTCGGCTCACCTCATCTTAGTATGGTGGCCCTAAGGGACCAATAGCACTCACTTATATACAGTAGGTTGGACCTTGTGGCAACAATAATATAAGTAGTAGTAGGTTTAATAGTGACTGGTGTGGTGACAGGGTTTTGTGCATTTCTTACTTGGGCCTTCAGTGGGGACTTAAATAATGTAATCATTTGTGGCATTACAGAATTGGGGATGAATACCATTATTACTAAAGCAAGAAATCCACTTAACTCTTCGGATATCTTGTCTCTAAACAACTCCAAACCTCTACACTGCAACAGCATGCGGAACAGTTCAGAATCGATATTTATCTAATAACGTCACAAGAATGTCAAAAATTAAGAAAAAATAAAGGAAAATCTGAAATCGGGCCAGCATTTCTGATTCTGAAGGCCCTGTGCAGGTTACAATGATATGGCAACACATAAACGCTGAAACCTAATTGGACAAACAAATGTAACATACACATACGATACACGTACTGGACGCAGTGGAGCCAAGAGACATGCTACGAAATGAAGATAATAGACTGTTGGGAATACATTTATACAATTTCATGGAATAAATACTAGAATTGAAGTTGTAAATGTAGCCCAATGCTTCTGATACTGTTTAGGCCAGCAGAGAACACCGCCCACCACTGAATAAATGTCATGTGGTCTAACTAGTTATGTAATACAGTATATATGGAGCGCTATCGGTTTACGAGTTAGGGGGGCAAATACTTGACTAGCCCTGGGATTACACTCTTCATTTGACTCTAACTACATAAAACCAAGATGATGTTAATGTATAAATGTAAAACATAAATCTGAAAAACATTGTAACGCAAAAAAACCCAAACAATATCATATAGTGAGTGGTGTATAGTGGTGAGCTCAATATAATCTTTAACTTCAGTTCAGTTTATTTCAACCAACCAAACGAAACGAACATTTACAAAATACAAAATAATGGAACACTAGTTGTAAATGAGAGGACAGACTCAAAGCTTATACAACTGAAATAAAAAAAATAACTGATACTAAAGACTGCTGATTTCTCCATGTTGATTGGCTAAGAGAACCTATGGATGTATAAATGTAAGATTGCACAAAATACTACATTTGTAGACGTACAGCTTGGTGAATGAGTGTGCACAATGTTCATCTGGATAAGTTGTGACAATTGTAGATAAAGGTACCATTTTGTTCACAGTAGATTGCACGCCGGTCCAAAGTGCCACTGTACTCCTCAGTGAACTATAACTGCTGCCCGTGGTTCAAGTCCCTTCTCCACATGGTGATTGTGGCTGTTTGTTCCAGGAAATATTCTCACTTGAACCATGAACCCATTTTTTTTTTTCTCAGCTAAAAAGTAAATCAGCTATTTCCTCATTGATTCATGTGACTCACACTCAGCTGTTTCATAATCTTGGTGAGTGTGTTAAGACAGCTGGATGTTTCCTGGCAAAAAGGGTATTGAGCAGAGGACACAAAAATATTTATGGGGTTCTTTATTCTGAAATTAGAATTTAGGAGGTCGACCCCATCTTCATAAAATATATTTTAAAAAAACTTAACCAAAACACAGAATGTTCAGAAGTGCAATGTGTACAGTCGGCCCTCGCCACGTTGGGGTTCAAATTTCGTGGCTTCACTCTATCATGGTTTGCCAAACATGTATTAATTAATAGATTATGTTGTTTTGTGGTTGAATACAAAGCCGCATGGTGGCCGAGCGGGTAGCATGTTGGCCACAGTCAGGAGATCGGGAAGACCTTGGTTCTTCCGGGTACTCTGGTTTCCTCTCACATTCCAAAAACATGCATGTTAGGTTAAATGGCGTCTATAAATTGTCCATAGGCAATGAATGTGAGCGTGAATGGTTGTTTGTCTATGTGTGCCCTGCGATTGGCTGGCGACCAGTCCAGGGTGTGCACTGCTTCTCAATTAAGCATTTTCAAGCATAAAAATGGCTTAAATGAACTAATGGATGCATGGATGGAAGGACCTAAAATACAAATACAAGGAATTAAGAAGCTGCATTAACTGGTGAATGTAGTATTCTACATTGGTCACTATGTGTCAGTAATTGTTTGGTGAGACTTGACAGCTGAAACAATTTTTTTTTGCAGGTTTAATTGAACTCAAACACAATATTACTAATAATATATATAATAATATAATATATAATATATATAATAATATAATATAATATATATAATAATATAATAATATTAGGCACAATATTAATAATAACATAATAATCATAATAATAATCATCGTCATAATAATAACAACACGGGCTACTGTTGTGGCCGTAATCCAGGTAACACTTGACTCGGAACCCCCAACATTACTTCCTGTCCACACGTCTGGAAGACATTTATTGCAATCAACACAAGCACGCGTCTTATTTATGTCTTAAATGGCTTATTTTCTCTGATTATGCTAACTATATTGGGTAATACAAATGTAAAGGTGACTATAGGGGTGTTGTTTCATGTTGAGAGGTCTCTAATAATGTTAAAAACTGTATTTAGTAGATCGTAAACAGGTTTTCTCTGCCATAACTACGGAAATTAACCCGCGATAAATGAGGGATTACTGCATGATCAACGACTACTCGATTCCTGTGGTTCACAGAGGAGCGGAATGTTGCAGATTTGCAACTTCCTGAATGCGAAACTCGAGTTTTTGTCAAGCACCCGTGCGTCAGTGAAACTCCCGAACTGATCATTTTGCCAATTCTGTACAGTAAAACATCATCACAGACTGTGTATAGTACTGCTTACAATGCAGTTTTACTTTTAAAAAGTAAACAAAAGCTGCCACTGGCAGAACAGCACCGCCACCTGACTTTGAAGAGGCATGTGAGACAGTTCACAACCCTGTTTGCGTTTGCTGATAGCCATGTATTGAAGGGGTGAAATGATCCTACACTGTGGTATTTTTGATTGTACATCGTACAGAGGGTTAAATTATCCTATGCTGTCCAAACCTCACTTCTTTGCACTCACACCACTTTCTAAAAATACCACAAATGGCACACTGGTGTCACCTGGGAGTAGATTGTAAGCTCCCTTTTTCTACTGGGCTACATGTATTCATTCTTCTAAATGTCATTCGTAACCAGGGTCATTTCCACATATAGATGTTTGTTTTTATACTGTAGATATGGTGCATCTATAGTGTACATATTCTTTCATGAAGTAGGGATGTTCTGTCAGGCCCAGATTCACAAAGTACAGCATTTCCACAAGGTTTATCTTGGTTGCCACATGCAGGGCCAAGGCCTACTTACTGATATGATTAGCCTTGATGCCGGTGGAAAAGGAACAAACCTCCGTTTTCCCTAAAACCCCCATGTTTGTCTGGTACTTACATCCAATGCCTCCATTTTCTGTACCTCTTGTCCTCATTAGGGTCAGCTTTATCGCAGCTGACTTCTGGATTGGTCACCAATCAATCATAAGGCAACAAACATTCGGTTATCAATGGACAACAAAAAAAAACATCCCGGAGTACACAGAGAAAAGCCCTGCACGCAGGAGAGACTATGAAAACTCCACACAGAGATTTGAAACCTTAATCTTTTGACATTGAGGCCAACATACCATGCACTGGTCCACCGTCCGGCCTGCCCTCATATCCCACCAAACATCAGTCAAATAACATAAACCATTCAGTCTTAACTAGAGAATTGCTCAATCATGTAGTACTTCCTCTGCTCTGCAGGGGGCACCAGCAAGGAAGCAGCAGTAGTGATCCAACGTTGATGCAGTCTATCCCCCCATCTCTCTGTTTATTGATGAGTGGGGCGGTTCTGGAATTTTAAATTTGGTCCCGTGAAAAACTCTGGACTTTATTAGTTTAATATTATCATATTTCTGTTTTACCCATCTGGCTCTTGTCTGCTGTAAATGTAATTAAGGACCCCTACTGTATACTGTCATAAGTCCGTTTTTCTGTCTCTCTTCATGAAGACAATGGCCTGTCTAAATGTCAATTGAGGGTGTCATGGCTCAGGTGGTAGAGTGGTTGTCTCCCATCCTGAAGGTTGCTGGTTCAATCATCTGTCGCCCCGTGATCATGTTGAAGTATCCTTGGGCAAAACACTGAACCCCCAGTTGCTCCTGATGCTGCGTCATCAGCACGTAAATATGATGTCAATGTGCTTTGAGTACCGTGAAGGTAAAGCTATACAAGTGAAATTCCATTTACATTACTATGGGCCACACCAGGGTTTGGTTATGATGTCAAGTGTTTGGTCTCACTGGTGTTTTTGGTCTCATTTACTTTGTTTGAAACAGTGATAAAATGTCAAATAAAGGTCTTTGACATATTTTAAATAAACAATTGAAAGACTATGTTGTCATTGCCTATTCAGCCACTCTTCATGCAGTCATTGGCTGGTCTGCATGCCAATTATTGTGACGTCATTTAGTCCTCAGCAAACACTGGTCAGTACACACGTTAACCATTACACACAGCCATATGACGAATAGAAAGAAATGTGGTTATTTGGCCTAGTAGACTATGGTACAACATGGTATCTGCTTGTATCTTTTTAATTGAATTTGTGGCTATAAAAGTTAAAATATAGTTTGGTAAGAAGTACAAGAGACCGATGGAAAGTCGGCCTGTGAAGATTAATATCGTGTGATCTGTTGTTTTGGCATTGTCGTGTTGTTTAAATTAAATGCCATACTCCTTTGTTTTTGAAAAGGCCAAATATGATCACCCCATATCGTCCTAATCCTTTGCGTCAAAATCGAAAACACAGTTTGCACCCATGATGTATATTTTCCATGCAGTGACACCATGTGACAAATATGAGACGGGCCGACCAGCAGGATGCCTCATCGCTGGCTCACACATAGATCAATAACCTCTTATGTAACATTCTGGTTTGGACTGGAGGGGAGATTCCAGCTGGCTATAACATGTGACAAGGCTTTGACATTGTTGGCCTACATTTTTTTCTCTTATCGCCACTCTGCCTCTAACGCACTGCCTGCACCCTCTTTCGCTGCATGTCCCCAAAGCTCTCGATGTCCACAGGAGCCCTTCAGAAAAAGAACTGTCGGGCAGAAAGATCCAGAGGGTTGGGTCAGTCTTGTTTAGGACATGTCTAGACATGCACATAGACGACAACCAAAGGGGAAAAGCCGTGCATGAGATCGTGTGCTGTCCAAATACAGCAAGTACTACTGACATTGACAGAGGTGGGCTTTGCATGGCGGGATGAGTTCCACATGATGAAAATATGTTCTCAGGAGTGTTAGCAGTGCTCTGCTTTATTCTCCAAAGTCAGTTCTGAAATGAAAAAATCAATACTTTGCTACTTCCGTCCATCCATCCATCTATTTTCTATGCCGCTTATCCTTACTAGGGTCGCGGGTACACTGGAGCCTATCCCAGCTGACTTCGGGCGAGAGGCGGGGTACACCCTGGACTGGTCGCCAGCCAATCTCAGGGCACATATATACAAAGAAACATTCACACTCACATTCATACCTGTGGACAATTTAGAGTCGCCAATTAACCTAACATGCATGTTTGTGGAATACGGGAGGAGAAAACCTGCGCACACACGGGGAGAACATGCAAACTCCACACAGAGGTGTTCCAACCTGGATCTCCTGATTGTGCAGCCAACATGCTAACCAACAGGCCACCGTGCGGCCATTGACCCATGTTATAAGCCAATTTTTGTCATACAGAATCATTATTTCATTACAGAAATTTAAAAGTTATTTTTGCACCGTAGAAACTTACTGGTATTAGGCATAATAAAACAAGTTGACTAACCTCTGAAAAGCCCTTTTCTATCCATACCGAGGAGGCATACTTTAAATGGCATCTTTGAGTAAACTAGTATCATTTCAGTATCTCAATGCTGGGCCGAGTATCCTGGTTTGATGTTTTTAATGACAATATGGTCATCCTAACATACAGTGAACACACCCTACCAACATTATGGAAAATCCTATACTGCAGAATTTGACTAAAGTGCTTTATTACAAAGTTAACCCAAAAGTAAGTTGGTTCCCTACTTTTCACATTACATTACCGATTTTCGCAATAAAAGCAACTTCAGTAAAACATAATTTTCTGTTGTTTCAGCGCCTCACGGATCCTAAGATGTATCCAATACTAAGAATGAGACGGTATTGAAATAAAAGCTGAATGAGGTGAAGGTCATCGTGGTTTCCCAGCATATTAACCTGTCTGACTCTGCATTACTGTAAGCTGATTAAGTCGCGGCAGGTGTCCTATTTTAAATGTGTTGCATACAAAGCAGAAAGTGAAAATAAAGTACGCTGTCACCATCTTATCAACCTGATCCTTAAAATGTATGTAGCATTACCTTGTATTTATTGTGTTATTGTGTGTTTCAACCATTTAAGCTGAATTGAGATTCAATATTGAGTAATTAGAGTGCATGAATTGCCTTTAGCCTGGTTTGTCATTCAGGAAGTTTTTATGATTCATCCGTGTGCTCCTCTAAAGAGTAGTTATTCACTGGCTTGATCACAAGGTTTCAGTCTGCTCCGAAGATTTGGTGGAAATAGCCAGATCTTTAAGTGAACGAAGATAGCATAAAAATTCCTGAACCCACTGAGAAGAAAAAGTCTAAAGTGTACTAATCTGACTTAAAGTTTAAATGGAATCGTGCCTCTCCTGCCCAAATTGGAAAAAAACATTTTCATCTGCAGTAATCCCTCATTTATCACAGTTAATTGTATCCAGACCCGAGCTTGAAAAGTGAATTTTTGTGATTCCCTATTTATAAGTGTAAAATGTATTTAGAGCATAGAAAACTAGTTTACCACCTTCTAAATATTGTTTTTAACATTATTAATAAAATAAAATAACACCCTTATAATCAGTTTTACACTCATATTACCCACTATAATAGACATAATAAGAGTAAATAACCCATGGAAGACATAAATAAGACTCGTATTCGCGTGTGCTGCTATAAATGTGTTCCCTAGGCAAGCTGAGTGGCAGGTGGACAGAAAGTGACGTTGAGTGTTAGCTTGATGTGAGTTACGGCCACAACAGTAGCCTGTGTTTTTATTAGGGATTATTGAGACAGTTCAAACCTGCAATAAAAGCCTGTACGTGTGTGTCTCACCATACATTACAGTAACATTATTGGCACATTGTTTTAAAATATTATTATGATTATGATGAGACATTTACCTCTATGTAATCTTCTAATGGTTGTTTCATTTTTTTCCCCTTGAGTTCTATCCAAGACTGTGTTGGATGGCCAAGCAGTACAAGATGGAGGCCAGGGAGCAGCAGGTGGGTCTCCAGGGCACAGCAGGAGTCATTTTCCCCCCTCTTCTGCAGCACACAAGAAGAGGATACTACATATGTAGAATACATGTAGAATACTACATATTTGCAGCATCTTTGAATGCGTCTTCTGAATGCCTTATATTTGTATTTTAGTTCATTTCGCCATTTTTATGCTGAATTTATGCTGTATTTTGGGCCAAAAAATATGTACAATTTTCTTCAATGCGCATATTTTTTGACTACTAGTAGGCCATATTCAACCACGAAACAGCATCGTTTATTTATTTATTTAAAAAAAAAAAACTGCGATATAGTGAAGCTGCAATATTTGAACCGTGAAGTGGTGAGGGACAACTGTACTTATTTTTTGCATATAATGTAGGAAGACATGCAGGGCTGAAAACATGACCTCTTTTGAGCATTTGAAGCCGTTAATTGCAACAAAGAAAGGAGAGATGTGAGACAAGCAGAAAGAAAAAATAGACAGACAGTCCTCAGGAGATAATAAGGCAGTGTAATTTTCTTATGAAAAGGACTTGTGTGCTGCAGAAGAGGGGGGAAAATGACTCCTGCTGTGCCCTGGAGACCCACCTGCTGCTCCCTGGCCTCCATCTTATACTGCTTGGCCGTCCAACACAGTCTTGGATAGAACTCAAGGGGAAAAAATTAAACAACCATTAGAAGATTTTATAGAGGTAAATGTCTCATCATAATAATAATATTTTAAAACACTTGTAAAAAGGGACAAAATTGTGTAAAAGTAAAGGATCTGGATTAAACGTAATGCAGAAATTTAGTTTTGCAGTTTGAGTCCCAGGAATGGTTCAGGCCTCAGATTCATAATGGCATCCTCCATGAACCAGGAAGTAGCTTCTTAACTAACAGATGGACAAACACGATGGATTCCAGTCGTTTTTAACGTTTTCTCAAGTAAAAATCGCAAAATTTCCTGCTGAAATACAGGGAATAAACTTAAAATGAGGCCACCGTGAGCGTCTCTTCTCCGCTTAGTGCGGGTGACCCTTGGGTGACACTTGCAGTACTGGCTTCATCCTGAGGGGTGGGGGCGTTCCATAGAGATGAAAAGATTTTTTTTGACAGCTGGAGAGCAAGTCAAATGCAAAATATTTTTATGCTTTGCTAAATGAATGAATAAATTTACCTGCCAAGATGGATAATTATATTTCCAAGCTCACCAGCATGTGCTTAGACTTTTACACCAAAGTATTAGAGCGTCCATCCATCCAGCAGCTTATGCTCACTAGGGTCGCAGGGGTATGCTGGAGCCTATCCCGGCTGACTTTGGTTGAGAGGCAGTCGCCAGTCAGTCGCTAGACACATATAGACAAACAATCATTCACACTCACATTCATTCCTATGGACAATTTAGAGTTGCCAGTTAACCAAACATGCGATACGATATGATACAAAAAGGCTGTTCTCAGGCTTTTTCTATTGACAACTGTAGATCAGAGCCACTAAAGCTGTCAACAGGTGCTCCCCAGGGATCAATCTTAAGCCCATTACTTTTTGGCCTTTACATTAATGATTTGCTGTCTGTCTGTCCTGAAGGTGAATGCATTATGTATGCGGACGATAAAGTTTTATTCTTACATGGCCGCTCAAAAGACATCCTCGCAGCCAAACTCACCGAAGTAATGAGTCGGGTTACAACATGGCCGCAGCAGTGGTTCTGATGACCCCGCAATATGTGTCGCTGGTGAAAAACTGCAGATTGTAAGTCAATATAAGCACCTTGGATTAGTGATAGATTCAAACTTTTAATTTAAACCTCATATAAACAAAAGGTGTAAAAAAAAAAAAACATTCTTGCAAATTTTCACTCAATCAAATATGTAATGTCTCCTGAGGCAGCAAAAATCATCTTACATTCAAGGATTTCTAGCCAACTCAACTACAGTATAACAAGCTGGTCCCAGGCAAGTCAAGACCACTTGAAATACTGTATAAAAGCCATAAAAGTCACGGGAAAAAAAACAAGACATTAACATCATTGCACAATTCAAAAAAAGTATGCATTCTTAAAGTGGACAAACTTTTATAAATTTGCAGATTTATGCTTGATGTATAAAGTAATACATAGTGTCGCTCCAGGTCCTCTTGCAGATTTTACCAACCAAAGACATGCTAGTGTGCATGTAACAAGAGGATCTGTGACAGGGGACTGTGTTGTTCCTTTGCGTAAAAGCACATTTAGTCAGTCAGCCTGGTATGTGAGATGTGCCAGAGAGTGGAACTCAATACCAGAAGACAATAAACGATTAAGAACACTTTAAGCTTTCACTAAACATTTAAAACAATGGCTCGTCAATACCTACACTTGTCAGCATTAAATATCTGCACCAGATGTGTTATATTTTTTTTTGGTTTTGTCCTGTATTTCTTTTATCACTTGTTTTATTGTTGTACTTTTATTTTTCTATATGATCTTTTTAACATTTCTCTGATGTCCTTACTGTTCTAATCTGCATGTATTTTGCGTTTATTTAATTGTTTTGTCTGATTGTACTGAATTTTACTGCCAGGGGACTACAGATGAAAACATTTTTTAACTCATGTATTAGCTCATGTGTTTTATGAAATTGCATTGTCCCCCACAAATAAAATAATCTAATCTAATGTAATCTAAAAAGGAAAGTGAAATTAGGCATCGTAAAACGCTCAGCAGAGAAATGGAGACATCAACATGGGCTACATGCCTTGTCCAGGTGGCCCAAATGCCACCACCATCATCAACAAGATAACTGAACATGTGAAAGGATCTGCTGCTATGAAATGGACAGTGATAACTAAGCAGCCTGTCTCTCCTTCCCTTGCAACGCCCTTTCCATTGTACAAGACAAACACAGGGATAAAAGTAAGGAGTTCTGTATTTCATCTTTCTGATTACTATATTTTGAATGTCCTTCATGTGTTCTGTGTAGTGTTTGAGTGACTTAGACTAGGTCTTAATTTAGGCATGAATTCTGACTCTGACACTAAATCCCAACATACTTGCTATCATCAATTATTATATTAGTTATCACAGCATGAATAAAACATACATATTTCTTTCTTATTTGAAAGTCTGATGAAATAAAATACAATCAAACTCCTGCCTTGTTGTCAACAAATATGCTTCGTGCACGGATACTTAGTCTGTTGCGTTCCATCAGATCTTCTAGCTTCAGCTGTCTGTCGTGTAGCCCGAAGCAGAGGTGGTTACCTGCGAGCAACCTCATGTCATCAAGACATGCATACACACGCAACGTGTGAAAACCTACAAAACAAATATTCAGAGTCATGCATGCGCACAGAGATAGTGCTTAGCCTGAACAGTTATATAACAGCTATATCAAGGCGACGTGTTCCCCCATTGTCCACTCTCATGTTCCTCACAGCACCAACAAGGCAGAAAATAGTGCACCAAGGTGATGGACACACTGAGTTTAGTGGATGGCCACACCTTGGATGTAATATGACAGTTGAGAAATGCGCTGCAGGCTAGCACAAATACCTGCAGCTTGAGTTTACAATACATGCGTCACTCTGCATGTACATGACAGGAAACTGGTCCAGTGGAGCTCCTTAATGTGATGAAAACGGGCTCAAGCATTTTCTATTGAACTTTTGTCCAATCCAGTGGAACCGCAGAGGCCAAAACGAATCTGGATGTGGTTGACCTCTAATTTATTTGTGCACATACCGCTCTTCTTCTTCTTTCATTACTTACCCTAAGTAAACATATCTCCTTTAACAGTCTACAAAAGTCACTAATTAGAAAAAACTTTGGCATTAACGTCTGTGGCTCTAGGAAACCTCCCGATGTTACTTGTTATTAACTCCACAAGATGGCAGTGGCTGCATTTGAAGTAGCATGATCAGCATCCAGCAGCTTTATCTGCCTCTGCTTGCACTTTAAAAATGTTGGCTGTGCTGCTCAGCTGTTGGTGTGAAACACATGTGTGTGACACTCGCCGTGCTGTTGTTTAAAATGAACTCATCAGTGGTATTAATGCTGGCTGAGTAATATGCTCCTTATCGCTATTACAACATTGGTTCTGTTGCAGTCATGTTGTGAAATACACAGGTTAATAAATGATAATGTGGTCAAAGACAGCTAGAACTTCCCTTCCGTTTTTTATGCACTCCAAATCGTCATTAAACTTAAAAAAGTAAGCTGTTTTATATGAGTTTTCAAATTGTGTAAATAACACACTCTCCAATTATGGCCTGTTTTCGATTCACACCTCTTCTTCTTTGCTGTATGTTTCTTATGTAAATAAACGATCCAACTATACTTATTGTTGCTGTATACACAACAGAGGCGTGTACAGTAATCCCTTGTTTGTCATGGTTAATTGGTTCCAGACCCGTCCGTGATAAGTGAATTTCCGCGAAGTAGGATTCCTTATTTATAAATGGAATATTTTCGTAGTTAGAGTATGGAAAACCTGTTTACCATCTTCTAAATATAGTTTTTAACATTATTAGAGCCGTGTAGACATGAAATAACACCCCTGTAGTCACCTTTCCACTCGTATCGCCCAATATATTAAACATAATAAGACTAAACCAGCCACAAGACTCGTGCTCGTGTGTGTTGCTATAAATGTGTTCGCTAGGGGAGCTGAGTGGTGGGCGTACAGGAAGTGATGTCGGCGGATTGGGAGATGAGTTTTAGCTTGGCGTGGGTTTTGAGGAGGAATTTTTATTAGGGATTATTGTGCCTGTTGTGAGATCGTTCATACCTGTAATAAAAGCCTGTTGACCGGCGATCAAGTTGGTGTTTGTGTGTCTTAGCCTGGTGGATTTTGTTTCCTTAACTGAGAGTGTCTATTTTGTTATTGTTCCCACGGTTAAATGGGACTTATTATGCTTTTCCTCTTTTCTGACCTATAAATGTTGTTACAACGTTGTATTCTCATGTTAACGATGCCAGCGCGTCAGATAATGAGGTTTGAGCATTTGGAAGTGAGCCCTAAAAGCAGTTTTGGACGGCTCTGCATGCTGTGTTTTACAGAATTTTAAAAAAATATTCAGTTCGTTTGACGTCAATGCAACCTGGACTTCCTTATATGGGCATGCCCAGCACCCCCGCTCCGCTTCGCTCTGTTTGCGGTGTTAGCACCTCAAGCAATGGCTGCCAGGAAATGTTTGTTGGTGTAGCCTAAAGTGGCAAGCATCAGGCAGAAGTGGTTGGAGTTGCTCATTCCCTGCCAGCAAGAGAAAAATATTCTCATCTGTCAACGGCACTTCACACGAGAGGGTTTTGTGAATATGGGCCAACACGAAGCTGGGCTATCCGCCAAACTGTCGCTGAAGTCCGACGCATTTCAAACGTTACTTGGTCGCGTTGAAGAGTCAGAAGAGCAAGCTGTAAGTAACAATGTATCAGTGTCCTAATTCTGTTTATTTTGTGTAAGTAATCGGACAAAAGGGGTTCGGCAGCTGTCCGGAAGTCCTCGGAAGCGCTTCGGAGTGTGACCAATCACAGCGGCGTGGGCTCCGCGGGAGGCGTACCTGGAGGAGGGCCGGGGGTGGCGTAAATTGTACAGACCGTTTGGGTGGGAGGCAGAAAACACTGCAGGAAGAGTTTGTGTGTGCGTTATCGTGTGTAGCTGCTCTATAGGAGTCAAGAACTCAATACAAAGGCCCGAAAATTAGTATAATAGGTGCCCTTTAACAAATTAGTTGGCAATAGGCAGTTTAAGTGTTTTTTTTTGGTCATGGATGAGTATAACAGTTTGCTTTACTTGTGTTAGATTAAGCATTCAGGAGAAGAAAGGAAATATTTTGCAGCAGATTAAGTGATTCTTTTTTTTTTTACCTCAAGGCCTTCAAAAATCCACACCCTCCTGCCTGCTCAATGTTACAGCCGATGTTTGCTTGCTCCAGTTTGACTCAGCAGGTATCTAAATTTATTCTGCCATGCATTGAGCACTAAAATTAACCCGGGTGCCAAATATACAGACAGTTTCCAAGCCAAAAGCAGAGTTAGCTGCGTCATCGTGTCAGTCAGAGTGACGCCTGATAAGTTGACGCATGGAACATTCCAGGGAAGAAACCTTGTCAATGCTGCCATCTGCTGGACACTTCTGAAGCGGACGTGGTCTCCATGGCAACATCAGATGACAGGCTTGGCTGTTTGGACAAGTGATTGTGATAAAAGAATGATTTCAACAGCAAGTCAGAGGGATGCAGACCCACAAATGTAATCATGTGATTAGAACACTGCGCATTTGCTTGAAATTTGCATCTCTTGAAAATACACAACTTTTGACTCAAATCAAAGTGAATTTAATGTTTTTTGGTTATTTTAGCATGCAGATATTGCAGATATCGCCATCAGAATCTAGACCAATGTGACAATTATGCAGCTAATGTCCAATCTAGCTCGGTAGCACAGCAGAATCTTTGAGTGTCTTCCTCTTTTTCAGTACCTCGAATTATCTCGGGTGTTTTATTTGACGTATAAACACCCAAAATAGCCAAGGATGACTTCAAAACATAGCACGTGCAGAGTACTGTAAATACCTCAGTATATACTTAGAGTTATACTTATAACTCAAACCAAACATGAAATCCTCTCTTGTTGATATCTTTTTAATTTATGTTTATATTTATTACAGTGCATTCACTTTAAAGCAGTTTTCAGTTTTTCAAGATGTGACTCCTCCCCTAAGGAGGCACCAGAGGCCCTGCAGCATTTCTTGCATTTGCTTGGATAACTACAGGGTTCAAACGGGACATCATTTGAATGTATAGAAACAGATCAAGATTTTATATTTAATGTTTTAGTTTTGGGCCACACAGTCAGGAGATCCGGGTTTGAATCTCCCTTGGGCATCTGTGTGGGGTTTGCATGTTCTCCCCGTGCGTGCGTGGGTTTTCGCCGGGTACTCCCGCATTCCCAAAACATGCAGGTTAGGTTGATTGGCGACTCTAAATTGTCCATATGAGTGTGAATGGTTGTTTGTCTATGTGCGCCCTGCGATTGGTCCCTCCTCTCGCCCAAAAGTCAGCTGGGATAGGCTCCAGCATACCCGCGACCCTAATGAGGATAAGCGGCACATTCTCACGCACAGTCACTCACGACTGTGCAGCGTGTCTTTGAAGCAAAATATGGAAAAACTTCAACTGTCAAACAAATTTGGACTCGGTACCATAAACCTAAGAGGAAGGCTGCTTACGCAGGGCTGAAGGATCTGGTTGACCATCATCAACATCAGAGAAGGTCGAGGCTGTGTCACAGTCGGTGCACATATTAAAATCCCATAATAATCTGAAGATGTTCAACACCTAAACTGTTGAATTTCATTGAGCTAAACTTAGTAGTTTTCAAGATAATTGCTTTTAAAATGATGTCAAATTTTCTGGGACACCCTGTATTTTAAGGGAGTACGGGTCTTTTTTTTTCTACAGTGAGACAGCAGACAGTCTGGGGACAAGTTTTGACTTTGTTGCTAAAATGAGATGATGTTGAACTTCTAAACAGACATTAAATAATAAGTCAAGATGAAAAGAAATGTACAATAATAAAAACCTGCTGCCAGGATATTTCAGGCACACAAAAACAAAAACACACCCTTCATTCATGTTGACACGCAAACGGTGGTTGAGTATAATTAAGGCAAGGTAGTTTGAGTTAGATGGATGTCATACAAACACGCACATTATTCTGCTGCATGTGAAGTAACTTTGGACCATGGCGCTGATCACTGAAGCAACGGGTGCTGGGGTTATAATTGAATAAGCAAAGAGGGAAAAGGGGAATTCACTCTAAATGGCTTCATTTGCTGGAGGCTCTTGAAAAACAGCACGTATCGCAAGAAGCAGTTGTGATTTTAAAGGATGCCAGAAACAAAACAGTGCATAAAACATCATGCTCCCTGTTTTGTATGTCAATCAATTCAACATTAATGCATATTTTTTAAGCAGTTTTGCTACTTTTAGCACTGCTCTTCTGAAATAGATTGTGAAAAAAAATGGGCAGGAGTGGCTCGGGTGTAGAGCAGGTCGTCCAGAAACGGGAGGGTTGGCAGTACGAACCCAGCTTCCTCCATCTGTCGCTACTGGTGTGTCCTTGGGCAAAGACAATTCAGCCACCTTGCCTCCTTGCGCGGTCCACACTGGTGTCTGAATGTGAATTCATGTTTGGGTGTCAGAGAGGCCATCGGTGTGAATCGGTAGGCACATTTCCATCAGTTTATCCCTCGGTAGATATGGCTGTACAAGGGGTGCAACAATACAGAAAATTCACAGAGTCTGCATCTCACGTTCCATCTTTCCCTCACGTGTGAACAAGACGCTGAAGTACTTAAACTCCTCCACTGGGCTTTAACCTGGATTGTGCTTCTACGCATTTAGCCGGTTCCTTTGTTGCAACTGAACTATGGCAATTGAAGAGAGAGATAGAGGGTTCTGGGGCTTAATCTAATCTTAATAATCACAACAGTCACTTTTATTGGAAATGTTGATCCAAAATCAGAGGAGAACTCCAACACCAAAGTAGCAGGAGGTTTTGGAGGGGGAGGAACGAGCCGTGTGTCCAAAATCATTTCATGGGCGTCTCTTAATTTCATTTTTTTTCACCATTAGTAGTAGTAGATTCCCGCAATTCGCAGGTGTACAATCAACTATTAATAATAATACTATTAATAATACTAATACTAATAATAATAATAATTATTACTATTATTATTAAATGACAAGTGAAGTGGAGTTTATGGCAGTGAAGGCACACATATTACACCCCCAATTTCAACGTGGAAATGACCAACTTTATTACGAGACAGTACATTAAAATACAATGTAGTCCCTTGGCGGAATGATAAGTAAACAGCAATGGCTCAGACCACTGCAAGATGAAACCACCATGTGATGTAAACACAAACACAACCAATGAATAGACAGCTACATAATAATCGGCACAGTTTGGGGTTTGCATTGTCTTGATAAATAGTTTTTACAACACATTGAAGTATTTGCCAAACACCTCTGATTTTTGTGGATATTTTTCCAACAGGTTGGGATTTATAATTTCTGAGGAACAGGACGCAGTGCTTTGCACACATGCTGTGTTTACACTCACAGTGGTGCAAGATTTGGCCGCTGACAGCACAATGATTTGACACACAACAGTTATTCGACACTAATGTATATGAAATAAAATGGGCTTTTTTTTCGACAGAATCAAAACATCCCAACTCTATCTGTGATACAGATTTTCAACTTGGGCCATCACATGGTGGTTAGGACGACACATCAGTGCACATCGGGGTTTTTTTCCCCACATCCCGATTGTATGCCCGTGACTCTACAGGACATCTTTGACATCTTTAACGCACGTGGGCACATGATGGCATCGGTGAACTGAGTTAATTGCAGTTACTCCTTGGTTATTTTCAAAAGAAGGCGTCTATTTGAGGGTGATGCTTTTTGGAACATGGCATCCATTGAAGGGAGGGCCACTATTTGAAGAAATATATTGCACTCAGCTGGCCACAGTAAAAGTACATGCATTGCCGTCTTAAAATTTGTTCAGATTAACTGTGGTAGAGGACACTTAAAAAAAATAACGATGATGTGCAAAATATTACTTTGAAATCCCTAAATTTAAGAAAACAGCTAACAGCTAGCTACAAGTATTTATATGAATAATAAAAAAGTTGCCTAGTTTTGCTTTTCCAATGAAATAAATGGTGTTCCTCCAATAATACGGGATAATCTATTGAACAATAGTTGCATTTGTCATGAACCAATCATGTCATTGTACATAATTATTGTTATGGGAGGACACTAGGATACCGCTAGTGGTGTTTTGTAGCATGTTCATGGACCCTGCATGACAGCTCATTTGTGTGAGTGTGAGAGAAGATGGTCGTAACGCAAGCTGACAATATGTCTGCCAGCACACTGCGTGTGCATACACGCTATGTGTGTGCGGACACTGCTGTGTTCCAGCTGTCTGAGTGGATAAAACTCTGGGACACGCAATCTCAACATGAAATGGCCGTGGGGACTCTGCGCTATAATTGGGGCTGTTTCTTAGCCGTCGGTGCATGTGCAATCAAACTGAAAATAAGGGGGGGGGGGGAAAAACATTTTTTTAACGTTTGTGATTCTGTCAGTTTTCTAGAATTCAATCAAATAGAAGTAGAATGCCCATTCATACATTTCCTATGCTGCCTGTGCTCACTAGGCTCGCGGGGGGACGCTGGAGCCTATCCCAGCTGTCGTCGGGCAAACGGAGTACACATAAACATGTTGCTCAATAAACTCAATAATCAGAATTAGAGCTGAATTGTATTCACGTGTGTTTGCTACAATGTCTTTCAATCAGCACGTTTTTAAGGCCGTAATACAACAGTTTGACATAGTCTCAGCACTCACACCATCGAGGAGGACTGGCGGACAAACACTTTCTTGTGAAAGTACCGTCTTGACCCAAATACCTGACGACACTGAAAATAGGACGACCTCCATTTTTCAAGACCTGTTATTGGAAGAGCTATTTTTAGGACAAAATCAAAGCCAGAAAAAAGACAAAAAGGTGAAATCGCGTTTTCAATATCAACTGATAACAATTCGCTCTGCATGTGGCTGGCCGGTGTGGCTGGTCGCAGCCGCTCGTCGCCTCCCGTGTGTGTGGTTTTTCACGGAAATTGGCCGACACTGATTGATTGAAGCACCCGTCGTAATTACTAACTGATGCGTTTTCATTCAGTTGAAAAAACAACATGAAAGACTTTGGTAAGTGTCAGTGTTGCAAATGACACATTCTGATTTCACACCGTTTGAAGTGAGGTGTAAAAGGCATAGATCGTGATGGCTGTAATTATTTCATCAGGATGCGGGGCCAACTTAGCTGGTTTCCTTACACTGTGGACTATGGAACGTAGTTACACAGTTTCTTGTTGCTGACTTTGCTGATGTTATTCGTAAGAACTCACAAAAGTTAACTTTCATAATGGAGCGCTTCGCCAAAGCAGCACCTTTTTGACACATTACGCCCCTGTATCCTGCTCAAGGTGGCGGGGGAGCTCAAGTCTAGCTCGGCAAAAGGCACAGTCCCACCTCGACGGCTTGCTAGTCATTACATGGGGAATAGGAATGAGGGGGAATTGACACCACACCTTCACTACCATTGCAGTCCCACGACTAACCAGGATTATAATAACAAAACGTGTCAGTGTCCATCAACTACCATTTGGTTTCCTCACCGTGTATAGGACCTCTGCCAGTTGTAAATGGCGTGGATATTATGGGAACACGATGGCACTTGCTTGCATGTACTGATACTACGGTGCCGAAAAGCTCTCCCCCCCATGCCAGCCCCAAGACCCCTCCTCCTGGCAGCAAGTTGCTTTGCCCTCTCCTCTGCAGCAATAAAGTCTGTGGTCGCCCTGAAAAATTCAAAAAGAGCTTGGTGGCTCCAGTTGGTCCCACAACTTGCCGTTGCACAGTTTGCTGCTGCTGCTGCTGCTGGGCCAGCTGCCCCTGTGGAACTTCCCTCGCACCGCGTGGAAAAACCACAGTGACCGCCTCGGTCTGTTAGAAGGAGGAAGAAATGTGGGTTGCTTTCAAAAAGTTCCCGGGGTACCGTGGATTGGATGTCGCCCCGTACTGGGTCGTCCTGAGCGCAGATACTCAGGACAGGAATGGCCACCTCATCCACATCCCTTAAGGGCTCGTTGCATTCCCAGTAAGCCTCCCAGGAACCGGAAGAAGTACTACCACTTGGCCCAGTTAGTGCAGCTCCGCCACAACTGACCTGTGTTTGACAAAAGAGAACTTCCTCCAGGCCGCGTAGGGACGTGGTAGAAAAGAGGCTGTCTGTGTGTATGGTGGCACTCAGCGCCGTCCTGTATCTGAGCACGACACATTCAAACAAACAAAAAGACAAACATAAGAAAAGCAGAAGCTCAATTTAAGGGACAGCGTAGCTCTCAAATCCCCAACAGGAAGTGATCGAAGAAGGCACAATTCAGTCACAATGTCTCTCAGAATCAATAACTTGACATGAAGCGGTTGCCACGTCAACCTGATTAGTTCTGAATCGTGTGCGCTTTTGGTTTCTTGCACCTGTTTGTCTTCTCTCATTTTTTTGCAGCATTTTGGCCACATTCAACAAATGTCATTTCTTTTGTGAAAGGAAATCCATCACGTTCACCATGAAGGATACAAAATGATATTCTTGGACACCTTGGTGTCATCACACTCACAAAAGCTCATTTTGTGTGAGATTTAGTCTTGACTGCTATATAATAACCTGCATGCACTCCACTATTGATTTCTACCCTGTACACTATTATTTCAGCCTCCTCTATTAGATTTGTATTGGCTTTGTGTTCACCACAACACAGGCCAGGCCTGCTGCCCACGAACATGGCAGTACACGCTGTGCTGAAAATTCAATTTGCCAGGCCATTGCTAGATTTGGCCGAAGATGATATTGTTAGTCCCGTTAGATTTAAAACCCAGTGAACAATTTCATATACAGACCCGAGCAGTTGAAAAATTGCTGGAATTTGCATTTTGCACATTTGGATCTTAATGAGGTTTTAAGTAGAGCTACAATACGTAAAAGGAAGAAGGGGGAGTGGGACCAAAAACATTTGGAACTTGTAATTTAAACAAAAACAAAAACAAAGCTGAAATAGGTTATCACCGGATGAAAAGTTTAAGACCACAGTCTATAGAAGTCAAAATCTGCTCCAAATTTTCATTTTCTGTCAGGCATTCACACTGTCGTGCCCTCCTGATGGCTAAAGCTAAGAAGCTTTCTCTTTTTGAACGTGGTCGGTCCAATTTTCTCGGGTGCGCTTACCCCTGGTGGGAAATCACCGGCATAGATGGATGAACAAAGATACATTACTAAATAAATAATCATGTTCTTAGCTAATTAAGTTAAATTTAATAATTTTCCACAGCACACGTGAGGCGCTGTCACGGCACACTAATGTGCCGCAGTGCAGTGGTTGGGAATCACTGCTCACATGCTTCTCAAACACAAGGCCCGCTACATCTTGAATACGGCCTGACAAAGTTGATCACAATAAGTTTTAGCAGAGGATGTTAATGTGGTTAATTTGTTTTACCAAAAGCATGACAATTCTCCACACTTTTTGAGGAGACGGAGCTGCAGCATTCTTGCATGTAAGATTTGTAATGTAGAAGAGTAGGAAAGAATCTAATTATAATAAAGAAATAAAATAAATTATTTGTATTCCTTACCAAATTATAGAAAATACTCTAAATATATTTTGGCAAAAAGTGTGTACTGCAATTGCAATTTTTCTTCACTTTTAAGTCAATATTATTTGAAAGTAAATTTTGATTTTAGTTATCCATGTGTTTATTGATTGCTTTAACTCTAGAAAGATCTGGTCCAGGTCTTTAATGTATCTGAATCTGGCACCTGTCTAAAATTCTGCCCCCGGCCAACCCCCCAACTCTTCATACCTGCTCAGGCACATCTTCTGATAGAGCACCAAGGACCACTGTAGAGGCCAGGAGAGTCCGTTTTCAAACCAGCTCTGGCAGCGAAAGATGGGCGACAGGCAGACGGCAGCCGTGAAGTAGCTGGAGGAACCACACTCCCCCAGGTAGGAGAGAAGTAGGCCGGAGCCCGTGCTTTCGCTCACTGCATACAACTTGCCGGCAGGCTGCCGATAACGGATGTAGCGCACGACCTCTCGCAGGTCTGCTGGGTCTCCAAACTGCTGTAGCTTGAGAGTGGTGAGAGCCGTGCCGTTGTGGCTGCGGCGGTTGAGGACTGCAGGGAGGTATCCATGGGAGAGGGCTGTTTGACACAACTGTAGGGCAGATAAAGTACAGACATAAATGTTTGCCTGTTGTTTGGGCAGGTTGTGAACGTCTGCAGTGTGTGTACTGTAAGTGTTAGGATATACAGTCCTGTGGAAAAAATTAGGACACCCCTGTAAATGACACCTGTGGTGCCCCCTATGGGTTGTGCTCAAATGATTTGGAAGACACGCTAGCATGCATGTAATACAGATATGTTCAAAGTTTTAGAACCATTAGACAAATGGCCAATGACTTATGGCTAATTACTTTGAACCCTGCGGCTTATACAGCGGTGCTGCTAATTCATGACCATGTTCTAATCTCGTGACACCTCATATACTTCAGAAGTACTACTAATCATTTAAATACTGCGCCGTTCGCCAGTCAGTGTGGAAATGGGAGCTCTTTCTTTAGCAGGAACCAATCACAAGCTATAATGGAAATCACGATGAGCTTGTCAACCCATGGGAAAACACAGGAGGTCTTGACTCAATATAAAAGTCTGACTCACGGAGTCATCTTACAAAGAACGCTAAAAACATCACACAGCAGCTTAACACTCAAAAGGTAGCTCGGAAATACACAAGACAAGTACCAATATGAGTTTAAAATACATTAAAAAAACCCAGCTATTTTAACTCATGAGCTCCCCCTGGTCACCCATGGCAGTCGTTGGCCAATGAACTGCTCTGCTGGCAACAATGCATTATAGGAAGAAGTTAAAATAGCTGTTTTTTTAAAATTTATTTTAAACTTGTATTGGTACTTGTGTTGTATATTTCCGAGCTACATTTTAAATGTTAAGCTGCTGTGTGATGATTTTAGCGTCCTTCGTAAGATGACACCATGAGTCAGACTGCGATTTCCAATGGGTTGATAAGCTCAATGTGAGTTTTCTCATAAGTCATGATTCGCTCCCCTCAGATAAAGAGCTTCCTGGTCCCCACAGAGTCGTGTAATTTGATGACATGTGCAGTTTATAGTCCAGTGCGGCGTATATACTGTATGTGCAAATCTGTTTTTCTCTCTAAATTTAGTGGGTGCAGCTTAAACACTGGTGTGTCTTATATGCCAGAAATTACTTGCCAAGTCCAGCCTGTTCCCCTGGAAAGATGTTTTGCTTGATGGTGGCCATGTTTTTCCAACCAATCTTACTCAAATTTGACAGACATGTGCTTGTGAGTCCACTAAAGGTGTGTACCAATTTTTGGTGATCCGTCCAAACACCCTAAACCCATCCAACTTATGGGGTCAAATTTGGGGTTTAATACCAGCACCAGAGAGTTAGTTTACACCAATACAGGCAGTCACCCATGGGGTGATGACTGTACCTAAATCAGCTTATCCCTCAGGGAATGGACTCAACCTCCCCCACTGAATCATAATTCTTTAATATTCTTCACTTAATGTGTAGTTTTTGTGGAAGAACTTACACAGAACCCCTTTGGGGTGAACAGAGATGGTGAGCCAGTAGGCCCAACATGAGTGACCTCTGACCCTTCATGATTGGACACAAAATTCCCACAAAAATCTTGTAGACATTTTTTTTTACAGTGGAGCGGTTATAGCGCAGCAGAGGGGCCCGGTGACCCGATTCTTTTGAGTCATGTCGTGTATTGGCTTGTCAATTTAAAGCTTGTTAGTGAAGACGGGGCTCGTATAAATCCATCTGGAAAGCCCATAATAGGCTTGTGGTGCAGGTGCTTGTTGTTAAATGTACATTTGGGGGGGAAAAAAACCCAAATGTGTTTCGTGTTATCGTTAACTGCTCACTCAAATGTGAATGGAAAAAACAGCTGGCTGCAATAAACGTTGATGCTGATTAAGTGTTGCTGCCTTTAAATGCTCCATTTTATCAGCTTTCATCACATTTAATTGGGCCAAATGTTGAAATATAAAAGGTCAACTGGAGCTTATCGGGAGAGAGGATTTTGCCATTTGACATTTGGCCTTA
Organism: Dunckerocampus dactyliophorus; assembly: GCF_027744805.1. Taxonomy (NCBI): domain Eukaryota; kingdom Metazoa; phylum Chordata; class Actinopteri; order Syngnathiformes; family Syngnathidae; genus Dunckerocampus; species Dunckerocampus dactyliophorus. The sequence goes on from NC_072830.1 coordinate 23,827,125, forward strand.
AACCTGAGAATGAACATGCATGCAAAGGTCAAGGCTCTGCACATAATAACACGAGTCTCCCACAGCACACATTACAGCACTCATTGTCATTTTAGAGCAAGTATCATAATGTTATTTTCTCTTGATTTCCTAGATGAAGTGCATTCCTACTCAATCAGTATTCATGGAGTTCTCTCTTCCAAATCATCAACTGTTGCTTCATATTAATGAAAATTTTATGCGATGCAGTTTAATCTGATCTAACTACACGGATAGAGCCGCCTCACCTTGAATCAGATTAACTCACCATGAAATTACATGGATTCACTTCTCAGATAATATATTTATATGATATAAACAGCCATTGGACACCCTGATGATGCACGCCACACATCCCCTCCTAGGTATAATGACCACGATAGGAGTTAGGCATCGGCGTTGATGAGATTTCAAGTATCCTTGCTGCTGGCTCTGCATCAGTGCTCTGACTGTTTCACCTCTTGTGGACAAACGAAAATAAAATGATGACTGCAGCTGGTGGTTTGCCGTTTGACCGACAGCTCGGTGATAAATTCCTTTAGGGAGGACTCAAGATGTGTTTCTCTGGGGGAAAACATCTTACCAGTAAATGTAGAAATACATGTAATATTTTGTGATTTCCCCATAATGATGCATATGTAATGCTCATGCAGCACATCATGCACAAAAAGCATTCCATTTATTATACAGCCCTTCTACTATTAGTCTTTTTCTTTGACATTAAGGTACATTACCACCTTTGCACCTTCATGTGTTTCCTCCATATTGCATTGTACCTTTTTCACTTGGATTATTACCTCCTTCTTATGGCTTCCGATAATACTCGCTTGCTGTGATATTTGAGTTTCATTTATTTTCATTGGTTCTACTGGATAACAGAATGTCCTTCGGGATCAGCCAAGTACAGCAACCCCTCGTTTATCGCGGTGAATTGGTTCCAGACCAGACCGTGATAAGTGTAGTTACAAAAAGATTCCTTTTTTTTTTGTAGTTAGAGCATAGAAAACCTGTTTGCGACCTTCTAAATATGTTTTCTAACATTATTAGAGCCCTCTAAACATTAGCTAACATCCAAATAGTAGCCTTTGCACTCATATTCCCCAATATAGTAGACATAATATGAGTAAATAAGCCATAAGACCCGTGCTTGTGTTTGCGTTGCTCTAAATGTGTTTTCCCTTGGGGAGCGGAATGAGTGGCAAACAGGAAGTGACGTCGAGGGTTCAGAGTTGAGTTTCATCTTACCGTGCATTAAGTCCACAACAGTAGCTTGTGTTTTTTTATTAGGGATTATTGTGTCTGTTGTGAGATAATTCCAACCTGCAATAAAAGCCTGTTCCGGCAATCAAGTCTGGTGTGTATCTCTCATCAAACATTACAGTATCATTACTGACACCTAGTGATCAGTGTAGAATACTGCATATCTTCAACGTTTCTGAATGCCTTATATTTGTATTTTAGTTCATTTAGCCATTGCTTGAAAATGCTTAATTTAGGCAAAAAATACAAACATTGGCTTAAATATGCATATTTTTGTCCTAATAATAGGTTGTATTCAACTACGAAACAGCAAAATTGACTAATTAATATATTTTTGAAAAAAACGTGATAGAGTGAAGCCGCGAAATTCGAACCGCGAAGTGGCGAGGGACAACTCCATATCCCAAACCTAACGTATTGAGCCAATACTGAGATAACTAATGTAATTAAAAGTTAGGCTACCCCGGCTATGTCAAGTCTCTTTTATAGTACATGTTAGTAATACCAGATGTGAAATACCAAACCATGAAAAATCAAATATCATACAGGTGGACTATTTTAAACCATTCATAGGGCACTTTCTGAAATAGTTGGACATGTTTACAGTACATTGCAAGATCAACCCACTGTTGTCAATTCTGAACATCCATCCACATAATCAGATGTGGGTTTTTCCACAACCTAATTAAGATATAAATCCTTTGTGCTTTACATTCAACCTGGAGAGCAGTGATGCGCGGTGATGAGGCTCATGACTGTTTTTTTTAAATGCTAAGACAGTATAGGTTGTTCATTAAGAGGATAATGAGGAAAAAAAAGAAAATAATCCACTTTTGTTAAAAATGTTGTTTTTAAATACTTCTTAGTCCAATGAATTTTTTATTTTTTAATAACCTGAAAAACAATTGTGGTCATGTTTTATTTGTTTATTAAGTGCATGTGGTCTTTTACTTTGTTGTCTGATCACCTTTTGTTGAGCTTGGATATATAATCCTCCATCTTGGCAGTCATTTGTATTCATTCATTGTTTTGTTGCTGACTTTAAGTGATGGTACTGTTTGTGTATTTCATCCATCCATCCATTCTTTTTCTATGCCGCTGATCCTCATTAGGGTCGTGGGGGTGTGCTGGAGCCTCTCCCAGCTGACTTTGGGCGAGAGGCAGGGTACACCCTGGACTGGTCGTTGTGTATTTCAATAAAGAAAAAAAAAGGTGGTTCTGGCTTTTCATCTTTATGGAAGGACGACAGTGACAAGCACCTTATAGCTAATATAATAATAACACAAATCCATCCATTAGTTTTCTATACCGCATGTCCACACTAGGGTCGCAGGGGTATGCTGGATCCGATACACCCTGCACTGGTCGCCAGCCAACCGTTGTCATTAGACAAATATAAATATTATCATTATTCTTTTTTTTCATGCCTCCCCTGACCACACATCACTACTGGAGAGTATGTCTCAAACATTGATCTTAAATGTTATCACAATCAAATGTGAATAAATGACTTTTGCTTGTAGTGATGCGCTAATGATTCCAAAAAGCAAACCAAAACGCTAAATAAGACTACAGCTAGTGTAGCAGCAGCACTGAAACAAATTCATGATTCAGAGTCTTATTCATAAATTTATGGAAAGCTAGAAGATACTGTTTAGGAAGAAATCACACACACACACACACACACATACACTCTACATTCCCTCCCTATCTGAGGTAGATATACACGCTTATGTGCCCAAACATGAGCTATTTTTATATATTTTCCCAGTAACACACACACACACATACACACACATTCACACACAGCGTGAAGCTCACCAGTGACAGGGATCATTTTTATATTGAAATATTTCCCTTGTGTTGCCTCATCATCCAACAATGTCCAGCAAAACTGGCTGACACCATTTTCTTTTTTTCTTCCTTGTTGACGACGTTTACTATCAGCAGACTGCAATCCTCCGCTTGTTGCCGAGCACTAATGTGGTGACATTTGCATGACATTTGCACAGAGCGCACACATGCTAAATGTATTGATCTCACACTGCGCCAGGTGTCCAAAGTGTGAGCGCCGCACGGAAACTAACTCATGTGACGCAACTTTGCGCTTCCCCTTGCCTCCCTCAAGTCAAGGGGATGCTTTGTATCGCCTCATTCAATCACCCCCATCAGTGCATTGAGAGAGCAGTAAAATGGCTTCTGCGTTTGGTCTTCTGTAGGTCACTGACCTCTGAAACATTCAATTAAATAAACTACTCAACAACATTGTCCAGTGTTTGGTGAATACATGGAATGCTGGACTCCTTTTCCAGACATACATGTACATTTATCAAAACAGCTCCGACATTCGATGTCATTGTTTTGTGCAGGGGTTCTGATGAAGTGTCCAATGAGTGTTATTATAGAAGTGTGCCCCCACGAGTGGTTCGAGTGATCTAAGTGTTAAACACACACTTTTTACGTGTAATTTGTTTATTCTCTTTCTGGCCAAAACATTAGATAGACCTGCACAATCGAATGCAAACATGTACAGATTTTTCTACCGACGGTCACATACTAAAAAATCTAAAAGTAAGTGGGGGTCAGTAGTAGTATGCAAAGTTATACAGTGGAACCACACATACTCGTGTTTCAGCATTCATGACCCTGCAAAGTAGGGATTTTTGGTCAAAAGAATGTTTTTTTCTCCAAAACTAATACTAATAGTAATGCATTGATTTTCAATAGTGCCTTTTTACAGGGTGCCCAAAGTGCTTCACGGTGAAGTGAGCCCATTATTCATTCACTTCTAAGTCACTCACTGGTGGTGGTAATCTACATTTGTAGCCACAGCTGTCCTGGGGTAGTCTGACAGAAACGTGGCTGCCAATTCATGCCTACGGCCTCTCAGACCACCGCCAGAATTCATTTACATTCATACACCAGTGTGGGTAGCACTGGGTGAAGTATCTTGCCCAGGTGCCCAGGGACACAACAACAGCGACTGCGTGGAGGGAGCGAGGATCGGACCGCCAACCTTCCAGTTTCTGGACAACCTGCTCTACCTCCTGGGCCACTGCCACCCCAATGGGCCATTTTTACCGCAGAAAACCCATTTTATTCACCCTACGTCGGTAATAATTTAGAAATATGTGATAAGAGAGATAAAATGTACTGCAAACATGTACCAGCCCACAATTTTTATATGTTTATGTGCACCGTCACTGTGTGCTGCAAAGCAAAAGTGAAACTTAGAACTTTCTCCGATGCTGCCGATGCTTAATAAATACACCCCTGATCAAAATCTTAAGACCAGTTGAAAAACTTGCTAGAATTTAAATTTTGCACATTTGGATCTCAATGAGGTTTTAAGAAGAGCTACAATATGCAAAAGCAAGAAGGGGGAGTGAGACAAAAAACATTTGGAACTTGTAATTTAAACAAAAATAACTGAAATAGGTTGTTTATCACCTGATCAAAACTTTAAGACAACAGGCTATAAAAGCCTAAATCTGCTCACAATTTTCATTTTGTGTCAGGCATTCACACTGTCATGCCCTCCTGGTGGCTAAAGCTAACAAGCTTTCTCTAGTGCAAAATGCAGATTCTAGCAATTTTTCAACTGGTTTTAAGATTTTGATCAGGTCTGTACATCTGTTCATCAGTCACCTGACGAACCTCCTGAAATGGAAGAGAGGGTGGAAGCAAACCTTGAATCAAAAGCTTTTATGGCAGTCTCAATTACTCGCGTATTTTCGCTAGTCACTGTTGGGTTCAGCTTTCATGATGTATTTTTGCTATTTTCCCTCATTCCTCATTTCAAAATGACCCACAAACCTGACTGGATGGGATCCAATACAAGACCTTTAAACAAAATGTGCTTTTAGTAACTATTCTGAGAGACAGTGTGCTGTTTTTTTTTTTTATTGTGCTGGCACTGTGAGTCACAGTCAAAATAGCTCTGATGCGGTGCAACTGAACATCACAACTGCAAGCACAATAATAAATGTTGTTAAATGAATACCTATCTGCCTGTCAATCAAATGTTGATGTCAAAATGTTTGACAGAGCTCATGGATTGGGGAGCATTCGAGTTGTGTGTTGAGTGCATTTCTCTCTACCTCCAGCACATTCCTGGTGATCTTCCCAAAAGAATTGGGGATGATGAGTAGAACCGGGCTGGTGGAGTGACTGTAGGTCCTGCGTCTCTTCTGGTAGCGAGGAAAAGCCCAGTCCAAGGCAACCAGTCCATCATCGCTCAGCTGTAGGTGGTCCCTCACAAAATGAACCTTGCTGCCGTACGACCAGCACGCCTCGTACAAGCTCTGGAGGATGCCGCTGGCCCGCCACGTCCAGCCCACACACGGCGAGTAGTTGGTGAAAGTGGTGCAGGTCTTCAGGAGGTAATTGGCCAGGGCGGAAGGTTTACAGATGAGCTCCACGCTGCGAGTCTCGGTGCAGTCTTTCCCCGGAGTGTTCGCGCCTCTTTGAGGTGTATTTGTCGGCTTGTCTATGCCGGAAGAAACTTTGGAACTGCACCATACTGTGGTCACCAGGACCGCGACGCAAAGGACCACAAGCCATTCCAGCATGGTACGGTTTGTGGTACACAATTTATCCTAAATTGTCCTAAAGTGTGGCTGCTGTCCGCCGTTGCGATGCAGGGTGCGCAAAATCACACCTAAAAAAAAAAAACTGGCTTTGCTTCTCTCATTAAATCCATTCATTTGTCCTACGTGTGGCGGAGTGGAGATCCTTCCATGTATGAGCTCAACCACAGACTACGACCCCAACAGCTGGGAGTGCAACAAAAATGTCTTCTAATGCTGAATGGAAGCAACGCCTCCTGTCAAGCCCAACCCCTTCACGCAGTGATGAGCAGGTATAGTACTACTAGACAGGAGACTAGTACTGTACAGTCGGGGGCGTATTTAGTCATATGGGGGCCCAAGGCAAACCCAGCCATTGGGGCCCGACGCACAGACTAAGTTTTATTCTCACCTCAACGCAAGGTCTTCATTGTGGGCAGCAGAAAATAGGCCACATACAGTTTTCCTGCTTTCGAAATGTATTACAGTTATCTCTCTCATTGAGTTGCTAGTTACATTGCCATGTTTTTAAAAAAATAATATTAATGTTTCTCATCCACTAACAAGTGTTAATATGAGAAAATTCTCCTATTTCCTGAGTTTGATAAAGTCCCATTATTATTTTTACCCAACAAGTGAATCATCTCAACGCTTTTACTCTACATGATAAGAACATTAAGAAACATTTAATATAATTTACCGCTTTCATTCGCGCATCTTTGTGATGAAAAGCATCACTCATAGCTTCATCTCTAGTACTCGCAGTACAAGTCGTCGCTCGCTACATCGCGGTTTGAATATCGCTCTCTTACTCTATCGCGGTTTTTCATTAATAAATGTTCACTGCATATTTAATGAAATTGTACTTATTCTTGGCCTAAATTAAGCATTTGCAAGAAAAAAATAGCGAAATGAACTAAAATGCAAATACAAGGCAGAAGAAGCATTCCACTTGTGAATGTAGTATTAGCCACTAGGCGTCAGTAATTGTTCGGTGAGACAGGCACTACACTTGTCACAAAGGTTTCCTAGGGAACACATCTACCGTGACACTGCTCTAGCAGAAGTTTTATTTACGTCCCAAATGGATAATTTACTCTTATTTTGTCTCCTGTAAAGGGTAATACGAGTGTAAAGCCATTTAAAGCCACCAGGCGCAAGTACGCTGTCCAGAAATAAACAAGGAACTGCTAACAGGTGAGTCTGTTATCTCATTTATGTCTAATATGTCATATTTTCTCTGATTATATCTACTATATTGGGTAATAGGATTGAAAAGGTGACTATATGGGTGTTATTTCATGTCGACAGGGCTCTAATAATGGTCAACATTGTATTTAGAAAAATCATAAACAAGTTTTCTATGCTCTAACTATGAAAATATTCGATGTAATAATCATGAATTCTACTTTGGGGAAATTCACTTATCGCGGTCGGGTCTGGAATCAATTAAGCACCATAAACAAAGGACAACTGTACTGCATTCTCAGCAGCTGACATGACACTTGCTGTCGTTGTCTGTCTACGTTTGTTGTGGCTACGAAAAAGGTTGACACCTTTGCTAGTTTTGATAATACTGTAGTAGTAGTATTGTAGTAGTTTAGTAGTAGTGGTGTTTTCCTCTGCCTTCCCCACTTCTCCGCTCCATCGGGGTACCTCCGCTTCATTTTCCTCCTCTACACATTTTGTATTGATGAAACAAGACAGGGTGAAGAGCCTCATCTTGAACTTGTACATGGCAGCAGATCATGAGACTACAAGCGAGTAAATGATTTACCTGGTGCATGAAAAATGTGAAGAACTGATGACTTTGCTGTCATTGACCCCACAATATCTCTGTTAGAATTGACACACCTCTGTTGAGACACCGCGGGAGGAAAGACATCCTAATTTGGTGAAGTAGAAAATAACATCATAAATTCATTAAACATGAATGATTTAGTTCAATCACAGCATGACTCATGGTTATTTTGAATACAGTATGAGAGTCACCATTATCAGAATGAACAGTGGGGTGGCAAGATCAAAAGCTGTATAAATACATGTATGGGAACAGGTGAGTAAGAGGAAATTAGTTTAGTCAATACATTTAGTCAATACATTGTCTTTGGACACAGGAGGATATTGAATGAGAGCTGTTGTTGACAAGAAAGGACGGACTTGGAAAGAGTATCACATTCGCCAACGCCTGCTATGGGGAGCTCATGAGCTCCCTCACACAGCAACTTGGTAGCTAGTAAATATACAAGACAAATACCAATACGAGTTTAAAATAACAAACATCAGCTATTTTACTTTGCAGCCGAGTGGTGGCTCGTATCTAAAAAATACTCTTTAGTTCAGACACTCGTATGCCAAGGTACCATTGTATAAATGACAATAAAAAATACCTGCAGTGCTCAAGCACGTTGTCTAGCTTCTTCAGTTTCTTCAGCTGAGCCCAGCAAGTGGCATTTGAGACTCGACGTATTCCGGTGACAACTCAACTCACAGCGACAGTAGATGCAAATAACACTGGTCTTGTCGAGAGAGCCATCTGCCAGTGCTTGTTCCCGCTTGCGGCTCAGCATTAACTGCAACACCGTTTTCTCAAACTACGGTGTGGGCCGAGGATCAAACAGGACGTGTGCATGTTAATCACGCGTCAAAAACAAATAGTGGCATTAAACAGAATTTCTATTAACTATTAATCCAACTATTAACTATTCTATTGTTATTAATGCATTAACTTTGACAGGCCTAATTTTGACAAAACCACAAATCTGCTTTTGCAAAAAACACATGAGCGATGATGATGAAGTTAACAATACTACAACACATGTTGACTATTTCATAGAAATGATCCCTCTGAGTCTCAAATTTAACGTTGAGAAAAGCGGTCCACGGTGTATGTTTACGTCGGCTTAAGCTGGCACTTTTTTACTAAGAAGAATACGGTAGACTAGGACTTGATCAGTTTGCCTACATGAACGCGGTCGGATTCCAGTGTAGCTCAACACAACCAGTATAACAAGCAGTCGCTCATTATTGAAAGTGGCCATCTATTGAAAAGTTGTGCATTTTACAAATAAATGTAGTTTACAATGGTTGAGTAAATCATTTTGAGTGCAACTGTGCATGCATTGGGGGGGAAAGGATGCATTATATACATTAAGAATATAGAACCACTGACCATGAAACTACATAACTATATTTCAACTTGTATTATAATGGAAATGCTTCTTCTTTTGCAAAGCCCATGTCAACAGCAGCACTGCTCTGATGGCTCACTGTGTCGTACCCCCTCCCTTCCCTTCACTCCCTGGCCTTGTAGCCATGGCACTGCCCCACAAGCTTTGTCAACAAAGCAAACAGGAACTGTGCCATGGCTTTATACAAATTACTGCAATTCAGGGGAACAATATGTTGACTCACATGCTGTCTTCAGTGACTTTAGGAGTGACTGTATGTGGAATGGAGTGGTTGTGTCCACTTATCTGAATGATTATTAGGTGCATTATCAGGTGATTTTTAAATTGAACACACCCTTGCTCTGTCTTTGAATCATAAATGTCCTCGGCTAATGCCACCTTAATAGCCAGCACACGCCTGTGAGATAACTATCAAACTCGCTGCTCTTTTTAAAAAGTCAACATCAGCTAATGACATCATGTTTGCACCTCTGGGCACATGAACATTTCAGTACAAAACCACTTCCTGCCTCATTAAACTTCCTGTCAGGTGGGTCTAATAAACATGTGAAATGAGATGTATAACCCACAAGTGAAACTCTTCAATATGTTAATGTGGCATAACTGTCTAAACAAGCAGACAGATCTCAATCTTGGCATACAGCCATGCGGCATTTTCAGTCCCGCAACAATGAACATTGATTTGGTCGACATGTTCATTTAAAAACTGCTTGTGAAGAAGGCGCTGGGGCTGGATGTAAAAGAAAAGAGGCAAAAATACCGCTGAACATCCCTTAAGACCTTTTCTTATCTCTATCGATACCATCAGGAAAGCTAATCTGCAATATGAACAACAATATGCCGCTCCTGCAGACTGTTACAGAGAAACACAGCAAAAAGCACCTGAAAATAATGGTGATGAAAACAGAAGATACAAGTAATAATCTTATCTTTTCCCTCTTGATGTTCTCGCCATTGTAACCCGCCGTATTTTTAAACAGCATGTTGGTCTTCGTACTGCAGACAGCCATTCATAACACAAAATGCACATCAGCGTGGTCTTACAGCCATGCGGCCAGTGCAAATCAGATAGTGTAATACTGCATTTTGATAAGACAAACTAAGAATAAAAGGCCACCTGATCAGAAACAGAGAGAGTAAGGCAATTATGCGTTGCATTCCCAGTGTAACACAGAAGTAATAACACTCCAACCAATCAACGGGCAGCAGCATGTCTAGCAGCACTTTTACAGAAGCATTTGTCCGTGTAAAGATCCCTTGAATAGACTTCCATCAAACACAAAATTGACCAAAACCTGGAACCTCAGTTAGCGTTTCATCATTTAATAACCCACCAGTACAACCAACCAGTAGTTTGTTGTCATACATGAACTTAACATTTTAATTCATAACGCTTTTTACAACAGCATGTTTGTTACAGTGAAAGCCAACTATTAAATGGAACAATAAAAGCTAATATCTAGTGATACTTGGCCTGTCTACAGGCTGCTGCTATTTAGGCTAAAATGGACTGCAGGTTGAATCACTTTAATGTGGCAATAAAATGGCTCATGACTGGCCAAACAAGGGACGGTAAGAGGGTCTTTACTGGCTTATATAATGTTTATTGATGGTTTTGTTTAGAGAGTGGTCGGCAGGGAAGCTTTGCAGAGCCATCTCTTACAGGCCTGCAGGTGCAATCTGTATTATGATGCATTAAACAAAGTAAATATTTTCATATAGAAGTAACAGTCCAACAATCTAAATGTTGCTGTGTCTTGTCTTTGAGCACATTTATTTTGCTTGTATCGTAAAAGATAGGAGGGATCGCATCTGAGTTGTTCCATTAAAAAGACATTTGCAGCATGCGTTGTTTGTCAAATCTGTTAGCTCCTGTCAATACAGAATACGCAATTAACAGTCTGTGTGTGCTGGACTGCATCCAATTCCAACTGAGATTCTGTAGTGTATCCAAACTGCTTTGTCTCTCTGTTTCATGGATGGTCACTCTCTTTCAGTTAGCAGTGCAGGCTTTATGGAGATGCTGCTTGCTGTTTACATGTGTTTTCATATGCTTGCATGCGCATGAGTGCACAGCATTTTTGAGCTGACATATGTACAGTAAGAGCGCCATCTGAAAATTAAGTTCTTTTCTGTTTTAAGGAAGGAGAATTAAGTAACATCCAAAGTTTGAATCCCTTTAACCAACGATATTACTTGTGTCCCAGAAGGGAAAAATGTAAACAATGATTCAAGCAACACAGTCTTGACTGACCTTTATTTCAACAGTGCAAATATCTGCTGGTTGCCAAAACTGTACACAAACATTTCTGTGGGGGCACTAATAATGTTAAAATACGTATTTAGAAGGTCATAAACAGGTTTTTCTATGATGTAACTACCAATTAACCGCGATAAACAACGGATTATTGTATACGATATTTGAGGCAAATTTTGGTCACTGTCAAGTGTTTTGGACTTAAGCCAGCCTCTGAGGAAAATAGGTTGAACACAGTCTGGCACACTCTGACACTCAACTATGGGGTTGATAAGTTCATTATGACCTCTGTTGTTATTCTGCTTGCAAAATAAAGCGTTACCTCTTCCTCACCGACTCATGAGCACCACAATATGTGCAGGAAACTGCTGTGTCTTACTAATGTGGCTCATACAGGTACACTATACTTGAGTACCATCTAGTGGTTCAAATGTGAATTACACCTCTCATGACAATAATGAAAAAATTGACTCAAAAAATGTTGCCGATAACGTCGATTATCGACAATAATTTGTAGCACAATTATCAGCCAACAAAATTGTGTTATCGTGACAGGCCTAGTTATACTCTATGATGAATCCAAAAATAAGCCCAATTTGACCGAATAGTCACACCTGATATCGACTAGTTTTCGGACCCCCCTCACCCACCCTCCCAATACATACAACATTTTTGAGTGGCCTTTTATTGTGGCCAACCTAAGGCACACCTTATGCTGTCTAATCAGCATCTCGATATGCCACACCTTTGACGTGGATGCGTTATAAATTATGAATGCTCATACGACAGATTTGGAAGGGATCTGTGAACATAGAAAGTTCAGCTCATGAAAAATGTGAGGCAGAACAAATATTTTGTGTACAACACATATTGACGAGTGTACTCACATTTGAGAGGTACTGTACATGCACAGTTACAGCATACACACATCGCTGTTAAGTGAATTAACAGCTCTTTCTATCAGGAGATCTTTCCACATCAGTGGCTACTAATCTTCTATCTTTAGTAAAGGGGAAGTCACTGGACAGCCAGATCCATTACGACACTAATAGAAGGAACACAAGTAGAACAGGACAAGCTGAAATGACTTAAAAGACAGCATGCCTCTATTTTGGTTTATGCTAAGAATTTAAGAATAAAATATGTCTCAATAGGTTATTTGCACTCGTGGTGGATGCATCATCTTTGCATGAATGGGACTTGCAAGGTTTGGCTTGAATGATTTGAACAAAGGACATCAAATTATGTTCTGGTTGAATCGTATGTGACGTAGCAGGACATCTTAGCAGAAGCGAGTGATGGCAAACGGGGACAAAATTAACAACAGAATTACTGTACATAGATCCTAACATGCGACAAGTATTAAGGCCACATTGAAAAAAAAATTCGGCGATTTTGAGAATAAAGTCATAAATTTATCGATTTAAGTCGTACATTTACGAGAATAAAGTCGGAAATTTGATGTTGCTGGAAGCTACTTGTCTGAGACCCTTATTTTGTTCGGTGCAGTCAGATGAGATGTACTGTATAGCGCAGTGCTTTTATTATGAAGGCTTACATTGTGCTTGTCTTTGTTTTATATACAACACATAGTAAATAAATAACATTACATCACACCCAAATGTGGCAATGGGCCACAAACATGGGCCTGCAAGGTACAGAAGAAAAAGAAGTATTAAGTATAGTATTGTTTTTAAGTATTACTGTTAGCAGTGTTTTTCTATTTGTCTTACTTATGACTATGAAAAAAAAGATTATTTCTCCCGTATTTCAGCCTCAGGGAGTTTCGCCGTTTGGCGAGTACAACCCCTCTTCCAGTTCCGGTTGAGTGGAAATATGAAGGCTGCTTCCAAAACAAAAGCCCATCATACATCATGTTATCAGTGGCTTTTAGAACATGTCATAAACAATCTCAAATTGTGTGTAATGTCCTGTCAATGTGCTTACTATGGTAATATGCTGTGATTTGGCTCCAGGGACATAAACACTAAATACACTAACATGCACATTACTGTACAGTGGATGAATAGTTGATACCTGGAAGCTCAGCCTGTTAATATTATGAGGATAAACAGGAAAAATCCAGTCTGATCTTGTTTGTTTGCAATAGAAAGCCAGTAAAGGTTATGAATAATACCCTTAATGCAGGCTCAAACCATCTGTTTCATCTGACACCTCATGTTCTTATATAGTACAAAATGCATGAATATGGTAAAAACAGCAGATGAGGTCACAATGAAACTTGAGGAAATAACACACATTCATGACCTTAATCTCACACAAGCTGGACTTCATTTGCTATCGTCACTGTTTTGCTTTTTTTTTTTAAGCTAAAAGCCAGTAAACTCAAGTGTCTATGATTGCTGTTGGCAAGCAGCTTTTAGATATCACCTACTCAATTTCCCTATTAGGATCCTATTAGTTACTCTGTCAGAGTATCCTCTTTATATTAAGCGTGTCTTTTTGCATCAAAATGATAGCACAAGGTAAAATGTGTAAAAGGTATGCCAATACTTACGCTGCATTCTCCCATAGACTAATGCAAGAAAGGATTTTGCTTGGGGTTATTGTGACAACGTGCGTGCATTGTGGCTTATTATAATAACGCTTTGTTGCCCTTTCAGTGGAACAGATCCAGTTGTTATCAGGAGTGAAATGCCACATGGGATGAATGCCATTGTTTTGCAAAGAGTAGAAGTAAAAATACACTTTCCTGTTTAATTTAAGTGTCTTCATCCGACCAATGCAATGTAAGGGAACATATTTTTTTATCTGTATCCTGCAAACAGCTTTGGCACAAAAAACAAGCAAATTCTATCTTGATGCCAACTCGACCTCAGGTTAATTAGTAGCGCACAAGTCAAGGTAATGAGGTGGAATGGGGCGACAGTTCACTAAGAGCTACACTCGCCACAGGCAATAACCCAGACATCCTCTCTCCTGCTGGGCTCAAAACAACACGATAAGGCCATGTAATTAGGCAGATAGATGGGCTTAGTATGGAACATAGATTGTAAAAGCTAATGGAGTCACTGCACTGGCATCCATTAGCGGGCATCTTTTTTTTTGCTGTCATTGGTGGAGTATAGTATGAAAAATACTGGTCTTAGTAAAATAGGCAGAGCAGGAATCCAGTGGTTCCTCGGCGATGCAGAGTGTCTGATAGGAAGTAACAGGAAAAACAATAGGAGGTACTTTGGTTTGCCTTTCAGGTGCTTTAAAGTCTGTGAACGGGACTTAATTACTATCCCTAGGCAGTATTGGAAGCAGGTAAAGAGCATTAAGGCACTCGAGGGAGGAGAACAATTCCATCTGCAGCTAAACTAGCAATTAGAGACTCTGAGTCACTGCCCCCTGTCATGTGACTGATAAAACATGTAATTGCACATTTATTTATTGCTGTCTTTGCGCATATGTAAGGGAAGACTTTGGGAAATACACAATATGGTAAATAATGACTGAATGTTATTTTTTTAGCTTCTGCTTTAAAATTGTGATATACTGTACAGAGGTTAAAATCAGAATAGTAACATTTTTAATAGATTCACGTCACTAGAAAAACACCAGTGTCCATTAGCGCCCTCTGTTGGGCAACTACTGCAACACCAGATGAGTTGACTTGCACACACGACGCAGTTAAATTTGAAAAACAATATTTTTTAAAAACATTTCTAATTTTCTTTTTTTTAATGGCCATAATATGTTGACTGTTACTGAATAAACGCTACTACTATTGTCATTCTGTAGCAGGCATGAAGAGAAAGTGAAACTTCCAGCAGATGAGGGGAGAGAAAGTCAGAACCGGCATGTTTTTGTGGGGTAAATGTGGAGCTTGCCAAACTATTAAATGCCAAACGTGCTGACATAAATGGAGTGTTTCTGCTGCACTGAGTGGCATACAGTGTTACCATCAATGGAGAGGCTTTGTGATATGGCGAGGAGGACGATGCTCCAAGACAATGAATGCATCACAACGAAGGAAGAAATGTTAGCACTAACAAACACTGCAGTGATAGAAACTTTTTTCCACCTTACCAAAATAAACTGGAAAAGACGTCCCAGACCAGCTGGACCGGACAGACAACTGTCCATCGAGTAAGTCACCATGATACTGATTGTGATACATGGAGCACATAGTGATTGATATCACAGCTATAGACACAGTCCATCTAGCCGTGTACGAACAAAACACGGAATGTGGGCTAATACTTGACACATCAGCTGTCTATCCGTAGCTGCATTACTGTACTTGTTCCTGTTTCCCAGTCACTTTTCGGTTTATTGCCACAACCTTCAACAATACACGTTCGAGGCATGATTTATAACCTACAGTTAACTTTTCAAAACTCACAACACAGTAGCAGCACCAGCACCAGTAGGTAGTGTTACCTCTCGGGAAGGGCTTGAGTTTATAGCGAGGCGTTGTGTTACTCCGCCAGAAATATAGTTCTTCCTTTTAGCTGCTGCAATAACAATATCGCTGTAGCTTGGTTGATATATAAGTCAGTTACGTAAAAGAAACACTGTCGGCGTTTTTGGAGGGTTTTTTTAGGGCCATGTTTCACATAAGGATTGTGGATTATGGGCAAAATTCCAAAATGTTCCTTTAAATTCAATCTGGAATCTGAAATATTGTTAGAGGTGGTTAGAGGTGCACTTCCCCCTTTTAGACAGCAGGAGGCAGCGGCTCCTCATTATGATAAAAGACACTAGCTTAGGCTTTTTAATGTCTTTGGTTGGGTGGACTTAACAAGCAGTGTGTTAGTGAGTGACGAGCGCAGTCAATGTTAAATCCTATACCTTTTCATATATCATGTTATCACTTCTTATTCCATACAAAGCTTCGCCTTTATCTATTGTTATCATTCATTCATTCATTTTCTATGCCGCTTGTCCTTACAAGGGTGGTGGGGTATGCTGGAGCCTATCCTAGCCAATGGGAGCCAATCGAAGGGGACATACAGCCATATGACCATTCACACTCACATTCATGCCTATGGTCAATTTAGAGTCTGCAATTAACCTAACATGCATATATAGTCGGGGGTGTCACTGCTGGGCAGGTTTAAAAGAAGTAAATTATAGCAGTTATTGCTAAAAAATAATTTCATTCTTTTGAGGCAATGTGTAACTTAATATAGTTTTTAAAAATAGTCTTTGTAAAGTAAAACCAGTTGTGTGAATTTGTCTTGGGGGGTGGGGGTGGGAGCATCATTCCGCCCAGGGAGTCAATCAAGCCAGAACCGCCACTGGATCAGCTCCTGGTGAGTCTGGGTATATAATCCTCCATCCTGGCAGTCAAATTCAAACAGAAAGTAATGACACTCAAAGCAAAACTTGAGGCAAAAATGAATATGCTCTCACTGCAGCAGGAAAGCAGCAGCAGCTCTAGCCGAAGCAGAGGGCCTGGAAGCTACTTTTCAAGGAAGTGGTCGAAGCAGCTACCATCTTTACCTCCAGCAGTTGTTTGATCCTCCAGTTGACACATGAGAGCACTAATTAGAGCACTAAAGAATACATAGCCAAGCAGGCTGAACACGAAAGTCAGAGAAAGTTAACCATACCGACAGCCATTGGCATGGAATAAAATGCAGCCACATCTCCAAACAGCACAGTGAACCCCTGGTTGGCTTTGTTTCCAGACCATGTCGAAGGACAACACCTCCGAAGCCTCAGGCCACACCAGCCACAAGCCCATCTTCAAACATGCAAGACAGGTATCAAGCTTACAAGTCAAGATACAGAAGAACGCACGAAGAACGCACTCCCATAAATGAATGAAAAACTTAGTTTCTCATGGGCTGCAATTGAATACAGTGTGTGCCTCATTTGCAGCTACACGGAGGGAGGATGACATTGCTTATTAGTTTACTTTTTACACTTTATTATGTCTCCCATGCGTAAGGCAGGAAGTATGCCAAGCAAGAGAAAAGCCATCACCATGGGAGTGAAAACAAACACACCCACCAATATTGGCAGCACTTTTGGCCTTAATTGCTCGACTGTTGCAACCATCATTAAGGACAATGATGGTGTCCATGAGCATGATGAAGCAGGGAAACCACCGGGAAACTTGCAGGAGCAATGAAAAAACACTTAAAAAAATGAATTTGCAAATAACTACAACAGCTTTATATATGGAGAAGGGGTAGGATTAAAAAAGCTCTGCTTCTTCCTATTTCTTTTCAGACATAAACCACATGATTGTCGTTAATGTAACTTGTTGTACAGTATGTCTGAAACATATAAACCACACCATACCGTACTTAAGTGTGTCTAGTATTAATATGGACAGACTGGATGAGAACCAGAGATATTTAATAATAATATCAGAACACTGACCTTTAATGACACCCCTTCAAAAGGATACACATCATGCCTGACCATTACGGTGACATTGGCGTCAATGCACACATGCACACACAGATAAACACAGAGGTCTGGCTCTATTGAGGTCTGTTCCCGTTTCTGACAGCTGCATGCATCACTGGGTGGTTTGTCTGAGCCAATCATCTGCTGGCTCACTGGATGTTTCCTTATACTGCAGCAGGAGAGAGGAAAAGCTCAGCATACACAAATGAATGAAAAGGGGGGGGGGAGACCATGCAAAGTGTCATCCAGACAGAGGAGTAGAGGGAGATCAGACCACTTACCACTGTGACGTGAATTTGTTAACTGTACGACAAAGAGGAGAGCGGTGTCACGCTGGATTGGCCAATCGCGTGCTGAGAAATTGGGCCACTTATGACATCAATGCTGGCATCGGATGAGAGTTGCCCGCATGAGGGAGCTTTCCAATGAGAGGACAGACGGAGAGAGCATAATATAATGCTCGACTCAACAGAAACAGAAATAAAAATACGCCTACACAGTTCGTTCTTTAGTCTACAACTATTGGTGCATTCCCAATAATAGTAGACGGCACGTAGGAGATAAATGCAATACTCCACACTTTTGAAAAGAAATGAAAAAAGTGCTGTCAACACCCAAACAACATCCGGCACATTTGCAAATGCAAATCTGATTCGATAAAAGAGCTGTATCAGACATTTTTTTAAATGATGACATCACTAGTGAGGCGTTACTATAATATTGTTTATGGCATTGTAGTCTGAAGGAGTAGGAGTAGTTGGTTGTGGGTACATCTCCTGTCTTTTAGGACCCTTCATTGTTGTTGGGGACTTTAACAAGGCAAATCTTTCCAAATCAAATCAAAACGTCCATTGTCCACCTCAGGGAAAAGAGCAGTTTGGACCACTAGGACACTAATGTAGACGGTTCATACAAGGGTGACCTCATCTTGGACAATCTAACCAAGTCTCTGCTACGGTTACTTGCTTTTAACTCACCCATTTAGTAGGGTAAAAATATCAAGTAGTCATTTTCACTGGAATTGCGCCAAAGTCTCCATCAGAACGCAACCCTGTTGGGGAAAGCACATAACCTAACATCACCCTGAACATCAGCGTGCCACAAAGATGAGTTCTGTTTGCTGTCTTCACCCAGGACTGCCAACCTACCATGAGTTTATAGGGATGAGGTGCACACCCTGACATCCTGATGTTCCTGCAAAAATCTAATTTTGAACAGCAAAAAGACCAAAGAGTGTGGGGGGAGTCCATGTTACGGAAGAAATCGCCAGGGCCACACACTGCCCCCTGCCTTTATTTGCTTAAGAACCTCCCAATTAACTTCTATTGCCAGTGGACAGTGGAGCGCATCTATATTTTATGTGGAAACATGATCAATACCATTCTCTCATCTTAAAATGTCTTCTCTTTCCATCATGAACCCACAGATGTCTCTTGACTTGCTCTAAAGGCCACAATGTTTAATAAATACTACAGAACAATGACAAACAATATCAGAGTGAAGGCTGAAAGCATGGCCATGGATAGAATGGACTAACATGATTAGGGTACATATGAAGGCTATTATAGTATTCACCATGAGAAATTAAATGTTTGTTTTAGTTGAGATGTGTACCAGTCAAACTCCAGATTTGATATACATTGTGAAATTATTGTGGAAGCGTACGCATATGCTCTAGCCAGAGTTAAGCCCCTCATAATGACCACTGAGCTCCAGGAATGTGCTGTATGCAAGTCTGCATGCAATGCAACAACTCTGGCTCCATGAAGCCGTGCACATACATCATTCATGCACATCAGTGGACATGTGTACACACTGTATCAAGAACAGTAACTATTTTCCTCTGCTTTGTATCGGAATCACTATTCAGAAAACAGTAGTGATGAGCAAACAAACAACAATTCCAAACTGCAGGATAGGAATGTAGTGAGACTGACACTAATTTATTGATTTATTCCTTTTATACAGGAAGTAGGGGGTTCAAAAAGCAGCCGGTATCTGGTGTTACCAGCGTTTGCCTCAAATACCATATATAGTACGCCAAACCAGGGCGTCCCAAACATGCAGGGGTGGACTGGGACAAAAATGTGGCCCTGCAGGTATTGGTGCAGACGGGCCATAAAATAATAAAGTAAAAATAAACTAGACAATCTTTTTAAAATTTTTTTTTAACTTTTTAAAATTTTTATTTATTTATTTATTTATTTATTTTTAAATTTTATACATATTTTTTAAATATTTAAAAAAATATATAAACATATTTTTAAAAAGTAAAAAAAAAATAGACAATCTTTCTTGCTGAAAGTATTAGTTCTGTCAATTTTGCACTTCACCACAAAGCAGACATCAGACAGACACAGTCAGCAAACTACTCAAAAAACAGTACAATAATTAAGAATAAGTGTACACATTAATTTCATCATTGAATAAATACAATAGACCCTCCCAAGTCAAATGGCCGTGAGATCGTACAATTTACAATTTCAACAATTTTCCGGAAAAATATGTTCCACAAAATCAGAAGCTTGCACGTCTCACAAGATGTTACTGCGTTTTAGAAATGCTCCGGCCACAGACACTTCTTGAGGTCTCAATGTGTACCAAACATGATATATCTTTCTTCACTTTTGATGACGTTCTGACATTGTTCCTTATAGATTCATTGTCATTCCATCGACAGTCAACAGTTTTATTTGAGCTGACCTTATTCCTGGAAACGGGCTGTGATGTCTAAACTTTTATAGTATGATACATACTGTATTAATCACAACTGAAGCATGCCCCGAGGGATACATTGTGGCTGTGTACGACCATGCATTTTTAGTTTTACAAGTTTCTTCAAAAACACTGTCGACAAGATGTTGATCGTTTCACAGCAATATTAGCATCTGTTGCACAAAGGGGAGTGTGGTCAAACCAAAGCTTCAGCTGAGGCGTAAAAACATCCTGCTAAAGGTTTCGTGAGAAACAACAATGGGCAAGATTCACAGACTTGTGCCTGGGAATAGTGGAAAATGACATGGTGACAGGCTGCAGTCAGCACAAGGAGTGAGAATTCTGAATTACTATAATCCCTTGTTTATCGCGGTTAATTGGGTCCAGAACCGGCTGTGATAAGTGAATTTCCATGAAATAGGATTCCTTACTTAAAAATGGAATATAAAACCTGTTTACTACCTTCTAAATATGTTTTTAACATTATTAGAGCCCTCTAGACATTAACTAATAGCCCTATAGTCACCTTTACACTCGTATTACCAAATATAGTAGACATAATAAAAGTAAATAAGCTTGTCCGCGTGTATGTATCTGAGTAGTGTGTGGATAGGAGGTGACGTCATGGGTTCAAAGTTGAGTTATTGTAGTTGACGTGGGTAACAGCAGCGACAGTAGCCTGTTTTAGTCATGACTGTTATTATTGTGCTTGTTGTGATATAATTTAAACCTGCAATAAAAGCCTGTTGTTCAGGCGTTCCGGTGTTTGTGTGTCTCATCAAACATTACAGTAACATTACTGACATCTAATGACCATTGTAGAATACTACATATCATTCACGGCATCTTTGAACGGCTCTTCTGAATCCCGTACGGTAGTATTTTGCTTCATTGAGACATTTTTATGCTTAAAAATGTATAATTTAGATAAAAAATACACTCGATTTGTTTCAATATGCATATTTTTTGGTTAACAATGGGCAAATTCAACCACAAAACAGCACAATTTATTAATGAATATATTTTTGAAAAATCGTGATCGAGTGAAGCCACATCATTTGTGGCTAACCATCAACCATAGCTAAATATTGACCTCTCTTCTATTGATAGGAGGCACAGCACTGCTCTTTTTCCACATTGTACACTTAATGTATGTTGGGAAATACTGTGTTCTATACTGTAACCTTTCAACAACAGCCCCATAGAAAGTGCTTTTAAATTGTCCAACCAAGGCATCTTAGCCAATCACAGTTTGTGAGCACGTCTTCAGCATATGATGAGAATTTTCCACGGCCGCTTATTTTCACAAGCCCTTGCAAAAAATACTATATAGATGAGACCCTTGAGGATTTTATTGCACATTCATCCGCAATTTCCATCTATTTTCTTTCTTACTCTTGTATTCCGTGCCTCTGCGAGCCCATGACTCCTATGGGACGGTGTCAGGATGATACGCAGCATACAATCTGGGAGTAACAGGAAGGAAGCAAGTAAGACGGGAGACGGTCTTGGGGGGGGTTAACACATAAAAATACATAACCTTTTTAGATACACACAAAATGTTTGTAGAAGTGGGCCTCATATCACAACAATACTGGTTCTGTCACTTACATTAAGATCAGCTGGAATGTTGGTTCTGGGCCGCCTCACTGAGGATGAATGTTGCATGACAACACCAGCCGCGAGCTCCAGACACGTGTAACAATGACGTTCTGCAGGAAAGGCTTTGAAATGACTAACTGGATACATATTTTCATTTACCAACAGCTTACATGAACAAATTGACCAACGTATCCCTAAATGTACATACTGTACTGTACAGTCGTCCCTCGCTGCTTTGCTGTTCGAATTCCGCGGCTAGAAAGATAGATACTTTATTTATTCCCAAGAGAAATTCACGCTCACGCAGAATTCACGCTTCAATCTATCGAGATTTTGAAAAAATATGTTAATTAGTAGGGAGAGAGAACAAGACGAGACGGGATTTTAACATTCATTTTAAGAAAAGTACAATGAAAAAATATGACTGGACAAACAAGTTTTTTTATTTAACTGAGTCACAAAACAAAGCAGGTACGTTTTGAAATGCTTATTGTCCCACAAATGAACGCTAAATAGACATTGTCAGCATTTTTTTAGATCAAACAAACCACTAATGTTATGCTAATATATAAAAATTTATCATTAGTTCATTTTAATATGTGATTCATTAATTTATTTATTAGCGTGAGAGTTTTCTTCTGAACGAGACATCTTCTCACGTTTTGATCTTGCAAGGCCTCGTGACATGAGAGGTTTGCAATACTTAATAGTTAATAAATCATAAAAAAAACATGATTATTGAAGCAAATGCCACTCACCGTTTGTCTCCTTTTTTCTTTGTCTTTTGTCCTGCATCATCCAAATTCCAGATGTCTGTAAACACACACGGACACATGTCCACACAAATGCAAAACTGCAATTTACATATTAATGACGTTATGTGCAGGGCATTGTTCATGCGGAATTGTTGTTTTTGTAATGAATTCAAGAGTACTAACTTGATTGTCCCTTGCTCTGGATTTTGACATGCTACTAGTTTGGATGGCATAGTGACATATTGTGTTTGATTCACTCCATGTGGATAACTTTTTCGAGAACACATAAGAAGATGAATCATAAATGCTTGTGTACGTCGTGAACGCACTCTATGTAAGGTATGTGCATGTGCATTTGCTGGAAGGTATGTGCATGTGCATTTGCTGGAAATGTTATGTATTGCCATGTGTGTACACATGATGCGTTGCCATGTTTCCTGGCTTTTGCACTGATGGGA
This sequence comes from Dunckerocampus dactyliophorus, assembly GCF_027744805.1. NCBI lineage: Eukaryota > Metazoa > Chordata > Actinopteri > Syngnathiformes > Syngnathidae > Dunckerocampus > Dunckerocampus dactyliophorus. Next base: position 23,850,321 of record NC_072830.1, read on the forward strand.
TTCATCAAAATATACACAAGATCACATGGTTATTTTAGACAATCTTTCCACACAATGGCTTCATGTTGACAATACATGACAATGACCTCATAGGCCATGAAAATTGTATTGTTTATAACAAATTAATTGAGGAATCTTGTCAAGCATCAGTAGTCTGTGCTTGTAGCTAACTGACCTTTCAGTCTCATACATATTAGATTTTAATATTTGCTCTGTTTGACTGGGATCTGTGACGTGCCTTGGGATGAGCAACGCATCTTTGTTTGTGTGTGTCTGTGTGCATGTGTGTTTGTGTTATCCCGACGGATGCAGTGGTTGGTAGTTAGCTGGACAAACAGAGAAAGAGGGTCAGCCAGGGGTTGCAACACTGAAAGAGTGAGAGGAAGACGGTGCAAATCTTGTGCAAAATAAAAATACCGCTCTGAAACAACGATTGTCCCACACAGATAACGTACAGTAAATCGATGTGCACATGAATCTTACATTGATTTATGTTGCATCTGCCTGTTACGTGTAACTTGTATAAATATACCTTGAATGACGATAACAACATCAATCATAATAACACTCAGTTAAGTGCAGACCTCGGTGCAGTATAACTGTTAACGAAAATAAACTCGGATAAGAAGGAGGCAGTGACAAAAGGACTGGTGAGATGTAAAATCTGATAAAACACAATGTAAGTCATCATAAACATAAAGCCTAACCATCCATCCATTTCTAGTACTGTGCAAGGTCACGGTGAGCTGGAGCCTGTCTTGGCTGACTGGGTGAAATGCAGATTACACCCTGGACTGGTTGCCAGTCGATCACAAGACAAATATAGAGAAACAACCATTCACACTTCACACTCCAACACCAAAGATGGTAAGCCGTGAAAAATACTTCACAGAAAAAGCTTCATCATCCTAAACCAGAGTGCACAATATCATTTTTCCGGGACTTTTTATGTTTACGCACAGAATAAGTAAAGAAATGGTGAGGCACTTGTTCATCACGCTGAAGCACATGTAAAAATGTCAAAATAGTTTTTTCAAAAGCTTTGACTTAAATCTCATTCATTTACTCATACAAAGTGCAAAAACACTGCAAATGAGATTTCTGCAAGCAGTGCCCTGCTGTCATAAAAATATACCAAAAAGTGATATTTTCTTGCAGACACCGAACAAGTGATAGTTTATGTTAATATGCAAATTGGTAAGAAAATAGCAACTTCAAGCCTGCTATGTCATGGTTTTGGTACTCCTTTCAGGAGAATGACCATAATACGAGTGTAAAGATGGCTACATGGGTGTTATTTCATGTCTTGAGGGCTCTAATAACCCACATTTGGAAGGTCGTGAATAGGGATTCTGTGATCTAACTAGAAAAATATTCCATTTATAAAGAAGGAATCCTGCTTCACGGTCGGGTCTGGAACCAATTAACGGGATAAATGGGGGATTACTGTACTAGATGGTCAATGATGTAAGATGACAAGTGTGAACACATCACGTGATCACGTAAGGGGTTGTTCCATTTGCATTCAGGGGCAGGGGGAACGATCCATTATCCAATGAACTTAAAATCACAACATTCCATCTGCATATTTGTCCAGAGTTGTACTAAAATTGAATGAACCATGGGTTTGCAAATCCCTCCACCAGGAATTGTTTAATAATCTTGCCGACTACCAAACAAACCAATGAACAGCGATTAAAACAAACAAGCTCTCCCCTTTGTGCTTGGCAGAGGTAATGATACATTTGGCAAAAACACAAACATTAGGCTGCCTACAACCTTCCTCTTAATGCCCTGTGTGGTTGGAGGGTATTTTTAGACTCTTAAAATGTTTACTACACATTTCCTCTCTTTCCCGTTTGCTCTCCCACTCCGGTTCTGCAGAGCCTAAAGGGAGAGTTAACCATGACAAAGTCAATTAGTCAACAATAACTGCATTAAAAATTGTTATCATTATGAGTCATGCCATCATTTGGGAACTTGTTTAGAAATTTGTGACTGCTTGAACGTCTGTTTACATTTGATTACATTATATTATATTGTGTTATTTGATATGTCGAGTAGGTTTCTTTTTGCAGCCATTGTGTAAAGACTGGGACCTTTAAGGACACAGAACCAGTTCAGAATGTTGTAATTAATATTTGACTCCAGCCCAAATTCTTTGACCCATACAAACGTTTTAACCATGCCACACAACTGTAGCTCCTTTTGTTACACAGTATGGGTTTCACACTGCAAAGGCATGCAGCAAAATAATACATTGGAACCTTGGTTAGCGTCATTAATTTGTTCTAGAACGTCCAACTCTAACCAAAACATACGGTAACCGAATCAATTTTTCCCATAGTAAGTCATGTAAATCCAATGAATCCGTTCCAGAAAGCCAAAAATATGATCACAAAACATGTTTTTAAAGTTTTACAAATATAGTTTTGAATGCAGAAAACAATTTGAAATGCATATAAATCCATATAAATGGTGAATGAAAGGTATAAATGAACATTTAAGGTTACTTTTACCTTAAATGAAGACGGGATTCTGGACGTGACTGTTCCCAAAAGACGACGTGGCAGCGAGATCGCCACGGTCACCACCTTCCTGTTTTGCCATGAGTTATTTCTTGAATTCAATAGTTTGCTAGGGTTAAACTAACCTTAAATGTTCATGCATCCCTTTCGTTTGTCAGTTTTATCATTTAGAATAGTTTTATGCATGTAAAACTATAAAAATGTGTTTTGTTTTAACACTTTTGAGAGTCATCGATGGGCAAATACATGACTTCTGGTTCCGGTTGCCATTTTGTTAGAAAGTCGTTACTTGATAAAAAAAAAAAAAATATTAAGAACACGTTGGACTGACAGGCAGTGTATTAACAACACGACAGAACGCGCGCCATATTGTACGCTAACTGGTGAATACACGCAAACCAAGGCAAAATTGTGGGGTCAATTTTTGCTTTGACGTTAACCAAAAAACATGTTAACCGGGGCAGGCGCTAATCAGCGTTTCACTGTCATTTAAAAAAGTCATTTTTTATATATTCTGGCTCATTGGAACTAAACGTTGGAATGTTTTCTCTACATTTGGCCCTGGTAGATACAATGCAGCCTGTGCATATTTCCACATTAACTGCATTTAATGAATGCAACAGTTGAATAAAAATGAGTGGGTTTGTCTGGTTAATGGTTTACTGGACAAGCAATGAAGAAGGTCATCATTGTGGGCTAACAGATTGACAGTACATGCATTTGAAGAAGCACATGTGGGTCCCAAACACAAAAACTGCAGCAGAAGTTGTTCTTTGTTTCTGTATGACCACTTAGTATGATTTTGTCCCTTTTAAACCCTCTCAATAAAATGTAGGGCAGACAGGTGAAGGCTTGCAGACTGGTCCTTGTTTAGTCTGCATCACAGGATGCAGAGGATGATGGGATTTCAAAATTTAATCCAGGAAATATATGAATAAATAAATCGCAGATAGCAAGATTATGTCCTGAGCTAAATTCTGTTTTATTTTTTTATGTGTGTGTTTCATCAAGTGGGATGACAGAAATTACCGGTGATGCAAGGACTATTCCCCTACTCTGGAAAAAAATGGCCGACAGTAGTACCTCGTTTTTTGGTCCAAAAGGTCAGACGAAAACCGAAACGTACAAAAACGAATTATTCTCATAAAAAACATTGTAAATCCAATTAAAAAAACACATTTAAAGGAGAATAAATACAGGTTTACATGCAGAAAACAATGACAAATAATGATAAATGAAGAATGAAATGGATAAATGAACATTTAGCATCACTTTTACCTTTATTGAAGACTCTTGTTGGCAAAGGCAGCGAGGAGGGAAGGGGAGTGAATGAGTGAATCCACACCAACAACAACTTCTCAACATCTTCCATCGTTTCTGATCTCTGTTTTGCTAACACCTTCGCAACATTAGTTTCCTTGATATCTTCTTTCTTTGACAGGATGGAACTTATTGTTGATGCGACAAACCGACTACCATCATTTCCGGTGCATAAAACGCACTGGTGTTTAAGCCACACCCACTAAATTTTGAGAGAAAAACAGATTTATACATATACAGTATAAGCCGCACAGAACTATAAGCCGCATACGTCCACATCATAAAATGGCATATTGTGGCACACACGAGTTTGTGAGGACCAGGTAGCTCTTTATTTTGCAAGAGCCAATCATGAACTATGAGAAAACTCACAACGAGCAGAGGGAGCTCCAGAGGGGGCCAATTGTGCCTCCCTCGGGGTGGACACAGGCAGCTGAATCAATCATTGCAGCACCTCGGCAGCCGAGGCCAAAGAGCCGCTTTGCTGGGAAGCAATGCATAAAAATGGCTAAATCAACTAAAATACAATTATAAGGCATTCAGAAGACGTATTCAAAGACATCGTGGTGATATGTAGCAGAGGTGAGGACTCAAGTTGCGCGAGTCACAAAATTGACTCACGAGTCAGACTTGAGTCACAATTTTGATGACTTTCGACTCGGCAAAATGTAACGTGATCATTGTGCTGTCATTGCCAGGAAGACAACATATTTTGGATTTTATATCTGCCTCCTTGAATGCATCGATTAAGATCCAATCAGGTCTAAAAACAAACAATAAATGTGTGGATTACATTTTTGCACACTGATTAAATCCTGAATGCTATGTCAGCACTCTTTTTCTGTGACTAGGTCCTGTCGCACCGATCATATTTGATTAAAAAAATAAAACAATTCAAAATGCATTCATTGTATTTGTCAAATTTAATCAGTTGTTACATTGCTAAAATAGCATTTTATTTGGTTTATGTTTTTTACACATCTTTACTTGAGACTTGACAAAAGACTTGGGTTTAAAGACTTGACACACACTTGAGACTTGCAAAACACTGACTTACTCCCACCTCTGTATATGTAGTATTGTACACTGGCCACTAGGTGTCAGTGATGTTGCTGTAATGTTCAGTGAGACACACAATCACCAGACTTGATCGCCAGAACAACAGCCTTTTATCGCAGGTTTAAATTATTTCACAATAATCCCTAACACCGACTACTGTTGCGGTTGTAACCCACAGCAAGCTAAAACTTAACTCGGAACCCCCAACGTCACTTCCTGTCCGCCCCACCTCAACTCCCTTAGCACCAGAACACAATAACAGCAACATTAACGGCAACATAAACAAGTTTTTATTTTTGTCTTAAATGGCTCATTTACTCTATATATGTTTACTATGGTGGGTAATACGGTTGTAAGTGTGACTATAGGGGTGTTAGTTCATGTCTAGAGGGCTCTAGTAAACTCAAAAACCATATTTAGAATGTCGTAAACAGATTTTCTAGGCTGTAACTACAAAAAGATTTGATTTCTAAATAAGAAATCCTACATGCCGCAAAATCACTTATTGCGGTCTGGTCCGGAATCAATTCCATGAGGCCAAATAATTAAATGAGGGCCTACTTTATTTATACACTGTTAACTTGTTTAGAAAGTTTGTTGATAAGAATATATTTTTCGTTTGCCTGAAATCTTCGTCTTGTGTTTTAATCATAACTAGGCACTGGTCACCGGTGCCAAGGCATACCATGGTATGAAAAAGTCACAGTTTCAAAACCGCTACGTTTTTCCATCATACCGTGTGACAAAAGGGGAGGTCCAGTGGAGGTCCAGCTATGGCCGCTATGTGGAAACACTTAACGTCACATCCTATGTTATTCCTTTAGCTACTGGTGTTAGCTATCATTGAATGTATTGCCTATTGTATATCATCACCACAACATGACTGCAAATTGTTGATTGCTTCTCTTAAACTGCTTTTGAGTGTGTGTACGTGAATACCAACAGCCGTGAGTGACAGCCATGAATGCCAATCATTTTATTCGGGCCGGACAAAACTTTACAACAATTTTTATGCAGCTTAATTCATAACTGTCAAAAATAATCTACTTTTTTGGTAGAATCTGTTCTTTTAAACCACTATTGGTAACATATGCTAACCGGTGGTGGTGTACTTATATTTTCTGGTTTCAAAAAATGCTATTTGGAGCGACTTGCATAGACTCTGTCCACTGTGTAAAAATAGAGTGCACTACTTGAGTGCAACCAGCAGAGGTGCTGTTGATTCAGTTTCAACTAGTTTGCAGTTTAAAAAAAACAACATCTGTGATGGGGGGTTGAATCTCTACATCATTATGCTCAGTTTAATACAACAAACAGGAGCTGAGAAGGTCCCATTAATGTAAAAAAAAATAATTAAGAGAAAAAATGAGTCTGGTAAAGAGGGGAGTCGGTGGTCCGGATGTGGGAAACGCCAGTGGTTGTTATTGACAGGAATAACAACTACATTATTATTTAACATAGGCACGACTGACCAGGGCTATGTTTGGTGATAGAGAGAGCAGTCATCATGACAGGAAATGGAGATAGCTATGTAGATATTCCTGCTGTTGACAACATGTACCGTATACATATACTGTATGATTGTGCAGAATTGCGCTTGACTGATGGTGGTGTTCTTGGAGGCTGACAGCTCCAGAGGATCATCAAGCGCCACTCGTGACAAACATCCCCGGGCGGCGTTGGAGCGCCTGCATGGGGGACGTGAGCACATGTGTCACGCCGTCATTGCACGACTCAGTGGGGACACCCATCGTTCAGACTCTCCGTGGCAAGGTCTCTCAAAAGAGGAGGACTGTCCATTATTGTGCTCCTCGGACTGCTTGACTGAGATGCAGACTGCAGAAATAGAAGCGGCTCAGCTGGCTCTCGTCTGCATTTGGCGGCGGGCTGCGCTCTGGAGGAGCTTTTGACTGCGTCTCCCCACCCCCCCCCACCCTCCGTGTTTACACTCCTATGTGCCTTCTCGGTCGGGCCGTGTCTGATTCGCAGTGGGGTGTTCATCAGTGCTGTTTTCCGTCTAGCGGTGCGCCACTTTGGGCCAAGTATCCCCCACCCCCCTTCCTCCCTCCTCCTCACCCTGCACGGTGCCGAGAAGCAGCTGTGTCTCCTGCCTGCCAGCCTGCACGTCCTCAGCCGCCCGGACCCTGCTGATCGTCCGACTGGGTCGGGGAGTGTCCATCCTCGGCTTGTTTCACCATAGACCGTCTCCCTTGTCTTTGTGAGCAGAGTCCGGGCCGGCTGGAAGATCCTACCTGGCCTACCTGCTGGGGTTTTTTTGCTTGCGCGGTATGCTGACCGGCTCCTGCCGGCCTCAGGGACCAGCGGGACGGGGTGCTGTGGCTCTGTGACCGGGGCGAAGGAGGAGGACATCCCTGTCTTCAAGCGGAGACGGAGGTCCAGCTCCATAGCGGCCTCGGAGATGATGGCTCACAGTCAGAGCAACAGCAAGTCCCACCGCAGGACTTCGCTGCCTTGCATTCCACGGGACCAGGTAAGGCGCGTGGACCATTAAAACATCTTTGTGTGGTTATGACCTTCCTGCCGCCGTGGGCCTGTGTCCCTGCTACACGTGTGGGGATTTTGTTGCCTTTACAGGATGCGTCGAGCGTACAAAACAATGTCTACTATCAGTAGTCACATGAGTATGCATGAACCATCCATGTTTGAACTGTCATTTGCAGCTACACCCTGCCTGATGTTTACTTGCACTGTGTCACCGCTGTTAATTTGGTCATCAGCATCGTGCTGGGCTTCCTGCAGATAAGGACAAGGATTGTGCACTTAGTGTGCAAAATGATGTGTGCGTGTGTGTGCATGTGTGTGTGCACAGAGGTCATAGTGGGATGTTTGAAAGCCCGCTTATCATGTGTGTTGTCCAAAAGTGTGATGCACGTGTTCTCTAACTTAACACCTTAGCCAAACTTAGTCCCAGCTTCTTTGGCAACATCCATACTGAGAAGTAATGCTTCACTTAATCCTAATGGTCTAGTGGTGACCATGAATAGTTATGTATTTGCATTGTGGATGGAGATGGATGTTATTATTTCTTCTGGTGAGTGTTGTCATCAAGTGCTGCATCTTTCTGGTTAATTGTATTTAAATTGTCTAAAAAGACAAGTAGATTTGTTGTGGATTATTCTGAGCTATTTCCTAGGACTTGATTAGCAGCACTCATTCAAAATGTATCCTAATTCTCAAATATTTCTAGTGATGGCAATCACATATGTTGAACAAACGGTCTATTGTGTGGAAGTGATTGTTTCTTGAAGCAATTGAGGCAAAATTGAGTGCGCTAATTGACTCGAACCAGCAGAGGTGCTGTTGATTTAGTCTCAGTTGTATAATGTGGAAAGAAGGTAAGGTGATATATAAGCTACGGGCTACTTTTATGCTGACCTCTGCTATGGCATAGAGCGAGTGTGAACACAAGCTCAGTTTGCAGAATTGATACATAAACCCTGCGACCCCGGGGCATATTTTTGACAGTAACGCTGTAGTTGTAATTGATGAATTCATAATGAAAAAGAAGCGCACACAGACGTTGCACTTTGTATCTGTAATTTGTGATTGCTGTAACTTTAGGAATCATATTCTCAGAGACAGAACATGTCGTAATATCTTACTAACTTTTAGCAACCATTTTCATCAAGAAATTAAACATGGATATACTTTAGAGTAGTCAGTGTACAGCTTGTACAGCAGTATAGACTATTCACTGAAATGACTCAATTCACAGCCATTATTTTATAAACATCTGGCAACACAAGTGAATTCTAAGATAAGTGTGTCTTGCCAACAGTCAAGCATGGTTGGTGGTAGCGTCGTGGTCTGGGGCTGCATGAGTGCTTCCAGCATTGGGTAGCTGCGGTTCATTGAGAGAAACATGAATTCCAACATGCTCTGTGACATTCTGACACAACGCATGATCCCCTCCCTTGAGAAATTGGGTCATATGGCAGTTTTCCAACATGATAGGGATCCCAAACAAGCTTTCTGAGGAAGGTGGAGGTGATGGAGTGGCCACGTATGTCTCCAGATTTGAACCTAATTGAGCACCTTTGGGGCATCCTCAAGGAGAAGGTGCACGAGCACAAGGTGTCTAACAACTACCAGCTCTGTGATGTTATCACGGAGGAGTGGAAGATGATTTGGGCAACAACCTGTGCAGCTCTGGTGAATTCCACGCCCAAGAGGATTAAGGCAGTCCTAGATAACAATGGTGCTCACACTAAATATTGACACTTTGTACACGCTCGCTGTAAGGTTTACTCACTGGTGTTGACAGCTACTTAGACAATAGTGGCTCCTCTATGAAGTAGTTACTGTCAGAGAACAGTAAATCTGTACTGCTATACAGTACAAGCTGCTATAGTGCTGTCGCTTCAGATTGCTTGCTGAAGTATGAGGGGTGTATTCACAGAGATACTGTATTTCACTCCAAGTACTGGAATGACAACTGACTGCTCTGGCTGTTCTTGTCTTTTAATGGATGTCATTTTTCTATCTGAATTAGACATTTAAGTTAAGTTACTTTTAAAGTGCTCATGACACCAAAAAAAAAGTTAGACACCAAAAATAAATAACAAAATGAAAGTACGGTACTTAATAAAGTCACTTAATAAAACCTTTTTTGTCATACTGCCGTCATAGTGGTTTCAACTATGAAATAGGAGAGAAATGAAGTGGTGATTTTGAAGATTCTAAGATTCATAGAATAGATCGTATTTACTTATTGAAACTGACAGAACGACCGCAAGATGGGCTAGAAAGATGAGTGACCGCAATCCATGTTTTGCTAGCAGTGCGCGTGGATAACACGTACAGGTGAAGTGTTGTTTTCGTCAACGATGATGATAACGGAATTATCTTGTTGACAAAGCTTTTTTTCATGATGACAACGAGACGGTGATGAGTTAAACATGACTCTTTGGTGACGAAAACGTGACGAGTCGTCAAACTGGACGAAAATGTTAGTGGGTGGTCTATCGGATGTTTAAAATGCATGATATTTGCCTATTGTGTATGTAATCTTTCAGTCAAAAACTAAAACGTAGCAATGCATCCTACCTTAGCATACACTTGCTCAACACACTGGTGGCTGATACCACCATTACTGATATATATATATATATATATATATATATATATATATATATATATACATGTATATATATACACACATGCATTTGTATATTATGTTTTTAAAATTATACTATACAGTAATCTCTCACTATCGAATATCGCTGCCTCACTATATAGCGGTTTTTCAAATAATAATAAATGATCGCTGTTTTGTGGTTCACTATGGATTAGTCAAAAAAATTTGTTGCATCAGTAATGTTATGAGACATGACGTTAGAGTACATTACCTTTCACACTGCATGGAGACTGGCTACTGAGCTAGCAGAGCCCATCCATGGCTGAGATCGAGTGAAAAAAAGGTTCTCTTCTCATTCCATGTGGAAGTGGGAAGTTTTTGTCTCATTTGTCGTCCTTCTCCACTCCGTTTGAAAACCTTTGTTAGAATAAGCAAATCGGAGAGGCTAACTAGGTAACTCGCTAGGTTGCTACGCTAGCGCCGGCTGGCTGTTATGTCCCTGCAGTGATCCCGTAGCCTGACCAATGTGATGTATGCAATGCTAACGGTAATTAATTTTATTTGAACATACGTACAAGTTACAATGGAATACATGACATAATACAGGTCACAGTTCCACATGATGTTTTGAAGATTACTTTCATAGTTATTACCCCATATCGCCACACATTAAGTTAGATATGGTAATACCAGAGAGCAGTAAAGAGTATGGGGTGATTTTTGGTCAAGGACAAATTTTGCTTTATTCAATATTGAGGTATTTCTCGCCACCTTATGTTTCATCTATTATGATCCCCAAGAATGTATTTTTGTTCACCCTATCAATGTCCACACCGTCAATTTGTATTTACCCTTGTATGTCCTTTCTGCTATTACCAAATAGTGTTATTTTAGCTTTACTTAGGTTCAAGGATAATCAATTTTTATCAAACCATCTTTTTAATACGGGTCATTTCATCTGTGACTTTTTGAATTAACTCTTGTGTGCTTTCTCCAGAACAAAAAGCAGTAGCATCATCCGCAAATAATGCTAACTTTAAGTCTTTCGCCACTTTACCGATATCATTAATATAACAGTGATACAGTTTTGGTCCCAGTATTGACTCCACACGTACTCCAACAAAGAATAATAGGAGTGTGAAAGTGACTATTGGGGTGCTATTTCATGTCTACAGGGCTCCAATATTGTTAAAAACCCTTATTTAGAAAGTCATAAAGAGGTTTTCTATGCTCCAACTATGAAAATATTCAATTTATCAACATTGACACATATACTGTATGAAAATTCATTTAACGCGGCTGTGTCTGGAACCAGTTAACAGCGATAAACGAGGGATTACTGTACCTACATTTGATTTTGTATTCACTTGTATTCCTTTACAGGAGGTGTACTTCGTATACAGAGATAGAGTCATTGTTCTTTGTTTTTTTCCGCAACCAGTTTCCAGGACTTTGACAGAAATTACTTTACTTTTTTTTTACTTTTATTTTTCAGCGACTAAAACCAGACTAAAACGTTTTAAGTTTTTGTCGACTAATACCGGACTAAAACTATCACATATAGAACTGACTCAAATGTGACTAAAAGCATTCAAGACTGAGAGCAAAATAAAATGGCTGCGAAAAACAACACTGTCTCTTGTTATCATTGTAATACTTAGGGCCTGTCTTCAAAACACTACATGTATTAGTGTGTCTAAGTGTTCAACGTAAACACATAGCGTGTCCAGCTTTACAGCTTTACAGATTTCAATCTTGACGCATTCTAAAATGTTATCAATTGCAAATGACATGTTCTTTACCAGCCGCATGGTGTCTAGTGGTTGGCATGACCACACAGTCACACTCAGGAGATCGGGAAGACCTGGGTTCGAATTTCCGTTGTGCATCTCTTTGTGGAGTTTGCATGGTACTCAGGTTTCCTCCCACATTCCAGAATGTTAGTTTAATTGGCGACTCTAATAGGTATGAATGTGAGTGTGATTGGTTGTTTGTCTATATGTGCCCTGCGATTGGCTGGCGACCAGTCCGGGGTGTACCCCGCTTGTCGCTCGAAGTCAGATGGGATAGGCTCCAGCAAAATGAGGATAAGCGGCATAGAAAATAGATGGATGGATGTTCTTTACCACTTTGTAGTTCATATGTTTGTCCACGTGCACATCCACACTTTCTCCACTTTTATTATTCCTGCTGATGCCATTCATTTCATACCGTTCAGCTCGAAGTCCATGCCCTTGTCAGCATCAATCCAAGTTTCTGAGATTGCGATTACTTTGAAGGGTTCCTTGAATTGACTCAGATATTGTCTGATGCTGTTATAATTTGCGTGCATGCTTCTGCTGTTTATGTGGATAATTGACAACTTATTGTCGATATTAAAGTTATTATTGAATTGTTCCTCCATGTGGTTAGAGCAGTCATCTCTGATATGAGAAAAAAAGTTTGTGTCCGGATCTACAGTATATCTTTCTCCAATTCTACTTGTTTGTGGTCTGGAAAGCAAAGGGTTTCCAATTATAGATCTTCTTGTCCTGCAAACCTTTGTATTGTATTTTGAGTATAATTAAATGTAGATAAATGGGTTCCCAAATCCAGTGCTTCTTGTTGATCAATCCCTCGTGACCTGCTGATGATGTTGTCAAATGGAAATGAATGTAATCCTTCCCTCTGCATCGTTCTCGTTTGTGAGTTGTGTTCCTTTTCCTTGTTGTCTTGGTGATATGATTGTTAGTATTATTCCAGGTCCTTGATGTCTTTGACGACAAGCACTCTGGCCTCTGGTCCTCCATTTAGTTTGATGGGGTGCCTCGGATCTTTCAATGCTTCCTCAAGTCTCGTGCTTTCTTGGCAACGTCAGCGTTGCGTTTTGTCAGATGCTCGTTCACGTTTGTTCCTTTCAGCTTCCTTAATTGTTTCAGCAGTGAGGTTTGGAATTCAATGTGTCACAAACAACAGAAATTTATCAAAAACTGGAGCATAACAACTGGGAGGAAGTTCTGGGTAGGACAATTTGGCTTAAACCCCACTTGCTCCTCCTCCTCCAGACCCGGAAGTGATGGACATTTTTTTAAAACGGTAAATATTTCAATATTCGAGCACACATCTAACACAGGGAATATGCCTGTTATTTTCCACGGCGGGAATAACAAGATTAACATGTGTTTGGTGTCATTAGTCACTTTAAGACGTTTCCTGAGATTGTACACTTGTCCTTTTCATTTGCTCTCGATGCTGCTTGTTTATCTGTAATTGGTATCCAGGGAACACATAAGTGATTGTGGACTACCTGTCCCAGAAGTACTCCATTACACATTCTACCTTGTAATGTTTTGGAACAGGAGTGTTGTGTTTACAAAGGGACACACACATACACACACAAAGACAGACACGATGTTGAGGCCAGTGTGTTGTCTAGTCTGACTATGTCCTCATGTGTCCTATCTACAGTATGTGTCAGATCCTATGTAAGCAGTGCATGTTTGTGCAACTTGACCAATATATTGTATCCAATTGCAGGCCAGGGAGCATAGTAGTTGTATCCTGCGACGCTTCGCAGTGTTTATATCACTGATTATAAACTGATTATATCACATAATCAATTTAGCAAAAATCCACAAGAAACAAGACAGGCACTTATGATGAAAATATTCAGATTTATCGGTGATCAGGGAAAAATAAGGTAGATTTTATTGAGTGCCACTGACAGTAGTTCTCATCCTGGGTTTTCTTGTGTATTTTAAACAAGACATGAAGAAGACTGAGATAAGATCTCTGGGGAGCGCCACACATTTTTTGACAAAGAAGCTATTTCTGTGAAAAGTTTAAAATTTGAAATTTGCAACCATTAAGGGTGTTATGATTAGTTTTCCCGTTAGTTGGATTGCACAAGTTTAGGCTTATAAATTTTCACGTCATTATGTAAAAACGCCGCATTTTGTAATTAAATTCTTGAACGCATTTTGTAATACAGTCTTACATATTGCAAAAGTTATTACAGAATGTGGCGAAATGTATTCCAAAATGTTACATATTGTAAAAGTTATTACAAAATCAATCAATCAAGCCTGTTTCGTGACGATTTGTTACACGAAACGTTCGCTACATACATAGCTTTTGTCATGTCATTCATCTTTTTATTCATGTGTGTATATTGTCCAACTCTCTCTCAGCACTCCACCATTCTTTAGGTAGCATCCCGTAGATAATGAAGCTCTCCAGAGTGCAGTTGTACCTGAGAGAAGTGGGGCTTTCGTCAAGCATTGCTGTTGCAGTATTTATGAAGCAGGCTGGTGCAGCCTGCTCAGCCAGAGGCAGGACAGGCACTTTACACAACTGGAAGCAGGGACATACCTTCTTCACTTCTTCCCCATGACTTTATTTATGTGTTTAATTTTTATCTTGTTAACTTTAATGGGGTTAAATGTCTGACAGTTGATGCGGCTTGCGGAACATACCATCTTATTTCATTGAGGAAATCAGCATGACGTCATGCTGCTACTGAGTTGAATTATTGAAAGGTTTTGACATGAATTGCACTCTCGTGAAATTTCTGCATTGTAACTTTCTTGAAGCCTTTTCATTTAATCAGTAGTGTTTTTATATGGTGGGGCACCAACCACTTAGACTCCATGCCAGGAAAACTACTGTACTCTCTCTGGCTGTATGATGGGCTTTCAACAAGCTCACAAACATTGGTGTACAGTAGGTTATTCTGAGGCACCAACGTCATGGTAATAGAGAAAGGACTGTGCTAATTAACATTTTTGTCAGCAGATAAGGCCACAGAATCTCGTTGATTGGCCCGAGGGATCTGCTTCCCTGCACAGCAGTGAAAGGGCAAGGAGAACTGACAGAGGAACACTATTTAAAAAAAAACAGCTTCAAAAACTGAACTGTATAAGGAAACACTCACATGGGGCAATCCATGCTGTGCTTCAGCACACTTGACAACTACATTGGGGATTGTTTGACTAGTGTCAGTGCTCCATGCGCCGTGTCACATTGAAGCACTGTGCACTTCACTGGCCATAGAACCTTTGGAAGAGGTGGTCTTGAGTATGGTATTCCTGATCTAACAAAGTGGTTCTCAATTATTTTCTGTCATGCCCCCCCTCATGCCCCCTCGATTTGAAATACTATTGAAGAACTGATACCTCAAATTTGAACTTTTAACCCTCCAATTTATACAGCGGTGCGGCTAATTTATGGCTAAATCTAATCTAATCTTGTGACATCTCCTTTACTTCAGAACTACTACTAATTGTTTAAACACTGTGCCGTTTGTGAGTCAATGAGGAAACTACAGCTCTCTCTTTGGCACGAGCCAATCATGAGCTATCAGTGCATTCACGCTAAGCTTGTCAATCCATTGGAAGTCAGTGGAGGTCAGTATATATACCAGTATAACAACATAACAGTCTGACTCACAGTGTCATCTTTACTAACAGCACTAAAGTTATCACATAGCAACTTAACACTCAAAAGGTGTGCATAGAAACATGTCTCAGTATGACTTTAAAATAATAAAGAAAACAATAATTTAAAGTTTTCCCATAAGGCATTGCATATGAGCAATGCATTCCTTTGGGTGCTGCAATGACGTCAGCTTCGCTCCTTTTGTTTGTTAATACTGCAGCTCAATTTTTTATGCTTTCTATGCTCTCCTCCATTCAAATGGTTTTCTCAAACAAAATGCAATATGGGAACACTTTAAAGTGTTGGGTTTTTTATGTAAAACTTGTATTGCTACATGTTTCTGTATTTCTGAGGTATAACGTTTGAGTGTTAGCTGCTGATGAGTTTAATGTTGTTTGTAAGATGAAACCGGGAGTCTGTGTTATATGGAGTAATGACCTCCTGCAATTTCCAAGGTGTTGACAAGCTCGTTGTGAGTTTTTTCCTAGCTCATGATTGGCTTCTGTCAAATGAAGAGCTGACTGGCCCTCACTGACTCGTGCGCGCCACGATATGCCACTTTACGACGTGGACACGTGCGGCTTTCCACCGGAGAGCTTTATATAAGAACAAATCTGTTTGTTTTTTTTTCCAAATAAAAAGGGTGCGGCTTGTACAGCTTACTACTCTGATGAACTTGCATGTCACTAAATCCCGTAAAAATAAAAAGGCATTGCTTTTAGACAAAAATGTTTTTAAGTACTGGTTCAGGCACCGTTATATCACATAATATATAAACCATCTCCAACCCTTCTGAAAATAATCCACCAAGTCAAAGCTCCTGGTATGCTTCCTGCTCATGCTTGAGGACATGCTGCGTTGTACGATTGATAATTAATCATAACCACCTTGTATAATAGAAATAGACAAAGCACATCACAGTATGCCGCAAAGTCAGGTAAATTGCAGGAATATAGTTTTGTATCATGGAGTGATGATGTACTGTACATAAAAGTGCTGAGCAGATGAAGTATTGAACAATAGAGCTTGCCACTCGCTACTCTGTGTTGAATTTAAAATACAAACTTTTTTCACCATAGCGCCGTCTTCTGGGCCATTGGCCCAAGATCACCGCCTCATTTGACTTCGATTTTTAGTCAGAAATGACATTTTATGAGTGAAGGCCTTTCCTAGTTATTGAAGTAGAGTGACATGAAAGTGCACGGTGAAAAGCATGTTTCCTTTATCATGTAAATAACCGCTATGCAGGTTTGATCAATGTATTTTATTTGCACTACAATTATAAACAATTCAGTACAAATCCGGAATAAACAATGTTCTTCATGAAATATTTCACCCTTTGGAAATAGAGGTCACATCTCAGATACGGCAATGCTCTGTTGCATAACATATTCATCATCTCATCATCTGCAGTATCTGTGTCAGGGAGGGGGGCTGGAGAGCGGGAGGGAGACTTTCAAAAGATTTATAAAGGGAAGACATGTGCTCAGAAGTCTATTTGAGGGGAGGCCCACATTCTCTCTTTGACGCAAATGAATTTCCTGAGAGACACACAACCTGTTCTGGTTTCCAGCGCCTCGCTGAGTTCATCAAGGCTTATAATTTCTTCCTTAGGGACCACAGAGAAAATTAGTCTTCATTTCAAATAAATACACAACATTGTGAGAGTTTAACTGCTTGATAGGAAGCCAAATCTGTTTGAATTAATGAGATAAATGTGTAAAATTATGATCCGCGATGATTTTTACTTGCATTTTTGAAATCATTTGACACATTACTCCAGCAGACATGATAAATGGCAAAGATGAGCTACACAGATATGGAAACTTTGGACGTCCTTGGATGTTTGGCGATGTTTTAAGAAGCCTGGCATTGGTAGCCAGACGTTTATCAGACTGTGAACTATGACATCGCTACTGAGCATGATAATACACGTGATATGGAAGTGGCAGTGGGCAAGGCAGGATTGGAACTGCACATTGAGTGCTTTGCGCACATTATAAACCTTGCAACCCAACCTGCACTCTGTGTTCCCAGCGTCACTTGTTTGCGCGCGACATGTCTACTTTTTTTCATCGGAGTTCAACAGCTGCCACAGTGTTAATGTCCAAACAGAAGCTGTAGTAATTCTACATTTGATCAAAGTTACTTAAGATTTGTCAGATCAAACACGATCCCCAGGTAGCAATGTGACATTGAAACAATGTAGAATCTACATTAAAACTTCAACGTTAGATTATTGGATCGTCTGATTTTAATGTTGATTTAGCATTTAGCGTTTGCATCCTCTGCTGTCATCGAAACGTTGATTTCATAACCAAAAAATCAACACAATTTCAATTGTATTTCAACTAATTTGATAATTGAAACAACATTGAAATTTCAATCTAACTAAAATAAATGTGGTTTCCATTATATTTCAATTATAATACCAGGAGAAATAGGGCTCATTTAATGCTGTTCAATGCCAGCATTTTGTAAAAATGCTGCTTGATCTGCAGTCAGGATGTCATAGGCCAAAAGAATACATTTAAACTGTACTTATTAAGTAGATCTCCACTCAAACAGTGCAGCCATCGTCTTGATGCTATTTTGTGGTCATTTGTCATTTTGTAAAGGCATATAGTCTGAATTCAACAGTTATAATTTTAAAAAGTACTAAGTTGAAGCAAATATTCTTTGACCCTTTGGTGAGCTACTCAAAATCAGCTGGCGAGATAGGAGACCCCTGTAGTATCACCATCATAAGGCTGGACACACAATGTGTTTATGTTCACAAATAGAGTTTTGAGGACAAGACATAGTTAGTATAATGACAACAAGAGAGCTACATTGTTGAGTGACACTTCTAAAAGTTAGTACGTACCCCATGAAGGTGATATCCACTTGTAGCTTTGCAGAGAAAAACGAGCTCCAAACTAACTGCATTGCTTGTTGGTTTTAAAAACAAAATTTCACTTTGGTCCGATGGCCTGAAGCTAAATGTAGTTAGCAAACTAGACAGCTTCCCCTAATGTAACGTACAGCTAGTGACAGCGAGACAAAGCATGTAAACATCCATCCATCCATCCATCCATCTTCTATGCTGGTATGTTGGAGCCTATCCCAGCTGACTTCGGGCACAGGCGGGGTACACCCAGGACTGTTTGCCAGCTAATCGCAGGGCACTTATACACAAACAACCATTCATGCTCACATTCATACTGTACCTATGGACAGCATGTAAACAAAGATGCAAGAAAAGTCGAACGGCAATAGGGGTGCTGAGGGAGTGATCAAACATGCTGGCATCGATTGGCGTAGCTTATGGCAAGCTGTCAAACTGAAGTCATTGAGGTTTTACAGGCTCGTTTTGATTCTGGCGGCAATACAGGACAAAGTGCAGGACAAACTCTCGGCTTAATACATGTAGGGCTTGCCGCCTCACGCCGATTGTTTTTTGTGATTGGCTTTGCTGATCATATGTTTTTTTTAGGAAATCAACCGATTGATCAGAGCATCCCTATTTTTCACACACCATATTCGATGCTCAGTTCGAACTACATAAAAAAATGGTGAAAGTCTGTTGCTCCCGCTGACAGTCCTGTAGTGGTATCATGCGCTAAAAAGACTATATTTAGTTTTACCCCACAGTTCATCATAATAATATATAAACTACAGCACGGCAATAGGTTGGTAAGTTTTGCAATTTTCCATAACAATTATCTGCAGCTCAAATGTTATTATACTGTATGTGGCTTTCTTGTGCTGTTAACAAGACCAAGACCACAAACAGCAGGGGTTTTCAAAGTGTGGCACAGCGAGTGTCCCCTCAGCGATTATAATCCAGTTAGGGCACCGTCTACACCCCAAAAGATGGAGAATATTTAGTAATTAGAACTTTATTTCCATAATATTTGGTCTTTATTCTTGTAACATTATATCTAATTTTCCAAAAATTACATCTGTATTCATTGTTTTGTTTGTTTGTGATAATATAATGACTTTTACAAAATAACATCTTTTTTATTTGATATTTCAACTTTATGCTACTAAAATTGCATTATTTTTTTCTCATAATGTCGCAATATTATTCTCGTAAAATTACTGCTGATTTTTCGATTTTTGCTGGTTTTTTTTTTTTAGTTTACTTAATTAAATTGTATTTTTAGAAGGTGCAGCTGGCCAATGAGAAAACACCCCTGGACAATACCATGAGACAAAATAATGCAAGTTATAAGAACAGAAAATATACTGTATGTTGCAAACCTTAGAAAAGCTGGAAAGCAGCACTGGGAACCAATTTAAGACCATGATGACAAAAATAAATGCGAATTAAAGGACTTGCATTCAGCCTCAAGCAAAAAGGTGTTAGTGGCCAAAAAAGATGATTTTACTGCATGAGCATTTTACTGCATGACAGTGAAGAGGCCTGGGAAGGAGGGAGGTTTAAGGGAAAGGCAGAGCGTTGAAAGACTGGGGAGGAAACGAGAGGGGGAGGGAGGTGGTCGGCTGCCAAGCACAGCAGAAGTGTTGATGGTGAAAGGACAACTATCCGGTCGCGGTGCTCAAACTAAACACATCGCTCTGAGCTTTCACATGGACTCTGCAACACAGAGCTGAAGCAAATTTACCTCAATTATACATTGTTTGCCATGGCATATGTTTGTTTTTGCACATTTGTGGCCATGCAATGTGAATATGGCGCCGTGCCATACTGCTTCCACCCGAGGGGGCAAAAATGTGTGAAAGGAAGCTGCCTCAGCTTGCTGCTAAAAGGCAGCAGCAAATAATTTTAACCTGGCTGTATACACACGCACGCTCTCACAAACATATAGTGGCTTCCCTGCTGGCTGTCCACATGAGGTTTGGTGGCCTTGGACAAGGATTCCCTTGTTACTTACTCAATGGTGTGTTTTAGCTCCAAAATATGCTCGGTGAGAGGCGGAGGGTGGTTTGGTCTGGGCATGAGGGCAGCGTCTACACGTAGAATCTACTGTAACTCCATCCATACATCCATCCGTACACATTCTACTCAGTAATACCTCTCCTGTAACTGACAGTATGGGAACTCTAGTAGTCCTACAAAATGCTAAGTAGCTACGGTATTCTGCAAATAGTACCATAGTGACTCGACCGATGGAACATACATATTCCTGTATTTACACCTTTATCCAGATCTTCACCAAAATGTGCTGCGTTTCTCTTGGGCCGATGCACCGCATTTCTCCAACGTTTGGTAGAAATGTGTGTGTTTTGCATAATCCTGCTAACTATCTGTCCTACCATTTACGTTTACTGTTAAAATTACTCATGGAGGCCACGGCATTGTTTTCAAAGGAACAGTCAGGATATATATACATGTATATATAGTATACAGTATATATGGTGTGTTTTTGTTGTGTACTTCACTTTTAATCCCCTGTGCTGTGTACAAAATTGGAGCACTAAGTGTGTATTTGTTCGCGACTCACAATATGGTGAGAAGCAAAATTGGTCAGAAAAAACACCATAACATCAATGAGTAGTTTACATGCAGTCAAATAACCATATCATCACCGGAATATTAGCAATAACTCGGTTGCACACGGCCATGTATGCTCATATTCCGTTTTTTTAGGAACATGAATATTACCCCTGGGGTATTGCGTTTCTAACAGGAATATTGGGTCCTGTATGCGCCTATCGGGATATCCCGATCGAAAAGAACATTAATTTGTGTTCTGTGCAGTTTGTATTCGAAAGGAATCTTCTGTCTTTGGTTGGAAGTACTTGTAAACACATGATGTCTTTTATAGACAGTAGAAAGTACCACGATAGGGAAATCCATCAGGTCAGCGAGAAGTTATGCGAAGCAGGGTTCGTACGAACGCACCTTCATCCAAAGTGGACACAGCTCCAGCTCTATGTCCTATTTCTTCACGTTCTCGCCTTCCATTGAGGAAGAAAGTCAGAATAGTGTCAAGTACTGCTGGTGGGTCAGTATCCGCCGTGCTGCTGTTGTTGTTGTTTTGGATACAGGAAGAAGAAGTTGAAACGACGCGCATTGCGCCATGACGTTCTGCGTGTCGAGACATAGTCTGTGCGTTTTTTTGTTTTTTTTTCCCATGTCACGCATGTAAACGAGTTATTCCGAATGTTTCAGAAGCTGGAATATTGACTCAAATATTGACTGCATGTAAACATAGCGATTGATGCATTACGTGATTGCTGTAGTGTGCAGCAAAGTTTTCACTGTACACAAAAGTCACTAACACTGGAAGAGAGGTGTCCTGGCTGGACCACCTAGGTTACAGACTCCTAAAGTAGGTGATGTGGGGTTTTTATGTCAATGACAGAGACAGTAATCTGCGTATTACAAGTCACTATACTATCAACATCTTCTTAAGCTGTCATTTTAAGGCACAGTAATTACATATTGTTGCTTTAATGGCTACTGATTACATACATAGAGGCAGCTCAGCTGATGCTGCCTTGCACTGTTAATGACTGAGATAAGACTGTAATGGTGGGTTTATTAAGGCTTTCAGTCATTGCTAGCATGCCCTGCTATTATATACTGTAGGGCAAAGTACATATTATATAGGGTTAATCCATTCATAATAAGCCTAATATGTTATTGCTTCATTATGATTTCCATTTACTCTCTTAACTTAAATTGTCCACAACATCTGAACATACAGTTGTAACTATGGTTACGAAGAACAAAAACAAAAAGTAAATGGTCAGTAAAGACTGATTTGGAGATTCAATTGTTCTTATTTATTTAGGTGTTTCGGACTATTGTTCTTCTCATTGCTCAATCATTAGTGTAATGCTGTTTTGGGGGTAAAACAATCCATTCTTTTGCTATAGGGTGTATGTTGTTCAGGGTCAGGGGAAGGTGGAGCTTTTCTTATGGCCACATTTGGCAACTGCTACTATTGTGTGTACTAGTCACACAAAGAAGTCGTTTTAGACTACAGTCAATATTGATTGTATGTACAGTCCCTCGCCTCATCGCGGTTCGAATTTCGTGGCTTCATGCTATCACGATTTTTCCAAAAGAAACAAATAAATCATGGTCTAATTTAAAAAAATGTATGTTGTATTTAAGCAAATTTTACTTTTTTTTAAAGTAAGCATTTTCAAATATAAAAATGGTGAAATGAAGTAATATACAAATATAAGAAGATGCATTGTGAATGTAGTATTCCATACTGGGTGTCACTAGGTATCAGTAATGCGACTTGTTACTGAGACAAGCGCCAGACTTGATCGTCGGAACAACAGGATTTTATTGCAGGTTTGAATTATCTCACAACAGGCACGCTAATCGTAACACAACAATCGCAATATTAACAGGGCTCTCTTTTCCTAAGGATTTTCAGTCAAACTCTGATTTGCTAGATTTTGTCCTTAGTTGACTAATATTTAAATGTTTGTTTGTTTTGTTTTGTTTTTTTTAAAAAGCAGAGCTAATGGTGACCCCGACAAATAAACAGATCTCATTTGCGACCTTTTTCCACATCGAAGAAACAAGCTAAAACATGAACACAAACAAATAAACATTGTGGGTGTGCAACAGCGGTACCCTCTTTTATTTTGTGACACACAAAGCGAGACGAACAAAACCGGAACACGGTTGCTGTTGCCACACATCAGAAAGGAACAGCATGGCATGAAGAACATTACCTTGCCAAAACTCTCAGTTAGCAGCCTGATTTCTTGGCTTAAAGTTCACTTCTGGATATCAAATAAAGTTAACAGCCTTCCTTCCATCTGTTTTCTACGCCACTTCTCCTAAATGAGGCTGTTTTTGTGTCAAAATAGGCTATTTACTGTACAACAAAAACAAAGGCATTATTTGTAAAAATGTATGCTCAGCAGCAACCGTGGTCACCCCCCATGTAGTCAGAATGGTACAGTCTTGATTGAACGGTGAGATCGATAGTCGAATCAGACTCCTCCGAAATGAATCGTCGAATAGTCGACTATTGTAAGACACCGCTAATAATAACAACATAATAATCGTAATTAACATAATAATAACACCGGCTGCCAGATTAAAACACTACTCTGAACCCCCGACGTCACTTCCTGTCCTCCACACATTTACTGCGACACACACGAGCATGAGTTTTGTTTATGTCTTAAATGTCTTATTTTCCTTGATTATATCTACTATATTTCGAAATAGGAGTGTAAAGGTGACTATGTGGGTGTTATGTGACGCTAATAATGTTAAATAACGTATTTTGAAGGTCGTAAACAGGTTTTCAATGCTCTAACTACAAAAATATTCCATTTATAAAGAAGGAATCATACTTCACATACTGTATCATGGTTGGGTCTGGAACCAATTAAGCACGATAAACGAGGGATTACTGTATTATTAAAATATATTATTATTGCGATTACTCTGAAGTATACGTAGGATTAATTTCTTTTGTACTGAGAAGATGTATGCATTGTTAGCGCTGTACTCACTTTTGTGAGTTGCTGTGTATTTGAACCCATAACATTTTTGTTGTTGTTAGGCAACACTGCTAACCACTGTGCTGTCCAATTAAAATAACAACAACTTGTAATTACTTTTTGAAGAATAACAGTTTTTTTTTAATGGAACATGGTAAATCGCATCATTTATTTAGTCCTTCCCCCTTGGAGACACACTGTACTGTACTGTAAACAAACACTAATTACTGTATACTCAAAGTATGCGACACATAAACACATATTTCAGACAAATATTTATTGCTGATGCTACTAAGTGTTTCTGCATGGCGTCTATTAGTGAACATCTATGCATCATGGGAGACATGCTTTATGCACATGTATGTGTTGGTTCGTGTGTGTGTGTGTGTGTGTGTGTGTGTGTGTGTGTATGTACTTCCTTATGGTTTATACTCTGTCAACAGCCGCCAAACAGCATGTTTGTCTTGGAGTGTCCAGCTTGCCTGTAGTTTACCCAATCAGATAATCAAGGGCGTAATTGCATCACACGCATCTGGGAGTGTTTTTTTTTTTTTCCCCTCTTCCATTATGGCTCATAATGATCACATGCATGTCCCACTCGCAGATGCAACAGGCACACGTTGATGACGTACGTAAAGCAACTACGTGCAAGAGATTATTTGCAAACCACCTCAGTGCTCAGCCCTCCTTAGACCGCAATCTCACGCCGTCATATTTTTGAGCATCTCAAATGACTAAAACCACCCTGAGGAACGAGGACACTCCACAGATGAGTTGGAATGGAATATCCTTGACGGAAGTCTTTTTGGTCCTCCCCAGTGACATATACAAATGTAATAGTGCTTCTCTTGTTTTTGTCATTTTAAAAATTATTTCACGATGCATATTTTAATGTACATAAAGTCATGTAGAGTGCCCTAGTATTGAGTGCTGTTGAGTGCCAAGTGAGTACTAAGTAGCAAGCTGGGTTGCTTACTAGTTCAAAAAGCAGCCTACAGTTTATTTCATCTAAACTGCACTTTTTTTGTAAAATTTTGCCCGTCAGCCACAATCTTTATGTGAGGCATGAACACACGTTTTTCTTTTTTCTGTGCATTCTAAAGAGCTAAAAAGATGCAACTAAGAATGCACGTAAGACTATTCCGCCTATAAAGCCTTCTGAAAAAAACTCCAAAAAGCCAACAACGCTCCATTTACACGTGACGTGCATATTAGCCAAGCTACAGCAACATTGTTATTATCATTAAACATTGTTTACCCAAGACCCGAGTGAAGAGAAGTGGCATAGAAAATGGATGGATGGATGGATGGATTGATTGTTACGCTGATCGAACTACGTTACTGGTGTATTGACACCTTGCCACAACACACCGGCTAGCTAGGTTAACCACACACTCGCCTGCAGCACGTCAGCGCCGTGCTCACAATGCGTCAGGTCACTACCATAAGGTGACGCTGCTGCTACTGCTACTGTGTTTTTGTTTTTGAGTTTGGAAAAGTTAATGCTAGGTGTAGGCGTTTGTTTTTATGTTGCAGGAAGGAAGTTCCAGTAATGCTTACAAAGACCAAAATACAGCAAGATACTCTAAGTATTACGTGTTATCAAGAATATACTGCTGCATGTTTACAGCATGTATATAAACCCATAAAACCTTGTTGGAGGTTTTTTGGTGTTTTAATAGCGGCCTTCGTAGGCGGCATAGATGTGTCACGGAGCTGTCTCTTTTTTATCTGTTTTTATATCTTTAGAACATACAGAAAAGAGAAAGACACATGTGTTCATGCCTCACATAAGGTTTGTGGTTGATGGGCAAAATTCTAAAAAAAGTGTTTTCCTTTAAGAAAGGGTAGAAAAATGAGTTGAGCTGGACAAAGTAAGAAGCCCAAAACCTACCACTTCCATACGGAATTGAAGGAGGATTTTTTCACAGTGTCATACTCGGAGTGTGTTTGCGTCATCTGCGAGTCTGCCGCTGCTGTTCTGAATACAAAAAAAAATACAAATATGGAGTCGCATTTTCGTACTGTTAATAAAAAAACTATGACACTGATTTTCCTTTTGAAAAGCAAGCTGTCTGATTCCATTCAGAATAAGGTAATGACAAAAATGTACAGAGTTGTACTGTGCAATATGGTTTCATGCAGTAATGCAAGGCACACCAACATAGATTATATATACAAAGAATGCTAAATATTCATCCATCCATCTGCTATGCCGCTTACTCTAATTAGGGTCGCGGGGGTATGCTCGAGCCTATACCAGCTGACTTCGGGCGAGAGGTGGGGTACACCCTGGACTGGTCGCCAGCCAATCGCAGGGCACATATAGACAAACAATCATTCACACTCACATTCATACTGATGGACAATTTAGAGTCACCAATTAACCTAACATGCATGTTTTTGGAATGTGGGAGGAAACCGGAGTACCCACACACGGGGAGAACATGCAAACTCCACACAGAGATGCCCAGCGGAGATTCGAACCCAGATCTCCTGACTGTGTGGCCTGTGTGACTGTGTGCTAACCACTCATCCACCGTGCTGCCTGAATACTAAGTATACTTATTAATAAATATGTTTTTTAGGGATGTCCGATAATATCCACCGACTGATATTATTGTCCGATATTGGCCTAAAAATGAGATTCCGGTTCATGTTAGATTTTCTGACGATAATATCTGGAATTATTCTGGAATTATTTCCAAGTTTTGCCTTCGGATTGTAAAAATGATATTTGCAATGAAAGCGCTGGTTATGCGAGGGGGGAGTAAGCGTCTTCCTTTAATCGAGATGTTCTTGCATTACATGAGACGTGACCTGACATTAGTTTTATCGGCTATCCGTAACAAAGCCAATATCGAGCATCTCTAATGTTTCACATTTTACTAGTAGGAGGCACATACTTTTAGAAGTAGCTTGCATGCTGAACAAGTGTGTACACCCCTGATGTACGGTGTCAGAGACACTACAGGACAATAAATGGACATCATCATACAGTCACGACAGTCCATGCACACAAAAGGGTGAGCATTCGGGAAAAACATGCACCCGACGGTGTTGCCTGTGCTACTTTTCACCACATGGTGGCACTGTTATTGATCCCCAAAGTTTGACCCCCATTAGTCAGAGTGACGTGAAATTTCTCACACGGCTCAAGTCGCTCTCCAAAACATCTACTCTAACTTGTTTTTTTTGTAGCCGAATCACCACACAGCTTGGCACACGTGTGGGACTGACAAGCACGTGTGTAAAATTTGAGTGAGACTGGTTTGAAAACATGGCTGCCATCAAGCAAAAGGCCTTTGCAGAGGCACGGGTGGGACTTTGCAACTAGCTCCAGCAGCTTTTGATGAGATAGAATACTTAGAAGATATAAAAATGACTGGACTGCGTCATTAATTTGGATGTTATTCTCTCTCTTGGCATTGTGCCTAAGGCCACAGGCATCTGCTGTGGAAAAAAGGCTTCCAAAGCATATTTCTGTGCATCTCTTTTTCTTTCTCTATCTCAGATTTTGTGTCGCTGTCCCTCTCTGTTTTCTCTCACTCAACCCTTCCCTCTTTGTCCAAACGTTCACAGGACAAATGCCAAAGGCGGTATTATTGTGTCCTCAGCTGCCATCACTCACTGGGTTATTTAAGACACTGCTACTGTGTGTGTTTGCGTGTGTCTGTGCGTGTGGTCGTATATGCCCTGCTTCATGTCTTAATATGCCTTCGCAGAATTCACAGTCATCCTAGCATATCTCTCTAAGGCGAGACTGTTTCAGTGCGGTCATGTGTGGTCTTTTGCTTTCTGACCCTGAGCTCTTGTTTTATCCCCTGTGTTAGCGCATTCACAAAGGGTTCAAAACACAGTCAATTTTTGGGCGCTGGTTGACCTTTGATTTGTTCATATAAAAAAGGCCGCCTCAGGACAAATTGGGGCCCTAAGCAAAATTGTATTTATTTATGAAGAAATTATTTTTTATGCAAAATAGCAAATGCACACAATAATAAAAAAAAAAACAACAGCCAAATAGTATTGGAGCTGTTTGATGTTGTTGCTTTGTAGTTATTCAGTTCCCAAGGATCCTTGAAAAAAACTGAACATTGTGTAATATGTATGCCGGACCAGTTGATGGCGATGTGCCTTTGTAAAGTAACAATGCGCATGGGCACGAACTAGTGACTAGTCTCATAGAACAGGGTTTCACAACCTTTTTTGTCTTGTGTACCCACAGACCACGAGTACCCTCTCACTCATACGCAGGGTTGGGCATCGACTCTCGAGCGTCTATGGGAACCGGGACTAGCATTCTGATTCTTCTGGAATTGTTCAAATGTTTTTATTTCGATTCCCATGTTCGATGACCACTTCGCTGACTGGAAGAAATAGCCGCAAACACCAACGAAGAGGAATCCGGCACCAGCGAAGAAGAAAATAGTTTGCCTTAACTTTGTAAATAAGAGCGGTGGGCTCAGTGCAACATTTGCAACGCAATGCAAAGGAGGGTGCAGCATCAACATTATTCATGTTCACACATTCATAGTGTCGAAATAAATAACACAGTATCTTGTCTTTGATGTGCTATGTCGGATTTCCTCAAAGCAGTCGCAACCAGGGAAGTCAAAGAATATATGACGGCTGTCTCATGCCAATGTAACCGAGGGTTTCAGGATGCTCGCTGATGCTAGCCGATGCTAGCTGATGTGGAGGTTCCAGCTATAGCTGTGGCTAGGTCAAGTTATCATTTGCTCAGTACCCTATTAGCAACAGTCAAGGGACCTTCTCAACACACACAACACACTTCCGGTCTTCACAATAAGAGCGCTTTGTGCTATGTCCTGTTTAGTTGTGTTAACAAAACAAGGGTGTCATAAAAAATAGCTTACGTCAACATTGAGGTGACAAACAAAGTTTGTACTTTTCAAACTTTTGTACTTTACTTTTCAAAAGTAAGTGTAATCCTGTAAAAAATAAACTTCATTTCGTTTGATATTTATGTACTGCATGGTTGAAAATAGCCCCATAAGGAATTCATAGTGAGGTTGATAAAAAGTTAATATCATTGAACAATTCATGGAGAAGTGAGACGTTTCATCCAAAAAGAACTCTGGTTAGCGCTCTCATTTATACTGTGCAAACGTTTATGACCCTGCCTCTATAAAGCATTGTAATCGAGACTCGTTAGGAACCGGAATTGAAACGAGGAATCGGAACCGGAATCGTTCACATTCAAATGAATGCAAATACGTTTTGATACTTCTCCCAAAGTAGAATATAACGCAGCTCATTTTTAAATAAAGATAACTTTATTTAAAGTCTTTAAGTTTGACATTTATTTTTCAGGCATTTTCTTCTGTTTAACTCTAGTTAATTAAACATAAAAAGAAATAATATGTTACCCTGAAAATAAATCCATCCATCCATCCATCCATTTTCTATACCGCTTCATCCTCATTAGGGTCGCGGGGGCATGCTGGAGCCTATCCCAGCTGAATTCGGGCGACAGGCATAAGTAATAAAAATAAATAAATACGAACAATTATATATAATAAATAATATGTAATAAATCTGCCTGAGTTTTTCAGCGGGCTCCTGAATCCAGAGGAACCGAGCCATTATTTCAGCCTTTATCCATTTGCTCCAGGAAGTGGCTGTTATGATTTTGGCGCAGCTGTGCCATAAGTTATTGTCTCGCTGGGGAAACTACTGTAGTTGTACCACACACATCCCATTTTATTGTCTGGCTCAATATGAAATGACTGAGAATATTTACTTACCGTCTCGGAAATAATTGATTAAATGTTTCCACGTACCCCCTGCAACCTGCTCGTGTACCACTAGGGGTGCACGTACCCCTGGTTGGGATTACCGGGTTGGAAAAGTTGAAAGATTTTTTTTATAGGGCCCTCAAACATAGAAATATAATCTATGCCAGTATATGTACACAGAGCTCCAATGGACGACCAATGTCTGGACATCTGTGTCATTCCCATTGGTCTGAACCAGAAATGACTGGCACCATCAATGAGAGCAGGAAGCTGACCGATAAAAGTGGGTTGTGGGAGCTGTGACGCACTCTCCTCTCGCAGTAATAGGAGTAGAGGATGACAAGCTGGCATCAGTAGCCTTACATGGGTACAACAACGTGAGGTAAAAGCACTCCACTTAGCAGTGCAGTCTTGAAGGGTGGAGGGAGGATGAAGGACGGAGGGGGAGCTTAGATGAAATGATGTGTGTGACTTTCAAATGAGTTCTGTGCATGCATGAGGGCTTGTTAGCGTGTGATGCATTTTAGTCAGTGAAGTAAAGATGACAAGTAGATGTCGCAGTGGCTGTAATGCACATTGTTATTAATGCTTTTTATTGTACGCTGAAATGCGGGGCTGGGGTTGCGTTTGACTCAGTTGTATTAGAATTAGTGAGTCGAGGTGTGGAAGTTTGTCGCACTCAGAGTCTGGACCCATCAAACACATTTGCACATTTGAACAAGAACAGTCCCTCTCTCAGGTCCAACATCAGTGACCTCGGACCTCACAAATACTCTTCTGGATGGATGGACAAGCATTCCCACAGACTCACTCCAAAATCTTCGAGAGAGCTTCCCAGATGAGGGGAAGCTGTTAGAACTGCAAAGAGGAAAAAAAAATCCATATTATTTTTTTAGTTCCTCCCTGGTGTCCTTATACTACATGAGCCACACACACAGAAGAGACCACTCTCTCATTACAACATACATGCGGCACGTCATGCATCACACACGTATAACAAAGGGAATGCCAAGAGGACATGCACAAATTTGCTGACAGATGCACGCATGCATTTACTTGACATTACATGCAAAGGCTTAGTCATGCAACTCCGCTGGCAGACACACACACACAAACACACACGCACGCACACACACACTTGCCAGTGGCGATGTTCATGGCTGCCATCAGCACAATCCATTCACAGGGGACACAAAAGGGTAGTGATGAAAATACTGTTATTCCTATCTCAAAACTTGAATTTGTTTACTATGGCCATTTTCAGTCAGCATCATTCTTTCTATTGTTGGCTGATCCAAGAATGTGTGTGCGTTGTGTGTGGCTGTCCATCTACCGCTGTCACTCTGGTTTCAATTTTGTTTTGGTTTTAACATACAGCGTGCGACAGTTCAAGTCACTGCTGGTGTACGATCACCAAAACACTTGTTAGTGTTTCCCAGAGGACTGCGGTCTATCTGTGGCAGGGGGTAGATGACACCATTGTCTAATTTGCATAATTGGCCATGACGTATGTGCATGGCATTTTATTTTTATGGTGAAGCTAACACTCCTTTTTTGGATGACCATGATATTCTCGAGGTTTTTCAATCTGGGTTCAAAGCCCTCCGTAGCACTGAGTCAGCATTGCTAAGGGTCTTAAATGATATTCTCTTGCCAACTGATTCTGGTCTTCACGTGATCCTTGTCTTGCTTGACCTAATAGCAGCAGGTTCAGGTCCTATCTAGCAACCAGAAGCTATTGTGCTACTTTGCTGGTGCTGAATCCTCTACTGCTCCTCTGTCATGCTGGATCCCACAAGGCTCAAGTTTAGGACCCCTGCTTTTCTCCCTATACATACTCCTACCGGGTTTTATTCTAACAAAGCATGGCATCTCCTTCCACTGTTATGCTGACGACAGACACAGCTTTGTTCCATTAAATAGCAAAGACGCCTCCTCAGTTCAACCCCTCCTTGTATGTCTTGATGACATCAACGCTTGGATGACCCGACATTTTTTAAAGTTTAGTGAAAACAAGACTGAATTGATGGTGCTTGGACCCTGTGGCTCCTTTGAGTCCCCCCCACCCCCCCTTGACTGAGTCCCATTGGCATTGCACATAAGGCCCGTGGTTACTAACCTGGGCTTTCAGTGGAATAGTGACTTTAAACTGGACCGTCAAATTGGCACATTGGTGAAGTTCAGCTTTTTCCACTTGCAGCAGCTGGCAAAGGTTAAACCTTTTTTCTCGAGGCAGCACTTTGAGACAGTAATCCATGCATTCATCACGTCTCGGCCGGATTACTGCAATGCACTTTATTTTGGAGTTAGCCACTCTTCTCTCTCCCGTCTGCAGCTGCTCCAAAATGCAGCTGCACGTCTTTTAACAAATACGAGAACGAGAGAACACATCACTCCCGTTTTGGCCTCAGTCCGCTGGCCGCCTGTGCATTTTAGAGTCCATTTAAAAATGATTTTATTTCTTTTGAAATCTTTAAATGGTCTTGCCCCGCCTTACCTCTCAGAGCTGCTCCACTCCTATTCCCCTGCACCGTCCCTCAGGTCATTTGATCCGCTGCTCCTAGAGGTACCAAAATCTAAGTGCACGCTCAGAGGGAACAGGACCTTTTTTCACGCGAGACAGGCCCCTCCATTGTCCACTTTTAAAACTCATCTTAAAACCCACTTTTATTCCTTGGCTTTTAATTCTTGTAACTCATGTTTTATTTGATTCAGTGTTTTATTATAATTTACTTAACGTTAACGAAGTACAGTCGTCCCTCGCCACATCGCGGTTCGAATTCCACGGCTTCACTCCATCACATTTTTTTTAAACATATTCATTAATAAATCATTCTGTTTCACCTTGGGATACAGCCAATTATTAGTGAAAAATATGCATATTTAAGCAAATTGTATGTTTTTTTAATTCTAAATTAAGAATTTTCAAGCATAAAATGACTAAATGAACAAATACTAGGCATTAAGAAGACACATTCAAATTGTGACTGTATTATTGTACATTGGTCACTAGGTGTCAGTAAATGTTTGCTGCGACAAGCAAAGATTTGATCATCCGAACAACTTTTATTGTAGGTTTAAAAACTCTCACAACTGGCAGAATAATAATAATGTAACAATAATAATATTAAATAATAATATTACTAGTCATAATAATAACAACACTGGCCACTGTTGCGGCCGTAACCCATGACAAGCTAAAACTTAACTCTGAACCCCTGATGTCACTTCCTGTCCCCCACACGGAACACATTTACTGCAACACACAATAGGACAAGTTTTATTTATGTCTTAAATGGCTTATTTTCTTTAATTATAGCTACTGTATTAGGGAATATGAGGTGACTATATGGGTGTTATTTCTTGTCTAGAGCGCTTTAGTAATGTTGAAAACTGTATTTAGAAGATTGTAAAGAGTTTTTTTATGCCTTAACTACGAAAATATTCCATTTATAACGAAGGAATCCTATTCACATATCACGGTCGGGTCTGGAACCAATTAACCGTGATAAATGAACGATTATTCTATATGATTCTGCTTCTATATTTTCATGTTTGTTTTTATGTTTTCCTATATTTGATTTTTTTCTGATGTACAACGCTTTGTTTTCAACTGTGGTTGTTGTTAAGGGCTTTGTTTTGTAACATAGTTGATGATAGTTATCATCAGGCTAAGATGACGTCAGAGTTTGGCTCGTCACACATACACACGCGCACGCACGGATATATTCACGCGCACACGCACACGCGGTACAACACATGGTGATATGGACATGTAATGAGATTAATAAGCAATGGCCAGTGTGGTCTGCTTTCACATTGGCATTGACGGGCCTCCAGAGATGCTTATTGGGAACAATTAGCATCAGTGAGCAGCACTAATGTGGTTTTGTGCATTGACGATGATGCATGTCTGAACTGTTTGTATATGTGTGTGTGCGTGTTTGTGTGTGAATAGGTGGTGAGTCATCATCATCCTGTTCACTCTCATACACACACAAGCACACACATTCACATGAAGTCCAGCCACCCATTTTCCATACCAGGGGTCATACCGCTACATACACCTTTCGCAGCAGATTTTATTTTATTTTTTACAGGTTATGTACGTGCATTGTGTTCTGCATCCTGATTGGCTAAGGGAGAACCCACGCATTGTGTCTGCGCCCTGATTGGCTAAGGGAGAACCCACGCATTGTGTTCTGCATTCTGACTGTAGACCATTGACCATCAATCTCCTCTGTGCCTTCCTGTGCAATACAGAATGCGTTCGGCTTGCCAAATGTACATAAATGTTCGATCGTTAGCAGTTAGCACCCACAATGTTGACGAAACGTTCAGCATCGTCAGCATCCCCTGCAAGAGGCAGGGCAGGATGTTAACCATCGCACATAAAGTTGGACTGCGGGACATGCTGAAGAAAGGTAGCAGTTGCGGCTGGAGGGGGCCATTACGGAATAAATGAGTCTTCGGTTCGAGGAGAAGGACGAGGAGGAGGAAAATACGACAGTGGAAATCGGTTTTAGGATACAAAATTGCTACAGCACAGAAGAACGACACCAGGACGGAGCGGCCCGATCAGAGGAGTGAAATACATGAGAGTCACTTCATCATTTCTTAATAATTTGGAGGCGGCATGGCTGAGGTGGTAGAGTGGTCGTCCTCCCGTGATCGTGTCGAAGTGTCCTTGGGCAAGATACTGAATCCCCAGTTACTCCCGATGTTGCGTCATCAGTAGGTAAATGTGCTAGCACCGTCAAAGCCGTTTGAGTGCCTTCGAGGTGGAAAAGCGCTGTACAAGTGAAAGACTATTTAGCCTTAAAATTCAAACGAAGGTTTGAACTTTTTGAGTGAAATGTGACAAAATGTTATTGCCTGTCTGAGAAAAGTGTATAAAGTGTATGGTGAGGGCTTTTGCAGCCTTAAAACATATAATAATTGTAAAAAAATTAAGTTGGCTACTTCCCGGATTTCACTTATTGCAGGCTATTTTGGGAAGCTATCCCTCGCGATAAACGAGGGAACACTGTGTGTATTCACTGTGCTTTGTAACATTTTACTAATTTTTCTCCTCTACTCAAAGGTTGTAGGTGACATGGGCCGGTTACCAGTTTCAAGGTATACCACCCTATAAAAAAAGTCACGGTTTCAAAACCACTAATATTCAAAGTCCAGGTGCAGGAGAAAAGTTTTAGCCTTTCTTTTTCTTTTCTTTTTAGCCTAGTTTTAGTTTCAGAACTCGACGCTCAGACTGCGAGAGTAAAGAGGGAACTATATGAGGGTGTTGAAGAGGAAGTCACTAGAGACTTGAAGGTCCTAATGAGGATGCCACTGCTTGAGAAATATAAGGGCAGTTGAAAGAGCCATTAGAGCCTGGAAAAAGGTCAAGGGATCCACAGATGAAATGTGAGGGTGACACTGGAGAATTGACTGGATGGACAAGGGTTCTACTGGAAGCTTGAAGCAAGTGTACGGTACCTGGGCACTGGATGAAGACCCTCCTGAGTCTTTTATACAGGCCGGGAATGAGGCAGGAGCAGACATTTAAACTATGGCATGACTGTGGGCCAAGAAAAGGGAAACTGGGTATGGTAGCACTCGATACTTGACGGTGCATGGAGGATCTTTCTTCAAGCTGGAGAAGAAATCCTGAGAAATCCAATAATGACCACCTTACAAAAAATGTTGGTTTGTGATTGGTCAAATTGATTGGTCAAACTATGCATGGTTTAAAAAATACCACAAATGGAGAAACCAAATAAACTCACACACAGATGATAGTAGATAAAAGACACAGGTAGAATACAGAATGATAGCCAAGGACCTGCGAGGGTGCTGGTCTAAGTCTACAAAGGTTTTGATGTAACAGTTTTCTGCCGTTTTTGAACTGGTTTCAGAAACCTTAAGACAAAGCTTTTCCAGGTTTTTAAATTCAGGTTGTGCAACAAATAGCATTACAACTATGACTCTATGCTCATTTAAGCGACATTTTGACAACTCTGATTTGCAAATTGTTGAGCTGTAAGTTGCATGTTCTGGTTAAAGACTGTAAATATTCAAGGGATTGAATCAGAGCAGAGCGTCCATTGCAGCTTGGTTTCGTGTTTAGTCCTGTAGAATGGAAAGGTAACTCTGTCAAAGGTTTTACTCAGAAAGTCACTTCCAATCTCATCATCTGACTGGTATTTTTTTTCATCAAGCAAATTGTAAAATCATTGTAGCCAGAGGATGGGGAGGGTTTTTTTTTTGGTGGATGTTGAGTTGTATGTACATCAGCCCTCGGGCATGAAGTGATGAGTCGTTTTCTTCATCAGCAGCTCCAGCTCCTCATGTATTTTTAGATGGAATAAGAATAGTTGGCGGGAGGAGGGAAAGAAAAGAGGAGATAGCAAATGAAGAGAAATTTGCTATTGTCTTTTCAGATTTGTGGTGAATTGTCAGTGGCTGTGCAGGGGCCTGTACTACGAAGCAGGAGTTCTCCTTTTCCTGGATGTATTTGAGGACTAAGTCCAGATACGCTGTACCACGAAGCAGGTTCACTTTTTAGCAGGCTATGTCGTCACGGTAATTTATACGCTGAAGCTAACCTGCTCGAGATACAAGATGGGAGCAAAAAACAGTACAGCCCACATGACCAATAACAGATCACAGCCTACAAAAGCCACACAGTCAGGAGATCGGGAAGACCTGGGTTTGAATCTTCGCTTGGGCATCTCTGTGTGGAGTTTGAATGTTCTCCCCATGCGTGAGTGGGTTTTCTCCGGGTACTCCGGTTTCCTCCCACATTCCACAAACATGCATGTTAGGTTAATCAGCGACTCTAAATTGTCCATAGGTATGAATGTAAGCGTGAATGATTGTTTGCCCTGCAATTGGCTGGCGACCAGTCCAGGGTGTAGCCTGCCTCTCGCCCGAAGTCAGCTGGGATAGGCTCCAGCATACCCCATAATGAGGATAAGCGGCATTGAAAATGAATGGATGGATCTTTATTTGCTTAACGTTCACCTGACACCACCCGGGTTGCAACTGAAAGAAGAAAACAGAAATGGTCACCAGCACCAATAAAATAAAGTACTGTGGTAGTTCATACTGCATGTACAGTGTGTTAATGTGTGTCCGAAATGTCATTAGAAATAACTCATGACAAAACAGGAAGTTGGTGTCTGTGTTGTGTCTCGCTTTGGCAACACTCACATCAAGAATCACATCTTCACTGAAGGGAAAAGTAACCTTAAATGTTAATTCATGCCTTTCATTCATAATTTATATGTATTTACATTAGCTGTCAATAGATTAAAATATGTAATCATGATTAATCACACGCTGTCCATAGTTAACTGGTAATTAATCACAATTAATTGCAAATAGAACTTTTTATCTATAATAAGTGTACCTTTGAAAGATCATTTTAACACCTATGAACAGGAGACTGGAAAATATGGTTGCTTTATTCACATTTTTGTTCATGAAACATTCAGTTTTTTTTAAACAGCTCAACCCAAAATGGACCTCAATATGAAAAAACAAACGCAATGTACAGGTAGACATTGGTAAGGTAAACTGTCCATCACTCTAATATAATTTTCTTCAAATGAATAATCTCACAAAATATAATTGCACCATGCAAGTTTTATTCTGTTCTCTTTGCTAAACACAGCGGTTCAAGCACAAACGCTAATAAATAATGATAATAACTAGGCCTGCCACGATAATCGATAAAACGATTAACGATAAATTGACATGTGCGACATGTATGTGTGCCTGTGCCATTTCCTCATCTCGCTGTAGCACACAGGGTGGATGACAAGAGGGTTCACTCTTCTTGTGTCTGAGTGCATTGGTTCTATAGTCAAATGAAGGGAAAGAGTGAGCCTCCTGTCAGCTATTCAGCGTCTTGTCTCAGTTATGTGGCGGCGGAGGCTAGCTCCATAGTGATTGAATACACAGAGTGCTCGCTAGCAGTTAGCAAGCTAACGCTAATATGAATGAAAGCACAAAAGCGATAGTTTCTAAGCTGAATGCCACAGTTCCAGTGTGGATGTGCTGTGGGGCATTCGTCCCGGCGGTTGGCGCTTGCTGGGGCGTTTGATTGGCAAAGTGAATGTATAGTGCCGGACGGCGACAATCAGCAACATCAGCTCAAATATGACCCCATATATTTGTTTAACAATACACTACATATCTGTGTGTGGATTTTTTTTTTCTTAACAGAGATGGTGTATTTAGCGTAGCGTCACTGGGAGCACTTCCTGTTTCCCAGTGTGCTTTACTGTACAGTGTTTGTAAATGTAAAAGTACATGCTTAGAGTTCACATAGTTATCGGTTATTATTCTGCATTATACGTTGGGAGTGTCGTGTCCGTTTTTATCCACCTATTGCGTTGCTGTGTGTAGTTCTTTTGACTCCCTCTCCTCATGATAACAGCATTTGATTTCGACAATATTCTGCATTTAACAGTTGGTTCCATTTTTATTGGCCAATTCTGTGATTCCGTCATAGGTCCCTAATTATGCGTAAAAAGAAAGCAAACAGTGAATAAACTAGTCTTCACGCTTTTCAGGCATGCCATCTAAATCAGGGGTCCCGAACCACCGCGGGCAGGGGCCGAACCATGTCACAGGAAACTTTCAAGTGCAATTATTACAAAATAAATTACTACCGTATTTTCCAGACTATAACCCTAAAACAACAGGCCTATTTAGCCTGTTGTTTTCTACGGTGGCCGAGTGGTTAGCATGTTGGCCACATAGTCAGGAGACCGGGAAGACCTGGGTTCAAATCTCCGCTTGGGCATCTCTGTGTGGTCTCGCATGCTCTCTCTGTGCGTGTGTGGGTTGCATGCATGTTAATTTGAATTCTCCATAGGTATGAATGTGAGTGTGAATGGTTGTTTGTCTGTATGTGCCCTGCGATTGGCTGGCAACCAGTTGTGGGTGTACCCCGCCTCTCGCCCATAAGTCAGTTGGGGTAGGCTGCCGCATACCCCCGCAACTCAAATGAGGATAAGCAGCATAGAAAATGGAGGAATGGATCCTATGGATACTATAACTTGCCTTTCAAGATGAAATGTCTGTTCTTGGTCTCTGATTTGATCAAATAATCTTTGAACCCAGGTCTTTCCGATCTCCTGGCTGTGTGGTGAACAACTCGGCCACCGTGTGGCCTCTAAGGAAAAATATGACCTTATTTTCGGGTCAATACTTTTTTTTCACATCATACTGTGTGATAATGTACAGGTAGATATCCCTACTACTAAGTTTACTAAGATGACTTACTGTACATTATATGCATTACATTATTACATACAATACACATGATTGATTGGATTTTGAATTCATCCAACCAAACACAGGCTTCAGCAAACAACAAGCCTTCCATTGGAGCTGACCATCAATGATCAATATGTAACAAGCCATGTACTGTAGAGAGCTGGGTTGTGATCATACACACTTCCTGCTGCTTTGATTGTCATGCACCACCTGTTATTACAGGAAACCCTGGACAACCACTGCAGGTGTCTGCTTTGTAAAACTGCGACCAACTGAACCCCCAACAAGTAGTTTATGGCCCGTTGACGAGTATCTTTGATCTTTGTCCCGGTGTATCTTAGTGTATCTTAGCAACCAGGTATTTTTCAATACTGTACTTGCAGGTCCTCTCATCCCCGCACCACCGGCGGACACTTACAATTGGAAGATGCAGAGCAGGGGGCGGGGTGGGTGACAGGGCAGAGGGAGGTTCATGAAGCAGCGGAGGAGCGCAAAGGCACACGAGCTGAGAGGGCATTGAGATGTTTGTGGGTTGCACTACTAAAATGTCACTGGCTTTCTACTGAGGTTCATGTGCCATTTAAGCAGAAGATAAGGACAGAGATCACTGCTGCAACATATTGTATCAACTAGACTACTTGGTTTAACCGACACAAACCATGCAGAGGAGGCACTCATCGGGCATCATGGGATGCCACCAGGACAATTTGCGTCCCTTAAAGCAGGTAGAGTGTAAGAATGAAGACTGTATTTTGTATTTTGTTGTATCTTTCTGTATCTTTGTGCATGCATGTGCCGAACATCAGGACGCCATTTAACCAGTATTGGTGAGATGGTTTAAATAGGACAACTTGATGCAATGTCTAAATTAAGCTTGATACAGCCTACTTTTTAGGTCAATTATGCATGTGAGCATTTGGTGTTCGTAAGCAGGAGCTGCTGTTGGGAGATTTAGTGTCACTATTATTATTTATTGACACATTATTTTATTTGATTAAGCCTGTAATACAATTTGCATTCTTTGATATGGATCACAATGCTTTGCATGGTGACTGTGAATTCATAAATACAGTAGCTAGAGTAGCAGCATCAATTTATTCTTAACCATCGCAATTAATCAGATGGAATGGCCCAAGAAATTCAATTAAAAAACAGCATATAATTTGTCATCATCAACCAATCAATATATACACTTGTTGCAACTTGGGAAGGCAGTTGAGTCTTTAAGCCTTGGGCTTGGGTTTTCAAATCCCGCTGCATGTGAAAATCAATTACAAGTAGATGTTGGAGATGCTAGCCGGCTTCCTGGCTCCTGTTGATGTACCCTTGAGATCAACACTGAACCTCACCGGAGTCTGCTGAGGGACACAACGCAGTTTGAAGTCAGTACAATAAACTGATGTCTTCAATCCTGCATCACTGCCTTAGTGGAAGTCATTATGTTGCATCCACAACATGAATATTGCTTCTGGTGTTTATTGTTGACTTTTGCTACTTAGGCATGCATTTTTAAAGAAAATGCTGTTGTGTTCGTCGATTAAGCCGAAGCTTGTTGTTTTGATTTATCGAGTAATTGGTTAGGCCCTAGACGGGCCAAATCAATATGAACCAAACACACATCATCGTGCGAATATCTTGTTTTGCCTAAAACACAAAGATAATAGGTCTGCTATCATGGAAGACTAAGGAAATTTAAAAATTCACCTTTGAGAAGCTGAAATCAGAGGATATTTACATTTTTTAATTAAAAAAATGATTACTCGAATACCAAAGTAGTTGTTGATTAATGGTAGATGATTACAAGGGTTACATGGCACTGATCAGATTTAGCAGGTGTATGTTTTTAGTAAAGGTTTTTAATAATACACTCCCAGAGAAACTATGATAAATGGCAGTACAGTGTACAGTTAGCATAGATTACACTGTAGAGGAGCTCAGCTGGCCTGCTCAAGTGAGCTGTTCCCATTTTCACTTGACTGACCACGTCCTGCCTTTGGACTCAGCTCCTCTCTTTCTCTGTCCGTCATTCTCTCTCTCCATCTATTTTTGTTTTATCTCTCTCTGCTCTTACCATCTGCCTTTATGCCTGATCTGCCTACAAATCTCACTGTCTCAGGAGAAGGCAGGGGAATGGGGGTAGAGTGGGAAAAATGAAATAGTTGGAAATAGCCAACATGGGAGGAAGAGGGTATGGGAACCGAAAGGGACACAACATTGTCATGTATCCAGAGTCAGTGGGAGTGGGGGAATTTTGTTTTATATGTTGTGATGAAATCCACTTTCATGATGTTACATATAGAATACAGCCGTCCTTCACTCCCTCACTCCTTCACTCGATCACGTTTTTTCAAAAATTAAATAATTAATAAATGATTGCTGTTTCGTGGTTGGCCCATTATTAGTCAAAAATATTTAAATACAAATTATATGTAGTATTCTGGCCAGTGGGCGTCAGTAATGAGAAGAAATTACATTACTTCACATTACCATCACACTGCATGTAGTCATCCATGGCATGTCTGACAAATAACAAGTAAAAAGAAGTTCTCCTCCTGTCCTGTGTGGAAGTGGTGAGTTTTTGGCTTTTTATTTTGTCTTTCTTACCCAGTCTCTTTTAAACCCTTTCTTAAGTTTAGAATAAATACATTGGAGGTTAACTCGAT
Organism: Dunckerocampus dactyliophorus; assembly: GCF_027744805.1. Taxonomy (NCBI): domain Eukaryota; kingdom Metazoa; phylum Chordata; class Actinopteri; order Syngnathiformes; family Syngnathidae; genus Dunckerocampus; species Dunckerocampus dactyliophorus. The sequence goes on from NC_072830.1 coordinate 23,891,869, forward strand.
AGTTCGCTAGCATGTTATGTAGCCGTGCCCATCTCTTGTGTCCCTGCAGTGATCCCGTAGCCTGCGCATTAGCAATGTGGTGTAAACAGAGAATAATAGGAGTGTTAAGGTGACTGTGGGGTGTTGGGTGGGGTGTCCAGATGGCTGTAATAGTGGTAAAAAAAAACATTTCAAAAGTCCTGAACATGTTTTCTATGCTAAAACTACAAAAATATTCCTTTTATAACAATGAATCCTACTGGAAATTCACTTACCACAGTCGGGTCTAGAACCAATTAACCGCGATAAACAAGGGAAGACTGTACATACATGAATTAATTAATTTTCTAGAGCTTAGCCTTAGTGAGCTGGAGCTTATCCCAGATAACTTTGGGTGAGGGACGGAGTACAACCTGGACTGGTCACCAGTAAAACACAAACAACTATTTACACTCACATTCTTTTCACTATTTTTTCACTTTCTTGTGTCATTTCAAGCCAAAAGACTATTTTAGTTGCAAGAATAACAAATGCATTAAATGCATTTTCACAATAGCTTCAGCAAATTACCTTATACAGTGGATCCTGACACATTTGCGATTCAGCACTTGTGGCCCCATAAATTTACAGATTTTTGGTCAAAAAAATTGCACGGCCCCACAAATTTCCAGATTTATTTGGCTACGGAAGCACCAGCTTCGGCAGTCAATCTGGCCAAAACTTGCAGCAAGGTAAACAGAAGTTAGTTATAAGTTCTATTAATGTTTGTTGTGAGTCAAGCAGTTTGAATTATATTGATCAGGCAGGCTTGGACAAACACCTGCTAGCCTCTAGTGCAAACCTGACGATCAGACTCCAATTCTATCTGTTCATTGATGGATCTCAAGTGAAAAAAGGCAACTGAAGAGAGGAGGGTTCTGGAGCTGAATCTAACCTAATAAGTGCGTATTACAAAAATCACTTTTATTGCAAATGTTGAGGAAATTGCAGGGGCACGTCATAAAGAGACATTTTTATGGGCGTATCAATTACTTGTGATTTTTTTTGCCATTTACTGGTGGTCCTGGATGGTAACTCCTGTGAAAAGTGGGGGATCTATTGTGTCACATGCAATAATTACATGACGCTACATGACACATGACATAATTACAGCTCAGGGAGTCGGGAACTGGATTGGTTTCTAGTCAATCACAGGGCACATATAAACAAACAACCATTGCCATTCCAGCATGCTGCCTCTGACTTTTTAAAAAATATATAGATATTGCACATGGAAGGGCATGGAGATGGGCTCATTGTTATTTTGAAGTTGGAAGCATCTGTGGATGATTTATTAGATGTGTGTAATGTTGGGAGTTGTACTAGTTTGGAAAGAGGATAGAATTTGAGAAAGGTGTGATATTTTGTATAATATGCCTGAAAATAGTGACCGCTAGAGACGTAAATCATAAGGACATAAACAAGAGCAGGCTTTCAAAGCATGCAAGATACTACATAGTGGTGAGATACAGCCAGCGATTATATTGTTTGTTTATATCTATGCACTAAAAACTGCAGCCTGTTCACTGGAATGACTGTCTTTTTTTTTCTATATTGCCATAAATAATGTTATTGAGATGTCTGTTTTTGTGCTTATCGGGAATGAAAGTATTTATCTTTTTCATGCTTGTGTAGAGGCAAATCAGATCCATCATTTTTATCAAGTTGATGTCACACAGTTGGTAGTTTGCTGTGAGCCACCATGTAGAAAGGAAACAGAGCTGGCTCAATAATAACCCGACACTTTCAGTATAGGAGTAGTTCACTTAAGGTGACAGGATGTCCTCTTTTCCTCCTTCACCTCAGATGGCATGTTTTCTTCCATTGCACTGCGGCTTATATTTCTGCTTGAATCCTGCACATCTGCATGGTATGACTGCACCGTCATTGTCACGCACCGTCACGCAGTCAATCATTGTACGAAGCACCACTGATTAGTCGTGATGTCACCCAGTTCATTTACACGGCATGGTCTTTACTGTCAAAAAACAATCTGCAGTGAGTACAGCAACTTGACTGAAGCCTAGGTCACAGCTGGTCGTACGGACTCGTACGGTCGCACAAAACCGAAAGAACCTGTGATGTGCTGACTTTTGAGCCGTAGACTGGCTGCAGACCGGCCACAGAGGTTCTTTGTCATGTCAAACAAACTCTACGGCCGCTTATGTTTTTTATCAGGTTGCACAACAAACTTACACACTTTGTACGTCTTCGGGCGTCGTCCGTATGGCCAACGTGTGTCTTTCATACGTTTTGCTTGGTGTCAGGTTTGGGCAAAATGTTAATTTTTTCCATACATCACACTTGCAGACTCCTATGTGTGTCGGGCGCCGCACGTGCACCCCACATACATCCAGTAATTAGTGCGGCCACGTACGTTCAGATATTTTCTACGTCCTTCATGCGTGTCCAGATCTTACTCCTTCATGGTCACGTCCCGTTGTGAACCAGGCTTTTGACGTTTCGGGTTATTCAACAAGAACGAACCGGTTTCATTATGCAATATTTTAGTAAGGAAAAGCAATAGAAAACTCCAGCCAGCTCACAAGTATTCTCACAATCACGTTTTACTTCCTGACTGAGAGGTTAAAATTATGTCTTTATTATGTGTGTGTGTGGGTGGCTTATTTCTTCATAGAACGCACACAGAATGATGAACAACTCTGTATCTATCTCCTTCTTCCCTCTTTTTAAGAACTGCACCAAGCGCTGATGAGGTGTTCAAGTGCACTGCATATTTCTGAGTGTTCTGAGTGTATCTTCTTTTTTATTGAGGACAGCTGCAAACAATTTTCAAGTGTCAGAACTTTGATAAAGAAGTTGAGAGACACTATTGAATTCAAGAAAGAATTTGTGGCAAAGTAGGAAGGTAATCTCTCTTACAATAGGATTATAATGTAAGGTTCCTGGTGAACACAGGTTGCAGAGGGAATGGTTTAATGGAGACACACTACAGATAGTGAGCTGCGCTAGCGTATGTCGTGAAGATGTCCCTCCTGCTGAGGTTTACAATAAAGTTAAAGTCAGCAAGTCTATAGCTCTAATCGTCTACTCTTTAAAGTTATGGTTACAGTTACAGTAGCCCGTGTTATCATTATTATTATATATCCTTACATATATTAGGTATTTTCGATATTGCCTTTTTTGCCGATAACCGATATGTCGATATCTTCCAACTCTCAATTTCTGATTCCGATATCAACCGATACCGATATGTGTAACATCACATATCTCCTGTCATGGAATTAATGCAATATTGTTTTAGACATTTTAGACATTTCTCTTGGCAATGAATAAAGGTGTACGGGAGCCCATAGGCTTATATATGCAACAGTTTTTTATTATCGCTTTTCATTATAGGGAAAAACCTGATACCGATATCAACCAATATTACATTTTTATGTATATAAATATTTATATACAATATCAGGCCGATAATATTGGTGGGCCGATATTATCAGACATCCCTATTATATATATATATATATAATTCATTATTATTGTATATTGTTTTGTTATTATTATTATGACGTGTAATATGATTATTATTATTATGTTATTATTATTGTGCCTCTGGTGAGATAATTTCAACTTGCAATAAAAGTCTGTTGCAATCAAGTCTGGTGCATGTCACTGAACAATTACTGACCTAGTGACCAATGTAGAATACTACATTCACAATTTGAATGTGCCTTCTTAATGCCTTATATTTGTATTTTAGTTAATTTAGTCATTTTTATGCTTGAAAATGCTTAATTTAGCCAAGGAATATGTACAGTTTTCTTAAACATGCATACTTTTTGTATAATAATAGGCCGTATTCAACCACGAAACAGAATGATACTGTATATTAATTAATACTCGTTGAAAAACCGTGATGGAGTGAAGCTGTGAAATTTGAACCGCGATGTGGCGAGGGACTGTATTTGGCTTTGTTTTCTGCATGTAAAACTATAACTCTTCTCTATAAAATGTGTTTTTATGTTAATGCTTTTGGTTGGAGGAGATTAATTGGATTTGCATTATTTCTTTTGGGAAAAATTGATTTTTGTACTTTTCGGTTTTGTTCGACCTTTTGGGATAATGACAAAAGATTAATGACAAAAACAGAGGTTCCACTGTAGTTCTCTGTAGGGATCATTAATGGGGAGATTTTGCCATTTTAGAAATAAAGGGTCTTCATTTTCAAGGTTAAAATCGGTTTGCACAAATGTAGACACACAGGTACACACACGCAAGAGTCCCCTGTCACCACAGAGTCCATTACAGCCAGGTAATGGGTGAATGTCACAATAGCAGGATGTCATAAAGCTCTGGAGTGGTCTAATGGGTTTTGTTCAGGTTGAGGTGACACATACACAGTTTGCACACTCACCCACACGCACTCATGCTGTCATGCACTCGTCCAGGAAACAATCTCTGCCAACATGCTTGACGCGTTTACTCATCAGTAGACGTGGTTGAAGTAAGTAAGTAAAAACTATTTGTGTCAGGAAGCATAATACGAAAATCGTCTTTTGTTTAAATACATTTGCGCTTGTGTTACCTTTCAAGCGAATGCAGGTTAAGAAATTAAAACATGTTGACTCACCCCAGACCACTCCGTTTGGTTTCCTCCCACATGCACGTTAGGTGACCCTAACTGGAGACTCTAAATTGTCCCCACGTGTGTGTATGAGTGTGAATGGTTGTTTGTGCCCTGTGATGACTGCCTACCAGTCCAGAGTGGGCCCTGCCTTCCGTCCAAAGTCAGGCTCCAACTCACCTGTGACCCTGAACAAGGTGGACCGTAAAAAATGAATGAATGAAAGATAGTGCAGGAGTTAGTAGATTGTCCTTGGTGGGCTGCCGTATGACTTGTGCTGCAGATAAGTTGGAGCTGGCTACAGGTTGCCACACTTGTGTTCATCTCGTGCTGAAGTTAAGAAAATGCTTTTGGGCTGCACTCTGCTTTGCTTGATTAGTGGACATTTGGATTTCCTCATTTCATTCAGCGCATTGAGTTCTTTTTCAGTGGTGACAGGGAAAGCATCTCACACGTCACTCATATGCAGAGTTTGTGTGCAAATGTTACTGATTTGTGTTCAGTGATTGAACCATCCATGATTTATTTCATATCCAGACACATTTTATAATGTCTACATAGAGTAATTTCTTTCGCTATCTTATTTCTGCCAAAAGTATTTCTGCCTTTTTATTGTAGTATATCTTCCGAAAGGACGATACTATAGAAATTAAACTTGTACACTCCTGAAATTTTGAGACCGGTTGAAAAATTTCAAGAATTTACATTTGCTTTTGTTGGAGGTTCTAAGTAGAGCTTCAAAACGCAAAATGCAAAAAAAAAAAGAACTGTGTATAAACCTCAGGGTTCAAAGTTTGAGAAAAAGTAACGGAATTTACGGCGTTCGCTGAAAATAACAAGATGGACGTTCTCTCGATAAAATATGTAGTGAAGTGTACAAGCTGGGCACAAATACCAGCAGAATGGCAAAGGAAGAGGTTGCTGGCAGTCGTCAAGCATAGTAGCCTCGAGGTGAGGCAGATGGGTGAGCCGAGGCTTATAAAAGCATCACGTGAGCTCATTTGCTTCGTGTGTTGCCTCAGTGGGGGCGAAAAGGAGGAAACATCTGGACTGCTTTCAATATATACATTACCATCCTTTGGTAAAATATCTCTTACAGTTATTAATATTTACTATTATCTACCCACTATTAGTGGGCAAAATGGTTTGGTTGTCTGTGAATGTGTGAAGAAATATTCTCTGATTAGCACATGTTGACATTAACAAAGGAATCCATTACACACCCAAGCTTGACCTTTGACATAGACAAGACTTTGGGCTTATCAGTCAATATGTTCAATCGAGTGACGGCTAAATTTAGACCACAGACAGCAGTGGAAGGCCTTTTTCAGAATGATGTTGCAAAAGTGCGAGGGGTACCGTTTTTAGCTTCAATTTCCACTGTCACTTTGTTTGTTAGTTAGCAGCGTTCCTCTAAAAGTACACCATCAATTTCCACTACAGTGGCCCGCCACACATTCACTATTCATTCACAATTCTAATTCAATATGTGTTCTTATCTCTGAAAATGGGCCGTTTTTTTTCCGCAGAAAACACATCTCATTCACCATAGGTCGGTAACAATTTATGAATACATGATAATACAGGTAAAATGTACTGCATACATGTACCACTATAAGAAAGCCTGCATTTTTTACATGTTTACTGTATGTCTTTATCCTTTACTGATAATGTTGTTTCATCAAGCGTTAAAATTTTGCACTTTAATCGGCGGTCCTTGAACACACCATAGTTGATTTGGCTACAAAAGCACGAGCTTCAACAGTCAAGCCGGCCTCAAAACTTGCAGCAAGGTAAACATAAGTTAATGCAGTATATGATTGTAAATTGTTCCTGGAAATATTACAGGCAAGCACTGTGGAATATGTGGACGCGGCTTGGAAAAACGCCTTTTCTAGACTGATAGCTACTTGTGCTAGCCTGACGACCAGGCTAAAGGCTACACCATGTCTCAGATTCCATCTGTTCATTGATCATCAACATTATCAATCATCAGTGGTGATTACCTATACATTTTCTACTGTAAAGGTGTTTAATAAGTGTGTGAGGAATATTTAGGGCTTAAGTCTCGATTGTGTCCTGAGTGAACAATGTCAACTGAAGAGAGAAGGGTAGGGTTCTGGAGTTAAATCTAATCGAATAATTACAACAGTCACCTTTATTGCATTATTCAAGCTAGCAGGAGGGTTTGGGAAGGGAGCTGGGAGGAGAGCGTGTGACGAAAATTTACATTTTCATGGGCGTATCAAATATTCGCCCTTCGCTGTAGGTCCCATTATGTTTTTGCGGGGATGTACTGCCTTATTGACCTGGATATAAGACAACCTTGAATAGAGGCGAACCCCCTTTTTTGAGACACATTTTTGGAAATATATATATATTTTTAAAAGAGAAACTCAAAGACAAGAAAAGGCTGAATTCCTCATTTTTTTAAATCATGTTTTCAATATCACAGAAATAACAACCGGTAGATTGTAATCTATCATATTTCCCAACTTGTTCACAGTTGTTTGATGACTTCATTCATTACTGTAAAATTAGCATCATAATTTCTCCTGTTGTTTGCTAACTTTCCCAACCTTCGACACGCTTTTTTCGAGCAGATCTCTGCATCTCTCCAGGTCACTGGGGTGCGTGAGTGACAGAAAGAAAAGCTCAAGACAAGTTAAAATGATTTGTATATCTAATTTGTAAACTTTTAAACTACTATACTAAATCCTAATGATTAATATTTCACATTCACAGTTTCAAAGTTTATAGGTCAACAACACAGTTAAAATCATTCAGTGATTCACAATTCAATTCAATATGGCAATAAATATAATTACACATAATTGCTCAATAGTTGTGTACATAACCTTAGTAGTATGTCAGTCAAAATGGCGATTTAGCGTTCATTATACATACAGTTCATGTATTATGTCCAGTTAGCATTTGCTAGATATACAAAATATGAAAATGATTATGCAAACAACAATGCAGCCAAAGGCAAGGCAACATATTAAAAGGGTTTCAGCAAGGTGCACATTTTCCAATTAATCATGAAATAGTAGTTTTACAAACAAAAGTGTAGAAAACACACATTTCTATAGTGGAGTTCGGGACACGAAGCAAGTAATGACACTCGAAATTGCCTTTTTTGTGATACAGTAGCAGGTGCTTGCTGACAAATAGGGCAGACAACCTGCCTTTCACCGATGTGAACAAAAAAACATGTTTCCATTCATGAACAGGCAATTGTATTTTGTTTTTGGTAACTAGCTGCCATCTGTTCTGCCAGCCAATTCTGGTCAATTGCAATATAGACCATACAGTATAAAAACTCATGGGGGATACAGTGTCATGTTTAATTTAGTATACTGTCATCCAATAACATAATTTCACTGAGTGGAAGAGCATGTGCATCACGGTGCTGTGACGTTTGCCTACAGCATCGTTGTATCATACGAGAATCTGCAAGCATTCGCTAACGTTGCTTTCTTGTTTTGTCTTCCCAAGTCGTCGGGTACCAGCGTGGTGGTGGACATCTCAGTGATGGGTGAGGCCCATGGTTTGATATCAGACCTGCTGGCAGACCCTTCGCTGCCTCCTAACACCTGCAGCTCACTGAAGGCTGTCAGCAGCCTCCTCAGCACCCAGATTAGCCTCCAGCCACTCCATCGGCCCCACGTGACGCCAATCACACACACCTGCTCTGACTCAGAGGACGGGCCTGATAAGGCAGAGAGACTGGCCATTCCAAAGGTGGGTGTTTTTGTTCACTCCTTTATCTGCATGTGAATGTCCAAGCAACTACTGAAAGTGGAAACAGAGCACTGTTTTTTTGATTGTTGTTTGTTTGTTTGAACAGCGTATGAACGCGCATTGTGTTCTGCGTCCTTGTGGTGTATTAGAGCAATCTATCAGTGCTCTGTTGTATGTGTCTGTTATTGTATTTACTACTGCGACCAGTAGAGGGTGTTGTACGCTCATGTGAGAGTTGAAGATGTGTGCAGCAAAGATGTCGTCCCTCCACCTTGTCTCAGTATGTGTTTTATGTGCCTGTACAAGCCACAACAGTCCTGATTGGCTAAGGGAGAACCCGCCGATTGTGTTCTACAGTACTTGTGTTGTCTGATTGTGTTCTCTCTGACCGGCTGTAGATCATTGTCAATCAATCTCCTTCGTGCCGGTTCCAGTTGTGGTCAATGGTCGCTAGCAAACTAGCTAACCGTATGAACTGCTTGCTAATCGCAAGCAAGAAAAAGAAGAAGCTAGCCGGCTTTAGGGCACCATTAACCATTTTAACAAGGAAACAAAAACGCTACACCCGAACGGCCCCAGGACGAAGCACGGTCAGAGGAGTGAAATATGCGTGAGACACTTACCATAAAGCACCGTGTATAAACTGCACTTTTTTCCACTGGTAAGAAGCAAAAAATCGGGGTGCGGTTAATACACAATGACAGGTCTGTGACCAGACACAGAAATTGATGAGAAGTCCATTTTAGAATAGCCGTCTGTGGGTCAGACAGTTGCTTTGACTTTACCGCCCTTTGCTGTACAGTTGCTGAAAATGCTTGTGTATGCAACTAACTTATTTGACGGCTGTCTGTATTTTCACACAGTGAAACGATCTCTATATACACTGAAGCTAACCTAAGCTTCCATTAAAACATTGCAAAAGTAAAATACAATACAACGTTGGAGTTTATTCAAATTCACACTGAAGCAATGCAATAAAATAATAGAGAAAAAGAGAAGCAGTGAAGATAAGATATCAAAACATCTCTGAAAATTTCTTTATTTTGATTTTTTATTATTATTATTATTATTATTATTATTAATCTGTGCTTAGCCATAATATTAAAGATCTAGATGCCGAAGTTCAGATTTCTTCTTTATTCTTCTTTTTGAAATTGCTTAGTACCTTCACGCATGTTGATTTGAGATGAAAGAATTGGCAAGCATTTATGAACTAAAAAAATTTTTTCCCCCGCCGTGAGCCTGAAAATGGGGGTGCGGTTAATACACGGTGCTTTACGGTAATCATTTCTTGTGTTCAACCTAGTAGGTTGATCATTAAAATAAAGAAAGAAAAAAAAAGAGAATTTGAACTTTGAGAGTGTTTAAACAAGAGAGAAATGTGAGAAATTGAGGGGTTTTGCAGCCTTAAAACGTATATAATAATTGTAAAAAAAAAAAAAATCAAATTGGCTGCATTGCGGATTTCACTTATTGTGGGCTATTTTGGGAACCTATCCCCTGTGATAAATGAGGGAACACTGTATTAATAATGCCCTACACAGCTGTGTTCCAACAAAAAGTGATAATTTGTACATTACTTTTCTAATACATCACCCCCAACATTAATACTGACCAGTTTTGCTTGTTTTTTTTTCGTTGCCATTTTTTATTTATTTTTTTTTATTTAGACAAAAGTAAACCTATACAACCAGTCCAGGGTGTACCCCGCCTCTCGCCCGATTCCAGCTGGGATAGGCTCCAGCATACCCCGTGAGCGTAGTGAGGATAAGCGGCATAGAAAATTGATGGATGGATAAGCATATACAGTCGTCCCTCGTTTAAGAAGCCAGTGTACCTGGAGAAAAGGACACAGGAAGGCAAAGTTCTCAGTCACTGTTCTATCTTAACAAGGAAACCTTTGTTGTTTGTTGCGGTATATGTCAATATGCATACACCAACCCTTGTACGCTGGCGTAGCACTGAGCTGTAATGTGCCTAAACAATGTTCCACAGGACTCCAAAGGGCTTTTTAATGTTTTACAAGGCCAGTGTTTCAAAATGTATGCAGTCACTTTAGGCGGCAAGAGAAACTAAATAAAGCGTATGATGCAAGGCAGAAATGACCTACACCAAGAAAGCAGCTCCAACGCTGCCTGAGTGCACACAAACATGAAGCTTCATTAGATGAATGTTTTTCATTTTGGCTCACTGAGAATATGTGTATCCTCATGTAGTAAAGTTGATAATTAAGCTTACTACTGCTACACTACTGAATGACTTAAGCAAGAACAAAACATTAACATGTAATTCAGCCACAAAGGAGGGTTTTCACGCATGAATTGCCTTTCAAGGTCATGCCACAGCATCTCAATAGGATTCAGGTCAGGACTTTGACTAGGCCACTCCAAAGTCTTCATTTTGTTTTTCTTCAGAGGTGGACTTGCTGGTGTGTTTTGGTTCATTGTCCTGCTGCAGAACCCAAGTTCCTTTCTGCTTGATGTCACGAACAGATGGCTGGACGTTCTCCTTCAGGTTTTTTGGTAGATTCCATTTAGATAGATTCCAGGTTCTGAAGCAGCAAAACAGCCCCAGACCATCACACTACCACCACCATATTTTACTGTCGGTGTGATGTTCTTTTCTGATATCCGTTACTTTTAGATGTAATGGGACACACACCTTCCAAAAAGTTAAACTTTTGTCTCGACAGATCACAGTATTTTCCCAAAGGTCTTGGGAATCATCAAGATTTTTTCTGGCAAAATTGAGACAAGCCTTAATGTTCTTTTTGCTCAGCAGTGGTTTTGGTCTTGGAACCCATGCAGGCGGTTTTTGCCCAGTGTCTTTCTCTTTCTTATGGTGGAGTCATGAACACTTACCTTAACTGAGGCAAGTGAGGCCTGCAGTTCTTTGGATGTTATTGCGGGGTCTTTTGTGACCTCTTAGATGAGTTGTCGCTATGCTCTTGGGGTCGTTTTGTTCCACTCCTGGAAAGGTTCACCACTGTTCCATGATTTTGCAATTTGTGAATAATGGCTCTCACTGTTGTCACTGTGGTTTGCTGGAGTTCCAAAGCTTTAGAAATGGCTTTATAACCTTTTCCAGACTGACAGATCTCAATTAATCTCATTTATGTTTTAACGGGGGGGCAATCACTTTTTCACACTGAGCCATGTAGATTTGTTTTTTTTTTCTCCCTTAATAATAAAAAGTTTCATTTAAAAACTGTATTTTGTGTTCAGTTGTATTGTCATTGACAAATATTTAATATTTAATATTTTTATCTGTTTGAAGATCTGAAACATTTTAAGTGTGACAAACATGCAAAAAAAAAAAGAAATCAGGAAGGGTGCAAACACTTTTTCACACCACTGTATTTCAAGAAAAAAGTGCATCTCAGCGTGGTGATACAGGTGAAAAGTGTTGATGTAATATGATGTCTATAAAATTCTGTTATACCTAAATAACTAAAATTATTATATAAATTAAATTAATGAATAATGTGCACCGGGCCAATAAAAAAAAGCAGCCTAGAGCCTCAAATGGCCCCTGGGCCTTACTTGCAATATGGCATCCTTCATATTGGATGTGTTTCCTCATTTGATAGAGGTAGGAATGTCTGTCTGTTGACTGTGTTTGTATGATCTGCATTGGCAGCGTCTAAGGCGGAGCCTTCCCCCGGGATTGTTGCGAAGAATCTCATCAACGTGGACCACAACCACCTCTGCCACAGGGCTGCCTGCCATCGAGCCTGGACCTGTACGAAGAGATCGCTCAGCCAGCATCAAATACACCACAGACGGGTAATAGCAATTACTCGCAGGTAATTTGGTGATGTAATAATACATTTATCTGACTGTTTTCCTGCATGAACCCAGTGAATCATGGAGAAACTCAGTAATGACAACCATCTCAAAAAGCCGCTCCATGTCCGCCTCGTGTGCTGCGTCCATTACCCTTAACCACTTCTACAGCAAACAGGGAAGACCAGGTGAGTGGAGAGGTGAAGCTATCGGACCGTACGCTACAGAGTACACAAGGAAAATGTTAAAAAGAGATGATTTTTGTTCACACTAGATTGGTAAATACACTATATGAACATAAATATTGTGACATGTTTCTTAATCAAGTAATTGGCCTTCAATGTCTTCAGTTTCCCTTGAATCTTAATTATTCACCTTTCTAAGATATTTTGGGCAGTTGTATTCCTCCAACCTGTTGCAGTAGCAGTATGGGAAAGACCCTTTTCTGTTCCTGTATGACTGTGCCCCAGTGCAAAAAGCAAGGTCCATAAATGCATGCTTGGATGCATCTAGTGAGGAAGCGCTGGTGTGTAGAGAACTGACCTCAAACCCATCAAACATCTTTTGGAATAAAAGAGACACATCAAAAACATGATTGACCTCATATATTTTTTCTACATTAATAGACAAAAAAATCCCACAGGAACATTTGAAGAAGAGTAGAAGCTATTGCCAAAAACTCCATAATTAATAACATAAGTTCAATAAGTTCAAAGTTGTTTCAATGATTTTGTTGATATAGTATAGTCCAAAAAATGTCCTTTCTGCACACAATGTGTGTCGTTCTCTCTTACAGGCTTCGTCCCCTCCAACATATCACCTCTGGGCTCTCCATGCCCGTCACCTCCTGTTCAAGGCACTCCTGTCTCCAGCCCAACCATCAAGACATGTTCAGTGCAGCTTCCTGAGCTTGCCGGGACACTAACAGAGCAGACCCCTGGCTGTGAGGTCTCCAAGACCCACCACCGAGCCTTAACTCACAGCCAGAGCGCCCCAAGCTCCACTACTCCTCACTGGCGGCCTCCATCACTCTGTAGCAGGTAAAAGAAAATCAACACAGACTAAGATTAGGACCCTTTCAGTAAGAGTTAGGTGCATTGCTCACCAGTCAGTTAAACCATCAGTTGGTACTGCCAACACTGACAACCGATATCATGCTCACATTACATGAACCTTTCAACTACTGCAAATTCCAATGTATAAGCCGCTACTTTTTTCGTAAACCTTGAACACAGCGGCTTATACAGTGATGCGACTAATATATGGCTAAATTCTAACCTTATGACATCTCCTTTACTTCAGAACTACTACTAATTGGAAAACGCAGGAGGTCATTATATATACAGTATAACAACATAACAATCTGACTCACGGTGCCATCTTAAAGAAAACTTTACTAACAACACTAAACTCATCACATAGCAATTTAACACTCAAAAACCTCAGAAATATACAAACGTACCAATATGAGTTTGAAGTGAAAAAAACAACTCTTTTCAAGTTTTCCCATAATGCATTGTGTTTGAGCAATACATTCATCGGGGCACTGCAATGACGTCAGCCTCCCTCTGGTGGACAGCATTGCAGCATTGCAGCGTCATCCACCATTTTCTATGCTGCTTGTCCTCCAGTGAAACAGTTTGCTCAAACTAAATGCATTATGGGAAAACTTTAAAATGTTTTTTTTTTCCATTTCAAACTCATATTGGTACACGTTTGTATATTTCTAACATACACCTGTGTGTTGCTGTGTGATGAGTTTAATGTTGTTTGTAAGATGACACCGTGAGTCAGACTGCTGATTTTGAGTAATGACCTGTTGCAATTTCCAAAGGATTGACAAGCTTGATGTGAGTTTTTTCATAGCTCATGATTGGCTCCTGTCAAATAAAGAGCTGCCTGGTCCTCACAGACTCGTGTGCACCACAATATGCCATTTTATGATGTTGATACGTGCAGCTTATACGCCGGTGCGGCTTATATATCTACAAATCTGTTTTTACCTCTAAATTTAGTGGGTGTGGCTTAATGCTCAAAAGCAGCTCAAGGGGGAAAAAATGTACAGTTGCTCTTGAGCTCCCGCAAGAGTTGTAAAGTGTCATTTCCAAGCTCACCAGAAAGAAGTTACTCTTATTTAAAGACTGTCCTTAAACAGTGTCACATCAGATTATTTTCTGGTACACACCTTTATATTGCATTATACTGTTTCATACTTCATAGGTTAGTGTAGAAGTAAATGCATTGTCTAAGTCACTTAAAGCTAGAGGAAGTGGAAACACTAAATTCATGATCACAAGGTAAATAAGCCAAGACAAAGTTTCTATTGCAGTGATTTTGAAGCTGTTATTATGTGGTAAAATAAAACAGAATGTTTCTGTTAATATGAACTGTGATTCCATAAATGCAGCAACAAAGTTGAAACGCATGAGCAGATACTGTATATCTAAATGAGGAAATGACTCACTTGATTTATCAGCACGGAAAGGACAGGAAATGACTCAGTAATCAGAGACTGATCTGGATGGAATAATGTGCATCCCCTGAATGTGTCAGTGTATCTCTGCTCTCTTTTTATCAGCTGCGGCAGGCCGTTCAACAATCGACTGAACCATGGGGTGGAATCTATTGTCAAGACAGACCGAATACCCCGTCCGGGTAAGCAAGTATTTCAGCTACTCTGACATTCTACCTGTATACAATGGGTTGCCACACATTTGTGATTCAGCATCCAACTTTTAGTGAAAAGAAAAAAAAAATCTCCTAAAATAGGCCGTCTTTTTCCACAGAAAACACATCTCATTCACCATAAGTCAGTAACAATTTCTAAATATGTGATAAATTATTGCACTAAAATGTACAGCGTACATGTACTACTGTTGAACAAAGGCCACAATTTTTACCTGTTTATGTCTATATGCTTTGCCGAAAAAGATTTTCGGCAAGGGTTGAGATTTCACATTTAGTTTGCCAGTCCTGGAGAGAACCATAGTTGTTGTGACATGCAAAAGTGAAGCAGATACACTGTGACTCCGATTGCAGCAGTTCATTGATCATCTTACGTTGTCACTCATTGTAAATTGAGTACCTATATCTTTTATCATTTAAAATGCATTTAAGAAGTGTGTGAGAAGTGTGTGGGATCCACTGGATAGCAGATAAAAATGTGATGCCTCAAATGATCATGCAGGATCAATGTTGATTGCATGTGCGACGTCCCCACAGATGAGCGTGCGGTCATCTCATCGGACTACGACAGCACCTATGACAGCACCTATGAGACCAACCACAGTGACAGCAGTGACTTTGCACAGAACGAGGAAGAGGCAGAAGCAGGAAAGAAGCCGTCCGAGGCAAGAGAAGGTTGCAGGGACTATGCAGCGGAGAGCATCATTCTGCACCCCCTACTGCCATCACCCGAGGTTGACAAACAGGTTTTATTATGGTAGCGAAATGAGGGCATTATTTTAATACAATTTTATTTATTTATTTATTTATTTATTTATTTTCATTTCATTATTGGCAAAATGTTGTCAAGTCTCACGTTTACATTAAGCATTAATTCAACAATTAATACATAGACGTAGCTTTATTTTGTGGCATGTCAAGTCATGACTATTTTTTTTGTATAGTGCCACTTCCCAACAGAAGTTCTCTCAAGGCACTGATGTTGATGTTTAACGTAACTATGAATTATACTACTACTACTAAAATAGTTAGGAAATGAAATTGCATTGTTGTTGGCTGCACCTTTGACCTGCACCTACTACATGGGATAGAATGAACAGTACACATAGTAATAGCTGTGTCAATCGCAGTCACCATGATAGATAAACAACAACAATATATAAACAACTGAGGTGTACAAGCAACAGGACGATTGCTGACTATTCACTATTCACAGATGTAGTGGCAGCACTGGTGTCTGCATCTTTGGCAACAGGAAAACCTACTACAGCGAGAGAAGGGAATAAGATACATAGACAGTATATGAGAGAGGAGATTAGTAAATAGAATGGCAACACTGAGACATATTTTTGTTCCAGGATTTATTTAAATCTTTCCTGTCTGTTCAGCATCAGCAACAAACACTGGGCATGTGTTTGCTGGAGTAGCTACGAGGTTCATTGATTTAGGACAGGCGAAAGTGTCAGCTAAGTTAAATATTTATCCTAAAATCCTGTCTAGAGGATTGGAGTGCTTTGCTCCCACCAAACCGTTCTCTCACTGCTGCTGCTGTTGAGTGTTTACAGTATGGGACAGTGGATTTACATGATGGAATATAGGTTTAGGTTAGTGATGGGGAGTGGAAAGATGTAATGGGGTGGCTGTAGACAAATACAGTGTATCCCACTGGTGAATGATCTGGATTTTCTCATTTAATCCAAACTGCAGGGGGTGAAAGCAAAATTAAAGTTAATTGGGCAAGTCATTTACAGTTAGTATGTTTACATGCACTAAAACAACAGATTCTTGCATGTGTTTGGTTGCAACCAGCTTTTTAAAACGCATGCAAGCACCTTAATTAGATTGTGTTTTATTGGAGATGAAGATTGGATTAACATACCGAGGGGTTGAAACCACACCTGCCAACATTTGCATTGGAAAATATGGGACATTTCCATTCTTACGCACGTGTTGTTGGTAAAATGTTCCCAATTGGAAGGAGCTCTGGAACGTTATGTTAGTTAGACTCGATGCTTCTGCTAGCATCTTCTTCCTCTACCCACATAGCTAAACGAGCTGAAATGACCACAGTTGCCCTCCAGAGGCACATGGCATTTGGCTCACCATGGAATTAGAGAGAATGCATGTAAACTTGGGCTTCACATAGAAGTGTGCAAAATGGGGAAAGTATTTGAGGAATCTGACTGTTTTAGTGCATGTAAGTGTACTGAGGGCCAGCCACTTAAATCTCACAATAAGGAATTTGTCAACATATAAAAATGAAATATCATTTATCCAATAATACTGCGTTGTAATATAAATGAAATTACTACTGTATAAGTGTCCCTTCACTTGTGTAATTTGTTCCTCAACCCACAGGACAAGCTAATCTTGGCGCCAGAGCCCCTGGTGATGCCTGGGCTGGACCCTCTCATGAGTCAACTCAACAAATGGAATTTTCCTATTTTCAGTTTAGTGGAGAAGACTCATGGCAAGACAGGTTGCATCCTTAGCCAGGTAAGGACTAGTTAGAAATGTAAACATTTATTTGATGATATCAATACTGATGGACAGAAATGTATGCATTGATAGGAAATTGCGTGTCTAAGTAATTACTGGCAAAATCAATACTCTCAATATAGACATGGGGAAACAACAACTATAGTTGAACTACTCGAAGTACATGGTAGCTATTTGGTAAGAGTCACATGAAAAGTGAATAACTCCCTCGCTATTCGCTGTAGTGAAGCTGTTTTCCTCGTGTCTGATGTCTCAGGTGTCATACAAACTCTTCGAAGACACGGGCCTGTTTGGGACGTTCAAGATTCCTTTAGCAGAGTTCATGAACTACTTTCATGCTTTGGAGAACGGATACAGAGACATCCCTTGTGAGTAGATGGTCTTATTGTATTATTGCCAACATGATTTTCACTGAGATGCAATACCTTCCTTGTGAATTACAACAGCAGAAAGAGAATGGAGATTGGGGATGTTAATGAAGATGTAAGCTTGAATATGCATAAGTCGACTTGATGTTGGTTATAGTAGGTTGTATTTGCTTTCTTTGACAGTACTGACACTGGATTTATTGACATAATTCCACCAAGCTTCGAACACCTTCTTTCCTACCAGTTTTTAGCACTTAAAAATTCCATATTTTCCATAAAATATTTCTAGCATATTTTTAAATAGTTATGCACCTTTCAAGTTTTACGTTTATAATATACACTACAGTACATTGGATCCCCGCACATCCACAATTTAGCATTCGCAGTCCCACCAATTTTTTAAATATATATTTTTTTATTTCTACTTTTTTCCCCGAAAAGTTGGTAATAATTTATAAATACATGATAATACAGGTGAATGTACATCACACATATAATGCTGTTTTAAAAAAGCCACAATTTTTACATGTCTTTATGCTTCATTGATAATGTTTTTTTTTTTTTGGCAAGCGTTGACAATTCTCACTTTGAACGCAACAACACTGTTGATGGAAAAGTGAAATATACAGTATATACAGTAACTTCTACACCGTGACTCCGCTTCCATCTATTCATCGATCAAACTTACGTTATCTTTCAGTAGTGGTGAGTACCGAGTGTGTGAGGCAGATTGAAGAGAGATGGGGAGGGTTCTGGAGCTGAATCAAATCCAAATAACGGTCACTCTTATTGCAAATGCTGATCCGAAATCAGCAAAGAACATCAACATCAAGCTAGCAGGAGGGTTTGGAGGAGTAGGAGTGAGGCATTTGTCAAAAATAGACATTTTTATGTGCGCCTCTGTTTTTGTTTTGACATTCGCTGGTCTCTGAGAGTAACCGCAAACAAAACGTGGGGGTCCACTGTATTCCATTGTCGGACCACTTAATTTAAAACAGCACCAATTTGTATCATTCCATTTTTTTTAGCACTGGCTCATGGGTGCAAAAATATCTGGATGATCAGACGTCTTTCCGTTTAAATTAACACTTGAATGAGGCTAAATGTGTTTAAATTTTCTCTGCAATTTACCATATTTTGAGGTCAAACATTATATCCCATAATATAAACCTGTATGTAGCCTGAGAATGTAATAACCAAGCCAGCGGTGACTGTCCAGGCTGTGTGAGATTATACATCATGGTTTTACTGCCCTCTGCTGTCCTTGTCAGATCATAACAGGATCCACGCCACTGATGTTCTGCATGCTGTTTGGTACCTCACAACACAGCCGGTGCCCGGCCTGCCCACGCTCCTGACTGAAAATGGAAAATACAATGGTGAGGAGGCTTTTTCCTAGTGTGTAAACAACCATCCACTCTTCCTCAAACATTTCTACTCATGTCTGTCTAACTGTAGACTCAGCGAATGGCATAACCCCCAGTGCTACGGCCTTTCTGTCATATAAGATGAACGCTTCGCTGGAGGAAGGCTATGGCTCCTTGTCTGGCCTCATCCCGGGCCTGGAGCTGATGGCCTTGTACGTAGCTGCTGCCATGCACGATTATGACCATCCAGGAAGAACCAATGCCTTTCTAGTAGCAACCAGTGCACCGCAGGTAATACATGGAGGATAGTAGGAAATCTTATCATCAAGATCCTTATCATTAGCAATTGATGTGTATACATATTTCTAACATTACAATTAAACTTTTTTCAACTGTTTCCTTTTCCCCGCTGTAGGCTCTTCTATACAATGACCGTTCCGTCTTGGAAAATCACCACGCTGCTTCAGCATGGAACCTCTTCATGTCTCGTCCGGAGTACAACTTCCTGGTTAACCTTGAACATGTTGAGTTCAAGCGCTTCCGCTTCCTTGTCATCGAAGCCATCTTGGCCACTGACCTCAAAAAGCATTTTGACTTTCTAGCAGAGTTTAACGCCAAGGTAAAAAGTCATCCTCCATCTTTCATTTACAAATACACGATCAGAAATACTGTATGTGTTGAGACACACCTCTGAAGCCATCAATGAATCAATCAGGGGTTGGAAGAGCGCCCTTAGCGCCACCTGAATCTTAATTATTTAACTAACCAAGAGATTTTTGATAATTATGTGGTTCCAGCTTTATGAGAATAGTTTTGGGAAGACCCTTTCTGTTTCCCCAGTGCACAAAGCAACGTCAATAAGGCATGGTTGGACTGGGGTTTGGTTTGAAAGAACACAAACACCCTGACCTCAACCCCATCATCTTTGGCATGGGACGTAAAACAAAAATGTGCATATTTGTTTGGTAGACTATGTATCTTGTAACAATGCTTCTTAAAAAATGTT
Source organism: Dunckerocampus dactyliophorus (assembly GCF_027744805.1). NCBI lineage: Eukaryota > Metazoa > Chordata > Actinopteri > Syngnathiformes > Syngnathidae > Dunckerocampus > Dunckerocampus dactyliophorus. The sequence goes on from NC_072830.1 coordinate 23,911,926, forward strand.
ACACCTTTATAAAACACTTTAAGTCCCTTTTTAAAACATGTCACATGTAGAACATGCATTTGTGGGATGATCAGCACAATGGATTATGTACTGTGGGCCATTTAAAATGGACATGAATACACAGACAAAAAAGAATTGTTACAAAAGAGGAATAATCATTGCTCACAAATGTGGCTGAATGGACGAAATGCCCACAGACTCAGAAGAAAGAAGCTGCAAAGGAAGACTAACTTCATATTTTATTAGATTTTTGTCATTTACTGTTTTCTCACTTGTGGTATAACTTCCACGTGATCCCTATTCTGAACAAACCATAACAGATGTGTTTATTTTATTTCCTTGCACATCTGCTCAGGTGGGTGATGAGGGAGTGTCTGGTATTGACTGGACAAACGAAAATGATCGATTACTGGTGTGCCAGATGTGCATCAAGCTGGCTGATGTCAACGGACCACTGAAGTGTAAGGAGCTGCACTTGCAATGGACTGAGGGGATCGTCAATGAGTTCTACGAACAAGTATGGTTATAAACCTCTGCAATCCTTGGCCTTTTTTGTATTTTTTTTTTTAAGCTACAGGTCAGATATAGAGCAAATGAATCCAGTTCAGGGCAATAATATGTATGCAGTGTTACCTTAAAATAATAGCCTTATGTCTGGATTGTAAGATTGTATTAGCAGCCTCTCTCTCTTTGACGTGGCGACACCAGATGACCTTGTGGTCACGTTAAAATGATGAAAAAATTGACCAATTGTCAATTACAGTTGCACGGCTTTGTATTAATTCAAAATTGTTCATATTTATTCCTTATTGTAGACAATTTGATTTTAAAGACAAATTAATTTAAGTACATTTTTCTACACTCTTTTAGAGAAAGATGAGGTTTTGCTCCCAATACTAACTGAAAAGGGTTTGTTGCGAGTTGGTCATATTGATATTGTCTTCAGTTGTTCACTGCTACAACACAGGAAGTTAAATAACTAGAGACTACCAAAAAGGTTGTTGATTAATTGGATAATGGATGAATCCGATTGATTAATTGTTGCAGCTGTAATGGGCATATGCCACAACAAAGCTAAATATGAAATATTTTACATGTTTGAAGGTTTTTCAAAAAAGTAGCGCAATGACTTTCCCTCCTAACTAATAATATTTATGAAGGAGTAATTCCGTGACGGATTTAATTACTTTTTGTGAAAGTAACAAGTAACAATAAATAATTACTTTTTCAAAATAATTTGCCCAACGCTATGTGACTTTGTGGGGGGGGTGAATACACAGCTATACATGCCGGCCGATAGATTAGGTACACTTATTGGTAGCTCAGACCATTTTCACTATGTAGTTGGTATTATGGATGAAGATGGCAGTGTACGATTTAGCATCATATGGAGAGGTGTATCTAATAGTTTGAAATAATATAACATTTTTAGAAATATCATAATACAATAATCTAATCACAGGACAATAACTATATGTGCATACCTTATAAATAAGGAAACTATGGTATGTAAGGTGACATTTTACAAAAAGTTACAACAACCGTAATAAGGACTTGTAATGTTGAATTAATGCAAACTAACTAAAATGAACATGCTTCACTTTGTGAAGGCACAATTTTTGGTGCATTTTTGTTGTCAATATAATTAGATTAGTGAGTGTACATGCATTTTTAACACTCTTTCATGTTAAAAGTGCTTCAGTGACCCATTGGAAAAGACAGCAAAAAGCACACCTCCGTGCTCATGAATTTATTTGAGCCTATTGTTTGACGAGATGCCTGGCAACAAATCCTGCTGTCAACTAACAATGCCTCTGATTGGTCACTTGAGTTGGTAGAGAGCATTTGATTAAGATCAAGCAAGATGATTACTTGCTTAGCAGCTGTTGAAAGTGCAAGAACTGTTTGATTGAGACTGTTGAGAATCAGAATAGAGCTGGAGTAGAAACTAGCTGAATTAGGTGCACTGATCACCGGTCACGATGAATGGCTGAAACACCATTAACGCACCTAAGACACAGTGGTCCTACAACAATGTTAAAGGTATTCTATTGTAAAAATTTACTTTTAATGATGTTTTAACTAGAGATGCTTGATATTGTCAGTGTTACCGATATTCGATATATCGATATTGCCCACCACTTCATTACCAATATCGATATGAAACTCTGGACTGATACAATCAGTGAAATTATAAACTGGACTCCTTCAACGTGTCACGCATGAACGTAGAATGAAGCAAATATACAGTCGTCCCTCGCCACATCAAATTTTGTGGCTTCTCACTTAAAAAATGTATAAATGTATAAATACACAAGTTGTTAAATGGCTTACTTTTTCTGATTATGTATAATATATTGGGTAATGCAAATGTAATGGTGACTATATGTGTGTTATTTCATGTCTAGAGGTCTCTAATAAAGTTAAAAAAAAAAACGAGTTAGAAGATCATAAGCAGGTTTTCTATGCTATAATTATGAAGATATTCTATTTAGAAATAAGGATCCTACCATGCGGAAATTCACTTATCACGGTCGGGTGTGGAACCAATTAACCGCTATAAACAAGGGATTACTGTATTAGATAAGTGGTATTAAAGGAAGATGCCTTACTCCACCCTCACATAACCAGTGCTTTCATTGAAACTTGCATATTTACAATCCAAAGGTAAAACTTGGAAATAATTCCAGACCGCGGACATGCTGAGACAGCAAGCTTGTTGCTCTATAGAGCACAACGTCATCTCTTGTGCGCAGATATTATTATCGGCGGATAATCATTTTTATGACAATATCGGTTGGCTGATTATAGGACATCCCAAGTTCTAACAGTAATATGTGTCCCTAGAGCCCGTTAATGAGCACCAAACAGAATAAAAATCCTTCAGCTTCCTCAAATGTTTGCTCCATGTTTAAATGAAGAGGCAGTCAAACATTTTGAAGTTCTGGGTTTCATTTAGTCATAAAGGAAAACTAACCCAAAAAGAACCTTTTAATTAATGTTGGTTGTGTTCTTTTCCATGATATGTTTGTCATGTTTTATTACATACATCATGATTTCTAATTTAGGTCTTGAACTGAACTAATGTTGTAGTTCAGAGTATCATGTTGGAAGGAGAGTTGCCCAGTATTCTAGTAGTTTACTCAGAATTCTGTTTTCTTGTCATCACAGCATCTGAGCATTATGTTTGTCCACCGGGGCGGGGGGAGAGCGTCATGGGAGTTGCTAAGGAGAGAACATTGTCTGAAAACGTGTGCAGTGCACTGACGTCACCCAGGTTTTTGGTTGCCATAGCAATTTGAGCTCTTGCTTCGATGTTCTGCACATGAATTGCTTTTGAAATCCCTGACACTACATGTAAAAGGCATACACAAGACTGTCACACACAATGTCTATTTCTTGTTTGAACAAGGAAACATGATCTAGTCCCCTTTATTCAAGACATACAGTGCCCTCCAGATGTATTGGAACGGTGAGGTTAATTGCTTTATTTTTGCTGTAGACTGAAAACATGTGGGTTTTACATCAAAAGATGATTACGAGACCCGAGGGCAATAGTTCATCTTTAATTTTCAGGTATTTACATCTGGATCGGATGCACAACTTAGAAGGCAGCGCATTTTGTTTGAACCCACCCCATTTTTCATGCAAGCAAAAGTATTGAAACATGTGACTGACAGGTGTTTTGTTGCCCAGGTGTGTCCTCTTACATTGCTTAGTCAATCAATAAATAGCAATGAATGTCTACGCTCAGTTCCAGATTGAGATGATAGGCCTTGCCTGTTTATACAGCATTTGGAGGTGAAAACAACATGAAAACCAGAGAGCTCTCTATGAGTGGAAAAACAAGCACAAAAAAATGTAGATAAACTCGAATATCGGCGATAATTTGTAGCATTGTTATCGACCAAAAGTTGTTATCGTGACAGGCCAACGTATGAGTGAGGGGGTACTCATGGTATGACAAAAAGGCTTAGGGGGTACACATGACAAAAAAAGGTTGGGAAACATTGACTTAGTACACTTCTTCAGGACATTCCAAATGTTCCTAGTGGCTATGACCAATGTTTGTGCAATGGTTCTGATTGATTTTCCATCTTCTCTCAGATTCACAGTTGCTTGTTTTTCACCCATATACAGTTCTCCGGTTTTCGTGTTGTTTTTACCTCTAAATGCAGTCTACATAGGCAAGGCCTATCATCCCAATCTGAAACTGAGCGTAGACATTCAGTGCTATTTATTGATTGACGAAGCAATCTAATCGGACACACATGGGCAACAAAGCACACCTGTCAGTCACATGTTCCAATACATTTGCTCACATGAAAAACAGGGTGGGTTCAAACAAAAGGTACTATCTCCCAAGTTCGGACCCAGATGTAAATACCTGGGAATAAAAGCTGAAAAGTTTCCCTCTGGTCTCGTAATCATCTTCTGATGTCAAACCCAAATGATTTCAGTCTACAGTAAAAATTAAGGAACTGACCTCACTGTTCCAGTTTTTCTAGAGGGAACTGTGATATGTATATATGATGTGGGGACGCATGCAGCCATCATGACATGGCTACAGAATGTGATGGCGCATCCATTGTGTAGCTGTGCCATTGCTAGAAAAAGAGAAAAGGTGTGAATGACAAGCATCTCAAGGACGATGAAAGCTTCAGCTTGCTCCAATGCGATCCGATGGGTCTGACATTATTAACAATTGGTTATGTTAGTAATTAAAAACAGTAATATTCTAGCCACCCTCACTAAGACAAGACTCATTTGTATGATAACAAATCAGAGGATGTTTTGCCCATTTGACCTACTTACAGAAGACTGCAGAGACAGTCTGCGGTGCTGTGCAGATGACACACAACACCATGTTCCTTGTTTATATACATGAGCAAAGCAAGGAGAAACCAATATGGTACTGAAGATTATTTTTATATGTCATTAACATTCGTGGATGTAGTATTTTTCAAGAAACTAGGTTAGTGTGCAAAAGCAAAATACAATATCAACATAAAGTGCTCATGATGATTAGTGCTGTGTACTTAGTACTGTTATTAGTTTTCATTTACAGAACACTGAAGTAGCTTACTAGTGGGTTAGTTGAAAAAAAACATGTTTTTCTTGAAGTATTAATGCTGTGAAAATGTGATGCACTAACCCTCAAATTGCCAGCCTTTTGAAGCATAGTGCTTTTAGGCAATATTATAACGTTAAATCAGGTGCTGATAATATAAATATTTCTTATTCATGAAATTATATTTGTTTTGTCAGTTTTGTTTAGTTTTTTTCATAAAATAACATCATCTCCACTACAAGGAAAATAGAATACACAACACACAAGCAAAGAATGATGGAACAAAGTCATCAACAATCGACTGCAGCAATACAGTGGAACCTGAGTTAGCGTCATTAATCCGTTTCTGAAGGTCTGTCTCAAATGGAAACATACTTTAACCGAATCCATTTTTCCCATAAGCAATAATGGAAATCCAATGAATGAGTGTTAAGTGAACGTAGTAACTCATGTCTGCCTTTCCAGGGTGATGAGGAAGCAAGCCTGGGCCTTCCCATCAGCCCATTCATGGACCGCTCTGCACCACAGCTCGCAAAACTACAAGAGTCGTTCATCACTCATATCGTGGGACCCCTCTGCTCCTCCTACGATTCTGCCGCCCTGATGCCGGGTCAGTGGGTGGACCCGCCAGACGGGCAGATGGAGTTAGAGGAGGCAAAGGAGAGTCAAGACACGGAGGAGGATGACGAAGATTTGGTAGAGGAAGACGCGTCTACTGATTCTGACTCTTCCCGTATGTAAACATCTCAATTATTCATTCAATCCCCTCTCGCCCCCCCCCAAAAAATATGCTTGTTTTAAGTTTTGTGTTAACAATAATAATCTGTCCTGCTTTGACCCTGTCTCAGTAAATTTACTTTTGATGGAGTAGAACAAGAAGCGACGTTTCTTATTGGACCGGCGTTCAATTAGTGGCAGATGGATTGTGTAATTGCATAAAAATTAATTGTGTGTCTAATTAAATGATGGATCAGATGGTGTAGGAAATGAACTTACTCGGAAAAGTGGGTGGACTAACACACACTGACTAAATTAATGGAATCCCTTATGACAAGGGTCAATTGCAACACATTGCACAATTGCAAACTGGAGGCCATTTGTAGCCCGCACCTTAGTTTTTTATTGATATTTTTATTAAAATACAATTAAACAAGAAAACTATTAAAACAGCAATAGCAAAAGTTGAAAAAAAGAGCAAAAAGGTGTGATGTAACGATAAAAAGTAGAAATGTTAAAACTAATGACATTAATAATAATGTGCTTTGTCATCTATAACACATAACTGACATGCAGGCTGTTTTTCTTTAAATACATATAACATCTTAGCATATACAGTCATTTCTCATTTATTGCGGTGCATTGGTTCCAAACTCGACCGTGATAGTCAATTTCCACAAAGTTAGGATTCTTCATTTATAAATGGAATATTTTTGTAGTTAGAAAACCTGTTTATGACCTTCTAAATCTGTTTTTTAACATCATTAGAGCCCTCTAGACAGGAACGCCTCTATAGTCACCTTTACACTCGTATTACCCAATACAGTAGACATAATAAGAGTAAATAAGCCATTTAAGACATAAGTGAGACTCGTGCTCATGTGTGTTGCTCTAAATGTGCTCCTCAGGGGAGCAGAGTGAGCGGGATAGGAAGTGACATCGAGGGTTCAGAGTTGAGTTTCATCTTGCCGTGGGTTACGGCTATTGTTATTAGGAATTATTGTGCCTGTTGTGACATAACGTAAACCTGTAATAAAAGCCTGCTGGCGAGCAAGTTGGATGACTGTGTGTCTCACCGAACATTACAGTAACATTTACTGACACCGAGTGACTGGTGTATAATACCATGTCTAATGTCTTTGAATGTGTCTTTTGGGTAACACTTTATATTTAGGTGCTTGTAATAAACCTTAATCAGTAGGAATCAAACTTAATAAGATCCTTATTATATTAATAAGATTGGGTTAGAGTTAGATATCATACATTATATTAATAATACATTCATCATGTATTATTCCTAACTAATCCTGATGAGATACTTATCCCACAGCATTTATATCCAGTAGCTGCAGCGCAGCATTGTAAACGTTTAATAAGTGCGTAATAATGACGTTAATAATCCTAACAAGGCACTGTTCCCCACTTTAGATCCAGTAGTTGCAGAGCAACATTGTTAACGGTTAATAAGTACGCAATAATGACTTTATTCATGCTAATAAGGCACTGTTCCCACTTCAGATCAAGTACGTAATACCAGCATTTATTAGCCTTTATAAGGCATTATTATCCATTACCTGAGCACTGTTGTCAAGAAATATCCCATTAATGTTGATAAGTAAATACATTATTTAATAAATCCTTATTAAAGGGATAGTGTTTTTTTGACATGAAGTTGTATAACATCCCCATCAGCAGTGTAGTCCAGCAACAGCGACTTACCCCCCACTTGGTCTCCTAAGTCCAGTTGTGGTCGGATTTTGGTGATGAAGAACGCAGTTCTGCTTCGTTGCTGGGGACATTTAAGTAAAGAGTTTGGTTTCTCAAAACAATATACATTTGAAAGAGTAATACAATGTAATAAAATGCCTTTTCGAAAAAATCGGACCTCGCAAAACGCTCGGCGTTATATTTGTCTCCCGCGGTATCCCCGCGCACTGTTGCCTGTGCATTCATGTGTGTGTGATAAGAGGCTTATTAATGCAAATAGTCCAGAATAAAATAAAATACATTGGCTGTTGTCAAGGTTTTACAAGCACCTTAATATAAAGTGTTACCAAAATGGGAATACTTAACATTAGCTTAAATATGCATATGTTTTGACTAATAATAGGCCGTATTCAACCACGAAACAACATTTATTGATTCATATTTTTGAAAAACCGTGACCACTGTACAGTATATTGTACATGGTTTGGTTTCAGTCTGTTTACATAATTGCAAATATCAAAATGGCCTTGCATTCATACATTTAGTTTTTAGTATGCCGCCCTCCTAAAAAAAAGTTTGGACATCTCTGCCGTGATTATAAAATCCCAGCTTGACACTTTTTATAGGTTGTAAAACATAAACATGTCCTGACGTTATGCCTGACATTACTGTATTACAGCAAATAATTGTAATTGTCTTACTTTTTTAATGTGCTACTTCCATCACGTGACATGAAAACACTCTGCCTCAAAATAAAAAGGGACTATGCGTATGGTCATGCAGTTGTTTTAACTGCTCTAAATTAACGTACGGTACATAACGTCTATAACGTTCTTCTTCTCTTCACTCCCCTTGTTGAGACTGCTCCTTCTTTTGGAATAAGTGTAACAAAAAGCCAAAGAAAAAGCCAAACATACACCCGAAGTTAGTCCTTTGGTATTGCGATGTACACTGACATCATGCTTGCCTTCAGTCAGACGTTTGATGCTTTAAAGAAATAGTTTTTCCTACAATTTAAGATGTTTGACTTTTGAAGTTGCACTATAAATTTGTTTTTCATAGCAAAATGTTGATGTTTCATGTCTATTCTTTCTTCCAGAGAGGCAAAAGACAGCGAAGGAAAGTAGGCGGAAAGTGTTCTGCCAGATCACACAGCATCTTCTGGAAAACCACGAAATGTGGAAGAGAGTCATTGCCACAGAAATTCAGGAGGACGTCCTGAAAGAGACCCAAGACCCGATCACGGCCATTCACGAGGAAGAGGAGGAACAAGCAAGCAAAGAGGAGGAAGAGTTGACTGACTGTTTTGATCAAATTGAAGACACGCCAGCTGTAGAAGAAGAGGATGCCCTCTCACAATCGGAGACATCAGGTGGAAAAGAGGAGGACTCAGAGTAATAATTTGAACAATGACCTCCTTTTTCAAACCAGGAATTTATTTAAACGTTGTTTGTTGCTCTCCTAACTCTTGATATGTTAGCCAGCACATTATTTTGACACAACACTGTAGAAAATGTTTTTGGTAAGTTGTGCCTAACAAAAACAGGGTTTTTGACCAGGAATAGTGGAAGGTGCAAAAGAAGTGACCTCGCTGAAGAACAAGGAAAAAAATAATCATTCATAAGATCAGAATTTCAGATCTGGTGTCCAGTCCTTATCTAGGCCGTCCATTCTTCTGTATATGCACAAGCACGCATTCACAAAACCCCTTCATCAGTGAGTAATACACTGTCACATTGCCTTGCCATTACTCCTGTTGCTCCCAGCACCCGTCCGTCTGAGGATAGTCAACAAGCCCCTTCCTTTTGCAGACAATGAGATGAAAGCCAGGAAAAAGCTGTTTCCACTGAGTCTCTGTTAGGTGGAATAAAAGGCGTACTTTCATATGCAAACGTACAGTAGACCGGCATGGACTTCTATATACTAGGCACACAATTCTGAAGGATGAACACATTCTATACACTGAACGAAATAGCATGTTCAACAAAGAACCTTTTAAAAGCTTTACACCCCCTCAAAGGTAAAATATAGAATAGGATCTCTCACTTTGTGTCAAACAACAATTGGCTAGAGTTCCACGTTTCTTCCTACAGCACACAAGCACACCTAAAGGTCATACAATTGAGAAACAAAACAAAGATGACCCTGCCTTTTTACTAACTTTGAGGACTGTTTGAAATACTTATGGTTTATTACCATCCCAGTACACATAGTTCACTTAACCCGAGTTAAACCTTCTGCTTCCTATATTAAATCACTAAAGTTGAATGGGATTTATTATGTCACTCAGTCATTAGGGTTCTAATGAAAAAACTACTGTCTTCTGTACAGTGCTTGTTATGTTGGCCTCGTCATTGTAGCACAATCCAGAGCAGACTAAGCTCCCAGGTTCCACGAGGATTTCCTACAGCGATTGCATGCAAAGAGTAATACATGGATATACAGTGTGGTACAACTCATGCTGCACGATTACAGTACTGTGCAAAAGTCATGGGCCACCATTAGATGTTGTATTTATGTTTTTGTGTCCAGGCTATTCCCTGGTTCATAGAGGGTGACAAATAGACAGGTGGTGTCACTCAAGGTTTGGATAGTTCAACTGATGCCAGAGTGACTCCTATGGTCATAATGATCTCCTCTATTCAGATCCTTAGCAAAATGTAACGGCTTCTTCCTACGCACCATCCATGTAGCACCTCGCCACTTCGCAGTCAGAATTTCGCGGCTTCACTCAATCACGGTTTTGTGATATGTAGTATTCTACATTGATCACTAGGTGTCAGTAATGTTACCGTCATGTTCGGGGAAACATACAAGCGCCAGACTTGATTGCCAGAACAGCAGGCTTTTATTGCAGGTTTGAATTCTCTCACAACAGGCACAATAATAACACAATCATAATAACACCGGCTACCGTTGCGGCTGTTGGGTGTAACACCAACGTTTTTTCCCCCCCAAAAATTGATGTTGCTTTCCAAAAGGGTTCACTGTATAGCCATAATCCCATAAACGGTATCTGAGTTACTGTTTTTCTAAGTCAAAATGACTGCTATGGTATTGGTCACTAACACAACAAAGCTAGTGTTGGTCTAAGACGGGGGTCGGCAATCCGTGACTCCGGAGCCGCATGCAGCTCTTCGGCTTCCTTTGGTGAGCTTGGTGATTTTTTTTTAACACCGAAGTGGAGGAAATGTGCATTTTTGAGAAAGAGTTTGAAATATTCGACTCACCGCGAGTCTGTGAATGGTCTGGACCGCGTTCTGACCGATGATTGGATGAGCAAGGGAAGGGGGAGGCATTGTGTGCGGTGAGACACGACAATGACGTCTTGTTGAGTGCTACCCCTGTCGTATGCTACCCATAACCATGAGTACGTCTCTAAAAAGAACCATTTTGGAAGAAAAAATTTGGACATTTTTCTTGATATGTGGCGAGAAATGAGCAAATAACAAAAATTGTAACATTGAAAGACATTTTCTCAAAAGTACCCAATTGTAGTTGGGCGTAAGAGAGCGATTGCGGAACTACTATGGAAGGTTGAGCAAGGCAAATATACTTTCAAGAAGTGGATGAACGCTCCAAACTCAACTACATCTGCTAGTGTTGTGGCTATTGAGCAGACAGCGCTGATATGAAGATATGTGAACTCTGATGGGCCTTTTTTATGTTAAAGTTGGCTACGTCTTAAATTAATAACGACTCAAAAAGGCCTACATAGTTCTGGTCCAAGACTTTGCACAGTGCTGTATGCCTGCATACTTTGAGGGGTAATACAAAAAGTATATTTTAATGGTTCTCCATGCAACGATTCATTCCTTTTCTATCACTTATCCTGTTCAGGAGAGAGGCGAGCTACACACTGGATTGATCACTGGTCTATCTATCACAGGACTGACACACAGATAACCGTTCTCACCCAAACCCACAGGCGAGGTCAAACAACATTATCATGCATGTTTCTGGATGGCAGGTAATCATTATTCCATGATATTTTTGATAGAGCGAAAGAGAGCTGCTGGCTCAAGATGTCCGATGAATGTGAAGTCTTCAGTTTAGCTTGTTAAAGCAGTCAAGTAGCATTGACATATACTGTTTCAGAAGCTCTGTGGCTATCCAGCTTTAATTGCTTATTCTGTTTGCAAACGTATTCCCCCTAAAGCAAGGTTGTTTGCACTTGACGGGATATAAGATGCCCTGGAGTCAACAGTATACTGTATACCGGCAGCTAGGAAGACAAACATCAGTGATGTTAGAACATTTCTTATCCCAGTGCAAATATGAGCTTGTTGGCTTTTCAACTTAGGTGTTACGCATGATGGACAGGTCCTACTTCGCTCAGGAAAAACAAGCCATAATGTCAAATATGGATTTAAAAGATGTATAACAATCCATACCTAAAACGATAAAATACAAGCTGAGATAGTGATTTATGAGGTTTAGTGATATCCCCAGAAGTCGAGACGATTAATAGTGAATTTTATTGAATTGGGTTGTAGTCGTATTAGTGCCACTGTTTCAGCACAGTCTTGGAAAGCAGTGAGGAATTATTTAAAAACACAAACTGCTTAGCGTGCTTAACTGCAACACCTAAAGGTCAACAAGTACATGTTGGAATGGCCCAAACAAAAGGCACCTACTGTAGGTTCTCTTAGTCTTCCAAGAATAATGATGTCCTGTTAGTTTTATTTCTTTTCAACATTTATCACCAAGATACTCTTGAAGTTGTTTTATTAATGTCCATAGCAGCTCTCAGACCATTAGAAAACAACAGAATAGATCAAATAACCATTCACAGACCACTGCATCCTTTTAGTTCACGTGCAGATGTTTAGCAAATTGTAATATTATTACAAAACCAAACAATATTAGGCAGAGAAACACTTTTAAAAACAAATCTGAACACTTAAAGGGGCCCTATTCTACATTTCTAACTTAAATTCTCCAACTTTAAATCGCTGCACTCTTGTTCTACACGATGTGGAAGTGGTGAGGTTGGTGTGTTTTGAAGTTATGCCTGGTTTCATTTTTATGCTACTCCTAAATCTCGTGAATGGTCGGGTACGAGAACTTCACGATACTTCCATGAGCGCTTTTGAATCTCTCACGCCACAACTTTAGGAATCCATGTACAGTCGGCCCCTTGTTAATTGGTTCCAGACCCCACCGCGATAGAAAACCTGTCTATGACCTTCTAAACATGTTTTTTTAACATTAGAGCCCTGTAGACAGTAAATAACACCCCAAAGTCACCTTTCTACTCATATTACTCAATATAGTATACATAATAAGCAATAATAAAATATAATAACTCACCGTTAGCATTGAGAAAGTTCCTTGTAGTATCTCCAACGTAACGTGGGTCGATTGCATGGCATTAAAAAAATGCCATCATCCATCCTCACTATGACGTTAGTCACTCGATTGATATACAGGCCAACCAGTCTACCATTAATTAAGCCAAACATAGACACACACATACACTCCGACAATACTGCTAGCTTTGTTTACATCACATTGCGCACCGCTTGTGCGCAGGCTACAGGATCCCTGAAGTGACACAAGAGATGGCTGCCGCTTTAACAATACTGTAACAATCTACAGAGCTAACTTGTTAGCCTCCAATTTATTTATTCAAAACTTAAAAATATTATTTGATGGCTAACTTAATGCAGGTAATGTCTCATCAGTGGAAAATTACCGACGCCTTCGAACCGCGATGCTACGAGGTACGACTGTATGGCAACTTCTTCAGCAACCGTTGCTCATTACCGTTTTTCGCAGTTTCTTGTAAACAGCAGCCATAAACTTTGTGTAAGAATGTAAGAATTGTGTATCTGAACCGGAGTGAGGCCGCATTGGGAAGATTTTTTTTTCCCGGGAGCTAAAGACCTACCTCACGGTCAATGTTCCTCTGCTCTCGCCGCTTCATGGACACAATTTCATGAACAAAGTACAGTTTGACACCGGATTCGCCAATATTCAGCAGTGGCAAGGGGTGTGGCGCTGGACCCAACCCTTGAACCCTAACAAATCACAGCTCAGCCAAGAGGAGAAGGATGCAGATTTGTCCTGAAATGAGCAGGATAGGACCCTTTTAAGGAATGACTCTCTTGTTAACCAAACAATCAGATTTAATGACTTAACACTGGATCAAAACAAACCATTAAACTAGCTTGTTCGCAGACAGTGAACTGCCGCGGTGTTACCCAACTTCTTGCTAATACTCAAGTAGGGTTTCACTAATGTTAATACTCTCTAAATCCTTAGCTGGATCCATTGCAATGTTTTCAACATGGTGATTGTGCAAAAGAGGGCTCAGCTGCCCCTGACTGCTTATTCCCGTGGCTTGCTGATTGAACCTTTTTTTTTTTTTTTACTTTATTGATACAAACAAAATAAGACTTTTATTCTTGTGTATGATATGATAAGTTATTTTTAATGTAAAGTAGTAGCAAACATCTAAGGAAAAGTATGGAATTTATCATCTTCAGTTAAATTATCTCCATGGTTGAGGCAAGACAGATAGAAAACCCTGCTGGTAGTAATATCTTTTTTTTTTTTTTTTTTTAACTTGGCAATAGAAAAAAAAAAAAGCTGTGTGGTCACGTGCCAACTAAATGTGTCCTTGCATCAAAAGCTTAAGCAGCGAAAGGACAGACATCTTTCACGAACATCTGATTCATCCTTGTTAGGTGTAAAAATGTAAACGCCGCATTTTTTTTCAAATGTCACAGACTCTGAACATACTGCTGTGCAAGCGTGCTGCCTCTAGTAACCAAGTGAATACGAGCTACCAGCTCAGTGCACTGTAAATATCCTTCTCACTGTGCAGTATATTAATGCCTCACTTTGCCATAATCTAATGTGCATATTACGGCACTGTTACATCCAGTGCCCCACTTGTACCCCCCCCCCCCCCCCCCCTTTTTGTTCCTTGTGACAGGGGTCAAAGTTCACTAGTTCACTAGGCATCAAGGTGGTCAGATCTGCCTCACAAACTGTGCACCACAGCACAGCAACGAAAGTGACTTTAAAAAAAAATAAAGCTGTGACAGACATTGCTATGTCTTAAAAAAAAAAAAAAAAAAATCAAACTGTTCATGCATGTTTCTCACAATGTGATACTTTGGAGGCACAATGAGCCGGGTCGTCAAGTTTGCCTCGTTCAGGTTTTAAACTGAAGGAGCTTCGTATGTGTGTGTGAATGCCCATGTCAGCCATTTTACACCACAATGACGGCAACACAATCGACACGTCATTAGTTCTAATTGACATCTCGTTTAACATTGCTTCCCAGTCTATTCAACAACATGGCGATAACTTATTTCTGTCCCCGAAATACTATCATTTTACCCCCCGATTTTAAATACTATTGAGAAACTGATAATATCTATTTATTTATCTGTGCTGTGCGGACTGAACTCGAAACTGAAACCAGGAAAATGCAACAAAATGGAGAGCAGTGAAGAGTACAAGCGTGTTCAAGAGTCAAATTGCATGCTGAGTACGATAAATTTGTACATGTTGGCAGGTCTGCAGTGACATTGAGGGTACGCCCTGCCTCTCATGGCACCACTGGCATTTCACCCCCCCCGCCCCCCCATTTCATTTAACATTAATTAGATTAGTGTGCTCACCACTTGCGACACGAGACAGTGGCTGCTTTTTAAATTGTAGTAATACGGTGGTACCTTGGTTACCGTTATTATTTGTTCCGAAAGGGCAGATGACAAACGGAAACGTACGACAGCCGAAGCAACTTTTTCCATGGGAAATAAAAATGAATGACATCCAACAATATTTACAAAAAAAAAAATTTATAGAGCATAATTGCGGTTTTACACGCAGAAAACAATGTGAAATGATTACAAATGATGAATGAAATAGACAAATGAACATTGAACATCATTTTTACCTTTATGGTGGAGTGAAATGGCTGGCACTCGCAACTTTCTTTGGCCCCATGCCGGGTTATTTAGCAGTAGCGCTCAATAAAAAATGCCAACGTGTAGGGGGTTTTGTTCGATTTCACGGAAAACAGACGAGTTCGCCAGGCGCAATACTGTACTACAACCGAGAAAGTGTACGACAACATTTTGGCAAAAATTGTAAACAAAAGCGAGATCATACAAAACTGAGGTTGGACTGTATCCAAAATGTCTTCATGTAAAAGTGTGATAGGACCAAAATTTAAGGGAAAAGTGATGAAAAAAAAGTTGTACTCCTGTATTATACTATTTTCCTTTATTTTCGGAGGTCCCACGATAGTGTGTATTCCGACATCTCGCCTTGACAGTTTACTCGTGCTTTTGGTAAGCTCTACTTAGAACACAGGTTCTTTTTTGTGTGTGTCTGTAGCTTTAATGCTCACGGGCTGTGTTGGTCCACGCCTGTCTCCGACAGAGTGTGCTAGCATTACACTCACATTTTAACAAACCGTTATTAACCACCGTTTGAGAGCCTGACAGGGATCGAGTTTTCTCACGTTTGATGCTCATAAACAGGCTTTGGAGACACGTGTTGCTGTTAGAACATCATTAAAAAGTTGCTTTGCATCGTAGGGGGCCTCTCAGAGGATAAAAGCGCAGTGATAAGGATAACGTTTTAGCGGGGGAAAAGTTTTAATGTTATGGAAAAAAAATAAAGGCAAACCTAACAAACCTAAAGGCAACAGCCTGTGACCGGCTGCCACTGTCCATATATGAATCAGGTACAATTGGTTCAAAAAGTATTTGTTCTGGTTATAAACGACTGAGCAAACATTTCAGTGCACTTAGTTGTCGTCTTAATGCAGGTGTATGTTTACGCTTGTAATGTTATGACTTTATTCTCAAAACATGTTGACTTTTTTTCTTCTTCTTATCGCTTGATTTAACTCTCACAAAATTGCATTTTTTTTTTCCCAGCCACAATATTTCCACTTTATTCTGGTGTTTTTAGTTTTTTATTTCACTTTCCGAATTTTTGCAAAAGTTGCAATTAAATTAAGCCTCAGCCCTCATTTTTGATCAGCTGGCAAAAATATTCACATTTTGACAAAGCCTGGCCGATTTACGACGTAAACCGTCTAAAAATGACATCACATTAATCGTACTGTCTAAAAAAAAAGGCCATTTTTGAGTCAATTTTAAGTTAATTAAGGCTGTTCTCACAAGTTTTTACACAAGAAGTAATGCACTCTCCCCAGTAGGGAGATTTGAATCGCTTATTTTTAAAACTATTGTCAAGAATGTTTGTGTTGCAGCATGACTGCATTCTTTATGTGTTTAGCTCCGGGGGGGGGGGTTATTCATACAGACAGCTTTTACTGATGATGCTGGATGTGTCTAATTCATACTTAATATAGCGCTCTATTTTTTGTGCAGATTTCTTGTCAATTCTTGTGGGAACAGATTTAACGCCACACTTTTCTTTGTTGTGCATGATAACAATTAGCTCCTAGCTCTCAATGACGGGCACAGAAAAAAAAAATGTCAGCAAAACAAGTTCATGTCCTTGGCTGAGTGATTTTGACGCTGATTTGACAACAACAAAAGTGCAGGGTATAAAACTACAACTAAACTATTTTTTTGGGCTTATGAGAGGGATTTCCATGAGAAGATCGGATCGTTGCACACCTGAGTATCACTTGTGCACACCAAAGACACTGTTAAGCTTTGCATTTGTTTGTATTGTTTGTTTTTTTTTGGTCATTTTGCACAAAATGTAACCTAGAAAACAACATCGTCTTCTGTTCTGTTCAGTATAAGCCAGGCACATGCATGTGCGCATACTTTACAAAGAAGTTATTGTGTGGAGACACAAGTGTGTTCTATTCTTGGAGGTAAAGCCCTTTGTTTGATATTTGGAACCAAATAACATTCTTGTTTTGTGCCATAGCATATTCATATACATTTTATGAATGGTGCATTGTTTGAAACCAAAACACACTTATCACCAAGGCTTGTAATGTTTATTTTCCTCTACTCTACGATTGCAGGCACTTGTATCTTGCACTCACAACACAACAACACATGTAGCAATACTTACAGGATGGGGAAGTTGTGTGTTCCACCAGTATTTGTTTAAGTGGAATATCACATTGTACTCCTTGATATTGTTTGACTTTGTATAAAAAAACTATATACTGTACATATTGAAAACTATATTATATCAAAAACCTTTTAGAAAAATATTTATTTTTACTGTTTTGTAATTTAGACACAATACTGTAGCTCCTCTATTGCCAGACTTACTGGAAGTGCCTCTTCATAATGTATTGCAAAGTAACTATACAATATATAGGGATTATTAGAACATGTCACTAGCAAAGCAGTGTTGATGTTGTAATGTGACTATTGTTGAATAACATGATTTATAAATGCTGCCAGTGTCTTTGTCCTCACTTCACATGACTGTTTTACACAAAATAATGTCCGATTTGATTGATTTGATCCCAGTCTGCTTATTTACGGGCCAGTCTCCTGGAAGGGGTGCCAAAAGCGCGACGTCGCAAGTTGTTCATTTCATTTCAAACCGATTTGCATATTCAAATAAAGCATCGCTTGTTCTGCTTTGGTTTCTGAAGAAAAACGTCTTCCTTTGCGTTGCTACATTTCATAGCAACAGGACTGTTTACTGAACTCTTAATTGTAACGTTTACATAAAAAATGACATCCATCCGTCCATTTTCTTCCGCTTATCCGGGTCCGGGTCACGGGGGCAGCATTCTCAGTAGGGAAAGTCAATGGAAAAAATGATTAGACCACCTGTGTTTCTTCAGTTTATTGATCCATTTTAACGCATGGTACAACTAAAGGTACATTTGTTGGACAAATGTAACGATGATAACAAATATAGCTCATAAGGGTTTCATTTAAGAGCTGATATCGAGCAACTTCTTGAGAGTAACCAACATTTTTTAAGTTCTTACATGACTAGCTATAGCATTGCACTGTCAAAAAATGTAACTCTTCTGAGCTATTTTTGTTGTCATTGTTATATTTGTCCAAACAAAGGTACCTTTAGTTGTATCGGGCACTGAAGAAATAGGGGTGGTCCAATAAGTTTTTCCATGATTGTAGATTTGAGCATCGAGAGGTTGTTTGGATATCTATATGTTATGTTTTTTAATGATAGTATTCATTTTTATTATAACTAGGGGGTTCACCATTCTCTTCTCAAACCGTTTTAAAACTATTCTTATTTAATACTAAAGCATTGCTTTATAGAGAATTTCTTTTGTGTTTGAAAGTTTGTGAATGATTACTTTGCCTTATTAGTTTGTGTTTATATAAAAGTCGTAGTAACATATTGACAGTCAGTCAGCGTTGCAAAAGGTAACACATGAAGTACACACAATTACAGCACTTAATCTGTAAGTAGATTTCTTCTAAATTCCCAGACTGACTTTGTGATAGCCGTTCTCCCCGTGCGTGCGCGGGTTTTCTCGGGGTACTCCGGTCTCCTCCCACATTCCAAAAACATGCATGTTAGGTTAATTGGCGACTCTAAATTGTCCGTAGGTATGAATGTGAGTGTGAATGATTGTTTGTCTATATGTGCCCTATATACCCATGTACCCCCGTGACCCTAGTGAGGATAAGTGGCATGGAAAATGGATGGATGGATGGATGGTGTCCACCAACAATACCGCGTTAATTGATTTTGTCCATTTACGTATGTAATAATGTACAGTTCATAAGCAGATTAGACATGATAAACTATCCCACAGTCACACATATTAGCAACACATACTGTAAGTCAAAAATTCACAAAGCAACCAAACTAAAAGTCTTCACATCCAAAGAAAACAATGCATGAAGCACAGCTGCAGAGACTCTCTCTCTGGGTAACAGAGGAGCGAACAGCACGGTGGTCAACAACACGGCAGTCGAGGTCTCGTCTTTTAGCACAAATTTACGTTTCAAATGTCACACTGAGCTTACATATACGACATGACATGTTCTAATGACTGAGAAAAAGATCTATTTATTTTACAAGTTGCTCTTTTTTCCTCTGCAAAGCGCCTCGATGTTGAAATATTTTTTCAGAGCTGGCAACGCAAAGGATGGCATACTGGAAGGCCAGTAAGGATAGTCATGATGAGCGCTCGGTGCTAATTGCAGAGGAGGATACGTTTGTCGGATGCATTTTAAGGACCCTTGGATTTTTTTCGAATCGGGACAGCCTTCGCGCACCGTGCTGATGTCATGCACCCTGCAAATGCACACTTGTAGGATGTACAGTACACCCTGGAATGGGTCGCAGCTACAGTACCGTTATTACTAAAGCCAGAAACCTAGTTAGGCCTTTATTTTCACACACGTTGTCGTCAATACGCCTGACTCACACTTCCGCTAGTAACTTCGAGCATTAGTAACCACCTGTGATTGCCAGTGCCTATAGAAAAACATAACAAGCGTCAGACAACTCAAACCTCTACACTACGACGTCATCTGGAGCAGTTCAGAATCAACATTCACCTAATAACGTGACAAAAGCGTACCACTTTTAAATAAAAGACATCAATACAAGACTGCACGGTGTGTAATTCATTTTTTCTAAATAAACTCATTTCAAAAGCACAATCCAGTTTCAGCATGCTTAACCACATCATTGCAACAAAACGTACCGAACAAAACGTACCGA
Source organism: Dunckerocampus dactyliophorus (assembly GCF_027744805.1). Taxonomy (NCBI): domain Eukaryota; kingdom Metazoa; phylum Chordata; class Actinopteri; order Syngnathiformes; family Syngnathidae; genus Dunckerocampus; species Dunckerocampus dactyliophorus. Next base: position 23,932,051 of record NC_072830.1, read on the forward strand.
ACAAAACGTACCGAACAAAACGTAACATCATAGCTTTCTCGTAAACTATATCATCAAATTATACTATTATACAGTATTCACTGCCACAAAAACATTCATTGTCGACATCTTTTGCTGTTCAGAGCCGTGGGTGCAGATTGGAGGTTGCAAGTGGGATATGATGTACCGATAGTGCTACGTATGGTTATGCTATCTTTGTTCATTTGATTAAAAATGTGCTTCTGTGTGCTTTTATGAACAATGACTCATATGACTTGTTTGCCATGTGAGCACTTGAACATTAAATGTTGCACGAGACCTAATTTGTGGGACGACACCAGCGCTTGAACATCATGAACTTCATGGGTTTTATTGAAAGTAACGTGTGGTGACTGCAGTTAACAGTGGGGCCAGTGTGTTGGTAGCGCTGGACAATCCCTGCTTATATGAATGTAAAGAGGCATTCTGTTTGTCATATGATATTAGAAAGGAGCTGTAAGCCATATCTAATCACATGACGCCTGTACTTACTTTATGTAGGCCAAAGCCACGGTCACGCAACGGAATTCCTCAGAGGAATTGTGACGACAGCGTTTCAGCCAAAACCTGCTTGCTACCTTCAGAGGCGCCACCGACACGCAGCATTAATGTTGTTGCTTCATGTTTCCTGAAATCATTCTGTTGCCTAATTCAGCTCAAAATAACACATTTATTCACACTTTTAAATGAAAATTGTGCCTTTCCGGCACACAAATACATGCTTATTTCTCACATCATCACTCCCTGTTGTGTGGATGGCATGTAACCATAGCAACTGAGAAAAGTGTACGATTTTTAAAATATTATCCATTGCGCACTGTGCCAGTTGTGGAAAAATCACGGAAACTGCCGAAGTGAGTCTTCCTCCAGCAAGGTCTGAATGACGATGATGTGAAGATATGGACACACCCCAGATGACCAATGAGCACACTGAGTGGTTCATGATGTAATAGTTAAGTAGGGTTCGAGTAGATCCCCACTATTTGCGGGGGTTGTGTTCCATCAGACACTCATAAAAATGTCTATTTTTGAGACTAGTAAATCCTGGATTATGTTTCTGCATCCAGGCGCCGCCGCTAGCTACGCCGGCTCACTCCTCCCCCTCCAAACCCTCCTGCTATCTTAGTGTTGACGTTCTCCACCAATTTCCGATCAACATTCGCAATAAAAGTGACTCGGGTAAGTAGTAAGTAATCCCAAGTTGCAAACGGCAAAGAGAAAGACTTTTGTGTTTTTGGGTGTCTGGAACGGGTTCAATGGATTAACATTATTTCTTATGCAACAAATCTTTTTTGACAAAAATTTCTTGACAGACCCATTGGAATGGATTAATAACAAAGTCAGTTTTGGGAAACCTTACCTTTTTTTTCAACCTCTGCCACTTCACCACTTACCTTTGTACCTTTTCAAGCTATTCATTGGACTTGAACGGCTTGAATTTCAATAAATAACTGGAAAAAAGAAGTGGAGCGTTCTAAAACTTTAGAGAGGGAGTGTACTTTCACACAGCCAATGGAATTATAATGGTATGGTGTTGTTGTTAAACCTGTGGAGCTACATAGGTTGTGCTGAATGAATATAGGTTTTTTTGTTGTTGTTTTTTGAATTGTCACCTCTGGTGCTTGGAAAACATACACAAAAACCAACACATTTGATTCTATGGACAAAAAATGGCCACCAGTGGAAATGATTGAAAGCATTAGGCCGTAAGGGAACCTTATAATAATTAGAAAGGAAATTATTTGCAATTGTGCTGGAATGAAAGCAGAGGCCATTATAGATAGAATAAATTAGGCGGAAATCAGACACTTATTGCAGAGACAAGAAATAGAAAGTACAAGCCTAAGCTTGATGAAGCAAAGACAAATATAAGGAATGTACACTGAGAAAATTCGTTCATTCAGTTGCTACAGCTTATCCCGTTCAGGGTAATGTCTAAAGACAGCTTTCCCTCTGTCTGTCTGGCGCCCCTAGTCTCCTGGTTCTTCATCACTACTACTGACAAAGAAAAACAAGTTTGTGTGCAGCGTGTGTGCGCGACAGAGAGAAAAAAGAGCGAGAGAGAGCGCTCGCGCGAGAAAGAAAGAGACCGTGAGACCTGAGCTTCTGTAACCACAGGAGAGTGGCTGCGACAAACAAAGGGCGCGAGCGGACACTTCCTGACCGCACGTGATTCGCTGCCGTGAAGTGGACCGGGCCCCTCTCAGGATGTCCCTTTTTTTATTTTACGGCTGAATCTCCCCTGAGAGTTTTATATGTGGAGCGGCTTGAAATGAACTCAGGGGACAGAGCTTCGTCTCACAGCGTTGGCAATAACAACCAGCGTCGCCTCTTCTCCTCCTCTCCAATCCTCATGAGAAGTTTGAGCGGTGCTGGTTGACAGGAGTCTTACCTGTGGTCCACATCGTGGAATCCAGACCCACGAAGCCATTCTTTCTCACGCGGGTACGTAACTCGTCCATCCGGATTTTCTAACAACATAACAATGTGTTTTATGGTGTAATGTTATAATAAGATTTGTTGAGTGCCTACTGTGGTGCTTTTTGATGAAGACCTTGAACGCGTCATTGGGCATCATGTGGGTTCATTCATTTTAGTGCAATTCAGATTTGTTTCACTTTTGACAGGTATTCTGACTCAATAACTATTAACCAGCTGTTGTCTTAAGTGTTATTATTTGAAAACATATTGAATTACGAGGATGACATGGTGTTTATTCATTTTTAATGTTTGGCATAGCCACAGAACATGTAGATGACAGTTGGCCTTCTCTTCTAAGTGATGCCCTTTAAAAGAAGGTCACATATTCAGCAGGGAGTACAGTCATTTCCCCCCAGGAGTACAATCAGCACCCATCTGCAAAAACAAAATACTTGTTACAGTTTGGTACTTGTTACAATATAAATATTATACTAATACTGTAGGTGTAGATTTAGAAATACTGCTGCAAAGGTCTAGCATTGGATCTAGTGGTTTGTGTGCATTATAACACCTGCATTTACTACAAATGATACGACTGTGATTTTGGCAAGTGCCTGATATTTTTTTTTTTTTCAGGGCAGAAATAATAAAGTCTTTGTGTCTACTCCACTGGCACAGAATTCTACAATCAGTGCAGAAATACTGATGCTGTATTAAAAAATAACTGTGATTACAGTCCAATATGTCCCCCAAATCACTCTCCATTCCAAGAGTACAGTCCAGTTAATGAACTCCTTCAAACTTCCAAGTAGATCAAACTCCAGCAATTACTCGCCTCTCCAAAATGTTGAAACAGAGTCATTGAATTATGCAAACGTCTTTAATGTAACATCAATGGCAGTCTTGTTGACCTTATGTTGTGTCTCTAATCCGTTAGCTGGAGTAGTATCAGTAATTCTGCCCCATGAAGATTCCCATTGACCGCTTCACATGTCTCTTGACAGTGCACTGAGTGGGTGCAGGAGGGGCAGGTCATGGATAATACATCAAGACAAATGTTTAAAGGGAAGGATTTGCAATTGGATTGATTCCTCTGTCCTGTAACAAAAGGTAGGGGTCCTCAGCAGGTGGATTGCAGCCCAGGTCTGGACACAGCTACCTAAATATACAGATCCAGACCTATTGTTATTTATTTTGACATACGCTCGTAATGTGGTCAGTGCAGCATTTTACAGAATTTTAAAAGCCTTGTTTATACATGGACTAAATTTACCTGCAGCAGCAGGTGCATCAAAAATAAAGATTCTACTCTCAGGACACCATTAACATCACTGATCCCATAGTTCTGAAACGGACAAATAAATAGAAATATACGGTACATGCATAGATGACTACTTACAACAGCAGATAGCAAAACTGAGCGATGGCTAGAAAAATGTGAAACAGAAATAGTCTTCCTACTATTGCAATCATTTCACATTCATTACACCAAGTAATGCGGAGGAACAAGACTCAATCGGGGGTCTTCAAGCATTGTGAGAGCCACTTTGACCAAAAGAAACCCAAGAACCGGAAGCCATTTGTGTTTTATATGAAAGGTTTTAATACATTTTAGGGCTGTTTACTTGGGAACATTCTCAATTAAAAAACTAAATAAGTGTAATTTTACCAATCTAATACTTGTAATATTTTGGATGCCAAATACACAAACCTGAATAAATTATTGGCATGTTTTTGCTATATCACTTACATCTCATTGCCAGGTGGTTTGTATTTTGAAATGATTGTAAATGACAAGTCAATGGGAATGACTGTGAAGCCCGTCAAAGTACACATATTCTTTGACCCCATGGCTGAGCCAGATCTGTGTGCTTCCTTTCCCACTCTGTTTGTACTGAGACTAAGAAGTGGGTCACATGCTTTAATTATCAATTTACAGGCTTGCATGCATCAGTGGCAAGAAATTGCATTTCGTGGTAGACTACAAAAAAGGAGACACGGTGACCTTTCAGGAGGATGGAGGTGGGAGCCGAGTGCGGCGGTGTGCAGAAGAACAGAAAAACATGTGCCTCTTCCTGCTCCAGTCTCAAGGCAAGTGCTGCAGAAAAAAAGTTGAAGTCGTTAATAGTGCAGTGGTTGACTCTCCTGTCGGGATTCCCAGTCAGTGACCCATTCATAATATTTCTGCGACTGACTGGCGACTAGTCTAATGTGTAGTGTGCCTTTCAATCTTAATCCACGTCACCAGGATTAATGATACTAATGAATGGATAAATGGAAAAAGTAAGCAAATTTAAGACCGCATTCTGTTTTTAGGACCTTGCCATTTGATACCTGATACCAGTGGCCAAAAAAAAATCTCGATTGATTAGGGGTGTAATGGTACGGAATAATCACAGTTTGATACATACCTAGGTTTTAAGGTCACAGTTCTATTAAGATGCTAAATATAAAACTGCTTAGCTTTTGTGTAAACAGCTTTAATGATTTTGAAATTAAACATAAAAATTGCGAACTGTTAAAGTATTCTCACAGCAAGCTCCAATTTTGCGTTATGGGCGCCACACATAGGAGGCGACATCGCCTCTACTCCATTTCTCGTGTCGCCGTCCAGCCAAAATTCGTGCGTGTGAAAGTTTGTGTTCTTGCGTGTCATCGTGCACACGCTGGCTTGCCACGCGATTCCAGAAAGTTTTAAAATGTTTCAACTTTTCATCACTGTCGCCCAGACAAGGACCAATCAGCAAGACTTTCATTGATCGACAAGTGATCAGGCAGGATGCTAATCAGTACGCTATACTTGCCGTGTCAGATTTCTTGGAGCTATTTGACATTTCTAAAAAAGAATATAGAGATATAAAGAAAAAGTAAACATATAGGGCAAGTTTACATTCATTTTACACTGACATTTATCTAAGTTTATGTTCAATACTAAGAAGATCCGGTTCTAGCAAGAGTACTTGATCAACACCGGCCGCTTTTCCTCCTCTGAACTACTTTGATACCCTCAAATTTCTTCCACAACCAACAGCCAATCAAAACCGTGGGAGACTTGTACAATTTGCTCTGGATGTGAACACGTCGCTCATGGGTGTCGCTGGTCACAGACGCTCGTCGGCTCCCATGTGCATGGTCGTTTGTCGCGTCAAATGTGTTGCGCCAATTAATCTTAAAATAAACCCACAATAACACAATGAATGATCCACAAAGTTTATTCTCCGAGTAGGGCTGTCCCGATAGAACTTTTTCACTTCTGATACAATACTGATATTACATCCTTGCGATCGTCCCATACCGATATAGATATCAGCACACATTAAACATACTTTTATGTAACTGTTTCTCTGTTTACCCATCTAAATTATCTGTATCCGTATCTGTACTTGGAGTGGGCGAGGCATAAACTGGAAATGGGTGGGGCTTAAGTTGCTACATTAAGTCTGAAATTGACATGGATTGATCAGAAGTTGTTATATTTATTGTTTATTATTCAGCTGTGCTTATCCCAGCTGACTTCGGGCGAGAGGCAGGGTACACCCTGGACTAGTCGCCAGTCAATCGCATGGCACATATAGACAAACAACCATTCACTCTCACATTCACACCTATGGACAATTTAGAGTCGCCAATTAACCTAACATGCAGGTTTTTGTAATGTGGGAGGAAACGAGAGTACCCAGAGAAAACCCACGCACGCACAAGGGAGAACATGCAAACTCCACACAGAGATGCCCAATGGAGATTCAAACCCAGATGTTCCCGATCTCTCAACTTCAAACCATTGTCGTCCCTGTTAATCAGTGGTCTTTTCAAAAGTACTCGGGCTATTGTTACCACATCCTTTTGACTCATGATGATGGCCTGCGGTAACCTGACACACCAGATGGTTGCTTTTCAACAAAGTGCTTGTTTCATGAATCCATAAAGCGAAGAACTGTTGCAAACTTTATGCAATTACTGATAATTGAACAAGAACAAAGAAAAAGTCCCAAATAAATTGGCATAGTTATTTCTGTCACACCTAGACCAAGCAGATTAACAGACCTGTCTGAACCAATGAGACTAAAAGATAACAGATAAATACAATTAGAGAATAACCCTTTCATCATTCTACGAGTGCGACTCTTGGCAAGATAATTTCACGTGGTTACATATTGCTATTTTCGTCCATCCATCTGCCTCACAAGGTCAGGTCCATTCCTTCTTAAAGAAAGAGCTGGAAAATAAGACAGACCACAGTGTGAATGTCATGTTGTTTTTATTAGACCACCTCAGACTTTCCTTTTGCCTTTCTCCTACGTCAAACAACCTTTAAAAAAAGTGAACTGAAAGCCGTCTTTCAACTGCTTAAACGTTTTAAATTAGATCAAACCCTCTTGTTGATTCCCTCCGCCAAGATGAAAGTGACATGAGACAATGGTGTTCAAACAGCTTATCATAATACAGACTTGAGTCTCACGACAGACTGTATTTCTTCTCAGAATTGTTGAGTTCCATGGGTGGGACATGGCACCGTCGCCTGCAACTCTAATCCTGTTCTTTTGTTGTACACTTTTTCTTTTTTTGTACCAGTAAGGCTAGAGATTGGGTGACGCCATCCCTAAACAAAAGTCAAATGATTATACGTTGTGAACAATGACTTGAGGACTCTTGGACACTTGTGAAAACGACTGTGTTAATCTGAGTGAAACTATACATTTTAGATACCGTAAGCACGTTAGAACGATTTTCTCACAGCTTACTGTACACACCTGGAGAAAGCCGCTATAATTGCGTCTAAGATAAGCTGTGCATGTTCCAGCGTTGATCTCAACAAGCTATGAAACAAAGTGTTCAAGATGTACAAACTGTGCAGATCTGTAATAAGGTCCTAATTACTAGTCACGATGTTGCCACAGTTGCCAGCTACTTTGTTTGTAATTTAGACATCTACAGCAAATAGAGCAAGACTTATATAGGTTTAGTTGGGTACCAGGTACCATTGCTGTCTTTTTCTTAGTAATAATAATAATCAAAATCAATTTAGTAATTTCATCTAGCATACAAATGATAAATGATAAATGATAAACTGTCAAAGGTGAAATTGTGTACAGGGTATGCATTATGTCCATTATGTGTGTGGAACAAGGTGTACACATGCTGTTGGAGAACATTATTCATTCTGGAACAAACAGTCTCTTTGTGGGCCATAAAATAAAGAAAATAAAAACCTCACTCACTTTGTTTATCCTGTATGCGAAAGCCGAGGGGATCATTGTCACCCTTTTTTGTGTGTGTGCACATAAAATAACTGAGGAACTATTTTATGCAGAATTCTGTTGACTAATTAAGGTTGTTACAGTCTAGGGGTGATTAAAAGCGGCTCAATGGCAACATTTGTGCCAAATCTCAAAATGCACCGAGTAATTGTGAATGTCACTATTCCAACTGGAAACTTAGCTTACTCGTTTGCATTTGGCGCGCCAAGCACTAAAGTGCTAAAAGGTATTTCTATTTTTCGTTCAAATAAATAATCCTTGTTATGCAAGATTGACAGAAAACATCTGGGGTGGAGGTGGGGGGTGCAGATTAACTCACAAAACCTATTATTGGTATATTTTGCTGCTTGAACAACACCACTAATATTACAATAGCTGACATAAATTGTGCAATTATGAGATTATCAGATTATCAGTATAGTAGAAGAAAACTGGAATGAATGAATTAATTTTACATTATTTCCTATCGGAAAATTGTTTCAAAATTGGAAGTCGACAAAACAGATTGTGTTTGTGTTTGACTGGAGCTTCCACTGTAGTTTAAAGCAGCCTTTGTCAACGTTGGCCAGATCATTGTGGAACAAAATGAATTTACAAAATGTCTGTATGTGTTTTGTGTTAACATTGAGAGTCAACTGACATCAACGGCGACATAACTTCCAGTTCCGGTTACCATTTTGTTCGCTAGCTAATAGGACGCTAACAAGGAAGGACGTTTTCTATTTAAAAATATATATTACAAATACGGATGGACTCACGCAATGTATTAATAACACGACAAGACGCGCACCATCTTGTACGCTAACCAGAGAATGCAAACACTTCACCCGCGACACTAATGAGGACAAGTAGTGTAGAAAATAAATGTATTCGGTTACACGCGTACATTTTCAAGTATCATTCATTATATCAAATGAGCTCGTGGAGTTGAATAATGTGAATTATATTCAGACACACAACGGAAAACTCAAAACAAAGATGAAAATACATGCATTCTCCTGGCAGCTTTATATGACGCGACATTCCATTTTCCATTCCATTCCATTCCATTCCATTCCATTTTCCTCCGCTTATCCGGGTCCGGGTCGCGGGGGCAGCAGTCTCAGTAGGGAAGCCCAGACTTCCCGGTCCCCGACCACCTCCTCCAGCTCCACCGGGAGGACACCGAGGCGTTCCCAGGCCAGCTGTGAGACATAATCCCTCCAGCGTGTCCTAGGTCTTCCCCGGGGCCTTCTCCCGGCTGGGCATGCCCGAAACACCTCACCAGGGAGGCGTCCGGGAGGCATCCGGACTAGATGCCCGAGCCACCTCAGCTGGCTCCTCTCGATGTGAAGGAGCAGCGGCTCTACTCTGAGCTCCTCTCGGATAACCGAGCTCCTCACCCTGTCTCTTAGGGTGAGTCCCGCTACCCTACGAAGAAAACTCATTTCAGCTGCTTGTATCCGCGATCTCGTTCTTTCGGTCATGACCCAAAGCTCATGACCATAGGTGAGGGTGGGAACATAGATCGATCGGTAAATTGAGAGCTTTGCCTTCCGGCTCAACTCTCTCTTCACCACGACGGTCCGGTACAGCGACCGCATTACTGCAGACGCTGCGCCGATCCGCCTATCGACCTCACGCTCCAACCTTCCCTCACTCGTGAACAAGACCCCGAGATACTTGAACTCCTCCACCTGGGGCAGGACCTCATTCCCAACCCGGAGGGAGCAATCCACCCTTTTCCGACTGAGAACCATGGCCTCGGATTTGGAGGTGCTGAGTCTCATCCCAGAAGCTTCACACTCAGATGCAAACCGTCCCAGTAAACGCTGCAGGTCACAGCTCGATGAGGCCATCAGGACGACATCGTCTGCAAATAGCAGAGATGAGATCCTAGTGCCCCCGAACTGGACTCCCTCGACACCTTGGCTGCGCCTAGAAATTCTGTCCATGAAAATTATGAACAGAATCGGTGACAAAGGGCAGCCTTGGCGGAGGCCAACGTTCACCGGAAACAGGCTTGACTTACTACTGGCAATGCGAACCAGGCTCCTGCTCCGGTTGTACAAGGACTGAATGGCACGTAGTAGCGCGCCACCAATCCCATACTCCCGGAGCACCCCCCACAGGACACCGCGAGGGACACGGTCGAATGCCTTTTCCAGGTCCACAAAGCACATGTAGACCGGTTGGGCAAACTCCCAAGTACCCTCCAGGACCCTTGCAAGGGTGTAGAGCTGGTCCAGTGTTCCGCGACCAGGACGAAAACCACATTGCACCTCCTGTAGCCGAGGTTCGATTAACGGTCGTACCCTTCTCTCCAGCACCCTGGAATAGACTTTCCCAGGGAGGCTGAGGAGTGTGATCCCCCTATAGTTGGAACACACCCTCCGGTCACCCTTCTTGAAAAGGGGGACCACCACCCCAGTCTGCCAATCCAGAGGTACTGTTCCCGACTTCCACGCAATGTTGAAGAGACGTGTCAGCCAAGACAGTCCCGCAACATCCAAAGCCTTGAGGAATTCAGGGCGAAACTCGTCCACCCCCGGAGCTTTGCCACTGGGGAGCATTTTGACTACCCCAGATACCTCAGCCACGGTGATGGAACTGTCCGCGTTCGTATCCTCAGTCTCTGCTTCCTCTAGGGAAGGTATGTCAGTGGGATTGAGAAGGGCCTCAAAGTATTCCTTCCACCGCCCAACTATATCCTCAGTCGAGGTCAGCAGGCTCCCGTCCCCACTGTAAACAGTGTGGACCGGGCACTGCTTCCCCTTTCTGAGGCGCCGGACGGTTTGCCAGAACCTCTTCGAGGCCGACCGAAAGTCGTGTTCCATGGCCTCACCGAACTCCTCCCACACCCGAGTTTTTGCCTCGATCACCGCCGAAGCCGCGTGCCGCTTGGCCTGCCGGTACCCGTCAGCTGCTTCAGGAGTCCCACAAGCCATCCATGCTCGATAGGACTCCTTCTTCAGCTTGACGGCAGCCCTGACCTCTGGTGTCCACCATCGGGTTCGGGGCTTGCCGCCACGACTGGCACCGACCACCTTGCGGCCGCAGCTCCGATCGGCTGCCTCAGCAATGGAGGCACGGAATAGAGCCCATTCGGACTCGATATCCTCGTCCTCCCCCGGGATGCAGGAGAAGCTCTGCCGGAGGTGAGAGCTGAAGACTCGACGAACAGGAGACTCTGCCAAACGTTCCTAGCACACCCTCACTACACGTTTGGGACTCCCGGGTCTGTCCGGCATCCTCCCCCGCCATCTAATCCAACTCATCACCAGGTGGTGATCAGTTGACAGCTCAGCCCCTCTCTTTACCCGTGTGTCCAAAACATGCGGACGCAGGTCTGATGATACGACTACAAAGTCGATCATAGACCTGCGGCCTAGGGTGTCCTGGTGCCATGTGCACTTATGGACATCCTTATGCTGGAACATGGTGTTTGTGATGGACAAACTGTGGTTCGCACAGAAGTCCAACAACATCACACCGCACGGGTTCAGATCGGGGAGGCCGTTCCTCCCAATCACGCCCCTCCAGGTCACACTGTCATTGCCCACATGGGCGTTGAAGTCTCCCAGCAAAACGACAGAGTCACCAGTTGGGGTGCTCTCCAGCACCCCTCTGATGGACTCCAGGAAGGCTGGGTACTCTGAACTGCCGTTTGGCGCGTACGCACAAACGACAGTCAGGACCCTTTCCCCAACCCGAAGGCGTAGGGAAATGACCCTCTCGTTTACCGGGGATGACTCCAACACAGAGGCACCGAGCCGGGGGGCTATTAATAAGCCCACACCAGCTCGCCGCCTCTCCCCTGCAGCAACTCCAGAGTAGAACAAGGTCCAACCCCTCTCGAGGAGTTTGGATCCAGAACCCAAACTGTGGGTCGAGGTGAGTCCGACTATATCTAGTCGGAATGTCTCAACCTCTCTCACAAGTTCGGGCTCCTTCCCCGCCAGAGAAGTGACGTTCCATGTCCCAAGAACCAGATTTGGCCGCCGAAGACCAGGTCGCCTAGGTGCCCGCCCTCGACCGCCACCCAAAACGCAATGCACCGGACCCTTATGCTTGCCCCCGCAGGTGGTGGGTCTACGGGGGGGAGATCCCGTGTGGCTTCTTCGGGCTGAGCCCGGCCGGGTCCCACGGGTGAAAGCCCGACCACCAGACGCTCGCCTGCGAGCCCCTCCCCCAGGCCTGGCTCCAGGGTGAGGCCCCGGTATCCCACTTCCGGGCGAGGTGCGGTCTCTCCTCGTGTGTTTATTCATAGGGGTCTTCTGACGCGACATATAGTTGAAAAAAGTCCACAAGGTTGCTTCATGGGGGGTTGCGAAAACCAACAAATGTTACCTTGGTGGAGGCTACTCAAAAACTTTGAGAACCTCTGCTTTTATGGTACACGGACCTTGAAAGACACCTGTGTAGTAGATTCCACCATTTGTGTAATGGAACGCAGAGCAAATTGCTATTTTATCACATCCCTGCCTCTTTTGTTTTGGCATAACAACTGTGACCAAGGCCACAGAACAGAACTTGCTTTAAAATCTCCAGAGTAAATGCCGGATGTACCGGATAACATGTTATCTTACATATTTTTTTATTCCAATCTTGTTAAACATAAAAAAACAACACAGTAACTAAGATAAGGAATTTACTGATTACTACTACGTAAAGACATTTGAATGGATTAACAGTAACTACTGTATATAAATATATGTAAAAAAAAAACAACAAAATTATTATATGAGTTCACATTGCTTGATAAGACATTCACAGTGTGCTCAGTCTTCACTTCCTTGCTTTCATCTTAACCATGTGGTCACCTGTATTCTCCCATTTGCACATCTGGTGCATTTTAATGCAGGCCTTTTCGGAAGATCTAATTTGTCCTTATCCTTTTCTCATCTCATTGTCTCCTCACAGATGTTCCTGGTGGCTTTGTCCTTTGCCTATTTTGCAAAGGCTTTGTCGGGGAGCTACATGAAGAGCACAATAACTCAGCTGGAGCGGCGCTTTGACATCCCCAGTTACCTAGTGGGCATCATTGACGGGAGCTTTGAGATGGGTGAGCAGGTCCGCTTGTCATTGCTATTTTGATATTGTTTACAGCCTGCGTGTCACAAGCACGTCACACACTCACCCCGTGATTTCAGTAGGTGAAAAAATTGAATGGGTCGCAGAGTTATTCAAGGATTCATCACTCAGGCAAAGACAGACAGTGATCTTTGGATCTGTAGAGAGCTACATACTTAGTGAAGTTTGTGATTCTTTTGATGCTCTTGCACAGCTTGCATTACTTTACTTCATGTGTATGACATTGTCTTATGAAGCCTTCATACATTCCTATGATGCCATTCCTATCCTATATTCACATTCCCTTATATTTGCATGGGACCTTGGTATTCGTTTGCTCTGATGTATGAAAGTTGTTAGTCCTCCATATTTATATAACCTTTCACCCCAGCAATGCCATTTGTCAGCATTCACTCGCCATGTCAAGAAACTGCAATTTTGCAACTGTGCGTTACAGTTAAAGTTACAGTTAAAACGCTTTTTGTTTTTGATGTTGCAAGTTTCTTAATGTCTGAAAATGTCTTAATAGCTGAATGCATACTTGAACATTTAATCCTAACTATGGGGGGACGTTTCTGTAGAAATGATATGTGAATGCTGAAGAGCTGACACTGAATTGAAATACTGTAATAGTCAGCGTGTTTAGGAGGCAGAACAACCTGGTTGTTCAAGAAGACAAAAATATGGCTTACAAAATTGCCTACACTGACTAAAATTTTACTTCAAAATAAAAAAATAGTCAGAAAATCAGTTGTACTGTACTGTTTATTTACAGACAGAGGTGGATTAAAAACAGTGTTGGTGAACATTGCTTCAAAACCAGTTACCTAAATACCAATTGCATTTTAGTAAGTGAAACAAAGTGAACAAATGACACTGAACAAGAGGAACAAAAGAAGAAACCAAGTTAAAACAATAATTGACACTGTAAGATGTGTTTGAGAAAACAAGGGATGGCGGGGAGCCATTTGGGCAGGAAACAGATGGACCAAAGCAAGACTGATGAGGACTGAAACACAGAAACCTGAAGAGAAAAAGGAACAAACATGAAGTGAAGCCCAGATGCTCCAGGAACAAAGCTGTTTGTTGACATTCATATTCCTACCCCGCTGGTCCTATACAACGTTGAAGCTGGAGGTTGATGCTTTAGAGAGCTCACGGAGGATAACAGGGGTTGACCAGAGGGGCTGATACTGTAACAAAGCCTGGATTATGCTCTTCTCATTGTTTGCTCGCAATGAAGGAAGCTAACAAGCTAAATGCATAGAACCATAATCCAGGTTTAAGCCCTAAATATGCCTCACACACTTATGAAACATATTTTAAATGATAAAATGTATACTGTAGGTACTCACCACTAATGAATGATAATGAAAGATTGATCGAAAAGATGGAGTCGCATTCTAGCCTTTAGCTTGGTCATCAGGCTAGTGCTACAAACACGCCATCTCCTAAAGCGTCTAGCGGTGGTGCGGAAGGTCGTCCTGGCTAGCTGTTAGAGAAGGTGTTTTCCAAGCCGCATCTACATAATCCAGACTGCTTGCCTGTTGTAATTCCAGTAATGACTTACGGTCATACTTGTACATTAACTTGTGTTCACCTCCCTGGAAGTTTTGAGATTGTAAGAAAGTTGACTGACACGCTGCCATCATGCATCTATCTATCCATCTATCCATCTATTATGCTGTTCATTTGATGCTTTATAGTTATAAACTGTTACTGACTGAGCTGTGAATGACATGTGTTTTCTGAGAAAAAAATAAAACTATAACTTTTAAAAAAATTAAAAGAATTTTGCGGGGACGCGTGAATATACGGGGATCCGCTGTATATGTACTGTATATGTAGTCCATCTTCTTCTGTCAAAGCTGCTCACAGGTGGCCAAGGCAACCAGTCTCTTTGGGCCGTTACCAGGACGACACAGTGACAAGGAAGGGCAATGTTAATGCAAAGAGAAAGGAGAGGTCCAATTGTAAAGAGGAGAACATGGTGGAGGGAACATAATGGAAAGAACATGGCAAACAGGACGAAAGAGTGGTTTCATAGAGAATGTGATCCTTATGAAGATCAGACCGACTTGATTCGTTTGGCTCTGTTGTTACTGTATATTTCATAGACTGCTGATCTAAATTTTATTAGCAGTTAAGAAACGGCAAGAATGTAAATTTTGCACTGTTGGATCTTATGGAGGCTCTAAGTCAGGGGTGGGCAAACTGCGGCGGTCGGGCCACATCAGGCCTTCCAAGCATGTTAATCCGGCCCAAAGGGCATTTCCAAATTCCTTTTTTCAAACCTTTAACATGGAAAGTGCAGCCGGCAACATGACTTGCAGTGCTAATGTGGCATGCTTGAGTCACCAAAATAGTCAGATGCAATCTGTAGCTTGTACAAAAAAGCCATACAAACAACACAACACGTCAACACACAAAGTAACCTACCTACTACACCATGTGAGCATGCAAATAAATATCTACGCATAATACCCATGCCAAGAAATACACCCATATATTCCCACCGCATGGCATGCTTGGTAGCTTGTGGTACTGTCTCCTAACATTTTGCTGTGTTTGTCGCATTTTTGCTAGGTTGCAAAATGTGTTGATGAAGTCGTCAGAGAAGTAAACAAGGAGGAGTTAGCATAGTAGTGATATCCAATAGTCGTTTGCAATATATTGCTTACCCCAAAACGTTTTTGTCCCACTGCCATTTCTTCTTTTTGCATTTTTAGGCTCTACTTAGAACCTCCTTAATATCCAAGAGTGCAAAATGTAGATTCTTGCGATTTTTCAACTGGCCTTAAAATTTTGTTCAGGCATGTATGTGCTGCATGACACTAATCTTCACCACCTTTCCTGCTATCACCTTGACAATGAAGCAGTTGGTTGGCTAGACATGCAGATTTACTTCAAATTACTTGACATTATGCAAAGCTGGATAACTCTAACACACACGCACACAGAAATACACCAGGATCTCCAATGGGGCTTAGCCTTATTACTTCTCATTCTTATTGGGTACTATATCATAATATCTGCAATGTATTCATGTAATGAAGTATGTTTATCTCATTATTTCATGCAGATGCTTTTGCTTTCCTGCTGTACATCTACAGCTTATTTTGCAGCAGTAAGCTAGCAAAGGTAGCTGCTCCATTTTTTTTAACACACCCGTCTGTGTTTTCCGTAAAGTCCCTAATATTTTGCACACTTTATATATTCTGCCAGGTAACCTGTTAGTTATAGCTTTCGTCAGTTACTTTGGTGCCAAGCTCCATCGGCCAAAGATCATTGCAGTGGGTTGCGTACTGATGTCTGTTGGCACCTTCATCATCGCATTGCCTCACTTCATCACTGGACGGTGAGTAAAGAGCTCAGGAAACTGTGATCACCACTTTATTTACACTTCACTGGGGGGCAGCTCAGCTCAGTTATAATAAACGTGATTGGCCTTTAGAGCAGCATGTGAGTGTGATTAACAGCTTTTCTTATCCACTTGACACCAATTTGTAACAAGTTATTTGTGACATTGTAGTTATTTGTGCGTATAAAAGAGCCCTTTTGTCACTGTCACTTTTAAATATGTGAGGTGTTAACACAAATTTTATATTGTTGTTAAGATTGTTTTGGGATTAACTTAATACACACATGTAGAGTCGTCCGTCTCCATTTTTTGGTTTGAATTTGGCCACTTAACTGTGACGGTTTTAAATAAATATCTTAATGAATAAATCTTGCTGTTTTGTGATTGAATATGGCCTCTTATTATATGCATATTGAAGCACATTTCACATATTTTTTGCCTAAATTAAGCATTTTCAAGCATAAAAATTTGCTAAATTACCTAAAATACAAATCTAAGGCATTCAGAAGACGCATCAAAGACACTTTGAATGATATATAGTATTCTACACTGCTCACTAGGTGTCAGTAATGTTACTATAACATTCGGTGAGACTTGTTTGGATTTGACTGGAACAACAGGCTTTTATTGCTGGTTTGCATTATCTCACAAGTGGCGCAATAATTCTGAATAAAAATCCCAAATTACTGCCGCGGCCGTACTTCCTGTTCGCACATTTATAGCAACATACACAAGTTTTATTTATAAATCGCTTATTTTCTCTGTTATCTCTACTCTACTGGGTAATACGAGTGTAAAGATGACTATAGGGGTGTTAGTTCATGTCTAGAGAGCTCTAATAATGGTAAAAAACACATTTAGAAAGTTGTAAACTGATTTTTATGCTCTAACTACAAAAAAAATACAATTCAATTTATAAATAAAGAATTCTACTGATCACGGTTGGGTCTGGAACCAATTAACGAGGGATTACTGTATACATGAATGTGAATGGCAGTGCATTCAAGGACAAAGGGATGACAAAGGGATGAAGACACACATCACTGCAATAGATCATTTTAAAAGTGTGGTGACTTCAGGGGAAACGTATCTTTAGAAAAATTAAGAAAAAGAGGATTTTAGATTTTCCCAGCTAATTTCTGTTCCAGAGAAAATAGAGCTAGAGAGGTGATAAAAGCAGGGGAGCCACCGTTTTATGTTCTCTGAAATGGGTGAAGGGCACTACATAAAATACGGTAAATAATTGAATATAGTTTTTCCTCACTAGTTGAATTTTATGCTTTCTTTACAGTTATGAATTTGAATCATCTGCACGGTGGGATGTGAATGCAACCCTTAACCTCTCACCTTGTCCATCGGGCTCAACTGACGTCAGCCAATATAGTAAATTGTCTGAAGTACCAGCGACAGGTGTGTGTGTGAATCTGTTCAGATACAGTCACATTCAGACACTGTAATATAATCCTCTCCTTCAGGTTGTGAAGGCGATTCCAACCTTTCCATGTGGATTTATGTGCTCCTTGGAAATGTCCTACGAGGGATTGGAGAGACTCCTGTTCAGCCTCTTGGGATCTCCTACATAGATGACTTTGCTAGTGAGGAGAATGCTGCATTGTATGTGGGTAAGGAAACACTCTCTATGTCAGGACAACTATTTCAGTCTCTTATTTCCATCCATCCATCCAGTTCCAACTCCATGAGAGTTTCCATTTGTCCCACGTAAGACTCATTCCAAAGACGTACCTTGTCACGTTTATGTTATCTCGCAGTTGGAATTGGGCTTCGATATGCTGAAACCACAGGCGTGGGCTGTGTTGCCAAAAGTTGGGCAAAATAACCTTCAGGGCATAGATAGCGTTGACGTTATCTCCCTCATTAGCATCGAGCGATGTGTGCCCTCATAGAGTTCTGCATCATGAAGCGTGTGGATATAGTGTGTATTTCACCTGGCTTTGCAGCTATCGAAATAATGTGTAAGCACATAACACTTTTTAAGGACATTTTTGACCTGTTGACGTGACTATCATAACCTTTAGGGGTGTAACGATTGGTTTTAATAACGATTAGATTCGTATCACGATTCATGGTTGCCGATACAATTCAAGGATGATATTGGTTCATTTAATATACGATACAATCCGAAACGATTCAGTAATTTTAACCCCATAGCTCTGCCACTGATTATGGATGTGGATGGCATTTGCATGTGCACATCTTTTTTCACAGTATCTGTCTTTTTAGTGAATGCTTGTGTGTTCTAGGCTGTGTGCAGACCATTTCTGTGGTGGGGCCTGTCTTTGGCTACCTGCTAGGCTCCTTATGTGCAAAGATTTATGTGGACATTGGATTTGTAAAACTGGGTAAGTCAATATAGCTATTATGTAATGATATATACAGTAGGCACCACACAATGCCATCTATCATTATATACTGCAAAGCAGACTCAGAAGGAACACTGTTTTGGAAACAAATATTTATTAATTTTGTCTTTGTGCCGTTCTTGTGCCCTTGTAACAAGAAAGCAAGCAAAATATGAAATCCATTGCAGAGTTTCCAAGAGCAAAAATGAAGAAGGCCTTCACAAAACATGACTTGATGTTATCAGTTAAAACAGCGAGTGCAGCAGGTGTAGTTGAAGGGCAGTGGGAACAGGTGTTCAGGATTAGCATCACTTGGCTTCACAGATCATGATCCACAGAAGCTTTCAATCAAATAGAGTGCTGGAAAGGCAGATGTGTTCTGACAAGTTCACCTTATATGACATTTACAAATTGGTTGTGAAAATAACAATATGCATTTTACTTTTTTAAAATACAGTATTTTAGCAGCACACACCTGTAGTTTGCCATATTTATTGAAACTGCATTACGGTATGGGTTGTTGATGTCCCATGGCCCCCACTAGTCCCATTAGCTAACATTGGACTGCTATGAATAATGACAGTTATCCACCTGTCCAATTTGAACCTGCAGAATAATGACAAGACAGATAACTTGAAGTTGCTGGTCATATGGACTTCTATTTCCTTGATCACAGTTGCTAAACAGCCAGAAGACACAGGGGGTATACGGCAAAAGTGGCTCAACAAACTCAGGCTTTGTGCTCAAGATGCAACTCGACAAAACCGTCCACAACATCCGCAATCAGACTTAATTGGTCCCATGACGGTGGTTATCAACTTACTTTGTCAAGTCCGGTTTTCGGCTTTGTGCTAAGTGCGCGTTCACATGGAAGGGGGCGTTTGACGTCATATTATTCTACTTCTGCTGAAATGTGAAGTGATGCCAGCCAGTGTATTTTACAAAAAATAAGTACGTAATTATTATGGGGCATTATGAGGAGTTCTCAAAAGATTATGACTGCTAAAAGCAACGCTGTCGCCGCCAACAGAGCGAGAAAGGAAAATTCCCTCGTCTGAAAATCTATCTCGCTTATAGATGGATAATATCATCTGGGAATGCTGGGAATGCTGTTTTTTTTCTTTTTTTTTCCTCTATGTCCCGTCGGGAACCCTGTAGGTTCTCAATAAATGGTGACGCCATCTACGAATTAGTTAAACAGTGAAACAGTGGCACATGCGTAGCTGATTTTAAGCTGAAAGTCCCGACCAGGTTATGAGTTTAGCCTGAGTTACCATGGTGATAGAGCTGCTTTAAAAGAGAGCTACGTTCCCTGAACACTGCAAGTCCGGCTTTCAACTTAACACAGCTCGCTAACCCACTGAACTTGCTTTGCCGTGTACCCCCCTCGTTTGGGCACATTAAAAGCCTGTGGGAAGCAAGTGTAAACTAATCTGAATATAAACAACACACTACCGCTTCTCTTGTTAATATCACAACATGAACATCATGTGGACTACAATTCATTTACACTGTATCTCATAAATTGTAATCTTTATGGGTAGTAGGGAGAAGAACTTAGCTGATGCTTTGGCATGGAGGCTGACCAAGACCACCTCTTGTTGTAATTGATCTGGCTAACTTTGTACAATTAAGGATATTAAGTTCCATTTAGTTTGTGAATGTCATCCTATTCAATTTTATATTGACCCTCTCTCTTTATTCCCAACACAGAAAGCATCACCATCACGCCAGCAGATTCCCGCTGGGTTGGAGCCTGGTGGTTGGGCTACCTCATAGCAGGGATCATCACCCTGCTTTCTGCTGTTCCATTCTGGTTTCTACCACGCTCATTGCACATTTCAGGCAGCAAGCACACCCCCGAGAAGCCGGAGCAGACAAGTTTTATAAAAGACTCTGTCCCCATGAAGCATAAGTATCCTGCAGAGGAGCACATGAGCTTCATAGAGATGGCAAAAGGTAAGCCAGGATAAAGATGTACTGTATATGAGATTGCACATTGTAAACAACAGCTGAATACATACGACAAGTTTTATTAGCCATGTTGAAACAGTGTATCTATTTTTTATATCCTATCAAACAGATGTGTATGTTTAAAACTTGACTTAAATAGAATCATTTTTATAACTGAATTTCTATGGTTTTTTTTTTAAACATTTCTAACTGCAATTCAGAGTATAAATGATCAAGGTCCACAGACGTGAACCATCATAAATACATGAGTGAAGAAGAAGAGTGGAAAAATAAGGGGTTGCATTACAGAAATGGCTGACAGACAGTGACAAACAAATTGCAATCTCTTCAAACTGAAAAGAACAGGAGTAATTTGGGCAGAGGGCCTACATCACTTTTGGCATGCTCTGGTTATGTGTTGCTTAACAATCCCTCTAATTCACCATGTCTGGGCTAAGGAACTGGGAGGAGACGTGGGAAAATGCAACCCCTTTACATCTTGCAGAGTTAATCAGGTGGACCCAAATGCAGGAAGCAAGCCAAAAAGGGTTAAATCAAGTAAGGATCAAAAATGTCAAACTTCAAAATAAAACGAATCCAAAAGTACTGTGACAAAGGGAACATGTATAGCATGCCACATAAAAAGACGAACTGACAAAGAAAGCAAGAGCATCCCGAGACAATATTCACCTTTTCCATTTTGTTAACACTGTAATTTGTCAAAAATTAACAGTGATTAACAAAACAAGTTATTGTAGCATGATAAAAGGAGCGAGACATGTATGTTTCAGGTAATTGGTGCAGAGTGCATTGATTGAACATTATTATTTCCATCCCTTGAAAAGAAAATAGAGGAGAGGATGGATTGTTGTTTAATTCAATTCAGCTCATAGAGGCCTTTGCTCTCAACAACAGGTGCATAGCTCTGTTACAACATTTCTAATGGTAAGAAACCTATTTGCTAAACATGCACCATGCAGCTGTTTCACATGCAGCAGGGGTAGGAAACCTATGGCTCGGGAGCCAGATGTGGCACTTTTGATGACTGCATCTGACTCTCCGACATTTTTTTTTTTCCGCTCACATTTTAAATTAAAACATTACAGAAATCACAGCCTTAAAAATAGCATTCACAATATAAAACTTTCGTGTGCATTTTAATCCATTCATCCATTTTGTAGCGTAGCGCGGGTGGCCGGAGCCAATGCCAGCTGTCCTTCCAATATTTTCCAGATCAGACACCAAAACTGTATTATTGGATAATACGGTAGCCTACACGGATCACTGAGATGCTAACAAGTAAACTTCCCTTATTTAATTAAATAGTCGCCTAACTAATTCTGCAGAGCCAACCCTTTTGACAAAGAAGATGGCGAAAAAAAGAAAGAAATACGGAGTACGATGAAAAAACAGGCAGCACCAGAAGTCCCATTCATTGTAAGAAATATTTTATTTATTATTGGATAGCTTTTGTCACGGTGTGGTGTAGTCCTGGATCCCAGAGACACAGAGGCAGGAGGCAGGTGAGGTTTTTCACCATTTATTCCGTCCAAAACTAACAAAAGGCGATGGTGCCAAAAAGGGTGCACTATGGAACATATAAAAAAGCACAGAAGTACCAGCTTGTTCACGTTTTACATAAAGATTAACAATGATGGGCAAAATCTCCAAAAAGTGCAGTTTTCCTTTAAGAAAAGTCCAAGTGATATTTATGAAACATTTAATTTTTCTGACCAAATACCAAAGAATACCAAAGAAAAGCAATCATTACACTCAATTGTCAACATTAAATACACTCACTAATTTACTAACTCATTGTTATATTGCTTTCACTTGGCAGACTTTTTTCCAACTGTGCGGGCTCTACTGGGACACCCTGTGTATTTGATCTACTTGTGTGTGACGATCATCCAGCTCAACTCTCTGATCGGCATGGTCACCTACAAGCCCAAGTACATCGAGCAGCACTTTAGGCAGTCTGCCTCCAAGGCAAACTTTCTAATGGGTATGAACTATAAGTCTTAAACAGCCTGAAGGCTCAGTGCAGCGTGTACACATTTTGCATGTTTGATATAAATTCCTGGGATGAACAGAGATGGCTAAATATGGTACATCTTTTTTTTCAGGTCTGACAGTTTTTTGCTCATTAATTCAATGGCAGTGACCTTGTTGTGACCTGAATGATTTGTTGTAGTTTATGGCACCTCTACATACATTATATTTGATCCATAAATGATTGTACTATGATAGTCACTTACAGTGATTCTGTTTTAATCTTAAATATCAGGTGTGATTAACATCCCAGCCGTTGCAATTGGGATTTTTTCTGGTGGTCTCCTGATGAAGAAGATGAAGCTGAACATAATGGGAGCAGCAAAGTTTGCCTTCGTCACATCTCTCATTGGTTATATCCTGTCATTGTTTTTCTTTGCGATGAGCTGTGAGAATGCCAAGATGGCCGGGGTGACGCTTCCATACAACAGGTGGGTCTCAAGAGACCACACACTTCAATTACAATCACTCAATACATTAATTCACCTCTATTAACTGTAAAAACAATGTTTTAAGTAACATTATATACCAGGGATGTCCAAACTTTTTCTTACGAGCCCCACATACGAAAAAATAAAAGGAAGGGCCACTTTGATATTGATATATAAAGCAACAAATGTAGATATGCAGAGCCAGAAATTTTTAATTGGGGCGGCCAGGGTGAGACCATTACTCACATAAGGGTGGCAATAAGTTGATACCTGAATTGTCTAGATGGCCGGTGGGGTGGTGGGTGGTGGTGCAGAATAAATTCAGTTTCCAGGTTGCAGGGGTTTCCAACTTTCACCACCATTGGAGCTGTCCGCTATTTGTGTTTTATTTATGACAGGCACCATTTCAATTGTACACTACTTTATTTACCAAGCAGATCTCTACTCAGCGTGGCCATCGACTTTAGGCTATTTTGTGCTCAATTGTCCTTATATAAAGGCATATAGTTATTTATCAAGTCAACAGTTATAATAAAAAGCTACTAAAAGTTTGACCCTTTGGTGATCTACTCAAAATCAGCTGGCAAAATAGGAGGACCCGTGTGGAAGTGTCACTATCATAAGGATGGACACACTGTAATGTTCATTAAACAACCACACACAAATAGTGTTCTGAGGTCAAGACATAAGTAGTATATTGACAACAAGAGAGTAAAGTTGTTCAGTGACACTTGAAAAAGTTGGTACGTACCCCATGAACGTGATATCCGCTTGTGGTTTCCCCGTGGGACAAAAACAACCTCCGAACTAACCGCATTGCTTGTTTGTTTTAAAAACAAAATGTCACTGTGGTAAAAAAGTCACATTTGGAGTCCAAAGACCAGAAGCAAGGTGGATAACTCTAGCAGCTAGCTAGCTGCCGCAAATGTAAAGTACAGCCAGTGACAGCTAGGCAAAGCGTTTGAACAAAGATGCAAGAATTGTCGAATGGCGATACTGTAGGTTTGCTAAGGCAGTGATCAATCAATTGGCGTAGCGTGTGTCACGCTCAATACGAGACACTTGTTGGTGTTTATCGGCATGCGCTGATCACGTGTTTTTTTATGGAAATTGGGTCAGTGGCCGATCGGTCGGAGCATCCCTAGGTAATACGAGTGTAAAGTAGACTATAGAGGTGTTATTTCATGTCTAGAAGGCACTAATAATGTTAAAAACCATATTTAGAAGGTCGTAAACAGTTTTTCTACGGAAATATTCCATTTATAATTGAGGAATCCTACTTTGTGGAAATTCACTTATCACTGTCGGGTCTGGAACCAATTAACTGCGATAAACAAGGGATTACGATACATAAATAGGTTGTGTGGAACTTTCTTTTCAGAGCTTTCTTTTTCCCAAAACTTTTGGTCAAATTCCGACTTGCGGAAATACAGTACCAAAATTTAATATTCTAATTAGTATTTTTCTTGTGTTCTCTTTCTTCCAGTGTGAAGGGGATATCTTATGAAAAGCAGTCCGTCTTCAACGCCTGCAACTCCAACTGTTTTTGTTCAGCAAATAACTGGGACCCAGTTTGTGGAGGCAATGGGATCATGTATGTTTCTCCTTGTCATGCTGGCTGTACCAGCTCCACTGGCTCAGGAACAAACACAGTACGTCAGAATGTTAAATGGGAAGTCTATGTACAGCAACAGAAATGAACTGTAATAATGTTTAAGTGCCTGATCAAAATATCCACGTTTTTTAGAGGCGCGTTGCCATATAACGAAAATTCATGTTTGATGTTTGAGTTTTTTAATGGATTAGACCGCTAAAGGTGTGATAGTAAAAAGTTTAATTTAAAAACTGTATTTTGTGTTCAGTTGTGTTGCCATTGACTAATATTTAAATTTGTTTGATCTGAGACATTTAAGTGTGACAAACATGCAAAAAAAAAAAAGAAAGCAGGAAGGGGACAAACACTTTTTCATTTATTGTTCTTTCATTGTTTTGTTGTCAGTCTTTATCGGAATCTAGGATGTGCGATTTAAGTGTTTCCTCTGCAAAGTTACACAGCGTTACATAAGTAAAACAAATAATTACAGAATTCCCGAGTACCTAACCTACACATGATCACGTGTATAACGTTTGTGTCCAGGTCTTCTCCAACTGTAGCTGTGTCGGTGTGGCTGGCAACTTCACGGCCTCTACAGGTCAATGCCCTGACAAGGACGATTGTGACAGGATGTTCCCGTACTTCTTAGCGCTGTCTGTCATCACTTCATTTATCATCTCCCTGGGAGGCACACCAGGCTACATGCTTCTCATCAGGTCAGCCTCACGACAGAGTTTCTAAAAGCTTTCAGACCACCAAGTGCACCGAACTTCCACTTGACTTCCCTTTAATTTTAACATCAACAAAGTGGCCCGAATGTGCTTTGGTGTGTTAGTACGAGAAATTTCCATTCATCTTGCACGACTTTGAGTTGGACACTGCAAGATGGTTCACACCACACTGCTAAAGCATAACAAGCTTGGGGTTCATGGGGAGTTGTGCTGTATTTGGATCAAAGTATGCAGAGACAACAAAATGAGTCATATATAGTTGTAGTATAATTTGCAATTTCTACAGATTTTATATGCCTCTCTTGCTGGAAAACCCACTGGGCTCTGTTCCAACCTTTTAAAAAGCCTCTTTCCAATCACATGATCTTTATTAAATCTTTATTTGTCACACAAAGTAGGTCAGAGAGGCTGTTGTATGACTGTTAATACAAAGAGCTGCTTTGCATCATTCCTATCAAATACACAGCTATTTTTATATTGGTGAGCTGATGACACCGATGCAGCAAAAAAAAAACCATGAAAGGGTGCTCTTTGTTCCAATGTACTGTATGGCATGACTATTCCTCCCATGCATTAGTCTCAAGGAGCTTCTTATGATAAAAAACCGTCACGACTGATGTCTTTGCTTCTCTATGACTCTACGGCAAAAAGAAGTAACACATCCAAAGTGATTTAATATTGTTTTTCTAAAGCTCATATAGCCTGCTATGATACACGGCCAAGAGGGTGCCTTTAAATTTAATTTAATTTAATTTTAAATTAAAAGAAAACGTTTTGAATTGAATTGAAAATCGAATTTAAAAAGTTTCATTGTTTTCAAAATGTAGTTGATTTTCACACAGTAATGGCAGGATTTAAGTTATTTAAGTTTTAAGTTATGACAAGATGGAAGCGCACAATCAATGTTATATAATCATAAAGTCAGTTGTTTGAATGTGAGCATTTTTTGTTGAAGAATGTGAACTAGTGCAAAATTAATCCTAGCGACCAATATTTACAATCAAACAGCTTCAACACGTTTTTTGTCATGTTTTCGAAATGTCTTGATTTAAAAACAAGAAAACAGCAAACAAAAGCGATGAAGCTTTTCAGTTGCTAATATTGACTGCTAAGATTAATACGATTGTAAAAGGAGGGTCATCTTATATTTGGAGTCTAGAGATTTATGCATGCAAACCAGCTGGTGGCGACAAACTACTTCTGCCCAAGCGATCCAGCGCT
Organism: Dunckerocampus dactyliophorus; assembly: GCF_027744805.1. Lineage (NCBI taxonomy): Eukaryota > Metazoa > Chordata > Actinopteri > Syngnathiformes > Syngnathidae > Dunckerocampus > Dunckerocampus dactyliophorus. The sequence goes on from NC_072830.1 coordinate 23,958,503, forward strand.
CTTCTTCCTATCACTCACACACAACAGGCACCTGCAGAGATGCAGTCATTCCACAGAGACCTGCTTGAAAAACGTGTCCCCACAGGTTGGAGTCATGCTAAATTGTAAAGGATGCAAATGTTATGATAATGGTGATCATGGAAGCAATTTTATAAAACAACTGTTGAGCAATTCAGAAATATGATGTCTCTTTTATTGCAATCTACGAGTTTTATTTCACTACAAATGAAAACATGATTTAAAGAAAACAAGAGATTCATTTTGTTTTTAAAATATTTTTCCAAAAACAGGCATTGATAGAGCTCATCTTATATTCAGGCTTGTCTTATGATATATTACATATAATACATATACAATATTATTATAATATCTAATATTACAATATATTACTATTACAATTAAATGCATATATAATAAATATTGTTTATATGCATATATTTTATAATGCATTGACTCAAGATCTCTCACATAATACCCGATCCTCTTATAATGTGTCGTTAACAAGTTACTTATTTGGTTAATTTTTCATATTTTCAGCGCTTTAGGATGCCTTGCTCAATAAAAAGCACTTTATTTCTAAATGAAAAGTTTAACAGAAATAATTTTATTCCGTCTGGTTGAGTGTGAAAATCAGAAATGCTATAGAATTGATAGATTGGATCTTTTTTTATTGTTTTATTTAACAGTTGATGACAAAATATTTCATTATGATGATGATTCTTCTCCTTAAATACATTCTCCTGAACTGAAGCCCTTTAACTTTAATTGAGGATTGAATTGGTACCATTGCTGGCATTTTTAAACATGTTTTGTTGAATGTAATAAAAATGTCTCCGTGCCTGTTTACCTATAGGTGCATCAAACCGCAGCTAAAATCATTTGCGTTGGGGTTCCATGCTCTGGCAACACACACACTTGGTAAGTCCCTCTGAACCTACAGTGGAGCCCCCATATTCGCCATTCAACATTCGCATCCCCGCAAAATTTCACATTTTTAGAAAAAAAAAACAACAAATAAAAATTTTCTTTTATTTTTTTAATATACAATAATAATAATACATTAAAAAAAATCTGAAAAAACTGTAGGCCTTTTTTCTGCATAAAACACATCTCATTCACCCTAAGTGTAATCATTTATAAATATGCGATAGTAAACTTAAAACTTGCAGCATACAGAACAACATACAGTACATGTACAACATAACAAGTGATGTCAGTGCAAGATGGCCCTTTGTGGCTACGGAAGCACTAGCTTCGACAGTCAACTTGGTATGATCCGGTCATAAGTCGTTACTGGAATTACAACAGGCAAGCAGAGATGACGGCGACCAGGATGACGCGGCTTGCAGAAATGCCTTCTCAGACAGCTAGCCGGGATGACCCAGCAGCCTGCGGAGCAGTGTACCATCGGTAGCCGCTTTAGAGGGAGACAGAGGCGGCGCCACAGTGGACAGACGCGCAGTTGTAGTGTTAGCCTGACGACCAGGCTAAATGCTAGACCGTGACTCTGCACCCAGAAAAATGTGTCTCAATTACTTGCGTTTATTTGCTTGTGGGTGGTCTCCTAGCAAATAGTGGGGATCTACTCTGTATTCATTTATAGGTTACACAATGGCTGATAGCATGTTGATTCTTCTGCAGCTGGAATCCCAGCGCCCATTTACTTTGGAGCAATCATTGACACCACTTGTCTCAAATGGGGACAGAAGCGATGCGGTGGAATAGGAGCCTGTAGAATATACAACACTACAGCTTACAGGTAGAATACATATTTGCCATTGCACATATACAGTATGTATTACCAAATGAATTGTAATTTTCTAAATCCTCGCCTCTCAGGATAGCATACCTGGGCCTGACTCTGAGCCTGCGGACAATCTCCTTTCTAATTTGCATCCCAGGCTTCATCCTGCTTAGTAGGCAGCTGCAGAAGGAGGAACAGGATGCCCTCCATGGATCTCTGGCCAATGGCGGAACAGAGCTGGAGGCACTCAGAAAGGAAGAATTTGTCGTCTCGAATTCTGAGCGGTTACAAAGAAGTAAAGACAATGGCACAGGCCGTGAGACGCGATTGTGATTCTCCAGGAGGTGACGTCACAACCCTCCTGTCACACACACACACACACACACACACACACACACGCACACACGCACACACACACACACACACGTAAGATTTGCAGGGACTCATTAAATGTGATCATATGATGCAGGGCTCTTCTATTAAAAGTCTAGAGCAGGGGTCCTCAATTACATCTGTCCAAGGGCCAAACTTTTTCTCAGCAGACACTGTCAGATGGTATCGTTTTTTAAAAATAATAATTAAGTAATACTTTGCGGTGCGAATTTCGCAACTTCACTTAGATATAAAAAATATATTACTGATAATGAATAAATCATGCTTTTTGTGGTTGAATACGGCCTATTATTAGTCAAAAATATGCAAATTGAAGATAATTTTGCTCTTTTTTTTGCCTAAATTATGCACTCTCCAGCATAAAAATGGCTAAATGAAGTATAGGTCTTCTGTTAAACATATTTGTTTAAATGCAAGTGTCGTCATCTACCGCATACGCCTCGCTGATGCCCCCTGCAGAGTGGAGGAAGTACTGCATGAATGAGACTGAATGGTTGACATGATTTGGGCGATGTTTGGCCTGCGAAACGAAAAGCTTTGGTCACAGGCTGCTTATTGAGGACCACTGGTCTACAGATTACCAACAGATAACCAACATATGTAATATTACACATATTCCATATCATTTAAACAACATTATTATTATTTTTAAACACTTCTATAGTCAATTATATTTATATTGCACCAATTCACAGCAGAGGTTATCTCAAGGCACTGTACACATGTAGCAGGTACCTCCTGGGACCCAGAAGAATAAAAGTTCTTGTTTTGAATTACTGTACATGACTTGGGTGAAAATAGTATGCCACAATAGTTGGGGTGTGTCACAAAATGTGTTTGTTTTGTGTAATGTCCTTAGCTCAATTATATATCATCTTTTCTACGTATTACAGTGGAACGTTGGTTAGCGTCATTAATCTGTTCCAGGAGGTCACGTTCTCAAACCCAATCAGTTTTTTCCATAAGAAATAATGTGAATCCAATTAATCTGTTCCAGAAAGCCAGAAATGTGAACAGAAAACAAGTTTTCATAGTTTTACAATTATGGTTGAACATGCGGAAAACAATTTGAATTGCATATAAATTCATATCACTGATGAATGAAAGGAGTAAAGGGACATTTAAGGTTACTTTTACCTTCAATGACGACGTGTTGTTGGCACCGATATCACCACCTTCCTGTTTTGCCGTGATATATTTCTTGAATTCAGTGGGGTTTTTCACTTGAAGTCTCTGCTTTTCTTTTGATCACAGCTGCAAATAACCCACATTGGAGCCAAAGAAAGTTTCAAGTGCCATTTGATAAAGAAGGTGACAAACACTGCTGAATTCAAGAAATTACTCATGGCAAAACAGGAAGGTGGTGTTCGTGTTGATCTCACTGCCACATTGTGCCTTTGCCAACACATAACATCTTCAAGGTTAAAGTAACCTTAAATGTGCATTTATCCCTTTCATTCGTCACTTATATGTATTTAGAATTGTTTTATGCATGTAAAACGACAATTGTAAAACTATAAAAATGTATTTTATGTTAACATTTTTTAGACTTGTGTCGTAACTGTTATATTGCATACAACTACAGAGTCAACTGCTGATGTCGTCATTGATGGGCAACGGAGCTGACTTATCGTTGTTTCCATGTAGTAGCAAGCTAACGGGATGCTAACAAGGATGTTTTAGAATAAAAATACATTAAAAACACGGTTGGCGTCAAGCGGTGTATTAATAACATAATGTATGCTAAGTGGAAAATGTACGCAAACCGAGGCAAAATTGAAGTGTACATTTTTGACGTTAACCAAAAAACATGAATCATTCGTTCACTTGTTTTGTTTTCCATCTATTAATTAAATCAAAGGTGGATAATAACAGCGTTGCAGCGTTCACCCGGACGTGGTTTTACGTGGCGTCAGCATAGACATAGATAGACGCAACATAGCGCGGGTTTGTCCACTGCTGGGATACGTCAACGTCGCCGCCATATTGGATGTGTCAGGGCTGCGCTGTATATGTACTTACTTACATAAAGTGCCTTTCTACAAAGAAAATGAAGTTAACGCCTCTCGTTTATACATTCACACACACGCAATAATATACTTGGGAAAGACGCTTTATGTAAGTAAGATCGTTTACTTGTACAGTGTTCACTCGCTCAATTGCGGTTCGCCTTTCGCAAGTTTGCTGTTTCGCTGATTTTTTTAGTGCTTCTTTTTTTGTTAATACAGCCTATGAATGCTGTTACAGGCCGAGCCTGGCCCTTTAAGAATTGCATTGTGGGAAGTTGAGTGTCTCTCTCGCTCTCTTCCCGCTCTCATTTGTCTGCCCCGCCCATTGTTTTCTGAGTCCTGATTAGCTGTACACCATTGTCAATCAATCTCCTTTGTGCCGCCTTGTCTCCTGTGTCATGGCTAGCTTGCTTGCTTGCTAGCTTGTAAATGAATCTTCAGTTTGAAGGAGGACTGCAAGAGGAGGAGAAGTTGCAAGTACAAGTGAGTGACTTAATAATTTCTTGTGTCTGACCTGTTGGTTGATCATTAAATTTCAAACGAAGATTTGAACTTTTTTGAGAGTGTTTAAACGAAAGATATGTGAGAAAATGTTATTGCCTGTCTGAGAAAAGTGTATGGTGAGGGGTTTTACAGCCTTAAAACATGTATAATAATCGTAAAAAAAAAAAAAAGAAGTTGGCTACTTCACGGATTTCACTTATTATTTTGGGAACCTATCCCCCGCCATAAACGAGGGAACACTATTCATTTACCGCGCAGTCTTGACACATCCAATATGGCGGCGACGTTGACGTACGGCTCAGCGCTCAATGCGGCGTCTACATATACCTGTATACAGTATGTCTATTGGTGTGAAGGTAAGGAAACAGAAGAAGACAGAGGAGGGCCGGGAGAATTAAGAATATGCAAACATGGACATTGAAAGTGACACGCCGAACGATATAATTATGCACTAGGTAACAGTGACAGCACACCCGTCCATCACAGAAGTACAGTCGTAGTGTTGGATTCAAATGAAACAACAAATGAACGGATGGTACACGGACTTTCATGCCGCACTTTTTCTGTCATAAGCAGTTTTTCATACGTATATGTATTTCTGCGTCTTTATGAATTTGTTGCATCTTCACGTTGTGGTTAAGTGCTCATGTACAGCAGAGGGGACGCTGGAAAATGTGTTGTTTACCGTATTTTAAAAATAACTGTTGCTTACCATAACCACCTTTAACTATTGAGTTAAAAAAAACAACTAAATTCCTACCTTCAAGAAAACAATGTCTTGTGACCATAAAACATGCTGGTTGCCTCCTCGACCGCACGCAGCTGCTGCCCGGTAATGGTTTTATGATGCCAGTAGATTGACCCTATAAATTCTGTGATTTTTTTTTTTTTTTAATGATGGAAAATATTGTGTTCGATTTCGGAGGTTCCACTGCAAAGCATAAAGTGCAACACACACTAGAAGATGTGTGGACTGCAAAACAGCCTTTTTATTCTCTACACACACGTGCTTTTCTTTATCTCAGGTAAAGTAAAGAGGCACATGACCTGTGGCCTTCATTTCAATCAAAATACGTACATACATTTTATAGTGTTCAAAATATATAGTGAAGCGAAAGCTGAGCTTTGAGGCAGGATTTTTTTTATTTATTTTTCACAACTTTTTTCTTAAATATAATCTAAATCTCTACTGTACTGTACTGTATAGGTTTTTCCTATGAAAAAGCTGTCCATTGAGCAACAAAAATAAATGAAAAGTACCTTATTTAATTGCATTTCGTTATTATTTCTGATTATATTCATGGTAAACTGTACATATATAGTTTTTAACATAACATTTTTACGGTTTTGCATTTATGAAATAAAACCGTTGACATTCACAAAATGATGACATTTGGACGTTTTTTTTTTTGTTTTTTTTTGCTCCGTACTTCCGCTTTCTGTGGATTAAAAGTGTTTGGATGTTTGACATAACTGTAAATATAACCATGAGTTTTTAATACTTTGGTCACTATGTGAAAGCACACAAGATTGTGGCATTAAAACAAATTTACATTTTTTTCTGGCAAAGTCTAATCCGGCTTTCTTGTTGTTGAACGTTAGCAGTGCTTTGCACCTCTGCATGTAGTTATGAAAACATTGCTTAACTGGAGACTTGACAGGCCATACTATGGAAACGCTACTGCCATCATTCGTTTTAGTTGAAGTGTGACTTACCGTGGAAAGAAACAAGGCATTTTGAAGGAAAATGGCTACCTTAAGTCAGCAGCATCATATCTGCCCAATTCACTGACTGAATACAGGAGTGTAGGATTCATGCTGGAACTTACACTCACAAAATTGGTGAATTGCCGCGATGGCTTTAAGGAAGAGTGACTGCAAGATTGTCCATCCAGTCATCAAAAATGTCATTAATTTCCTTTACTTTGATGCAGGCCACGTTGTTGTTGTCCTCCATAAAAAGATGGTCATTGACTTAAAAAAGGTCACACTGAGGTAAACTTGTCTAAATTCCCACACCACACAGGTCTGGTTAGATGATTGATCAAACTCATCACTGCATGTAAGGAGGACTCCCACAGTGCAGAGTTGGTCCACAGTTGCACAACCTGGACAAAAACCTCACTGCTTCTTCTGAATCAGAGATTTAACTATGCAGGGGATCCTCCTCTCTTACCAGGAAGGCCGAGGAGTGTTATCTCACCATAGATGAAACACACCTCTGGTCCCCCACCCTTTAACCACCCCGGTCCGCCAATCCAAAAGGCAACGATTTTATTTAAGATGCTGGAGAAAAATACATTCTGCATGTTCCTGACGCATGTTTGATAGTACAGGTAAGAATTAGCAGGGAAGATCAAAGTTCCTCAACAGTCCATCTGAAAAATGTTGTAAAAAATTGCTGCATTTGGGAAACACAACATTTTGAACTAAAACAATTTGTAAAGACCCACAAAGTCAAATTCTCCACACAACACCATCCCTCCAGAAAACAAGAAAAACAGGCAGTTCAATAATAGACAAAAGTATTGACATTCAAATTAAGACCAAACCTGGGGGAGTTGCTGGATGTAAACGTTGAACATCTGTAGCACAGTACTTCACCTTTAAAATTACAACAAAAAAGACATACTGCGATGGAACAAACACAAAGTAATTTGTCAACAAAGACTGAATGCTAAATGTGCAAATACATTACTGAGCCCAGCAACTTTTGATTACAGTAATAGAAGGGAGGTCGTACACACACAACCTTAATTTACAGATGCAAAGAGTAATATGGAGCATTTGTGGATAAAAGAGAAGCATAACAGGCCTAATATAAGGAAATTATGCCAATAGGCTCCTTAGGTCCAAAATAAAACTCCAAAGCTACCTTTAAATGTCTACAAACAACCCTTTTCAACAAGCCAAGGAAGAGCTGTGAATTCTCTGACAGAGCATTGATTGAAGCAGCAATCCTCTTAGGCCCACAGTGCCAGGCAGAAACGAAACCGGTCGTGAAACTCCCCTTTAAGCTAGTCAGGTGCCGAGGGGAAAAAAATACCAAAAAAAGTATGCATCAATGTAAAAACTTCAGGCATCAACTCATTGCTGGTGTTCTTGGTCACGTCAGGAGCTGCTTGGAAATTTGTACAGTGGCTAGTCGTCCTTTTTATTCACAAGATTTTGAAGATTCTGGAAGACAAAAAATATTTGGAAAAAAGTTACTGTCTAGGCTAAGAAATTCACTCCAATTAGCTTAACGTGCGTGTTTATAGAAGGTGGGAGGAAAGCAGAGTACCAAGAGAAAACATCTTGGTTGTGAGGCATTCAAGCTAATAACACTGCCATCATGCCAAGTGCTTTGCTGCTGACAAACAAGCTGAAGCAATCCTGCTGTTTGGGACAAAGCATCACCTGCAGCTCCTGATGTTCTTTCAGCAGTCTGTCATACTCCCTGGCAAGACCGTCCGTCTGCTTCTTCAGTCCATCTGCATCACTCTTGGACTTCTTCAGGGCTGCGTTGGACACGGTCACAACATTAGCAATTTGGAAATCAGAGTTCAACATCAAGCTCGAAGAGCAAAAAAAATATATAATGGAGCGCCGTATTTGGGTTTGTTGCAAGCATCAGCTTCTGCAAGCCGCAATCTGTGCCCTGATAAGAACGAGGCTAATGACAAGAACAAGGGAAATCTCTATCCCTCTAATAGCCAGTAAACTTCAGGTGCAACATCAAATCTTGTCATTAAAACACAACATGGAATGAGAAAGTAAACTATGTGCTTATTTATCTCAAGCTGCAACAAAATTGAATGGGATCGCACCCTCCTCCCATCCCAAAGTTGGACGGAAACTGGTTGTGTCGTTTTTGCGTAATCCTGATAAGCAACTACTACATGTAAAAGAAGACTTTTCCATTTTTAAGTTACTTGGTTTGGCTGTAACTGCTTAGGATATGTGAAATGTAGACTTTTCTGTGGATGGGTTTACAAAATAAAGACATTCTCTCTCTCTGTGAATGTGTCATCTGAATGCCTTATATTTGTATTTCAGTAATTTAGGCAACAAATATATACAATTTGCTTCAATATGCATATTTTGATTAATAATAGGCCATATTCAACCACAAAACAGCACGATTTATGAATTAATATATTTTTGAAAAATTGTGACAGTGAACCACAAAGTGGTGAGGGACGACTGTAGATACATGAACTGTATTTTACTAACCATCCTCTGATGTTTTTAGTTCCTCCTTCAGTTTCTCCACCTCTTTCCTCAACAGCTCCATGCCTTCTGCAGTTGCTTTATCTCCTGTCCCCTCCATCAGAGTCTACATGACATCAAGTGACAGTGAGTTATTCATCACAAGTGCGTATTGCGTCATTAAAAAAAAAAAAAAAAAAACCCTAATGGGGATGCAGTGGTTTGAGTGGAAGTGCAGCAACATGAGTGAAGGGGCCTTCCACTCACAGCACATTTACTATACAAGATAATGCTGTGCTGACCCGAATATAAGACAGATCATTTTTTCCCCTCCAAAATAGTCAGAAAAAAGACGTGTTGTCTTATGTTCTCGGCTAAGAGAATTATACATGTCAACCAACAGGTGACAAACGTGTCAAAGGTTGGACAAGTTAAACAGTGGAGGCATTAAGTGCTAATTTTAAGATAATAGTGATCAATGAATCAGAGTCATCAACAACTATCCAGCAGCTAATATCTTTTTTTTTTTTTAAATTGCAGTCTGCCAGTTGCTATGTCACATATATTGAAAACATGGGTTCAAAAGATTCTTTTTGTCTTATAAATATTTCTCTAAAAATTAGTCTTGGAACAGAGGAGTCGTCTTATATTGGGATCAATACTGTACTGTATAGTGGGACACGCACATACATAGTCAGTTCACCATGTACACGAAACCATAATAAAATAAATGAATGAATCAAGTACAGTCGTCCCACGCTATATTGCGGTTTGAATATGGCTCCCTCACAATATCGCGTTTCGTGGTTGACTATGGCCTACTATCACATTATTACTTCGTCTATTATTATTACTAGATGAAGTATATGTAGTATTCTGGTCACTAGGCATCAGTAGTGTTATGAGACAAGACGTTACATTACATTACCTTTCATGCTGCATGGAGCCGAGCCCACATGCCATGGCTGCGATCGAGTGGGGAAAAAAAAAGGTTCTCCCCCCATTCCGTGTGGAAGTGGTACGTTTTTGGCTTCTTTGTCCTCCTTCCCCACTCCATTTGAAACACGTTACGTTTAGAATAAGTAAATTAGAGAGGCTAACTAGTTGGCTCTGTAGCTGGCTATGCTGGCGGCGGCCGTCTGTTATGTCCCCTCAGTGATCCCGTAGCCTGTGTAATGTGATGGAAACAAAGAATAATAGGAGTGTAAAAGTGATTATTGGGGTAATATTTAATGTCTACAGGGCTCTAATAACATTAAAACCCGTATTTAGAAAGTCACACCGGTTTTCTACAAAATTCACTTTTGCGGTCGGGTCTGGAACCAATTAACCACCATAAACGAGGGACGACTGTAAATCTCTCAATCAACCAGTACAACATACCTTCTTCAACAGCTCGTTGTCCTCCAAGTGCTTTTTAGCAGCTTTGTTTGCATTTTCAGCCTGCGCCTGAAGTGCAGCAGTGGTCCCTGACACGGAAGCCAGCTGGTTAATCAAGGTGACCACTCGCTTCATAACCCTTTACAAGAAAGTACAATGAATACTCAAGGTTTCAACTGACAGCTATTGCTACCTTGTGTTATTTTTTGCTGTAAAAACTGCAACACAGACTCACAGCCAGAGGAAGACGGCGAAGCCAGAGATGTAAAGGTTCCGCTGGGCCCGGAAGAGCTTCATGTGCATGTGGTCAAACATGTTGGGCTGCAGTTTGGCATCCGTGCCGAGGTTTTTAAGGGAATACTTCCTAACCTCACGGACCGCATCTACAGAAGCATTCATAGTAAAACCTTCAAATTGGAAGTGACTTCAACAAGCAGCTGTAGCACGACAAACGCTCAGTGAGCATCTAACACAATTGTTTTAGCTTGATGAAAAAATAACAAACAGTAGTTTGTTCAGGTATGACTTCTGGAAATGCCCTATATTGCTGAAAAATGGCTGACTACCTGTGTGCCTTACACAAAAGGTTATTTGATGACTTCCTGTTAACCAGTATGACACATACAATATGCACCTACCAAGAAATAGGACGATAAGTATAACAATCATTGTAAGAAACACTTTGTTCCAAAACCGGGCTACTGGGCTCCAGATCCTCAAATTGAATACGCTCTGCCACCTGTAACACACACACACACACACACAATTAACATATATGGCCATTTCAAGGAATGGACAATACAAAACGTATTCCAGTAACTGATCATGAAAGGTACTTACCTCTTAGCAGAGATGAATGGCAAACAAAGAATGACAAGGATGCCAATCTCTATGTAGAGGAAGAGTGCTACTGCAGTCCATTGCAGCGTCATGTCTAACAGACATAAAGACAAGGCGAAAAGAGCAACAAAGCAAGGTTCATGAGCTTCGTCAACTAGATGTATTGCAGGTTCAATGGAAGGTGTGGTCCGTCTCTATGTGGCCTCTGCTGGTTTGACAACACTGTGCAGAAGTCTTCTAGCTCATAGTTGACTTTACTTTGAGTCACATATTTCATTTAGCCGTAGTTCACGATGCAACTATACCGTACAGCGCCTTCATAGCAAGTGCGAGGTTAGTTATCATTTACCCACCTTAATAAATCCAATTTGACGCGAGCTGTTAGCCAAACTTAAGTGAACTGAACACTGAAGAGTCTTAAAGTTTCACAAATGTAGTACTTTGTCGATACAGCTCGCTAGTTTAACTTACCGTCGACAAAAGGAAAAAACGCAGACGAGAAAAGCTAATACTGTAACGGAGTGCTAAAAGTTATCAGTCGACTGCATTTGCTTGCTTGCCACACTTCCTGTTTATCATGCGCCACCAGCACCTCCGTCAACGAGCAAATGCGTTTCCACTGCTCCGTTTCAAATTAAAATGCTTATCTAACTGGAGGAAATTCTTAAACAAGAAGCCTTTTTTCAACTATGATAGAATATATTTATTAGTTATTAAAAATGGCGCTAATCACTTTGAAAACGTCTCTGTTCTGTCAACGCAGAAATAAAATCGCTCTTATTGTGAAGAAAACTTTAACTTCCGCTTGTCCTGCTCCTAAATCAGATTCAAGTGATTTTTAAAGCACACGTCAGTCGGCCCTGTAAATTAGTATTAAACAATTTGAATCCACTGTGAGACAAATTATTAACTGTTATTATTCATTCCAATCTGATAAAAAAACGTACAATAAGACAAACACAAAGATGGTTTACGCTGCAGCTTTATTAAGTACAACACAGTATATACACATGTTTTAAAAACGTCATATAAATGTTATCAGGTCTCCAAAACGTGCACTGATCCATATGTACTCTGTAAGTAGTCGATTACAGCTGATGTACTACAAAGAGAATTAAATACTTTTCTCTCCGGCTGGGAGCTAACTCTATCGAGCATGTAGATCAGATGATTGTGGAAGCAAGTAAATGGGGTGCCCTGCTGTACAGAGATGTCCACCCAGTCCCATATACACTCCAACGGTGTGTCTTCATACCCCGCGAACAAAGCTGGGTTAGCAAGCAGCCCTCTTGCGACCATCACACCTAGAACAGGGACATTAAAAGAAGTCATACCTGTGGGATTTTATTAAATGGAACCCTCAGCATTCAGTCAAGTTTGCCTTATATGATATGAACAACTTAGATGTATAAATGTTATGATAAATTGCTATATACGTTTCAGTGTTTTTACATTTAAAGAAATATCACCATCCTCGAGCCCATGATCATCAAAAGTTACAATGACAGATAATGCTGCGTTCAGTGTCCCTGGGAAATTGGACATTTCAAGCGCTAACTATGAAATGTGCATCGAAATGCGTGCAAATAGGGTTCCTAATGGCATCAATGTACTCTGATTTCACCAATGAACAAATCTGACATCACACATGAATGGCATCACCCAAAAAGTGTCAAAATTTGTAGAACTTGATGTCACAATTTACCAAGACCAGTTCCTCTCTTTTATGATTGTGGTTAAGTGACTGTAAAAAGTGAACCAGGTCACTTTAATGCACCTACTATCCTAAGCAACCACCTTATACAGGTTTATCAGCCATAGTTTGTGTTGCCTATCAATTATAGACAAGGTGTTTATTTACTTAAAGCACAAAGAGGACGAGGAGTCCAGCGGTATCAGGTGGTAACTGGAGAGAGAGAGAGTCACTTCCAAAATTTCACAACTAATTTTATTTCATAAATTTGTAATGATTAGGAGTTCACGAGAAAGCGCAAAAGCAAGTGGAGCTCTCCTTGACCTCATGGTCGTTTCCTAACCAGCATATTGCACAACACAGCCGCAGCAGAAGCAATACAAGTGGAACACGTATTAGTTTCACACCAACAGCTGAGTAGCGGAAACAACATTTTCAAGCGCGTACAGGCGCAGATCAACAGTAATGTAAAGCCGTAGACAAAGAGGTAGATGTAGCTAGTGCCACCTTAGTTGCATCAGCAGGTGGCCTACAGACTCAGCTATCAATGCCAATGTTTTTCGACCCAGCACTAATTAGAGACCCTGGTGGTTATATGCTTTTGCACCCGGTGACGACAGGAGACACTTTCAACTGGAACGCTTTGAGGTCAGACCTTTGAAGCTCCAAGTGGACTTTTTCCTGCTCCCCACCCCACCAGTAAGGAATTCAGCATACTCAGCATCTCACAATCTCGCTGCAACTATTGACAATCATGGCCAGGATACACTGAAGGTTCTCTTTAAAAAAACAAAACAAAACAAAACAAAACAAAACAAAAACAAAAACAAGCCTACCATCAACACCAGTGAGCTGGTGAATGGACTCCACATCACGTAGGTACTTTACGTCCCCATTGGCAATGACGGGTACGGACACGCTGTCTTTGACTGTCTTTATGGCGTCATAGTGGACAGGCTGGTGGCGCTCCTCTGATGTGCGCCCATGCACCGTTATCCAGGATACACCTGCTGACTCGGCCTTCTGGCACAGATCAACTGTCTTCCTCAGGTCGTTGTGGATTCTATGGGTGTCAAGTCAATTTGATTATGAACATGTTATTGTTCATTTAAACCAGGGGCGTCCAACGTGCAGCCCGGGGGCCATTTGCAGCCCGCGGCACATTCAGAAAATATAAAGTAACAAGAAAACTTAAAAAAAAAAAAAAAGAAAAAGACAACAGCATAAATGGAAAAATCAGCAGTACTTTTCCAAGAATAAAGTCAAAATATTAAGAGAAGAAAGTTGTAATCTAACAATAAAAAGTTAGAATAGGTAGAACATTTGTTTACAAAATTTTTTAACCTTTTACGAGAATAACGTAATATTATGAGTAAAAATAACGTCATTTTAGTAGCTTATAGTTAAAATATATATATAAAAAAAAGACTGAAGTCATAAGTCATATGAGGAAACCAAACAAAACAACAAATAAAGTTGTAATGTTTGGAAAATTAGGTTGGGGAAAAAGTTACAATGTTACAAGCAGACAGTCAAAATATTATGTAAAAAAAAAAGTCATGGTTACAAGAAGAAAGTGGAAGTAGTTGGAAAATTAAAGGAACACAAATGGAAAAAAAAAAAAAAAAACAGCTCTAATTTTGTGAGAATGAAGTCAAAACATTAAGAGAAAAAAGTCGTATTCTAACGAGAAAACAGTTGCAAAAAGTCGAGAATAAACGTGTAATATTGTGAGGAAAAACAATGTCATTTTAGTAGCTGAGTTGAAATATTAAAGAAAAAATATATTATTTATTTTTTTAGCCGTAATACGGGAAACAAAACAAAACAAAGTTGCATTTTTTCAAAAATTAGGTTGGAGAAAAAGTGAAAATATTATTGGGATAAAGTGAAAATATGGGAATAAAGTCATAACATTACGAGAAGAAAATGTACAAAGTTTATTTAAGAATGGTAGTTTGTAAGAATGTTTGGAAAATTGAAAAAAAAAACGAGGAAAAAAGAGAAAAGGCCAAAGTTTGTATTAATAATACATTTTGTCGCCTACAGTATATGACAAAGCTGAGAAGCAGTGGCCCCTGCATCCTTTCATTTTTCAGTACGTGGCCCACGGTGGAAAAGGTTTGGACACCCCTGATTTTAACTATTCTGATTTATTTGACTATTATTAGTGTTACCTTATTTTAATGGATGCTGTATAGTTAGGATTGTCCACTTGGTTCCTAACTTGTTTGACCATGTCTTTAACCAGCTCAGGCTTGTTGATAAGGCAAGCACCATAACCTGCCGACATGGCCCACCTGAAAGCACGTGACATAATACAACCATGTGAAGTAGCTCGCATGGCTAAACTAAAAACGAAGAAAAGGCTTGACAGGTGCACCTCTGGGGACATCCACAGTTGAGGTCAACTCCATCTGAGAAAGGTGCTACTGCACAGGCCGCGTCAGCCAACGTCTGAGCATCATGGGCAGCAAACTGCACAATCAGGGGTCTGTCACCTGAGGCAGTCAAAGACAAAGTGGAGCGTGTGGCGTTTCCGAACAAACCGCAATGTGGAAACACTGTCCCTTTTCGGAAGATAAATGACAAGGATGCTACTCACACTCATTTGTGGTGAATTCACTGTCTCTGGCTTTGACAGATTGCACAAAGTCAGAAGCAACTATCATCGGAGTGAAGCAGATATCACAGTCGTATTTCCTCACCAAGGACCTGAAAGCCAGCCTGTGGAGAAACGATAGTACACCAAATGATGCCATGTGTGATGTACACCGTCACAATCTAACAAGCGCCACTGCAAGAGCTGTGTCAAAAACTCAGCCTAATAGTGTTGGGTATTGATTGGCATCGCTAATGTATATTGTTAGTGTAGTTGGCAGTGGTTTAGAACCGCACTGCACCATATCGACATGTATGTGAACATGCGCGAGGGCTAGGCACGCCGGGATGACACCAGTCTCTGACAAAGTTTTCAAAAACTGTGGTAAAGACGATCGTTTTGATCATACTGATATAGAATGATAGCTGTTAAATCCTGTGGTGCCTCCAAAGAAGGAAAAAGAACAAAGAAAGCACGGAGAAGCAGCTGATGGCTCCAGACAAGGCAGCTAAAGAAGCCATTACAGAGGAATTAACCTCCTTGATTCACAAGATAATGAGAGAGGAACGCCAAGAGGCAATTAGGCTACACTGCGACCACAGCTAAATGCTGTTAAGGGGAAAGTGACTGGATGCGTGAAAAGAGTTGGTGAAATGGAGGCTTCATTGTGCAGATTGTATAACCGGAGGGCTCAAATGAAAGCCTACGTAAAGAGAATAATAGACTGAAGAAGAAAGCAAATATAATACAGTATGTTATTGGCCTAACTCCTGATGGCGAGAAGCGGAACCCCACGAGCTACGTGTCCGTACTGCTTAAAGAACTGTTTAAGGGCAAGCTTCACTCGAGCCAGAGGTGCTCCTGGCACATCGGGTGGGATTTATGGACACATCTGGACAATGATCGTGCGGATGCAGCAGCTGGTGGTGCAGACTGCAAGCAGAGACGGCCAAAATACGGGCGAGTTTTCATGATGTGAGGACAAAACTGTGGCGTGCAGCAGTTAAGCACGGCATCATTCACCCTGCCGCCGTGACTTTGTGACATTCAGTGGCGACATGAAAAAGTTCTCCCATCCATCTAGCATCCGAGATGTATCTAAAACCTATTATAGAGGCGGAGTTGGGCAAACAAGAGCTGGATGAGATGAAAAAGAACTAAAAAAGATGCGATAAACAAGAACAGGTGGAGTATGAACCTCTTCAGTGTCGCAGAACTCAAAATACTCACACAGAAGTGTGGCAGTGGTAAAGCACGGTAGAAAATGATGAAAACAACTACATTATTGTTCCACTTACCTGTCAAATGCTAGTGAAACAAACTTGCTAAAAATAAAGCAGCTCGTATAAAGTAGTCCTAAACTGCCCATTTAGCAAAAGTGTTAGCGAAAAGAATGCTTGGCTGGTTTAGCTCAGTGAAAAAGATAGGATTCATCTTTCTGTTATTCATTTTATTAGAAAGATTTATTTGAATAAAAATGCTAGAAATGCTTGACAGCAAATGTCATTTTTCAGTGATGTGCATCGATTTTCCACTCGTCAGTCGACGCAAAGTCGCTTTTTAATGCAGAGGACAGGGCAGTACTGTATAGAGCAACGGTGGCGTGGGATTGTCCTCCACTTATTTTTAATTATGCGAACAAATTCAATCACTATTCATAAAAGTTTGAGTCTTTCTATGTTTACACGAGAATCATTTTAACACAGTGTCCCTCGCTACATCCCGGTTCAAACATCGCTCCCTCACTCATTGTGGCTTTTCGAAAATGAATAAATTAATAAATGACCACTGTCGAGTGAAAATAAATTCTCCTCCCATGCCGTGTGGAAGTGGTAAGGTTTTTGACTTCTTACTTTGTACTTCATCCCAACTCCGTTTGAAACACTTTCTTAAGTTTAGAATAAGTAAATTGGAGAGGCGAACTAGTTAGCTTGGTTGCCTGCTATGCTAGCGGCGGCAGGCTCTTGTGTCCCTGCAGTGATCCCGGAGCCTGCGCAGTGTGACGTAAACAAAGAATAATAGGGGGTTAAAGGTGACTATACTGTTGGGGTGTTATTTCATGTCTACGGGGCTGTAATAATGGTAAAACTCGTATTTAGAAAGTCACAAACAGGTTTTCAGTGCTCTAACTATGAAAATATTCCATGTATTAATATTGAATCCTACGATAAACGACTGAAGTCTGTATTTCTGTCTGGGTTTTTTTCTTTGTTTGTTTATTTGTAACTTGACTGTAGTAAATAATCTGTACCTCTTTTGTTACGGCTTGGGACTTTTCTGTGAAGAGCAATACTAGTGCCATCCGTCCATTTTCTATACTGCTTGTCCTCATTGGGGTCACACGTATGCTGGAGCCTATCCCAGCTGACTTCGGCCCAGAGGCGGTGTACACCCTGGACAATCAATCACAGGCAATATTAGTGGCTGAGGTTAAAAAAAAAAAAAGCTATTGTGAATCCTATATCCTATAGTAGCATAGCTGTACCATGTAATTAACGCAGAATTTCTGAATGTGTTGTTGTATTGTCATGTCTGAATATGTGTGTACTCCCTGTATATTTTATTTAAAAACAATATGGACCGTTGTTAACTAAACTGAGGTAACAAAAGAACAGGTAACAACAGCTGTATGATGCAGTGCAACACCACACCACTGCAACGACAACAATTAAAGTACAGTTGCTAATGTCCTATTCACATTGTATTATTACTATAACATATAGTAAATGGGTAAACTTACTTTGAATATCGAACCATCGGTGCACAAATTTTGACCACGTTGTTTCCGCCTTCAAACATCTCCGACACGCTACTGTACTTCGTGGTCGCCATCCTTGTGAAGCTGCAATGCTACAACTTAGCATAGCAAGCCAACACCCTCAGGACGGACTCGTTATTTTTACAGAATCACTCTTCTGTCACCTCGTCGTTCTATCCGTAAAGACATGTTTTATATACCAAACAAACACCACACAGTTTAAATCGACATATGCTATAGCTATGAATGCATGGAAAGTCGTCCGTCAGTCCACCATGCCGGAAACTGTGGGCGTGTCCTCTGTGTTCTACGCAATCACACGCCCGTGGCTCAAAACAATTACAATAAAAATTTAAATAAGAAGTCCTGACAGTTTAACTGCTAAACAAAAACGCTTAAATGTAACTGGAGAAAACATTTAAATTGCAATGAGCAAAACATTGCAATTCAGTCAGGGAGGCTGTATTCAGTTAATGATGCGTTCAAGTCGCGTTTTAAAGTGCTGCTTTGAGACTTAAAACCAATAAAATACGGCAATTAAGTTACAGTACACATTTAAATCTTTTAAATGACCCTAGACGATTCTAAACAGTCTATTGTCCTTCAAACAAATGTAAATCTTCATTTTAACGACCTATAGTAAAAGACATTTTAATTACCAATAATGGTTTTTTGTTCTGAACAGAGATTTGTGTAGTCATGTGATTTGGTCTGAGCCAAGTTTTAAGCAGCAGTTTCCATAGTGTAGTGGTTATCACGTTCGCCTAACACGCGAAAGGTCCCCGGTTCGAGACCGGGTGGAAACACATTTTAGACTCTGTCGGAACGCTACCTGAAGGGACTTGGCTACAATGAAAGTCTAAACAGACTTCTAAATGTGCGTTTGATATTTATGCATGTAGAAATAGAACAAAAATTTAGGATAAGTTTATTTTGAAACAACATAATTACACTTGAACGAAGAAGAGTTAACTGTAATCCTTACACCCGCTGGCCACTACAAGGCGCTCACGCACTACGAACAGGCCAGCCTTTACACGATAGAAAGTTCATTCAAAACTTGATTAGTCATTTTTCTGTGCCGCTTTTGTAGTTGCGTTTTATTTAATCAAGTTATGCATGGCTTTGTCCAACCTTAGCGCATGCTTTGTGTTGTTTACAAACCACTTCCAGTAAATAAACAATAGATGAAGTTCAATGATTTTATTTCAAATTGGCCATCAGTGAGTCACCAATATATTACAAAAAAAAATGCATCAGTGGGACTAAATGCAAAATATATCTATTGACGCGGTATATTTATGCACTGATAAAAATCTGGCATCTAAAAGAATAAATACAGTCACTTAAAAGCCAAAAGGATGTTAAGTGGAATGCTGTAGGTTCCCCCCCACTAAGTGACATAAAAAAAAGTTGTTACTGCAGTAAATTCCCCACAGTCAACCTCTCACCTACTTAAGCATACTGAACAGTCACTTTAATCCACCGATATTAATATAATACTATAGAGAATTGCAGCTGTTGGCTACAACGGAGGCTAGGAAGGGCTTACTTTGTGCTAATTTAGTGCAGAAGTACACACAAAAACCGTGCATTCCCAAAACAAGTGTACAGTATTTTCACCACATACGCTGTACAGTGCGGTTAACTGAAGTGAAAGAAACCTGAAAAGTCCTGCACCACGGTGAACTGCTCTTCCATTCTTCAATTAGTTGCAGTAGGCCTCATCGGTTTCTGCGCCGATTTAAAAAACAACAACAACAAAAAAAAAACAAACAAAAAAACAACCTGGCTGCCTTAGCGGCCAGTTTGAGGAGAGACTTCAAAAAGGGCAAGTAATTAGCCTCCATTGGTCACGATCCGACAAAGACTAGCAGGTTTCTGGAAATCAGTGAAAGGGTCATTTCTAATGGATGACTCACCCACTGACTGGGATGTAAAGGTGTGGAATAAAAGGATATTCCACCCTTTCACTTTACGTCTTTAGATCTCTGCTATGTGTAACTTGGCAGCACAGGCACTCCTGGTTCACTGCCATCAAGACGACAACAGACAACTGGCTACTCAAAGGTAAAGACAACACAGCAGGTTTTTCGACAGCCAGCCATGGTAGAATTACAGTACAGGACCGATATAGAAACGCCCGCCTCCGCTCTTACTGAGGTAGCTTCCTACTGCCTGCTGCCTCCAACTCAACGCTGGAGAGGAAACGTCGGGTTCGTCGGCGGCAGTCGTAACTCAGCTCTGTGGCGTACATGGCACTGGTCTTTTTGGGGTAGATGATGGTGGTGCTCTTGAAGCTCTGCAGCCGATGGCGGGGCTGGAAATCCAGCTGCGTCTTATAGTGGCGCCAGGTGCTGTGGGACACGGCGGTAATGGTCTGCGTGCAGTGCTCCAGGCCTTGACCCCATGGCTGAAGGGCCACATTCTGGATGAAGTGGCGGTCTGAGTCATAGTGCACTGATGAGGTGTATCTGTGGACGACAGAAGGTGTTCGCTGTACTCACTAGCTGCCTTTCTCTCCGCATATGCAGGGGAACGCTGGTTAGCGTGTTTTTCGGTAAATGTCACAAATGTACGTCAAAATTTGGCAATGGTGCACGTCTTGTCATGTTATGGGTCCAACTGTGTTCCTAACGCACTTTTATCACAAAACCTCCTTGTTAGCAGCCTATTAGCTTGCTACTACATAGAAAACGTAACAGGAAGTCAGCTCCGTCGCCCATCTGTGATGTCACCAGCAGTTGACTCTGTAGTTCTTTCCAAAGTCTCAAAAATGTCAAAATGAAAACAGTTTTACAATTGTAGTTTTACATGCAGGAAACAATTATAAATGCATAGAAATGACGAATGAAAGGATTCAGTTGGCATTTAAGCTTACTTTTACCTTCACTGAAGATGCGATTGTTGGCAAATGCCCCAATGTGACAGCGAGATCAACACGGACGCCACCATCAGTTTCTTAGCTATTTCTTGAATTCAATAGCATTTCTCACCTTCATCGAAGGTCGGCACTTGCAACTTTCTGTGGCTCCATCTAGGGTTACGTTGCAGCCATCATCAAAAGAAAAGCAGAAACTTATAAAGTGAGAAATACTACTGGTTTCAGGAAATAACTCATAGCCAAACACTTCTTGCCAACAATCACATCTTCAATGAAGGTAAAAGTGACCTTAAATGTTCATTTATCTGCAGTTCGAATAGTTTTCTGTGTATAAAACCGCAATTGTAAAACTATAAAAGTGTTCTGTGTTAGCATTTTTAGCTTTCTGGAACGGATTAACTGGATTTTCTTTATTTCTTACGGGAAAAATTGATTCAGTTTGGGTATGTTTTGGATAGTTTTGGACCTTCTGGAACAGATTGAAACTAAACAAGGTTCCACTGTAAATACAATTACTGTATTTCGCTGAATGAAAGTCTAAACATAAGTCGACGCATTTAAAAATATGTAAATATTTTTCCTACATAAATGTGTCTTTTTTATGGTGTCAATAGCAGTGATTGACACGTTTGAGGACTATGCATCATCGATCACCATCCATGTTCTATTACTTGTCCTGTGCAGGCTCATATGGAGCTTAGCATTAGCGCGCCAACACTGAAATTAAAGTGAGCTTGTCCCACAGTGAAAACAGGCGGGACACTATACAACTACAATCACAGTGCGAACACAAGAAATGCAACTGTTGCATGCTGTGCAACAGGTAAGTAAACACAAACAGGGCAACTGCTGCTACTGTGGAGATTAATAAACTACCCAAACTCTAAACACATAACTTTTGTTGTGTATAAAACAAGTGCCGCAAGGCATGCTGGGAAACCGGAAGCACTTCCGGTGAGTTGTAGCTTTTTTTTGGAATACTTGACGCAGCCCAGCCTCACCCTGACTTGACCTCCAGCGGCCTCCAGGTAAGTGCCTGGCATACTTGTACGTTATGAGGATAGGTCCAGCTTTTCTAGGCACCCGGAACAAGATGGCAGTACAGAAAAATGGATGGGTGCATTCGCTAGTTTTAATATAGATAGATATCACACCTTTAACACAACCCACCTTACTTCTTTAGGAGGTAAAGGATCGAGCGAGATACCTTCCCCGTATGACAAAGGCTGCAGCGAGGAACCAGAGGGAAAACCTGAAACCTGCAGGAAAATATTGAAAAAGCAAGCATGTTAGGTTCAAACTTCTAATTGGCCCGGATTAGGTCTGAAGTGGGTCTAGGTGGATTGTGTGATCCCACAGACAGGTTCTTCGTCTTTCATAGCTGTTTTCTTGTGTGCAGCATTATTTGTGGGTTTGAAGCAATTCCGCGTGGTATGGTACATCATTCTTTAATTTTGCTGAAGTTATATTTTCCTATAGAGTATTCAATGTCAAAGTTCAATATTCAATAGGACGTTCTTTAAACAGTGGCTCTGTGCACGTATTTACTGAACTGCATGGGTCCCTGCCCAATGAGTCAATACACCCCAGGCAAGAATTTCAATAAATAGTAGTAAACGGAATCATAAACAATTAGAGGATGCCAGTCGAGATACGCCGTGGTCATCAAGGACTGAATTTGTTTATCAAACTACAACTGATTAGGGTAAAAAAAAATAAATAAATAAAGTGTTTCCCACCATGGAGGCGCTTCCATCATCTTCTGGCACCGGACTCACTCCGCGGGCTTTGTCCTGAGGCAGCAGCCAGGCGCTGGGGCTCGGGCTCGGTGGTAACCCGGAGTCCGGGCTGTCGAGACCTCGGTCTGCCCTGCAGCTCATACCCAAAGGATCCTCTTCGCAAACATTTGGCAAGTTTAACCTTCCGACCATTTCAAGGGAGAGAAGTTGTGAAAGCAACCAGAAGGATGCTTGTTGCGAAGGAGAGAAATACTTCCACAAGTTCCTCTTTGCGGTGCTTTTTGCTTACGTCCTCTTCTTCCCCGACAGCTCGAATCCTTTTATAACACTTCAAACTGAAAATCACGACGCCACCAATAAATAAAGATGATAAAGCAGTGAAGAGCGAAACATTGGACAAAACACCTTACTGCACTGCAGCTCCACTTCAAACTTTTCCCTCTAATGAGACTTCAGAAGTTAAGCCGAAAGACCCACCCCTTCGAGGCCTTTCCTCGATGCTGATTGGATAAAAAAGGAGCAAGAAACCAGATACCAATCGTGCTTAAAAAGGCTCCATGGAGAAACAAAACGCTTTCTTTCAGTCGCTCTTACTCCCATCTTTCAAATATCTAAGTTGTTTCTTCGTACACAGAAGGCCCATCTCTCTCAAATATTGCCCACAAATCTGTCAAAATCTGATTGTGAGCACTTCTTTGCCCAGATAATCCATCCACCTCACAGGTGTGGCATATCAGGATGCTGATTAGACAGCATGAGGTGTGCCTTAGGCTGGCCACATAAAAGCCCAACACTACACAGGTTCGCCCCTCCCCACAAACTGTCCTGCTATGTTGAAGTCGGCTTCACCTGACTTCAGATCAACATTTGCAATTGAAAGTGCCTGCTGTAATTATTAGATTAGGTTCATGCTGTCTCTTCAATTGCCATTGTTCACTCGCATCAAAAGAAGCTAACAAGCTAAATGCATAAGATCACAGTCCAAGCTCAAGCCCTATAAAATAAAAACAGCCTAGTTTTGGTGAGAGAAAGCA
The DNA here is from genome assembly GCF_027744805.1 of Dunckerocampus dactyliophorus. Classification (NCBI taxonomy): domain Eukaryota; kingdom Metazoa; phylum Chordata; class Actinopteri; order Syngnathiformes; family Syngnathidae; genus Dunckerocampus; species Dunckerocampus dactyliophorus. The sequence goes on from NC_072830.1 coordinate 23,982,274, forward strand.
CAAATTGGCTGGTTTTCCCACCCCCCAAAAAAGCATAATTTTTGAAAATTTTGTAAAAAGTCTGAAAAACATATTTTATGAAAAAGCTTTAAGAATTGCATTGTGGGAAGTTGAGTATTGTAGTTCTGTGCTTTAGCTGTAGGCGCTGTGTGTCTCTCTCTCTTCTGTCTGCACCGCCCATTGTCTTCTGCGTCCTGATTGGCTGTCCACCATTGCCAATCAATCTCCTTTGTGCCCTCTCTTGTTGTGGTCATGGATACCAAACTAGCTAACCACTTGAGTCGCTTGCTAAGTCCCAATACTGTACACAATGGAAGAAACAGAACAAGCTAACCGTGTGAGGAAACTACAGGACGGGAGTAATATTTTTTAACAAGGTTACAAAAACGCTCGAGCCAAACGGCATGAAACATTGCAAGGGCACATTTCTTTTCATACAATCTGACTTTACTACACCTACTTACGCATGGCATAGCCGCAGTTTACACTGTTAAATACATTTTGACACTTAAAATTAACTTGAATTTAGATGCACCCATGCACTCCGAGGCGTAATCACTCACGTCCGATGCTCAGATAAACCGTACACATTCTATATGGATGAGCAGGTTGGGACGAATGCGCCCATCTCCCTGACAGGAATGTTAAGTCCACTTCTATGGAGACCTCACGCTGAGGGAGATGCATCTGCAAGCGCAGAGATGTGAAATATACTCGCTCTACCCAAGGCCTCCTGCCGATAGGCTGCTGCGGCGAATTAGGAATGTACTGTATGATGCATTTCCATAATAATATCTTCAGCCCTCATTCTTAAGCTCCATTCACGTCAAACGCAAGGTGCGTGCGTTCTGACATGAAAATGTGCGACGTCATAGCACTTTCCAGGCACACGTCTTAGTGTCGAGTGGTTCTCCAACTGCATCCAAACATAAATGACAGGCAAAAGTGGAAATAAAACTTGCTTCTAATTGTCAAAGTGTCAAACAAATGAGGGTGTAGAAATCCGTGACCATTTGGGTATCATCAGTGGCAATGTTTAATCAAGTTCACCAGTTTGCCATCGTACACAACGTAACCCGTGACAACACATACACTGCAAGATACAATTCTGGTTCCCAGAGGAAGGAATGCGTTACTAAAAGCAAATAAATTGCAACTAAATTTAAATTGAAATAAATAGTAATTGTACTTTTCCTCTCGGTTATTCTCCAACAGTAATTCAGAGCTGAGCTTGGGTTAAACTGCCTCCAGTTTAAGATGCCATTATTTTTTTCTTCTAAATTTATGTCAGAGAAGTAAGTACAGCCAAACCTTGGCCATTAACAGAAAGCTCCGAAATTGCGGATATAAACGACGTTAAGTATGTAGCAACAGCAAGTAACCCTTGAGGAAGTTTCTTCATAACTTAGCATAATTTAGGGTTTTTGTTTTTCTGTGTTCAGTCATCTATTTCAACTGAATGGAGCACTAGCTGAGCTCCATCCTTGCTATACACACAGTATTATTTGTTTACAGCCTCTTCTTGATGAGTTTCTCGAGTTTGCGTATGCGGGAGGACTCCTGCTCAGGGGTGGTGGCACTGAAGGACAAAGAGGTGCTGCCGTCGGCCCCGGAGGGCGGTGTGGGTAACCTTTGTCTGAAGAGCTCCAGCATGCTGCTCTGTTCACCACGTTTTAAACCCTACACACACACACACACACACACACACACACACACACACACACACACACACACACACACACACACGAGGATTGAGAAAGTCATTTATGAATTTGTTGACACAGATCGAATTTAGACAACAAATGTAAATGATGAATATTGGCAAGTAGCTAGGGTAATTATTATATACAGTATAGGTACTATGCTGAATGAATCATTTTCTTTTTCAAGACCTGCTTTTGGAGAAAAAAACGCCATTTGAACCCCAATTCTTTTTATACATCACATTTTCAATATCAGTGAAATCATATTTCCATCTATCTTCCATGCTTCTATCTTCAAAGACAATAATGTGTAGTATTTTACACTGGCCACCAGGTGTCACTAATGTTACGGTAATGCTAGGTGAGACACACAAGCACCAGACGTACGGAACAACAGGCTTTTATTGCAGGTTTGAATGATGTTACAACAGGCACGATAATCCCTGATTAAAAATCCCTAATAAAAACACGGGCTACTGAGGCGTCCGTAACCCACGGCAAGATGAAACTCAACACCCCAACGCCACTAAGGAACATACTTATAGCAACACACACAAGTCTTGTTTATGTCCTAAATGGCTTATTTTCTTTGATTATGTCTATTATTTTGGGTAATACGAGTGTAAACGTGATTATAGGGGCATTAGTTCATGTCTAGAGGGCTCCAATAATGTTAAAAAAACGTATTTAGAAGGTCGTAAGCAGTTTTTAGAATGCTCTATTCAACTGATAAATAAGGAATTCTACTTCATGGAAATTCACTTATCACATTAGGGTCTGGAACCAATTAAGGGCAATAAACAAGGGATTACTATATTGTTATTGTTAAAAGGAGCTGTGGTTTATCAAGAGTCTGGTGCAAAAGTTGCACTACAAACATCAGAAGAATAAATCAGATGCGTATGTGTGTTACAGTGCTTAGCCACTTATTTTGTTACAACAAACCATATTGTAATAATTAGGGATGTCCCAATCCGATACTGATCTCCGATATTGGGCCGATATCAGCAAAAAAATGTCGGAGTATATCGGCCTGCATGTCAAATCTCCGATATTGGCACTCCGATACAAGGAGTCAATTACATACTGCGACCGAATAGAGCCCACGTGATCACAATAACAGTGTTTGCCAGCATGCTAACAAAGCAGCAAGGAACAATGTCACTTGTGTAGCAGTAAAAACACGTTGCAGCCGAGTGCAAAACTTGTCATGCACAAGTTTCCCATGGTGGCACAGAAATGGGAAGTTTAATACGACCAGCCTCCCACCCCAACCAAGGGCCTGAAGAGTCTACAGCCTTTAGTACAAACCTTCATGTCCAGTATCTTCTGGAAAGTCTCTGGATTGCCATCAGCCAAGAGTTTGATGTAGTTGTCCACAAACACTACGGGCGGTTCATGCGGGGCCATCACCACCTGCAAAAAAAGGAAAAAAAGTAGTTTAAAGTTTGTTTTGACGCCCCCTCCTTGTCCTGTGAGGCATCATGGTACAACCCAGATGATCTTTAAATGATCCCATATGGAGAAGCTATGACCTAAATCAGGCAAAAGAGTGAGGGTGTGGAGGGAAGGGGGGGGGGATCTATATGACACACCAACAGTTGACTATTCTGCATAACACGTACACACCAATTACTCCATGTGTGGTTGAGGATTATTCACAGGGACCTATTTAAAAAGTCTGGGTAGAATAGACTACTTTACAAGTTAAATGCATCTTGTGGAATACAGTTTAGTAGTGTAACAATACAAATTAGGTGGAAAACTTGGAACAGACTGCATTTTTTTTCCCAGCCACACGAGCCGACATCTGCAACTAGACACTTGAAAACAGAGTCTGCTTCACGTTTTTAAAAGCCCAATCAGTCTTTTTAACCTTTGTGACAACAGACATGCAGAAAAGGTGTCATGGAAGGCCGCAGTGGGGAATTACAAGAATGTGAAAGGTGAGCAGGCATAAAAGGTTGAGGATTGTGCAGAATTCTTAGCTTTCCTACCCGCCCTGCTGACCGACTGATTTATTTAGCAACTGTGCTGGAGCCAGGCCAAAAAACAGGCCTGTGGGTATAAAAATGTAAGCCTGGATAAGAATGTAAAAGAAAAAACGGAGAGAGCGATATAGTGAGGGTTAAACAAGGGTGGGAATGGGGGTTGCTCTTTAAATAGTCCCTAGAGGGGACCTTCAGAAGTGGGAGAGAGCACTGGCAGGATGGTGGGCTGGGTTGAAAGAGTGGAAAACAGCCACGTCTCACAGGCGCTGTACCAGCCAGGAGAGGGAGGCCCCCTCAGAATGACAGAACTAGCTCACAGAACAACCTCAATGTACACACACACACACACACACACACACACACACAAAAAACAAAACACCTGACAAATACACTATGAGTTGAGGAAAATCCTCGACACAGGCAGCAGCTTACAGCTATAAACAACAAGACCCTGTCTGGTGTCCAACAATTCAATTGTATTTTATTTATACATCAAAATATCATAACTTCTCATTCAGAGCAACCACACAAGAACAAACGCATTGGCCTTCTCCTTCGACCTGATGCAAAGGCTAGACACAGAATTCAAACAAACGGGATCACACGTTTATGGTGTGCCAGCATAGTCACAAGAAATACAACAGCACTGACTTAAAAGTGAGATTCACCAACTGGCAACTGTTAGGATATTATACAATAAATATTACACAATGAAGAGCCAGTGGGCCGCACGGTGGCTGAGTGGTTAGCATGTTGGCGATCAGGAGATCAGGAAGACCTGGGTTCATCTCTGTGTGGAGTTTGCACGTTCTCCCCGTGCGTGCGTGGGTTTTCTTCGGGTACTCCGGTTTCCTCCCACATCCCAAAAACATGTTAGGTCAATTGGTGACTCTAAATTGTCCATAGGTATGAATGTGAGTGTGAATAGTTGTTTGTCTGTATGTGCCCTGCGATTGGCTGGCGACCAGTCCAGGGTGCACCCCGCCTCTCGCCCGCAGTCAGCTGGGATAATTAGGATAAGCGGCATAGGTTTTAGACGATTATATGAACCAATACTGAATATGAATGAATTGTGGGCTGATTCATCCCGAATTATTAGTAAGAACTTTAGCCATTTTTGTTGTTTTTTTGTTTTTTTTTTGCATTTTCCAAATATCTAAACTTTTTTCTAGTAAATTTTATTCTAATAATTATGATTTTATTTCTATAATATTTTGACTATATTAAGACTTTTCCCCCAACCGAATTTTCCAAAAATTGCATTATTCTTAGTGCGTCTGTGTAGGCTCTCAGTCGTACAGGAGTTGTCCATCGAGGAAAAGGCTTCTTGAGACGTCATCTGTACTTCTGTGTAGAAGGTGTCGGACGTTTCGCTCCTCATCCGAAGAGCTTCGTCAGCAAACTAATAAGTGCTGGTAGCTTAGGCCTTAAATACAGTAAGAGTGGGCGGAATTGGTGTGCCAACACCCTCCTCCTATTGGTTCGTTACACTAAGCCTGGGCGGAGCAGTGGTATAATCCTATCCTGTTATTCACACCTACGATAAAAGGGAAGTGTCGCTCCCTGAATTGGGTATGAACGACTCTGATACTGGCTTGTTAGCATCTATTGTTCTGGCTCGGCCCTGCCTTCACCTCATTTGCAAGACTAAGAGCTGTGGGTTTTGGTCTCAGTAACCTGCTGAACACAGGGTCCAAATTAAACCTCAAACCACCATTCCGATTCAATGATGGGTTCTGTTGTTTGACAAAAATAGCTTCCTTTACTCCTCTTTCAAACCATCTGTTTTCTTTGGCCAAAATCTTTACCTCGCTGTCCTGAAAAGAGTGATTGGTAGCTTTAAGGTGTAGATGTACTGCTGATTGAGGACCACTAGCATTGTCCCTGCGATGTTGATAAAGCCTTTTTTGGAGCATTTGCTTAGTTTCCCCAATGTAGTGCTCTTTGCATTCCTCATCTTTACAGTGGATGGAATAGACCACATTGCTCTGTTTCTGGTTTGGAGCCTTGTCTTTAGGATGCACTAATTTTTGTCTCAGGGTATTTACTGGTTTGAAATAGGTAGGAATTTTGTGTTGCCATAAGATCCTCTGGAGTTTTTCGGAGACCCCCGCTACATAAGGGACTACCACTCCTCTCCTTTTTGCTTCTGTGGGCTTTTGGGTTTCTTTCCCTACTCTCTTCTTTTGACATTTGTTAAAAGCCCACCGTGGGTACCCACAGGTTGAGAGCGCTCTCTGGACATGTTGTGTCTCCTTTTTCTTTCCCTCAGCACTAGTTGGTATTTGTTCCGCTCTATGTTGGAGGGTCCTAATAACCCCTAGTTTATGTTGTAGTGGATGGTTTGATTCAAAAAGCAGGTATTGGTCAGTGTGTGTGGCCTTTCTAAAGACCTCTGTAAGTAGCTGTCTGTCCTTTCCTATAATTACCTTGCAGTCTAAGAAGGCTAGTTGGTTTTCTTTAGTGTCCTCGCGAGTAAATTTGATATTGGTGTCCACCGCATTGATGTGATCTGTGAAAGACTGAATTTCTTGTTTTTTGATTATGACAAAGGTGTCATCCACGTATCTAAACCAGTGCCTTGGTTTTGTCCCTGAGAAGGATGTGAGAGCCTGTTTCTCCATCTCTTCCATGTACAGATTCGCCACTATGGGTGAGACTGGTGAGCCCATAGCACAACCATGAATTTGTCTGTAAAATTTCCCTCTAAACTGAAAATATGTGGTGTTAAGGCAAATTTCCAGTAATTGGCAGATGTGGTCAGCACTAAGTTTTGTTCTCCGATGCAGAGTTGAGTCCTCGAGCAGTCTCTTCCTCACCACCGAGACTGCTGCTGAGGTGGGGACAGATGTGAAAAGTGAAGTCACATCATAAGACACCAAAGTTTCCTCTGGCTCCAATCTGAGGTCTTTGATGCTCGCCACAAACCCTTTTGTGTTCTCTATATGATGATCAGTGTTGCCTACCAATGGGGATAAGACTGTTTTTACATATTTCGCTACATTGTACGTGGTAGAGTCAATGCTACAGACAATGGGTCTGAGGGGAAACCCTTCCTTGTGGATTTTTGGAAGGCCATAGATACATGGTGTAGCCTCCCCAGGGTATAACCTATGATACATCTGTCTGTCAATTAGTTCTTCCTTCTCTAACTTTTGGAGACAGTCTATGATTTGTTTCTTATACCTACTGGATGGGTCCCTTTTAAGTTGCTCAATCTTAGATGCAGGCAGAGTAGGTTAATCCCCAAATGCATGAGGCAAGCGTCCCTTGAGCAAGGACACTTGGCAAGGAAAATGCAACAAAACTACATCAGAAAAATACAGAATTTGAGAATTAGGAGACTTAACATAGAGATAAAAAATAAACAGTCTGAAGTAGAAACCTTCTATCAGAGATTGCAAACCAAGCTTACGCACGAAACCTATCAGGAGGTTTGTGAATTTACCAAATCAGGTTATATGAAGCACCATAGCAAAACCAAAGAAAGGCATAAGGGAAAATTCCAGAAACTTCTATTGGAAAATCGACCACAGCTTGTCGTAAACACTAAGGATGGGGGGAATCAGACCAATACTAAAGAAAATTGGATCAAAAATCTGTCAGACAGAAGCCTCTCGGAGACAGAGAAGGCAGTATTAACCAAGGGTCTCAACTTCTCAGTGACTCCTAAAACGATACCCACAGTAGACTATATCACAGCAGCTGAATCGGCCATCAGGAACAATAACCTTTCTAGAACAGAGGCAGGGGACCTTCGTCTGAGAATATCGGCCCTTCTCAGTAGTGCCAAACCACCACCGTCCAATATCACGTTAGGTGAGAGGAAAGCATTAGCGGCTCTGCAGAAAGATGAGAGCATCACCATCTTACCAGCTGATAAGGGCAGATGCACAGTGGTTCTCAACACATTGGACTACGAAGAAAAAATAACAAGTCTAATTAGTGATGCCAACACATATGAGCAACTTAAAAGGGACCCATCCAGTAGGTATAAGAAACAAATCATAGACTGTCTCCAAAAGTTAGAGAAGGAAGAACTAATTGACAGACAGATGTATCATAGGTTATACCCTGGGGAGGCTACACCATGTATCTATGGCCTTCCAAAAATCCACAAGGAAGGGTTTCCCCTCAGACCCATTGTCTGTAGCATTGACTCTACCACGTACAATGTAGCGAAATATGTAAAAACAGTCTTATCCCCATTGGTAGGCAACACTGATCATCATATAGAGAACACAAAAGGGTTTGTGGCGAGCATCAAAGACCTCAGATTGGAGCCAGAGGAAACTTTGGTGTCTTATGATGTGACTTCACTTTTCACATCTGTCCCCACCTCAGCAGCAGTCTCGGTGGTGAGGAAGAGACTGCTCGAGGACTCAACTCTGCATCGGAGAACAAAACTTAGTGCTGACCACATCTGCCAATTACTGGAAATTTGCCTTAACACCACATATTTTCAGTTTAGAGGGAAATTTTACAGACAAATTCATGGTTGTGCTATGGGCTCACCAGTCTCACCCATAGTGGCGAATCTGTACATGGAAGAGATGGAGAAACAGGCTCTCACATCCTTCTCAGGGACAAAACCAAGGCACTGGTTTAGATACGTGGATGACACCTTTGTCATAATCAAAAAACAAGAAATTCAGTCTTTCACAGATCACATCAATGCGGTGGACACCAATATCAAATTTACTCGCGAGGACACTAAAGAAAACCAACTAGCCTTCTTAGACTGCAAGGTAATTATAGGAAAGGACAGACAGCTACTTACAGAGGTCTTTAGAAAGGCCACACACACTGACCAATACCTGCTTTTTGAATCAAACCATCCACTACAACATAAACTAGGGGTTATTAGGACCCTCCAACATAGAGCGGAACAAATACCAACTAGTGCTGAGGGAAAGAAAAAGGAGACACAACATGTCCAGAGAGCGCTCTCAACCTGTGGGTACCCACGGTGGGCTTTTAACAAATGTCAAAAGAAGAGAGTAGGGAAAGAAACCCAAAAGCCCACAGAAGCAAAAAGGAGAGGAGTGGTAGTCCCTTATGTAGCGGGGGTCTCCGAAAAACTCCAGAGGATCTTATGGCAACACAAAATTCCTACCTATTTCAAACCAGTAAATACCCTGAGACAAAAATTAGTGCATCCTAAAGACAAGGCTCCAAACCAGAAACAGAGCAATGTGGTCTATTCCATCCACTGTAAAGATGAGGAATGCAAAGAGCACTACATTGGGGAAACTAAGCAAATGCTCCAAAAAAGGCTTTATCAACATCGCAGGGACAATGCTAGTGGTCCTCAATCAGCAGTACATCTACACCTTAAAGCTACCAATCACTCTTTTCAGGACAGCGAGGTAAAGATTTTGGCCAAAGAAAACAGATGGTTTGAAAGAGGAGTAAAGGAAGCTATTTTTGTCAAACAACAGAACCCATCATTGAATCGGAATGGTGGTTTGAGGTTTAATTTGGACCCTGTGTTCAGCAGGTTACTGAGACCAAAACCCACAGCTCTTAGTCTTGCAAATGAGGTGAAGGCAGGGCCGAGCCAGAACAATAGATGCTAACAAGCCAGTATCAGAGTCGTTCATACCCAATTCAGGGAGCGACACTTCCCTTTTATCGTAGGTGTGAATAACAGGATAGGATTATACCACTGCTCCGCCCAGGCTTAGTGTAACGAACCAATAGGAGGAGGGTGTTGGCACACCAATTCCGCCCACTCTTACTGTATTTAAGGCCTAAGCTACCAGCACTTATTAGTTTGCTGACGAAGCTCTTCGGATGAGGAGCGAAACGTCCGACACCTTCTACACAGAAGTACAGATGACGTCTCAAGAAGCCTTTTCCTCGATGCATTATTCTTAGTTTTTTTTGTTTCTCATAATATTAGGACTTTAAACAATGTTCTTCTTTAATAGTTCAACTCCATGCTACTAAAACATTATTTTTTCTCATTATATTACGAGTTTAGCTTCATAAAATTGAGACTTTTTCGATAGACTACGACTCTTATTCTTGTAAAATGACAGCTGTTTTTCCCATTTTTTAAATTTAAATAATGACTTTATTCCCATATTTAGACAGTCTCATAATATTGTAACTTTTTACAATGTTTTTTCTTAAATATTTCTATTTTATGCTAATAAAATTTATTATTCTTGAAAAATTATGACTTTTTCTCATTAGATTACAACTTTTTTCACTTAATATTTTGACTTTATTCTTGTAAAAATCCAAGATACTTTCACAAAGGCTATTTGTGCCTTTTATTGTTTTTACAGACCCACGTCCATCCTAGAAGAAAGCAGTCGACTGAGGGGGGTAAAAAAAACAACCACAACCACAATGCTAAAGTTTAAGCTGACTTGACATCCAAATCTAAAGAGATACTACAGGGTATGCCAAAATTGCTTCCGGAACCATAACTCAAAGCAATCTTTCCGCCAGCCAAGGACCACCACTGTGTTTCACATTTAACATTTAAGGCATCACATTTACTAGAGCAGGTCTTAGTGGCTGCGAATCCACAAACAAGACAGTACAACCAAGGACAACCTTAGGAAGGAAAGAAGGGCTCGTGGGAGTCAGAGCGCAATCAAAAGACAGACCGGCATTCACTTAGTGGGTGTGGGCATTTTTCTTAGCCCTGGGGACAGTTAAGAAGGGTGGGGTAATCCAGGGCAGTAACATACCAACATCCCCTTGGGTGTCACATGCTTTGCGACAAGGCCAACTGTCTTGACTTCCGCAGTTACTCTTTGCAGTGAAAAACCATCACGTGCTATGCATTGGAGAGTAGATGCACAATAAAACACATATACTTCAGTATGTATTTTAAATCTGTAGTGTCTGTGATGTGTGCAGACCATGGGGAGCTTGGAGAGATGCTGCCCTTGTGCATAGAGATGGGTACCAAAAATTGGTCCCAAAATGTCCCCGGTGCGGACGTAAAGGTAAGTAACCAGACCGAAAAATTAAGTCTATGTGTCTAAAATCTGCTCATATTGTGCAGAATGTATACACTTAAAGCGCTGCCAAATCTTGAGATTTTTTTCCCCACATATTCCGTGTGTTCGGTCATTGCTGCTAGTTTTGCTGTGACAACTATCACAATTTGTTGTGGATATTAGCTCTTATTGGTAAATTGATTACTTACTGTAGTTATCTCTTTATTTATATTATTGAAGATCTAATTAGCCATTCTGCTCAACTCGTATGTCTGTAAAAATTCTGTAAAAATAAAAGTTAATTATTTTTTAACACAATTTGTATGTTTTCCTTTAAGTACCGGTTCGGGCACCATTTAAACACTGCCACAGTTTCGAAAGCTCTAATTTGGCACTGGTATCGGATAATATGTACACGATGCCCAACCCTGCTCTTGCAAGGCTCCACACCCATGGCCGCAGCACCATTTGCTACTCTTACATCTTTAGTGGGCAAGTCCTTAGGACTGTGTTTGTGTAGTCTATCTGGCATACATGACTAGAAGCAGATTTAGTCATTTAAAAGGGAGTCCAAACAAATGCCAAATAACTCACTATTAGGCAGTAAAACCATGTGATTTTCCACATCAGAGCAGAAAGGCAATGATAATAATTAACAAGTTACAATTAAATAAAATGAAATAGAAATATATTTCACCGGTATCTGTCCAACTACCGGTCCATCAATGTTTTACCGCTTATTCTCTTTGAGGTCGTGGGGAACGCGACACTATCCCGGCTGACTTCGGGCAAAAGGCGGATTACACCCTGGACTGGTCACCAGTCAATCATAGGGCACACCATACTAGCATAGTATAAACAATAAATGACTACAATGGTAAAGGTGAAACATTTTGAGAAAGTTATCAAAATTATAAAATGTAATGCACAGTAATAATTCCCTGGATATAAAGTATTATGATGAGTGCCCTGCAAAAGGCAAAAAGTGCAATTACAATTGTGCATCAGGCGGACAATAAAGGTTTTTGTTCTTCTCATTTTAGAGACTTATTTAGTGAAAAAAAAAAAAGATGTTTGATTAAGGTTTTTCTTGTTTAAAGTAAATGTAATGGTTTGTAGGGGTATGTCAGACCTTCAACGCTAGATCTGTTAAAAGGCCAAGAGAAGATAAAGAGAGCTCGTTCAAGCTGCAACGCAAAAATGATCTATTTAAAGTTCCATGCCTTTAAAAGGTCAGAAAACTCATTCTTTAGTTGACATGACAAGCATACATTAAACCACATCGGTTAGATCTGTCATAACATTTAAGGGGCACCTTAAATAAAGATTGAGCAGCACTGATAATGTGTGCCACAATGCTCTGCTTAAGCCTAAACCTCGTGATGTTGAGTTTATTTAGGAAAAGTAAACTGTTTAAAGTTGCTTAAGGACCATGTTTATTTCCAACATTCATCCAAAGGAGGAGCAAAACCTAAGTGCCCTGTTTACCATTTGACATGTTTAAAAACCAAAGGTTACTTTGTATATCATGCCAGCACAGCACCGCTAAAGTAAAGTACCACAGTTACTCACCTTAAGTATCATCTCTGCACGTGTCATGCCCTTCACCACAATCTTAGTGTAACTGGCAGGTGCCTTACGTAGTACCTGGGAGCCTATGGAAGGCAAATCAAGAAGGACGGTCTTTAAGGAGTGTGTGTCCAGGAGGAGCTGGTGAGGAGGAACACACATCAAGTCAATGAAAGAGGTGGTGTACAGTCAGTGTACCTGCCAGCAGAGCTGACAATGCACTTCAAATGACTTCAAATGAGATCATCAGCATAAACATACCTGTTCTGCTCCCACCATGCTGATAGGCTTACATCGGAACAAGTGGTTGATAAATTTGGGGATGAAAGAACTTGAAAACAGAGAGATGACAAATATTATGCATCTTCCCTTTAGGCTTATACAGTAACAAGTGGATTACTTTGTAAATTTGATGCAGAATTGTGTGAAGTATTTGCGTGTAGAGGCCAGATTGTCTCGGATGATTGGCACATTCTGCTTGATGTGCATGATGATTGAAGTCACATAGGGACTCTGGTCACCGACGTGCTCCACATTCTGCCACGGCATCTGAGAGGGGAAAGTACAGGTACTCAATACTCGCAATATAATCGCATAGCCTTCCTGTTGTTGCACAGGTGGACGTTTAACACGGTAGATAGTGAGCCTGACCTTGCTCATTGCAGTGAGAGCAGGGTCACAAGCTGCATCAAGATCTTGAACAAGAAGCTGGATACTGTTAGAGATCACACTGGTAACACAGCAAGAAATGACATAATTAGTACACAGGCTATCAAATAAAATAAGGCAATTTACTGTCAGAACAGCAAAAAAATTGCATGTGTGACATACGCGCTGAATGTATCCATCTCTCCAGTCAAATTAATTCTCTCCATGAGGACTTTATCTACTTTCTCTTTTAGCTTCTCTTCAAGCTGTAAAGAAACACAGCAAATGCCTGTTATAGCTTTAGTGCTGTATGGCAGAAGTACGTAACAGAGGCACACATTTGTCAAGACACCTCGAGAGCTGCCACAGAACATTGCATATACAGTATGTGGATGTTTTTCCCCTGCAGGTAAGACAGAGTACTTTCAAGACCTGTATTTTGAAAGACAAAAAACCCTCCAAAAACTAAATGAATCTTTAAAAAAATAAAAATAAAAAAAAAATCACAAAAAATAACTACAATAACAATTAAACTTCCTAGCTGCTTAGCAGATGTTGACGTGAGCACCAAGAAGAAAAGAGCTCTGACTCACACGGGGAGAAGTAGTTAGAATTTTTAGTAGTTTAGTATCTTTTTTTGTCGTACATTCACGTCAATACTGTCATTTAAAGAAATGGGTGTACATGTTTTTAAATGTACATGCCTGTTGCGTGGTAGCAAGACAGTACTCGGCTGTGCTAAGGATGCTACAGATGAGACACAGCTCGTCAATCGTGAACTTGGTTGTCTCCGAGCCTTCCTTCTCTTTCAGCAGACTGCTGATTGTCAGACCCCCACTGTTACTGCTCGACCTGAAGGGAGAAACACAAATTCACCGAGGGAGAAAGACAGTGAAGAACAAAGTGGAACCACAGGAACAGATGACATTGATTAAAGCAGTGAAGCGGATAGTGCTATCTTTATTTTAAAGCCACTGCATCGTTCGGACCTCTGTATTTTCACATGGGTTATCAAATATGCCTTTCAATTATATTGAGGGAGCAGAGGGACCCTAAAGGAATGCTGGATAGTGTGCATAGGTTTTGCAAAGACTATATACTGTGTTTGCTATTGGATATAAAATGTAACTAGCAAATAAAAGCATGGGGATACTGCAGCAGCAAGCTGGTCATTAATAAACCAAAGAAAGTGCTGCGATCGAACACCATATATTTCAAGCGGCTCTCAAGAACTTAAAAAAACCTTGCACATTTAGGTTGTAACTCATCACACTGGGCAAGTCTACATGCATTTGAAAATAAACACACTTGTGTCTGAGTACAATTGAGACCATGTGTAAGTGATCACATATGGTCGCCAATATGGCATGTTAGTCAGCGAGAGCATGTGTTTAATTAGCATGCATACTTATCTGATATAGAAACAGCATATTCGTGTATGTAGACCTGTCAGTGATGATTTCTAATCTAGCCTGTGATTCAAATATGACAGTAATGACATAGCATGCCTCATACTGTTACACATTTAAACACATCAGATGCATTTTTAAGTCCCCAATTGCTCATTCACGACACCAAATGAAATGCAAAATATGGTGTGACAAATGTGTGTAAGTTTTTTTTGTTTTTTTTTTTACTTTCGTTGAACAGAACTAATTTTCCCTTACTTAGGCAGGTTACCAGAGAGTATCTTCCAGGCATACTCCCTCAGGAACTTCTGAAAGACAGTTGTGAGGGCGATCATGGGCTCTCCAGTGCTTAACTGGGAGCACTGGACCATGCACTTCTTGTAATAGACAAAGAGGTCAGCACAGCTTGGAAGCACCGCGCCGCCCTCATCGGTGCCAATCTTGGGTGGGGCCTGTGCTCGGAAGTCAGCCAGAAACCTATCAATCAGTTCCCCCAGGTTCCTGCGGCACAGAGACGCACAGAAAAGACTTAACAGGTTATAAATATTTCAGCGAGGTCTCTGGATTGAACTTAAAATTGTATTGCAACTGCGACATAATAATACTTTTCCAGAAACACTGACAACCACACCATTTAAAGGCTGCATCTAAACACAGCACTCTAAAAAATTATTAGTGTTTGCAGCAATCACTACCACCTGGGGGAGAGACTGGCTTTTAGGGAACAACAGAATTATAGTGGCTGTGACAGAGGGAGGGTATAAAAAAAAAAAAAAAGAAAGCAAGAAAAAAAAGTGGAAAGGGGCAAAAAAAAAAAAAGAAAAGAAAAGAAAAGAAAAAAAAAAAAGCACACAACAAACCAAGAGGAGGAGCAGACTAAAAAGGGGGCACCAGGAGAACAAAATAAAGAGGTGGGGTTGAAAACAAGAGCAGCTGCTGAGACAGCACTTATTCAACCTCTCTCGCTCTCTCAGCGTCTGTGGTTGTGCAGCTAATGGGAAACATTTCTGCCACAACCGAGTCAGTGGCATGTTCAGGAACAAGAGATGGAAAGACAGAAAAGCCAGCGAGGTGTAGAGGGAGGCGGGCTGTGTGATTCAATAACATGAATTTGGAAAAAAGGATGCAATGTGCCAACTTGCTAACAATCCATACCTGGTTACAGGCAAGTATGTGTGTACTGTGTGCGTATGTGTGTGTTTCTGTGTTGCTCACTTGTCCTGGGATTCTATGTAAACATATAGATGAGGTTCAAAGCACTTGGAGACAATGCCGTGGAAAGGATTCTCAGGAGCTTTGGGTTTTCTGGGCTACAGGAATGAAAGAAAAGAGTATTAATAGAATTAACAGATAGAGATGCTAGATAATGTCTTTACCAATATATGATACACTGATGTGGTCCAGCACTTCATTTCTGATATCGATATCAACCAATACCAATACTGGCAGCTTATCTTCCCTCAAACAAATGTCAGGTCACATCTTGTGTAATGAATGAACACATTATTCTTCTTTAATCATGATGCCACTGAATGCATTTCACAAATAAACATTAAACAAACACAAAAAAAGACAAATACTGCACTATGCAATACAAGTTGTAGGGAACGTGCCATATTTATTTTAAACGCGCAGTGTTTTTATTGTGAAGGCTGGAAGTGTTTTGTCTTTGGGCTGTTGATGGCTGTGCGGTGTTGACCAAAGCATCCACTTCCGTATTGTGCCCTGCACAGGTTTGGTAGCCACGATGGAAAGCAAAATCCAGCAACATTGCGTTGTCAACATGTCCTTGGCAAACTGTTCAGCCATTAATTGCGCTAATAGACGGTCCAACAGACCAGCTTTGTCATTTTTCAGGTTTCCCAAAGACAAAGACAGGCATCCATCCATCCATCCATCTTCTACCGCTTATCCGAGATCGGGTCGCGGGGGCAACCGCCTAAGCAGGGAGGCCCAGATTTTCCTCTCCCCGGCCACTTTGTCCAGCTCCTCCCGGCGGATCCCGAGGCGATCCCATGCCAGTTGGGAAAGATAGTCTCTCCAACGTGTCCTGGGTCTTCCCCGAGGCCTTCTACCGGTCGGACTTGCCCTGAACACCTCCCCAGGGAGGCATCCTGACCAGATGCCCAAGCCACCTCATCTGGCTCCTCTCAATGCAGAGGAGTAGCGGTTCTACTTCGAGTATCTCCCGGATGACAGTGCTTCTCACCTTATCTCTAAGGGAGAGCCCAGACACCCTACGGAGAACACTCATTTCGGCCGCTTGTACCCGCGATCTTATCCTTTCGGTCACTACCCAAAGCTTATGACCATAGGTGACAGGCCTGTGTCATAAAAACAATGCAGATTTATAACACTGGTAGTTATAAATAAACAGGACAGTCGCCAACACTCAAAGTGTAGTCCCAGACAAGATAGCTTAAAGCTACCTAATTTGTTTCTCTGGGTGATTACTGTAGTTGAACTCATGACAAGTCAGTGATGATGATGATTTACCCTACAGTCCAGCCATCACCAAATGGCGGACCTCATGCTCACAGACCGATCGCAGTGACAGTTTGCGGGCGTTATTACTTCAGTTATTACGGCTGCCTGACAGCAAATGTGGTGACGTCACTCAAAATGAGCCAACGTAATTGTTCGAGAAAACCGAACATTTCAAAGTGAATGGACAGACGAATAGATCCAGTGCCAAATTGCTGTGTCTCATATGCTCTGAAACTGTAGAGCCCAGTATGAAAGATCTATGCGAGTCATAGCACAGCAACATGTAAATGAGTGTTCACTGAGGATTGTGTGGCTATTGGAGCAAAACAAAACATGTTTTGCTGATGGGAGAGTTGTGGAGTGCTTCTGCTGCAGAGATGTTACTCAAAGGTAAACAAAAAGAGGAGTTGTGTGATGAATTCAGGCAAATTCCGAAGGCAGCTACAACAATAATTGTTTTGATTTAATATTATTTTTTAAATATAAACGCAACACTTTTGTTTTTGCTTCCATTTTTTATGAGATGAACTCAATGATCTAAAACGTTTTCCACATACACAATATCACCATTTATCTCAAATATTGTTCACAAATCTGTGATAGTGAGCACTTCTCCTTTGCTGAGATAATCCAGCCAATCTCACAGGTGTGCCATATGAAGATGCTGATTAGACACCATGATTAGTGCACAGGTGTGCCTTAGACTGCCCACAATAAAAGGCCACTCTGAAATGTGCAGTTTTGTTTTGCATAAACAGACCTTACTCAATTTTAATTGAAGACCCCTGCTATAGTCTAATGATTAGACTAATGATAGACTAATGATTCATTAATGCTGCCATGTCCAAATGTCCAAAAAGCGTGCACATTGTTCAAACACAGGAGTAAGTTTGCATACTTTGAGAAATCATACAACAGCAACTTATGAAGCACTCAACACAACAAGAGGGCACAAAATCCACCCCCACACCAACAGCAGAACATCTAACATTGGCGAACAAAGAATGACAACCAGATGACGTACTGTATAGTGAAATGTCATACTATAGCGTGCTGCAGGGCAGATCCAGCAGCAATGCATCATAGCAGCAACTAAAGTTGGATGCACAGTTTTCCCTCCCTCTGTGTCCTCAGTCGTACGTGTTATAATTTGGTTTGCTGAGTTAGGGCTTGGGTTTTACGTCGCGTTCCGTAATTTCTGGTGTATAAGCCGCTATTTTTTTTCACGCTTTCAACCCTGCAGTTTATACAGTGATGCGGCTAATTTATGGCTAACAGAACTACAGTTCCCATGAGAGTGCAAGAGAGTGGAGGTAGGATTGCAAGGTTTATACTGTGTCTTTCT
This sequence comes from Dunckerocampus dactyliophorus, assembly GCF_027744805.1. Taxonomy (NCBI): domain Eukaryota; kingdom Metazoa; phylum Chordata; class Actinopteri; order Syngnathiformes; family Syngnathidae; genus Dunckerocampus; species Dunckerocampus dactyliophorus. The sequence continues at coordinate 24,000,388 of NC_072830.1, forward strand.
GTATAGTGTGTCAAAATATCCACTACCTACGGGTTTCGAAAGGCTGGACTACTGCGTGATGAAGACACCTCAAGCTAAATGACTAATTTGCCTCGAGGCGAGAGTGATGCGGCCCATATATGGACAAATCATTTTTCCGCTTTAAATTTAGTGGGTGCACCTAATATACCGGTGCACTCTATAGTCCCGAAATGACGGTAATTGTGCTCAACTACAATATGATGTTCTGGAGACAAGCACTTGTCATATTCCTCCATAGTTTGAGTAATATAATGTCTAATCTTTTGGTCTTTGTGCTATTTTGATAGTTAATTTTACTTTCCTCCTCCGTTCCTTAATACTGTGCTCCGAAATGCATTTTGTACATAAAAAGGTGTGCTGTCAACATCTACTTTTGGAAAGAAAATTGAATTGAAAAGTGTGGGTCCCAGGGTAAGATCAGTTGAGAACCTGTGCTGTAGATCAGAAATCCACCACAGTCAACGTCAAATAATGCATAAGTCAAAAAGGTTTTGCCAGCAGCACCACTAACAGCAGATGAACACATCCTTGAGGCAAATACATTTGTAGTACATTATCTGTATACCATTTTTTTAAAGTAGAACATGCCTTTTGGAGCAGTGTGCTTAGCCAAGCTAAAGATTAGGAAGGTTCAGTACAGTGTATAAAGTACTATTTTATTTAAGCTCAGTTCACCTTGGCAAGATCGTCATCCTTTTCAGTACCCTCATCTTCACCTGGATCTTCCTCCAAGAAAGGATTAGTGGGATCTAAAGGGCTCTCTGGCCTCTTTTGCTGTTTGGACACAGAAAAAAAGCTCAAAGCATGTGAACAATTCTGGCAAAATAATTCATAAACTATTATCTCCATGGTCCACATTAGTATAAACATGAATGGGAAACCTTTATTTAATGTCTAATTCTAAAATTCCAGCCAGTCAAATTGTACAGTCAAACAAATAATCTGGTGTAAATTTAGGCCTCTCGCCTAAGTCAGCTGGGATAGGCTCCAGCTCAAAATGCAAGAATTGACATTTTGCACCATTGGATCACATCTATTGGGTGTCACGTCACCACTGTGCCTCAGTCCACAGTACGGTTAAAAAAGAGCAAATTACAACATTAATTGCCCAAAAATAAAAAAGATTTTGTTATTATATTATATTCATTACAACGCAGACCAAGAATCTCAAACATGTTATTTCTCTACTAAAATGTGAAATAAAAAGGACGGAATTGTGAGACAGGACCATTTTCGGCATTTTGTGCATAACGCCACAAAAAATGGTCAGAGCACTTGAAAAGGTGCGAATCACAATATGGGGCAATTACGGCACTTGGTGGAGGTCTGCGTTCTATTTGTGCTTTTATTTTTGTGTGTGTGGGTGTGTCTGTCTGTGTGTGCGTGTGGGGGCGTTTCAGTGCGTTGTGCGCTCATTGGCAGCAGAGGGCACGGGCGTCACGTATCTTGTAGCCTGTGTGCAGTGAAAGTTCCTCCTACACTAAAAGTGGTATGTCGTGTCTGCGTGCTCCCAAATCCGTACTGAGGCTGTATTCACAACTTACGGATCCCCAAATTTAAAAAATTTTGATCAGGAGTGTTTGTGTGTCTGTATCTGTATGTGTATGTGTGTGTGTGTGCGTGTGTTCGTGTTCTTACCCCAGGTACTTCAGTTAAAGTACATCCGTTGAAACGTTTAGCCAGCAGACCTTCAAAGTTTGTGGTCCTCTGAATGGCAAACAGAAGCAGCTTCACTTCAATCTCCTTGGCTCGTGTTCGCATTACTTTGGAAAGTTCCACTCTTGGGTTCACATAAGCAAATTTACACGCACGCACGCACACGCACACGCACACAAAACACATGATCAATGGATGCTGTTTGAATGCATGTGTCCCCATTTGGGTCGCAGTTTCTTTCATTTTACATTTCTGTCGGTAGAATAGTCAGGTACCTGTTATGTTTGCCCATATATTTAATATCTTTGACAGTAGCTAGTTTGACAGTATGACAAAGATGAGCTGGCTTTCTTCCAATGAACCTGCTATTATTTTTGTCAGATGTCCTTTTATTGACAGTTGTATGTAGGAGTACATCGGAAAAATGCCAACTCCTTTCATCTCTCTTGCAACTGAAGGGAAAGACTGAAATGTTTTATTGCTAGGTCATTGCTCAAGTAGGCCACATACATGAATTGTATTGAATTATATGTCACACCAGCGTGGTTCACTTTTCCATTATAAGTTCTCGTTTTTTGCTGACATGAGCCAGTTTATTGCACTGCACTCGCATCTCATCATTCCGCACTTAAAGACTGCAATCATTTGTAATATGGGGTGTACAAAAAATATGACTGGACAAACAAACTTTTTTATTTAACCGAACAAAACAAAGTTCATTTTCATTTATCGCGTGATTAATTCATGTATTATCGAAAGATAGTTTTTTTTCTGAACGAGAAATCTCGCCATGTTTTTAATCTCGCAAGGAGCTCTCATGACAACCTTATTTGTAACAGGAATAAAGGATTTCTAGAGTTATACCTGGTAATGTGGCAGAACTCCACTGCTATACGCTCTGTCATGCACCACTCCTCTGGAAACATGCGTCCATATTTTTCTTCATAGTCAACGAGCTGCCGCTTGATCCAGGCATAGCGGCGATCAATCTTGTCTAGCCATGCGACCTAAAACATATGACAACATAGGTTTTCATGTGCACCACCATTCGACATGACAATAACAATAATCGTGGATTATACGTTTAAGACCATTAAAAAGCTATTTGCGTTTATAAGCGGTAACTCACATCTTGATTTTCCTGAAAGAGCACCAGGTACTCAGACAGATGTTGCCGGATGAACTTTTTGATGATCTCCTGTTTGATGCGTAGGTCGAGAACATTCGCAACCAAACAGGCATCCCTTAGCACATTGCTGGGCCCACCTGGCCTCTGGGGGGGGGGGGGGGTGTCATAATGTAAGGAAACTACTGAAAGTACACAAGAAAAATGTTGAATGTTGTGGCATGTTTACCTTGGAGCCCTGAGCTGGGAAGGCTTCTTCAAAATCTGCCAGGATCTGAGTGCCTAACTCACTCTGTGCCGCTTTTACTCTACACAATTGAAATACCAAAATCACAGAGGACGTGTCAAAGAGTTGTCTACATGAGGCACATCCCTTTGGTCTGCTGTGTTATGCGAGAAAACATCAAATCATACTGAAAACTTTCATACTTTCAAACTGACGGAGTTATCTGAAACCAAGTATATTACATTTATACAAAGTAAAGTCCATTAAAATCTATGTACTGTAAAAGAGGAAGACTAACAGAACAACTCATCAACTACAGCTATTAAGTCAGTCCTACTAGTGTGACATGCACCGTTTATACAGTCATCCCTCATTTATCGCGGTTGATGGTTCCAGACGAGACCGCGATAAGTGTAGTTCCGTAAAGTAGGATCAATATTAATAAACTGAATATTTTCATAGTTAGAGCATTGAAAACCTGTTTAGGACTTTCTAAATACTGGTTTTAACATTATGAAAGCCCTATATGAAATTTTTTTTATCCATTTTTCACTTCTATTATTCTTTATTTAGAACACATTGCGCAGGCTACAGATCACTGCAGGGTCATAACAGACGGCCACCGCGAGCATTGCAAGCTACTGAGCTAACTAGTTAGCCTCTCCAATTTAGTTAGTCTAAAGTTAAAAGTCTTTCAAACAGAGTGGGTAAGAAGCACAAAGGAGCCCAAAACTTACCACTTCCACACGGAATTAACCTTTTTTTCCCACCACTCCATCCCAGCCATGACATGTCGCATCGGCTCTGCTGTAAGGTAATGTAATCCAACATCTTATCTCATTACTTGACTGATGCGTAGTGACCAGAACACTACATATAACTTGTCTTTGAAAATTGTTTGACTTATAATAATAATAATAATAATAATAATAGGCCATAGTCCACCACGAAACAGCAATCATTTATTAGTTCTTTTTTAAAAACTGTGATACAATGTGGGTGTGCTATTCAAACAGTGATACAGCGAGGGACGACTGTACATGATTTACTGTACATTAGTGGTGGACTTGTTGGAAGGAATTGGAGGACAATATGGTTTACTTTGAGACAGTTACACAAACACATGAGATCAGAAATGTCTTTTGGGTATTAACTAGGGCTTTCAAATGATTACAATTCGTAATCATTAATCACAGTTTACAAATTATTAATCATGATTAATCACCATTTGCCACTGTGTCTGAAATATGCCCACTTTCACTGCATTTTATTAACAGGAAGCTAAATGACAGTACACAATTATATATAAGAACCTTGGTTACACTAGAATTAATTTTAGTTGTTGCTCTTACTAACGTCCAGTGGTCTTGTAAGGATCTGATAATGTTGTTCGGAATTCCGATGTCCGTGAATGCACCTTGCATGAGTGTGCATCGTCAAGTCTTGTTGCGAGTGTTGAGGACGAAGGTGTGTTTGCAAGTTGGAGATACAGTCATGCCGCATTTACCGCAGTTAATTGATTTCAGACCCAACCGCGGTAAGTGAATCTCCGCAAAGTAGGATTCAATGTTAATAAATGGCACATTTTCATAGTTACAGCATACAAAATATATTTATGACTTTCTAAATATGTTTTTTTTTTTTTAACCATTATTAGAGCCATGTAGACATGAAACAACACCCACATGGCCACCTTTACACGACTATTATTCTTTGTTATGATTATACTTATACTAATGCAGACGGGATCACTGCAGGGACACAAGATAAACGAGGGATAAACAAGGGATTACTGTATAATAAAACTTAACTGATCTAATGTATGACTATTTAGGTATCAGCTTGGCCACTCAAAACAAACTTGTACCTTTTAGAACCTCCACCAGTTCTATCTTTGATGCTGCGTCACATGATTAACCTGTCCTGTCCAGCTTATCTGTATTCACTTATTTTCCCTCCCTTAACAAGCCAATAACCTGTTTCTGCTGTAGGGTTACTTCTAACATGCAGCTGTTGTTTGGTATGAACAGTGCCTGCCACACTTCATTCAAAACAGAACAGATGGTCATATTTCCCGATTAGGGGGATCAACACTACTCTGAACCTGGAGGTAGCAGTTTATACAAATGTAGAAGGATTCTCCAGCAGAGCTGGGTTTACTATTACCATCGTGCAGTATGGATGCATACAACTGAGCATAGCATGTATGAGTTACCTCTCAGAGAGTTGTCTGATCTGGGGTATTCCCATATACTTGTGGAAATGCTCAAGCACATTTACCACCCCCTGAAGGAGATTGGCCACCTCACCATACTGCCTTTTTCTGGTCATTGCCCTGGAAAACACACATGCATGACTCTGTTCATTTAACTGCGCTTATATGAAAAAACAGTATCAACGTAAAAGACACCAGATCGCAAATCATTAGATACGAAGAATGAGAGCAACAATATACAAGACGTGTACCTTAATAATGCAGTACATGGTTATAAGTGCAAAGCCTCTAACTATCAAACATATAACATGTATATAAAATCTAACTGGTACAGTTTGAAAATACTATAGTAAATACTACTGATTAGTATTTCATGTTCAAAAGTTTACAGGTAATGAAAATATTTGCTATCATTCAATAATTAATATTCAATAATTCAATATTGCAGTAAAAATAAATTACACACATCTTACCGCTGAGTTAGTTTATCTGTAATCAGAATAAAAAATATGAAAGTTCATTTCCATGTGTCTCTTCAGTAGTCTTTTCACCACTTACTTTCCCGCATCGGTGCAACAGCGAATCAAGAGCGGAGCTTAATGTCAGCTGACTGATGTCATACGGCATCTACAAAGTGACGTTTATCATGTGGGTGACAGATGAGATCGACCCACACTACCACACTATTAGCGATCAAAGAACAGCCTTGAAATGTAGCAGCTAATCACACACACAACTCAATTTCAGAGTCAACTATTGACCAGCAATGTCCTTCATAGAATTTTGTAGTCATGTTGTATTGAAATGATCTCATTCTACATTTTTTGCAACTCATGCAATACACATCTCCTGAATGTATTGTTCAGCAAACATTTAATAAAAATCAAATGTGTATTTTGATGCACAACATAGATGTACCCACTCTAAAGAGTCCACGCCTCCTGCTAACATATGCAGGTGGTTCAGGGTGGTGATGGATGTAGTGAGGTGACGCTTGGCATGGTCCAACTGCTTTATATCCCTTGTAATCTCTTTGACCTTTGGAGGAAAAGGAAGCAGTGAGGCAGGTTGGAGTTGGACAAATTAAAGAAAGGAGATGGATAAGATGAAAACAAACAGGAACAAGCAAAGCTAAGTGAAATAGAGCAACACACATGGTTTGAGAACTAATTGCATGGAAAGCTGGAGTGAAGGTCAAGGAACCCCCTACAACAATCTACCACCCCCCGTTTCCTTTCCTTCCTTTGACTGCCCCACCTATTATGCTTCACATCTGACACACGAACACACATGCTCCTCGCTATTTGCTGCTGTAATTGACTAAGGTGCAGACAAATGTTCCCATGTTGTGTGTATGTGTGCGTTTACAGTACATACCATTTGTTCAGACTTCTCAGCCTTGTCCTTGATGTCTTTTATTTTACCAAAGAGCTGCTGGATGGCTACCTGGGCCTCTTCCAAAGCCTGTATAAAATCACACAAATCAAACAGTTATCATCAGAAAATATTATTTACTGTCGTCTTTTGAAGACAGAAATCCCGGCCTTGGAGTTGACCTGTAAAATTATGTCAATGGAGATTTGAGGATTTACTGAGGATTGACTAGAAAAGCAATACTGATGTTTCTCTGAATTTTCTCTGCCTCGAGGAATCACAATGTGATCTTACGTCACCAACAACGCGCTTACGTCACCCACGCAGAGGAAGAAGCAAATGTTTGGTTGAAGGAGTGGGAAGAATGGTGACAAAAAAGAAGGAAAACTAAATAAAATACAGAATGTCAAAAGTATGGCAGCATTTCAGAATAAACAGCAAGTTGAACACCGTGAGGTACATCCATTGTAACGTGGCACTTACATACCACAACAGCACATCTTCAATGTTGCAGCATCTCCAAAGACACCCAGAACGGAGCAGATCAGAGACAAGGTAAAATTATTGTAGCTCAAATCAATAATATTAACGTTAATGCACCTTACTAAGCCGTGTGGAGGGCTATCTTCCTGTTAATTCTGACTACTGTCAGACGTGTGGCTAGTTTGTTACAATGGCTTGCTCTTAAAGGAATAGTTCGGATTTTTTGACATTAAGTTGTATGACATCCCCGTCAGCAGTGTAGTGCATCAGCGGTGCCCCCCCCATTGATGCCATTGTCCCCTAGTCTGCTCTTGTCATTATTATTCAGAAAAAGTACATACATAGTTTGGCTTAATGCAGTTATTATAGCAATTTCAAACATATTGCAGAAAAATTTGTGTTTTGCTTCCCAGGGGTGTGGGAGCCTTCTGGCACCTTGAGTGGGGTTAGCTGCTAAACCATACAGCATAATGCCAGCAATAATCCAAATACAGAGTACAGCTGGTAGTGGTTGTAATTGGCAAAAAGTACATGAGACTGCCAGCCAAATTGGCTGCATAAAAAAAAGACTGCAATAATCTCTGGTATAAATAAAACATGAAATTCGGAGGGGATAAGGCTTCACTCTCATCAGGTCATAAACTGGGTGGGTGGCATACTGAAGGTTGGTTGGAATGTATTTGCGGTGTCGAAGTCTGAGTTTAATTTGTAGGGATATCTTTTATTCACTCTCACAACTGAATGAGGAGCCAAGTGAAAAATGATCCTGCTAATCCTGCCTGCAATGTCAAGCTCAGTCTAATTGGCCAACCGGGCATCGACTCAAACCAGGCAACGGGCCATTAGCTGAAGCTCAACATAAGGGCTGTCGCTATGAAGACTAAAGAGATAATTAGCAGTTGTGACAGCCTATAAACGAAAGACACGACTAAATACATTACAAAGTTACAGCAGTTAAACAGTTGAGGTGTTGTTCTAATATTTCATCATAATCAACATTATCTGATATGGCAGCTGTTCTCAAGAACAGATTTTGGTGTGATGGGATGCCAAGGCATTCTTGGCATAATGATGTGGCGTCACCACAGACACAGAACTTTGATTCTTGTTAGATTTACATTCATTTTCTGTCACTCTCAAGTTCTCACGCACGCACGTGCGCGCGCTCACTTTGAAGAGGCAGTATGATTGATTTTTTTTCAGTCTCAGCAAAAAGGTTGTACCAAAATAAGTAAAAAGCAGTCTGGACACTTTCTGAATGGGAAGATGGTACAAGCATACCCGTATGGGCAAAGACACACGTTCACACTTAACAGCTGCCACCAGCTGTACATGGTGTTCATCACTACTCCCCAACTCCAAGACACAAGTGGACCATGAATACGCACACATAAAGGGGGGTGCGGGGGGGAATTGCATATACCATAAATACAGCTTGTACTAATGTTAAGTACATATCTGTTTCCTGAAGGCATCATAGGCAAGCTCCAACCTACACTTATATGATCTTAAAAACTTTTACCTTTGACAAGAGACTGCCTATACTTAAATATTACAGTGCAGGCAGGATGTTATTAGTCCCACCAAATTCCTATGTATGACATGACATTCAAATCCCACTGTCTCGCAACAATAAATTGCAACTAGACGCTGGAGAGATGCTACTCTTTCTCGACACCAGGCTTGTGCAAAATTCCAAACTGAATTGAGAATGTCTCCCAAATTCCAATTAAATTCCCTGAATTTGAACTGAGGTTGCAAACAGGAAGTAGAACTGCAATTACAATTCTAATTGAAGGATATAGAATTGAAATTCCATTCAGATAATTTTGGTATATTCCATAGCCATGCTTTAATATATTCCAAACATGGCTGTTTTACATGTTTCAGCAAAATATCACGATCAATCTCATGTCCATATTTTAATTGGACAAATGTTTTCATCGACAAGAACAAAAAAACTTCTTCTAGAACACAATTTGATGTATTACAACTTTCAAACTATGAAAAATGGTGGGTAATAATTCCTTTCGTAGATTACTTTACTTTATCCAAGTATTCAAAATGAAGGAAACTGTTTACGTTTAGTGTTTTTAGTGTCTTTTTAATGTTTAAGCAAAAATAAATGTGACAAATTATTTCTGTTACTTCGCTATAAAGGCTTTTTTTCACTGAATTTGGATGACTTAATTCCACTTCCAGTAATTCCAATTCAACATCCTATGGCGTGGGAGTCAATTTCAATTCAAAACCAATTCTTTGAATGAATTGAATTGAAATTCCAAATTCAGAATTGTGCACGAGCCTGCTCGACACTGTTTAAATTTGTGCAGTTATAAAGATGAATGCAAGCTACACGTGAAATATGTCGTGCTGTGTGGCTTGCATTCATCCAATTTTCTATACCACTTGTCCTCATTAGGATCACAGGTGAGCTGGATTCTATCCCAGCTGACTTTGGGCGGGAGGAGGGGTACACTCCGGATTGGTTGCCAAATAATGCAATGAAGTGTGGCCTCTATAATAAATCAATAACAAACATAATAGAGAGATTAAAACTAATCTGGAAAACTGAAAATATATGGCAGGCTCACTATTTCTTCGAGTCAGACGAACCCCTTCAAGGGTTTCCATGTAGGTGATCCTGAAGTAAAATCTGTACATCTTGAGGAGCTAAGGACCTCCAAGGCTGCAACTGTCAGTCATGCAGACTCGGGCCTTGTCCACAGGCCTGCGTAATACACAAGGCACACCTACATGCTAGACTTGCGAGAAGTGGAATTACTTCTGCGAGGCATTATGGAGTATAAGACAACAAAACATCAGGAGAATGTCAACTGAGGTGAGCCACGTCAGTTGAAATATACAGCTATTACGTTGGCCTCTCGGCAGCGCTCACTTCTGATCACGTGACTGTCGCAGTCCGTTTCAGGTCACCCAGAACGCCATTTCTGTGTGGAGGAAAGGCTGAAACGATAAAATACTCTGCCGTCTTGACCTGAAAACGTTTCCGTGTGGAAAGCCCCTCAGCTGAATCAATTTGACGTTCTGCCTTGTGCTGATTTCTTGGATTTAGCCCGAGGAAAGCAGAGAGAGACCACTGCCCAGCAGGCGTCTTCATGCCAGAGATGCTATCTGCTTTTCCACACAAACACACACGGACACAGAACTGTGTACGCGTGCGCTTAACATGAAATAAGAATAAGCAGCACATGTTCCATTGTTAACAGTGTGTACTTGGTGCTTTAAAAGGACTTCACCAAACCTTATACAACACAGAAAAGTAACAAAGTGTATTTGACATGAGTTAATGGTTACAAAGTGGGGGGTACTACTCAGAATTCCTGTAATTTCCGGACTACAGTACGCACTGGTATTTAAGCTGCACCCACTAAATTTACAGAGAACAGTTTTGTCCACAGATAAACCGCACCGGCCTACACGCCGCGTGTTTCCACGTCGTGATGTGGGATGTTTAGTACACAGAAAGATGTTACACACAAAGCTTAAAATAAACCGTAGCCCACCAGAAAAGTCGAGCTGTCATTGTCGTCCTGATCCTTCTCTTTAAAAGACCTGACATCTTGTTGAAATCGAGTTTGCGTTGGAACGTGAAACCTGGCCCAGCAAGGTGCACTGTGGTTGGACACACTCTCCAAGCACCTGGAGAGTGCCGCTCTGGAGGTCGGTAGAACCAGGATATAGAGCAGGTGGAGCCATCTGGCTCAGCCCAGCAAGGAGCACTGTGGTTGGACACATGCTCCGAGCGCCCCGCAGGTCAGTACAACCAGGATATGGAGCGGGTGGAGCCACCTGGCATGGCCCAGCAAGGAGCACTGTGGTCGGACACACTCTTCGAGCAGCCCCGGTGTGCCGCCATGTTCTCATGCCAGAATACGGGAAGCAAGTAATCTCTTCAGGCATTTGCTCAACATTTCTGAGGCTATATAACTACATCTACTGTTCATACTTGGTATTACAGTTTACTGCATGGACCTCCCGACACCTCTCCACGCATTCTCCATGATGAGGGTGCTGCTCCGAAGCACACGAGATACTGCGAGACCTGAACGTGACCACATATTAGCTGCACCACTGTATAAACCGCAGAGTTCAAAGCATTAGAAAAATGTAGCGACTTATACACTGGAAATTACGGTAAACACAATACAGCCATCAAATTATCGGTACTTTGAATGTTGGAACATTTTGTGAGCACTTCAAGACTTCCACTTTATAAGAAAACTGATTACTGTGGAAAAAATGTGCATGTAAGTTTAGAAGTCTTTCAGAACACTGGTTTGGATGTATTCTAGTCTACACTGAAATATGCCACTGGACAACTCTTTTTCCATGTCCAGACGTTTTCCCCTTCATACAAAGCCTGCAAAGCTAATTCAAGCACAGTAGCAGCTGATAGGACTGTTATCATTACGTTACGACAAATAACAGCCACTGATGCATTAAGCACACATTGTTAGAAAGGCGTATAACTGATTCAGTGTCAGAAGAGAGAAAGAACTAGATCAGAACTCCAAGATGATATGTGTGGAAACTAAAAAGCCTGTGAACTGCTGTTTCTGACAACATGAAATATTAAAATATGGCATTAAATATTAACATAAAGCTGTTTCGATGAAAAGGCTTCTCAACATTGTTGATGCAGCGTGTTAAAGACATTTTAACCAAAACAGCACAGACAAGTGGAAAACACACACAAGGAAAGAAAAAAGTTCCACAACACGCAAAGGCACAAGCACATCCAGTAAGAGCATATGAATGTGCTAAAACAGTAGCATGGTAATTATTAGGGATGTACAGTAAATCTCTTTGTGCTAGACAATTCCATACGCATCAAGATACACGGGTTAAGATACACTTTGTTTGACAGTCCTTGAACGCACCATCTAACTCTCTCCCAGGGCTAATGTGCATATTTGTTCTCTGAAAAACAAACTCCAGGCTTGTACTGGTGGATGGTGTGTCTGTATTCGTTTTGCTTTTAATTTGATTCTGTTCCTGTCTTTGTTTTACAAAACACATAATAAATAAGACAAATTAGATCGCGATTATGTACGTATGTTTTGCTGATGTGTTGAAAATCTTTCCCGGTGACTAGCTAGTGCGCTGCTAATGCTAGCACTGCTAATGCTATTTAGATCCATTTACGTCTTCAGTCATGCTAAGCTATGGAGCATGCGCGACAATCGTTTCGCCGGCAGCCCAGGCTCTTGCGTTGTTTAATCCAGTGGTCCCCAACCTTTTTGACCCACGGACTGGCTTATGTTCCCACAAATCTCCCGCGGATCGGGGGGAGTTCGTACATTATAGCAATCTCATTTACCTTATTTATTATGTATTGTGAAAAACTAAGACATGAACAGCATCAAATTAAAAGCACAAAATGAATGCACCATCCACCAGTACAAGCCTGTAGTTTGTTTTTCCAGAGAGATTATTATGTCGCTGTTTGACGTGTGTGGTAAAAGGCCGTGTGCTAGCATGAATTAACTTGAGACAAATGTGCACATTAGCACTCAATAAGTCATCAAAACTTACCTTTATGCATTCCCACATAGTATCAACATTTGAGACCAAATATATATACTGTATATACCAAATATATAAAAATACAGTATAGTAGTCTAATGTATCTGTGCAGCATGAGAGAAAGTTAGCAAATGCACGATGGTGGGTTCAGGGACCGTCGAACAAAGTGGGACGGGTCGCCACTTGCAACAAACAACATATAAATGCCAAAACTATGGGATTTGTAACTGTATATTATTTTTTAAATAAAATAATGGCCCAATTTCCGAAATTGATATGCATTTACATAAAATTTGATGTAGTTATTTACAAGTGTATTTTTTTAAATGTATCATTGCACCTGAAAGCTTCCCGCGGTCCGGTTCGGCCCTACCCATGGACAGGTACTGAGCCGCGGCCCAGTGGTTGGGGACCCATTGTTTAAAAGACTGTCAACCGGTTGCTTGTCTTGTGATACCCGGTCCATGTCTCTACAATCGATTAATCCAAGGATTAATGGCTGATTCTTGGAGACTCCTGTTCCAGGAGGCTGCTACCGATGCAGCCGCATCTCTAGCTTGTCAAACAGGATATCCGGTCACATCAGTTTATCCTTCACAACCTTACTAATTATAATATTGCCACAAAATATCAGCGAATATATGAGCTAATTACACTCGTCACAGACGTCTGAGGAGGAGTTGTGCACAAACGTTGTGACACCACTCTCCATTACACAACCTCAACCTTCCATAGGCAGGACCATGTACCACACAGGTGCCCCTTTGCCAATCGCCCTAGTTCCTCACCCATATGCGGCGTCAATAACACACAGGCTGTTTGGTGTCATTGTCCTCCTCAGGCATCTGTGACAAATGGTGTCTAAAGTGGAATGGTTAGCTATGAGACAATCTATGGTGGGCCCAGCTGGAAGGACCCTTGGGGTGTTATACTGATTAATCAATCCAGTTTAAAGTCCAGATCGGGAGTACCTCTTGTCATCATCATTGACTTAGCAACAAATTAGCCTGTAATTTGCCTGTGTTACCTAACTCTTATCTTCTTCGGTGCCAAACCATGATCAGGTTTAGCTGGGCAAATAAGTGCGAGAGACGTAGACATTGCTGATCCTGTTGGTTTTATTCTATTGCTGCTGTTGAAAGGAACACCCCTCCTGCTTTCCATCTGCAGAAAAGATTTTCCCTCTGGAAATGCTGGAATTGCTTTGTGGCCTTGGAAAAACAAACTGAAGTTATTGTGTGTGTGCAACCTGATAATGTTATTTGTCTCGGGTTGGGCTAAACTGTTTCCGCTTTAAAACAGTAGCAAACTGGGAAAGACAGGGCCACCAAACCAGACACCCAGAACACAACACAATCCAAATCAAGTCTACTTCTCAGAACCTCCACGGCTCGGCCGTTAGGTGTCATGTTCCCTATAAACCACAACCCCACGCCTGGGAAAAGGGTTGAATTAAATCTGCAGGGGCTGCTCTTTCCAATCTTACTCTTACAAGCTAGTCTGGGCGTGTACTAAAATAAGTTTACCCACAAAGACATATTTCCCAAAGAGGGACACTTTCAGCAATTGAGATGAATCTGAGTCATCATGTCCTTTTCCGTGGACTGCAGTGTGGACAAATGAAGGAGAAAAAAAAACGGGGACGAGAGCAACCACTGGCTGCACTGGAAAGTCTGGAGATGGATAATTTGTCCCCGTAGCGCATTCGTTTCATAATTTGCGAAGAATTGTCCTAGTATCTCACATGAGCAATATTAGTGACGGGCTGTTTGCGAACAATCCGGCTCTTACAGTAGAGAGGTTTGTTGCGATCGATTCAATGCCCTAAGAATACAATGACCTGGATGAATGAGAATATGAGAATATTCACAGGCATTTTGTTGTGTAATGTCTTGTTTCACTGCAAATTGTTGGAAATTTACATATAAGACACACAATCAGAGATTGGACCTTTTTGTCCAACTGAGATGGGTCTTTATTTTTGTATTGTATAATTTACTTTATGTAGCAAGATTTTCCATGTTGAGCATATAAATAAAGCCAAATAAATTACAAACATTTGATAAAATTACTGTATATTTTGGGCAATCAATTTAAGCAACAAATTTTTTTTTTGAGGAGCCATGTGGGAGCTGAACGGGCCAGTCCTTTTAAAGGTATTCAAAGTTCCTGTCACCCAAGTCACCCATCCATCTTCTATACTTCTTATCCTGTTCAGGGTTACGGGGAACTTGGGCGAGAGAAGGGGTACACCCTGGACTGGACTGACTGCCAGGGCACACAGAGGCAAACAACTATTCACACTCATATTCACATTCACACCATCAGGGAGGGGGAACAGAACTACACCACCACTGACAATATTAAAATGAACCAATTTTGACCAGTTTAAGAATAAAAATTTGAAATTATACTTAAAAGGTTATTTGCATAATACGACTTTGTCAAGAATGTACAATGTTTATCAGATAGGAGCACATGTACAATATGTAGTAAAACAATCAGCCAGTAATACAATCCAATAATATATAACAGTGTCATGAGTGTAGAATGATACAATATCTACTTAAACTTCTGGCAAAACTGTCTCTTTTACACTGAAAATAATTGTTACAAAGTCTTAATAACAATTTTTTTTTTACCAAATTAAAAAAAAACATAGCATTGATTTATTAATGACATAAGTCACAATTTTCTTGGTGCTAAACTGACCTGCCTGCCGTCCTGGCCCACATTGGTTTGGCCTCTCACCACCGTCCTGATGTTGTCATCGAGACGCCTGCCAAAATGTAACGCAAAATGACAGATTGACAAAGAGTGCATACATCAAAAAAATTAATGAATAAATAAAAAACTACTAGGGATGTACTGACCTTATCTTTAAACGGATCTTGCTTACCACATCGTCGATATTAGCAAGGGACTGTGCGGTAAGAAAATAAGTCAGGAAAACAATAACCAGTTTAATAATGATTTTAATATGATACAATACATCCTATTTCTGGATAAAGATCAATGCAGAATTACTCATAACTGCTGGTGCAGTGGAACACATGTTTGTGTATCAGAGCCCCCTGGTGGAAATGTAAGATATCTACAGCCGAGACCGGATCAGTTTGGTGCTGTCCCTCCTTGGCTCAAAATTGCAATTTTTTTCCCCACACCAAAAATATAAGAACACCGCCGTTGGCTAGTAGAGTTTCAGAGAACAGACTGTACAAATAAATGTCTATATTCTTCACAAGAAGTTAAACTAAATGAGATTTGTCATTCGTCCTGAAAAGGGGGAGTGGCTGTCTCTCCCTCACAGCTCCTGCACGGGTACATACACATACGAACAGTCTCAAGGAAGCTTGTCACCTTTTACTGCGTGTGAGTGTTACCTGGGGTGTTGCGTACATGCTCTGAGCAGGAAGAAGGCAGGATATAATATGTTTGAATGATAGCTCCACCATTGCAGTACCAACCACGACAGACATCAAATGTCTCACCACACACCACCATGACTTATTCTGCTGTACGAATGGCAACAGGTGGATACACAGGTCAAACATGTACCTTCTGTCATCTAGTGCCAAGGTTCCCAAAGTGGGATACGTGTACCCCCAGGGGTACACCAGTTGTCATTGGGTGTACAGGAATAAAAACAAAAAACAGTTAGCACCTAAAACTCACAATTGCAAGTGCGCCTGAACGCCTCACGGAGAAAGAAAGGCACATACAGGAGACAGAGCATGAAGTTGTTCATTGCTCTGTGTGCATCGTATGAACAAATAAGTAAGTCTGATTGTTATGTGCATTAAGAGTGTTTAATATTGAAGATTTCATTTATATTCCAATCCGGTGAAAACCTGTCACTGTCAGTAGGGATTCCCTTCAAAATGAGACTTTATCGTTATCGTTGGTTGTATGCATATTTGTACTTCGGATACTGCTTTATCACGATACTTAAACTTCCCCCTTGGTATAAATGAATATGCAGACGTAAACCACAGCCATCGAGAGTGGACAAAACAAGTGAAGCTCAAATTCAACTCATTCATATGGAAGGATGCAAACATCAGGCTGGGATAAAAGATATGTAGGATGATTACTTATCTATTTTATCAGTGCTCATTTGAAACTTTAGCAAAACGCGTTATTTAAATGTCCTCTCACCTGCTCGGTGGGAAATAGCGTATTGATGTATTCCACCGCATTGAAGTCTGCTTTGTCAAGGGGATCTTGACTTGGAAATACCTGGCAAACAAACGAGTTTTTAGGTTATTTAAGCATGCATACACATTAACACCCAAGATGGTAGTTTGAAACATTAGCATGTTGCGGAAGTAGGCGGTGAATATTTGAAACGTGCAAAGCCAGTCGGAAATTAACGTCATCACCGAGGTACAGCAAGTCCAGCTAACGCAAATTAAGCAACTCTTGAGTTTGCACTGTTCTGTCTCTAACAAAACATTTGGCGATCGTCTCGCTCCACACCGAGCTACATCCTTGTAGTTTGCTAGCAAGACGTGCGAACAATGCCATTGAAACTACATTATTTACGAGACGTAAATAAACTACCTGTTCAATGGCGAGTTGAACTTCTGGTGTGAGATGCAAAATAGCTTCCAAATCATCCGCAAATTCAAATTCGTCTTCCTCCATCATTTTCAAAACACTTCTAAAGCCTCAGCGGCTTCCACTTCCTGGTGAAAAGACTTCTGGGATATCAGATGACGCAGCTCGTGGTGCGTTCATAGCAATTGGAAAACCAAAATCATCAAGTTTAAAAATGATATATGCCAAATAAATTTTATATGCCAAATAATTTTTTTTCCCAAACAAAAATTATAAGAACACCATTACAGGGTAGCGTATGTTACCATTAGAGGTTTAAAAAACAGACTTAACAAAAACTTTCTATATTTGTCATTATAAGTTCAACCAAATAAAAATTGTGCTGGGTTGAGTGGGTGAATGGGTTCCTGGCTACCACTCATGGCTGTCTCGTATACACGTACCCAAAAGTAGTCCCAGAGCCACAACCAACAATCCAATTAGCTACCACTAGCTGACAGCAAATATACTTAAAGCACTCACAGAACATAATGCTTGCAAATCGGTCGAAGTTAGCGTCCTCTAGACAGTAGCTAATGAAGCAGACAGAACCCTTAAGTAGTGGTATTCTATACCATTGATTTAGTTTCCGATCTGACACGGAGTAAACTTCAGGCTGGTATCTGTGATACCGATCTAATTCCGATACTGTCTGGTACATTTAAAAAAATAGTGCATTTCATATCATAAAGAATTCAAGACATTTAATTATTTATCCGTCCATCCATTTTCTATGCTGCTTATCCTCATTAGTCGCGGGTGTATGCTGTAACCTAAGGGGCGGGGTACACCCTGGACTGGTCATCAGCACATATAGACAAACAATCATTTACAGTTACATTAATACCTATGGATAATTTAGAGTTGCCAATTAATCCTCGCACGCACGGGGAGAACAGACATGTCCAATCGGAGATTCGAACCCAGGTCTTCCCTGTCTCCTGACTGTGTGGCCAACATGCTAGCCACTCGTGTCGTGTTGGTCACTGTCGTTTTTTTTTTGTCTGCCTGTTTCTAATTTGAAAGTCAGTTGGAAAACTTTGCTTGTAGTGCTGAATGCGGTGCTTTTGAGAAAAATACAGTGAACAAGGCTGAAAGATAATTTCCCTGTTTGCCATCACTGGATGTTTGCATGAATCACCAACTTCACACACATCATTAAAAAATAATTAAATAATAAAGTCTTAGAGATCACTTACACACATACACAGTGCACATATAGTTGAATAATATGCAATAAATATAGCAACTTCTGATCAATCCATGTCAATTTCAGACTTAAAATAATGCACCGATTGAAGCTCCACCCATTTCCCGTTAAACCATGCCCACTTCCGAGTACAGCTAAGGATACAGATAATTTAGATGGGTGAACAGATACAGATACAGATAGTGGTGTACTCGCTCATCCCTACATAAAACCTTGACGATTTTTGAAGGTTTTTGTTATTTCATGTCTACATGGTTCTAATAATGTTAAAAAACACTTTTAGAAAGGCATAAACAGATTTTCTATGCTCTAACTACGAAAATATTCAATTTATTAATATTGAATCCTATAACGCGGAAATTAATTTATCGCGGTCCGGTCTGGAACCAATCAACCGCTATAAACGAGGGACGACTGTACTTGTAAATATTAAGTGAAAGTAATCACACCAGTAGCCGTTTCAACAGAATTTAATCATTTAGATGTTAAAAACACTAAAAACATCATTTTGTTTGACAAATTATCATCTAAACCTGTACATAATCCAATTTGTTTTTTTTATTGTCCATTTATGTGCTTGTGAGCCATTTCCTCCAAGACAGCTCTAAAGAGAGAAGCGAGATAAAACACAAGATCACATGAACAACAGGCATGCAAAACAGTCCTAAAAGTTACAGGTAACACACAGAATTTCCCAATAAACATGTACATGTTGTGAACACAAATAATTACTTCATCTTATTCCATGTATGTAAGTAATATGAAGTGTTATGTCTTTACATACAGGTAGTCACATGAGTGAGATAAAAGCCAATCTCTCCACGTCAAAGAAAGATTTAAGGCTTTACTTCCAAAGGCTCTGCTCATCAAGCTTTCTGCTTGCACAAATAAATCTATACTTACAAATAAATCTATATTTACGCTTCTCCCCGCTTTGCACTATAATACTGACATTTTTGTCAGGGCTGGAAAGAAGTGCACACAGAATGTTGGGATATGAAGGGCAACAATGGATGGTCTGAATGCACACATCCATTTAATGTAGAAAGACAACACATTTGTCGGCCACATTTGATGGAGCTTTTGCGCACTTTGGAATTTGGACCGGCTTTGTGCGGCGTGATGACGTCAGCAGCCCACAAATGCGCGCTGC